>NC_092740.1:144962630-146162630 GCF_047496795.1 Chiloscyllium punctatum | reverse complement strand
AACAAACTTTTTGAATGTAGTGGAGAAATTGTCCAAGTTGGTCACCTCAGCAAAATTATAAATGCTTTTTATTAGTACATGTTTGAACACAGGTTTGCTCAAACTATGAACAGTATTACATTTACTGTGATACAACAGCTCAAGAACACTTGTCCCAGCTTGGAAATAGTCCCAGTTCCCACCTCATTCGTCTTACTTAACTACATCACTATTTCTTTACTGTCACTCTGAGTCAAGATCCTGTAACCCTATTGCTAACAACTTGTGTGGAGTGCATATACCACATGGGCTGCAGCTTCAAGAAGGGGAGTAAGGCTATCTACTTAAGGGCAATAAATGTTGGCTTGGCCAGAGCAGCCCACATTCCATGCAATAATTTTTAAAATTACCATATTGGGGCAATGATAATGCCTTTGTGAAGTTTCCAGATAAGCTGTTAAATGGAGGTCCTACTTGCCCTCTCATGTGGTCGCAATATCTCCAACTGCACCACTCAAAGAAGAGCATGAGAGTTCTCCGATGCTCTGTCCATCAATTATACCTGAACTAACATCATGAAATCAAATTGTCCACTAAATTCGCATTGTTGTTTTATTGGATCTTGCTGTTTACTAATTGACTGATACTTTTCCTACATTGCAGTGAATGCACTTTATAAGTTTTTCTTTGGTTGCAATGCAAATTGTGCCATCCCAATGTCATGGATGTTATCACCTAAATGCAAGTCTTTCTTTCATGAAAAGATTCTAATGCGCTAAATCACTTCCTTTGACAAACAATGGGCTGAGGAATGACAGACAGAATTTAATTTGGATAAATGTGAGGTATTCCATTTTGGTTCAACAAACCAGGGCAGGACTTATACAATTAATGGTAGGACCCTGGTTAATGATGTTGAACAGAAAGTCCTAAAGAACAGCACTTATTTGTTCAGCGTATTGACCAAATACTAAAGATCCAAATTTTAAGGCTTCAGTACATTCCAGGGGTTCAGGTACATAATTCTTTGAAATTTGTGTCACAAGTAGATAGGGTGGTTAAGAAGGCATTCAGCACACTTGCCTTCATTGCTCAGGCCTTTGAGTATAGGAGTTGGCAAGTCATGTTGAGGTTGTACAGAAGAGGTGAAGCCTCTTCTGGAGTACTGTGTGCAGTTCCGGGTGCCCTGTCATTGGAAGGATATTATTAAGCTGAAGGGGGGTTCAGGAAACATTTACCAGGATGTTGCCGAGAATGAAGAGTTTGAATTATAAAAAAGGCTGGATAGGCTGGGACCTTTTTCACTGGAGCGTAGGAGGTTGAGGGGTGACCTTATAGTGATTTATAAAATCATGACAGGCAAAGACAAGGTGAATAGCAATGATATTTTCCCTCAGATGGGGGAGTTCAAAACAAGAGAGCATATTTTTATGATGAGAGGAGAGAAATACAAAAAGGCCATGAGGGGCAACATCTACGTGGAGTATATAGACCAAAGGGTCTGTTTCCATGTTATATGGCTCGATAACTCTAAACACAGATCAACACATCTGTTGTGAAGTTCCTATTGTGAGATAAAAACAATGAACAATCATAAGGACCCATACAGTGTACCCCACATAGCAACGGAAATCGGTTATCCAAGTCATGAAATGCCAATATTTCTGTCCCAATTCCTTTAATTTGAATAATTCATTCCGTAGGAAGCTATGTAAGGAGGAGTATGTCACATGTTTCCATTAGGACAGGTTTAAAATGGAAAGCAGGAATTCTCTCACATTGCATGTAACAGACAGCCTTCTCATCAATCCTGAGAACAAAGTAAATTTCAGCTAAGCTGGTTGTTTGCATAACTGCAGCCCTCTGTTTTCGCCATTAACCTGTCATCGTTTATAATTGTATAACTCATGACATAGCAAACACTGGACTGAATAAGGGCTAACAACAAAGGTTTCATTACTAATGTAGAAGCTACTTAACATGATTTTATTCATTGTTCTACCATTTGAGCTTATTATTAATTTGCCACCTTAGTCTGAAATTAAAGTCACTGCAATATAGGCAAAACACTACAACTCCTTAAGATGTTGTTTTCCAATCACTTGCACTGTTCATTTATTATATGCAGCTTTCTATGGACAGGTCAAATACTGTTCATGAGAGCTGCTATACAGGCAATCCATCAAATCACTCCACCTCCTCATCTACTGCAATTTAAAAATGTAGGACTGAATCACTTAACTTTATTGACACTTCATTTGCCAAACACTCCCAATACATGAGGATCATCTGGTGCTTTGCCCAGCTGTAGTTGCAGACTTAACACATCCCTTGAGCCCAGAGAAGCTGGCATCAGTTGTTGCCATAACAAACTCAATTGTTCTCGGCCGTGCTCAAGCAAATAGAGTCATTAATTACATTCTCTCAACTGCTGTTGGCTGAAACAGCAATCAGTGTGAGACTGTTCATTGCCTTCTCTCAGGGAGCACAGACACATGCAGGAAAAATAAACTGCAACATGAACAGAACCCCACTGACTCGCCAGTGCTGTGGCGTGCACAATAACTGCTGTCACGCTGATCCTGGGGGTTCAGCCACATTTATTTGCACTGAAACTGCGAGGTGGGGAAGGGATCACATTAAGAGATCATTTTTATCTCATAACGTCAATTTACTTATACTGATTGACTTCCTACCTTCAAAAATCAATTAAATTGCAAAAGTCTTTTAAAGGGTCAACCCTTTCCTCCCTCCTTACTGTTATTCCAACATAATTTGATTTATTTTCCTTTCCAAACCATAAAGGAAGATCTATATCTTTCGAAGGTCATGGCTGCAGTTGTTCCTATACTTAGACTTTACTAACTTATACAATCTGGACTGATGGTCAGTTATTATCAAACAGAAACATTCCTTCAACACATCACTGTGACCATTTGTTTTGTTTCAGAAAATTATTCTGCCTTCAATTATTATTATTTCCCTCTTGCCTTTGTTTCCAAGTTGAACAGATTCTCTGACAAAGGGTCACTTGACCCGAAAAGTTAGCTCTGATTTCTCTCCACAGATGTTGCCAGACCTGCTGAGATTTTTTGGCAATTTCTGTTTTTGTTTCTATTTTACAGTATCTACAATCATTTTGATTTTTATTTGAACAGATTGTCTAACAGATTTAAAATCTGCAGGGTTTTTTTTCCCATTGCCCTTTTCTTTTTGTCTCAGGATTTCTATAAAATTGTGAATGGTCTGAATCAGTTTCCACTGAATTGATGGAATAAAGAATTTGTAGCATTTTAATTTCTTTGCATTCCTGGCATTCTTTTCTACAAACAATTTCTTGTCGCTGTATTGCAAAAGTTCTCATAAGCCAACCCCAGCATGTTGAAATGTCCTTGGCACAGTTAATTTCCATTTAGTCAGCTCCACATGGAGCAGTTATGACAGTATAAGGAGCGCTGTCCATTCTCATGGCTCCCTTGAATAAAGTACAACCTGCAATCTAGTCAGTGTCACATATAGGTTGGAAATAGTGCCCTCGGTGACAACACCAGGACTCAAACTTGATAAGCTGGTAGAACTGTACTGCTGGAGGAGGCTCATGTGAGGCACTATGACTAGCATAGAACAGTTGGTCCAAGGTCCTGCTTTTTTGTTGTCATTTCTACACAACTGACTGGTTGCTGCTGCACACCACACCGTTTATTATACAGGGCTATTAAACATGTCATTTTCAACATGTATTTGTTTTAATATTCTAGATATAATGTTAATTCTTTGCATTTTCACATATCAAACACAACCTTCCTGAATGGTGGAGCAGATTCAAGGGGCTGAATAGCCTACATTCTCCTTTTATTTCTTGTCTAAGATTGTTGTTAATGGTGATGAACACTTCTTTAACAAAATAGAATTCCATGAAATAACGGACCATCTTATTTCCCAGGACAACAGAATGCCCAGGTTCCCAGGGTTAAACTTTAGTGAAAATGTTTACTTCAACTTTACTAAACTAAATGAAAGAGACTTTGCAGCTGGAAAATGTTTGGAGGTATTCCTGCTTTTATTGCAGTGCAGAGAGCATATAGTGCTCCAGGGCCATACTGCCTACTCATGTCAATATAGAGTGAGCATGGAAAGGCACACATTCGGTACTGACTGATGGACTTCTCACATTCTAGCAATAAACTAGGCACAGGAGTCCAGTTCCACCTCCTCATTTCAATCATTACTTCTTTATCCCAACCTTCCTGCTCACTCCCTCCTACTCTTAGGGGGAGATTATAACATATTGGTATTGTCACTGAACTACCCAGCTGTGCTACAAAGATGTCTGCACAAGGGACATGAAGGCACTTGATATCGTTATGGAGTCCTGGGAAAGGCTTGCAACTGATCGCACGAGATGGAGAAGAACCCTAAACCAACACTTCAGAACAGGAGAAAAAATGCCGACGAGCACTGCAGCAAACAAGCAGCCACGCAGGAGGGAGTGCAGCAGTTCTAGCAGATCGACGACCACATACAGATGTGACCTCTGTGACTGGGACTGTCACTCCAGCACTGGTCTCTTCGGTCACAAGCAACATTATTTCAGGGAAGCAGTAAGCCAGAACAACGAGGATGCAACCTATGGTCAGTCATGACTAAAAGGAGACTCACTCACTCACTCACTGAACTAGAATCCCGAGACCCAGACTACAGTTCTGAAGACACAAATTCCAATCCCACTATAGCTTTTGGTGAAATTTAAATGCAATTTTTTCCAAAAAATCAGAAATTGAAAACTAGTTTCAGTAACGGTGACCATGAAAAGACCATAGATTGGTGCAAAAACCCATCCTGTTCATGAATACACTTTAGGGAAAGAAATCTGCCATCCTTATCTCGCCTGGCCTACATGTGACTCCAGTTCCACAGCAATGTGTTTGACTCTCAACTGCCTTTTGAAATGGCTCTGGCAAGATGTTCAGTTCAAGGGCAACTAGGGATGAACAACAAACGCTGATCTTGCTGGTGATACCTTCACTCCATGAAAGAATAAGCTAGCACGGTGGTTCAGTGGTTAGCACCGCTGCCTCACAGTGCCAGGAACTTGTGTTCAATCCCAGCCTCAGGTGACTGTCTGTGTGACCTTTGCAAATTCTCCCTGTGTCTGCATGGGTTTCCACTGGGTGGTCTGATTTCCTCCTACAGTCTAAAGATGTGCAGGCTAGATGGATTGGCAATGGAAAATGCAGGGTTACAGGTATGGCGTTGGTCTGACTGGAATGGTCTTCAAAAGGTCGGTGTGGGCTCAATGGGCTGAATGGTCTACATCCACATTGTAGGGATTCTACGAATAAATAAACTCATTGCTTACCCTCTGACTCACTGCTTCCCTCTCCCACTCTCCAGGTGCTCCAAATTTGCCATCTTGCTAGTTCAAGTGATCAGGATAGGGGCAGTAGGTGGAGAGAGTGATAAACTCTGGGGAGGGAAGCAGTGAGCAAAAGATAGTGAGTGGCAGTGAGACAGGAGCAGTGACTGTGAGGGAGAGGGAAGTGGTGGGGGGAGGTGATTAGGACAGTTAGTATGTAATGGGAAAAGATGGGTGGGAGGTGGGAAACCACAAGCTTGAAGAAAATGGGAGGGGTAGTTTGTTAGTAAATGTATGAAGTAGTGAGAAAAAAGAGATTTGGGCCACAAAAGTTCAGCACAGGCTACATGTTTAACATCGGAATTACAGCTGTCATGTAGTGAGGATGGCAAGACGAGTCTACAGGCAGATAGGAACAGGTTGAGTGAATGGGCGTAAATTTGGTACATTGAATATAATGTGGGAAAATATGAGTTTATGCATTTTGGCAAGAAGAATAGAAGAACTGAATATTATTTAATTGGAGAAAGACTGCAGGGTCATCTAGGAGTCGTTGTGCATGTATCACAAGAAGCTGACATTCAATTTCAGCAGGTGATAGAGAAGGCAAATGGAACATTGGCCTTTATTTCAAAAGAAATGGAGTATAAAAATAGGGAGTGGTTTCTAAGACTGTACAAAACACTAGTCAGATCATGCCCAACATACAGTAAACTGTTTTGATTCCCTTAATTAAATGAAGATATACTGGCAATGGAGACAATCTAGAGCAGATTCACCAGGTTGATCCTGGATAAAGAGGAACTGCCTTGTGAGGAAAGGTTGCATAGGTTTGGTTTGTGGCCAATGGAGTTAAGGAGAATGAGAGAAGACCTTACTGAAACATACAAGAGTCTCCAAGAACTTGTCAGGGTAGATGTGAAGAGATTGTTTTCTCGTGTGGAAGAGTCTGGGACCAGAGGGAATAACCTCTGAGTAAGGAGTTACTATTTAGGACAGAGATGAGGAGGAATTCTTTCTCTCAGAGGCTAGTGAGTCTGTGGAATTCCTTACTGCAGAAGGCTGCTGTGGTTGGGTTATTGAGCGTATCTAAGGCTGAAATAGAGAGGTATTAAATCAGTGAGGGAATCAAGGGTTGTACAAAGGTAGTGAGGATCAGATTAGTCATGATTTCATTGAAAAGAGAAGCAGGTTCAATGGACTGAATGGTCTAGTTATGCTACTACATCGTATGGTCTTTAGGAATGTAAACCACCTTATTAATGCTTTTTAATGGTGAAGTGATTTTCATTGTATGTCCTTTTGCAGCGATTTGCATTTTGTATGTTTTTACTCATCCCACCATGTATTAGGTACACGTTGGGACTGCTAAATGAGGGATAGCTGTATTATGTTAAGGTTTTCTTGTTGCCCTTTAATCCAAGGTAAACAGTTGGTTCAACAGTCACACCAAAGACACGTCAGAAGTCATTATCATTGGAGATTGGGGATGTACTGGTAATGTCACTGAACCAGTAACCCAGAAGCCCAGGCTAATATATTGGGAACAGAAGTTCAAATCCCAGAACGGCAGTTGGGGGAATTTAAATTTAATTCATAAATTAATCTGGATTTGCAAGACAGTCACGGAAAAAGTCACCATGACAACTGTTGATTGTCATAAAATCTCACCTCGATCACTAGGAAAGAAAGTCTGCCTTTAATTGTGACTCCAGACCCATAGTGATGTGGTTAAGTCTTAGCTGTCCCCTGCAATGGCTCTAGCACTTCAAAGTCAGTTAGACATGGGCAATAAATGCTGACCTTGTCAGTGATACTCACAACCCATGTAAGAATAAAAAGACCATATAATCACAAATCCATTTCTCGGTATATCTGCAAAATTTAGACAGTACATTTGCTTGATACCAACTAATTGGTGCAGAGTTTTAACACATTTCTTCCAAAATGGTCAAAATCAGTGCAGTAAATGAGCTTCACAATTTACCCAACCTACTATAAGTACGTCAACTTATCAACTTACTGCCAGTCCTTGCCCTAACCGACGAAAATCTCCTTTGCAAAAGGCAAAATCATTCCACAAGGTTCTGTTAATTATGCACTAATGATCCAATTCTAAAAGGATCTGAGTTGATACTCATGATTTTCCAGAAGGACTAACAACCCGTTATTACACAGTGGAAAATACATGTTATTTTTGTAACCTTTCAAGTTCATAACAAAATTGGTGGCTCAGTAGTTAGCACTGCTGCCTCACAGCACCAGGGACCTCAGGTTACTGTCTGTGTGGAGTTTACACATTCTCCCCGTGTCTGCGTGGGTTTCCTCCAGTTACTCCGATTTCCTCCCACAGTCCAAAGATGTGCAGGTCAGGTGAATTGGCCATGCTAAATGGGCCACAGTGAGCAGGAATTGTAAGTTAAGTGGGTTAGCCATAGGAAATCCAGGGTTAAAGGAATAAAGTTGGTGGGATGCTCTTTGGAGGGTTGGTGTAGACTCGATGGGCCAAATGTCCTGCTTCCACACTGTAGGGATTCTATAAAAATTCAAGACAGGAGACAAGAACAGGATCTTTCCTAAAATGGTTGCAGGAACGCCCATAAGATGACAGCTAGACATTGAGTGTAATCTTCCTCTGATGTTATTTTAAAACTTAAGAAAACTCATGGTGAATGTTTTGGGAAACAAGGAAATATCTTATATAGTAATACAAAAAATATTGGAAATATTAAACAATCTGCAGAGAGAGAAACACAGAGCCAATGTTTCAGTTTGTTATCTTTCAGCAAATCTAGAACAAGTTTAAGGAGGTGAAATGGGCGTAAGGGAAAACAAACAGAGGGGAAGGTCCTTCTTGAAGCAATTATTGGGAATATCCATTCTGCAAGCATGATCTGAGTTTCAGCAGAACATGAGGACTGCAAATGCTGGAGATCAGATTCAAAAAGTGTGATGGTGAAAAAGCACAGCTGGTCAGGCAGCATCCGAGCCAGAGAGTCAACGTTTCAAGTATAAGCTCTTCATTCCCAATGGCTTCCACAGCCTTCTGTGGCAGTGAATTCCACAGACTCACCACTCCCTGGCTGAAGAGGTTTCTCCTTATCTCTGTTCTAAAAACTCTTCCCAACTCTTCCCTATATTCTAAGACTCGGCTCCTAGTTCCTCCTACCTCCAGAAACATCTTCCCTACATCCACTCTGTCCAGGTTATTCAGTATTCTGTAAGTTTCAATTAGATCACTCCTCATTCTTCTAAGTTCCATCGAGTATAGACCCAGAGTCGTCAAACGTTCCTCATACATTAAAAAAAAAGCTGTTCATTCCTGGGACCATACTCATAATTCTCCTCTGATCACTCTCCAGGGTCAGTACATCCTTCCTGATATGTCGGGCCCAAAACTGCACACAATACACAAAATGTGGCCTGACCAAATATGTTCTGCCAACATTTCTAACTGTTCTGAAGACCTGGGCATGTTTGGCTCATGCACTATTTATGAGTTTGCAGCTTTCACATAGTCCATGTGCTTGTTCAGGACCATTGAACCTGACCTCACATCATCCATGCCTCTCACCCACACAGGGCCATTCAACTGGTTCCTACGCCAAACACTGTCCTCTTCCACTTAGCAGAGTCTTGTTTCTGGCTTTGGCATTCCTGATGATGTTTTACCAAGCCTCCCAGGTCCAGGAAGATCAGATTTAACCTGTTGTGAAGTCTTCTCCCCATTTGCAACTCTGCTGGACTTCTCCCTGTAGTTGCATGAGGGGTGGTCCTATAATCAAATAGGAATCGGGATAATTTGATTTTGAGCGAAGCTGTAGACTGTTTCTTTAAGCTTGCCTCCAAAGTTTGGAGCTGCTCTTTCTGCCAGGCCATTAGATGTTGGATCGTATGGAGCTATCCTTTTACGTTGAACACCATTCAACTTTAGGAAATACTCAAATTCTCTGCTGGTGATGCGTGGCCCTTTCTCTGTGACCACACTTCTGGGAGTCTGTGTATTGCAATTTTCCTATCATCATCCCTGTGTTTGAGAAATGAACTCGATGCACGACCTTGAGTGAGCATCCACCATGCCTCACAACATTGAACCTATAAAAGGACCTGCATAGTCAACATGCAACTGAGTCCACAGTTTACCCGGCCTTTCCCATGAATGTGAGGGAGCTGCTGATGGTAATTTTTGTCCTTGTTGGTACTCTGGGCACTGCCCCACTAATGCAGCTATGTCTGCTTCCAATCCTGGCCACCAGATATAACATCTCACCAACATCTTCATTTTGGAAACCCTGGATGCCCTGGTGGTGTTATCAGGCAGCAATCTTTGTTCGGGTCAATTGTTCTTGCTCCCCATAATAATATGCTGTCCTCTACTGTCAGCTGGTATGTCATGGTCCAAAAACATTTCAATTCTGGTCGTGATGGCTCGTTGGTTTCCCCATCACTACCAATTGTTTCAGTTTTTGCCAAGACCAGATCTTTCGGCATCCAAGGTCTAATACTGTCAGCTATGATTGGAAATGTAGCCAGAAAATGTAAAACCATTACAGATTCTTCCAGTACCACCAGCAATGTATCTGCCGGTGGGAGGTGGCTTAATGCATCCGCTTTCGCTACTTGGCTTCTCAGACGGTGTTCTGACTTATAATTTAGTGATAGAGCTCACCACTGAATTCAGCCTGAAGTGATGGCTGGCACTGCCTTGTCGATTTTAAGATGACCTTGTGGTCCATTATTATTACAAATTTATGCCCATAAAGGTATTGGTGGAACTTCCTGACTTCCTTCCTTCTCTATCTGAATGTATTTTCGCTCTGCAATGGCCAAACTCTGGAATATATATGCTATTGGACATTTCTCTCTATTGGGCCACTTTTGAGCTAATTCGATGCTGATGCCACATGGGAGGCATTGTATGTCAATAACAGATCTTGCTTAGAGGATAATTATTGTTTCTTCACTTTCCTGAAAGCTTTGGTTTGGCTACACGACCATTTCCAAGGCTGACCTTTCTTTAGGAGTTGATGCAAAGGTGCCAGGAGACCAGGTTATGTATGAATTTTCCATAGAAGTTCACCAGCTCAAGGAAAACCCTATCCTCTGGTACAGACTTGGGAGCCATGAAATCTTTGATCATCCTCACTTCATCTTCCAACAGGTGTAACCCAGTCATGTCACCTCTGTAGCCGCAGTGGATCAGTTCAGGTGCCTGGATCATATATTTTTCTCTTCTACACACACCTTGGAGCAACATCTAAGGACTATGTCCAAGTTCTCTAAGTGCTCCGTATTAGTTTTCCCTGTTATTAGCATGTATGATGATGCTGCTCCTTTAACAAGGTTAGGTTTTCCTTGGTTTTATTTCATAGGGCCGTAAATGCATAGATTCCGATGTGTCTGGTTTGTATGAGCTTTAGGGCCAATTTTATTGTAGCTTTCAGATACTGCCTCAAGTTTAAAAAGAACATCTGTACATTGAAAGGAGAGTGCCAGTTCTCCCAGCTCAGCGTTTCTTTGGTTTTAGCAGTCTGGCTATTTAGAGCTGCTGGTCGGGTGTTTGAGGCTGCTGGTCAAAGAAACAGCTCCATGCTGATCCCCTCTCTCCCTCTCTCTCTCTCCCTGACATCTCTCCTATAAAAACTTGTGTTTAATTTTACCTTTTTTTGCCAAGGTGGTGTTCATGGGCTGTTGCAAGTATTTGGAACAGCATCATTAAGTTGTGATAGAGTTGATTAAGTTTTGAACTAGTTATATTGTTCTAAATTCGGTTTTCTTTTGCTCATGCGTAAACAAATACTGTTTTGTTTAAAACTGAGTGGTTGGGCCAGCTGCATCACTCCTGGAATATCCACTTTACACCTGCTGAAAACAATTAAAAAGGTTAGGGTCTGGGTTACCTTCTTGAAACGTTTTAAGGAAGTCTGGCCTGATACATAACATGTGTCATCTAGATAAGTGGGACCTGGCATAGACCTTGTAAATGTTCTCCTTCATCTGCTGAAAAAATTGAACAGGCTGACGATACCCTAAATGGCAGAAATAGGAAACAGTTGTTGGGAGAGTGACTAGTGTGTCACTGAACCTGTTGGCGAGGAACAACATTGCAAAAGCTCATTTTATGACGATTAAGTTTCCAATAAGTATTTTGTTGGATTTGAACATCCACAGCCTTATGATCAGGCCATTTAGGTTCTTCCACCAGTTAGAAGAGAAATGTACTTTATACAATTCATGAAGAATGTATTCACAAGTCTTAGCACAACAATGCTGGATGACTTTCAGGAAGTTTGACTAATTCCAATGGAATTTCTATGGAGATAATAGATAGGAATGAAGCTGAAGTTCTGGGATAGATTCAGTCATCCGATCCATTTAACAGGCAATAACACATTAATCCCAGGCTTCACTGTTGATTGACAAAATCAGCCAAAATCACTAATGTAACCTCTGTAGAGGGGACACTCCAGTCACTAGAATCTTGGGTATGTTACCACTGAGTTGCAGATAACTTTGTAAATTCAATGCCACTGTCAGTAAAATACAATTACTAAACTAGGGCCTTCTGCCATTGAGCTATGCAAATTTACCTGGTTAAACTACAACATCAGTCAGAACACTAAGAGCCTCAAGGCTTGGCTTCTACCAAGCCATACTTCTGTTCTCTGATAAATTGGTCATGTTCTACTATAAGAATTCCAAACTGGGTGTATAAAATTTCTACCTCAGGAGGCAAGTTTTAAAGGATTATGAAGAATCTGAGCTGCACTGTGGTTGATGATACCCTAAATGGCAGAAATAGGAAACAGTTGTTGAGAGAGTGACTAGTGTGTCACTGAACCTGTTGGCGAGGAACAACATTGCAAAAGCCCATTTTGTTGGATTTGAACATCCACAGCCTTTAAAGGTTCCTTTAAAGTAAGATCACTGTGGGAGAAGAGGCCCAAGAAATGTTATTATTCTAATCAATTCCTTTGCTTCTTAAAATTGCATTTAATACAGAAAACTCAATGGATTGAATTTTATTGGGGAGAGGGGAGAGAAAGTACTGCTTGTACTCCCCAAAAAGAAATTCACTCCTGAACTAATATCAAATATGGCAAATTGCAGCCCGAACACACAGCGCATGGCTTTACGAGGAGGGGATTTGAATTATATCCCTTAGTGCCATCTTCAAGAGCTGCCAACCAATCTGATTTCCCACTTGCTTTAAGAGTTCCCAGCAGTATCACAACTCTGAATATTGGATGGGAGAGAGATTGCAGAGCTTTGGAAATGGGGATTGTCTGGTTGACAGGTGAAGAATGACATTTTACAGGGGAGGGGACTTTCCCCAGGTATGCATAATGCACCATCCAGAGGATATGCCTTCCCCCTTCATCCCTATTAGCCATTTGTAAATGTGGCTTCCAACCCTGCATAAGGCAACGGTTAATTGTAGTATTAACACCCTCAATTGACGTGCTTTTAAATGGAGGTGAGTTGCCAATCGTCGCCTATTGTTTTATGAAGAATGGGTCGTGGAATGGACATGGTATTATTGGGCTTGCCAATATCATCATACTTTACATGGTCCCCCAAAAAAGGTAATATTCAATCCATTGAATACTTTTAATCATTCTTCCTAGATTTTGGAAAATGTAACTAGGTGGTAGGGCTGGACCTACAAAATACATTTTATAATGCACCAGAACTGTCTCATAGATTAAAGAACAATGTAATACTATGAAAAAGTCTGTATTCCCTTTAATTTTGTTTCAACACTGCAAACGCGTAACTCTGTCTTATATAAAGTACACTTCACAGTTCATCTTTGAAAGCTCCTTCTGTGACCTTAGTTGGAAGCAGCACTCTAGGCAGAGCAAGCAAGATGCAGACCTTTTACTTCAGTTCAGAGCAATTGCACATCTCTGTCAGAATCACCTGCAGAGACTGACAGTAAACAAGTTCATGTAGCAGAGCGATTTTTACTTGTGCACTGCAAAGTCATTCTCTGACTGAACACCATCAGTAACCCATTAAAACCTCAACTCAGCACCAATTTCTGAAGGCAGTGTGTTATGTGTGCAGTTCCTCTCTATCATTTAACTGCTGGGCCTATCTCATAGCCATAATCTCAAGTCCAAGTATTTTTTTGTATATAGATAAAATTACAAGCAGGTACACCTTGGTCAAAGTGCTTCCCTCTGTCATTGCGAAAGGAACTTCTTGAATGAAGTGTTACCTTTATGAAAACACCATCAAAATGGACTACAGCATCGAGCCCCTCATGTTACCCACACCTAAACGGTCGAGAGATTTCAATTACTGGAGAAAATTCCTCAATATAAAATCCCTTGGAAATGAGCACTGACATTTCTTAAATCAAATAAAAGGCAAACAAATCTGCAAACCAGATTTCAAAAGAAAATACTGTGCAATACAAAGATCCAGCAGCACCTGTGGAGAAAAGATTGGTTTGGGTGTGAACTCTTCAGAGTTGATCCTTTTAATAAACTGATAGAGATTTATGTTTCTCTTAAAACGCAATCATTATATCCATGCAGAGCAAACCCAAACGTAGCATGGACTAACTGACTTCATTAGAAGTCCTCTTCACAAATTTTATATTGATTGAATAAACACCATACACCTGGACAATACACTTTCATTGATGTCTGTGCAACTCTGCAAATGCTTAGAAACATTAACTGTTTAAAGCTGCCCCACCATTTTTTCAGAACCCTGGAATTTTATACTGGTATTCATCCATCCATCATGACTATGGGGGTTCTCTGAAAGAGCCATTCCCATAGGTTAATTCCTCCGTCCATTCCAGGTACGCGCAGCAACTTAAGGGGACCAATGCATGCACAAGTTTCTCGAGAGCTTTAGCAGCTGGGAGGAAAAGTACATGAGTTTATTACCTTGGCCATGCCTCTATATGGTTCCTACCACTTTTTGCACAATAGACTGATCAGCATTTAGTAAAATGACGGCACTGTATGTAAACATGGAAAAGAGTGGTTCATTCTTCCAGCCATGTCTTATCAGCAAAAAACATATTTAGCTCCCGTTTTTATGTTTCCCTCTCACCTAATATATGAATGAGCAAATCAAAGCTCGGTGTATTTCAAAGTTTAATAACTAAAATAGTAAATACAATCACACCATGTTATCACTGTTTATTGGAGGATGTTTGTTTTTGTTTTGGAAGTCTGGCATGTACCTTTAAATTTACAGTTCCTACCAAAGTCAGAGAAACGCCAGCAGTAAATGACTGACTGGCGTTTACTTTTTTGATTTAAGCATAACACAGTAAATGTGGAAGTGCACTGTCCAAATTGTGAAGTCTGGTGTGACAAATGCACCTCAATTTTTTTTATAATTTAAAACATCCCTATTGGCTTTATTTTTAACCTAAAATCAGAACTTCAGTAGTCAATCAATTAATTTAATAGTATTTGCTCATTGCTACACATAGAAATTTACGGTACCGCTGATTTAACACCCTGAAACTATACGTATTAGAAATGCTGAAACTATAGTAAAGGGGAAAATAGTTATCTATTTAACTTGCATTCTGTACATAATGCATTTTTATGCAGTCATTTCTTGTGATGTCGAAAGCATTGCCCTGATATTAGATTCTTGACATGTGGCAGAAATACGTTGTAAGCAAAGCTCTCTGTCAATTATCGTGACGTCTGTGACATGCTGATGTCACCTGTTTTCATTGTGGCTCAGCCTTTGCATTCATGAGACAAGAATGTTTTCTTCTTGAGTGACATGAAAGGGTGGCGAATAGATAAAAGGAGTCAAAAGTAAGATTCGGTATGTTTTTTGTCTGGTTTTGTAAACAAGCTTGAAGCCTTTATAGATGTTAAACAGATGAGAGTGTCATATTTATTTTGGTCCAGGAATGGACAGTGATAGTCAGATTTTTTTTTAAATGTAAACCTCCATAAACTTCAATTGTTACAGGTGCTAAATCAGGTGTGATAGAAGCCACCAAAAATCAGATGTTACAGAGTTAGTATCTAATGAATGCTCAACGTGCCACTCCAGTGAGAGAAAGACATCAACAAGCCAGAAACATCAGTGTACCACCATCATCATACATTAGCTGTGAATGAACCAGCATATAGTCATTACTGTAATATATACTTAGTTATTACTCTATGACAGAGTCAGGAATATGCTCCTGTACAATTGCTAAGATTAAATAAGATTAGCAAATTCACTTGCATTTAAAGTGATGATAGTGTGGCAATAGCAGCTGAAGGTAGGACAGGGTGTGAAAATATGCATGTTACAGGGTTTCAGAAAACATAAGAAAGTAAGGAAAGGAGGAAGGGTGTGGTGTTGGTTAAGTGGAACATTGCAGTACTGGAGAAAAAGGATGGCTTGGAGGGTTCAGGCACAGAACCTATTTAACTAGAATCAAGGAACAATAAGGGTACAATGATATTGCCCAGTATAATTTACAGATCCCTAAATTGTGGGACAATGTAAAAGATCAAATCTGCAGGGAAATTACAGGAAGGTCAAGCATCATACAGTAGTTATAACAGGGAACTTAAATTACATGAATATAAACTAGCATGCTGGCAGTGTTAAGGGCAGTGAGGGGCAGGTATTCTGAGACTAGTTTCAGGAAAAATATTCTTTGGCAGTATGTGTCAAGTATAACAAGAAAAGAGGCACTTCTAGACCTGGTTCCTAGGAATGAGATGAGCCAAGTAGGTCAATGACAGTGGGCAGAATATTTCAAGGATAGTGATGATTATAAGTTTTGAGTAGAAAAAGGCAATGAACTTCCAGAGTATGAATAATCAGCTGAGGGAGAGTCGACTTCAATGGAGCAAGAACAGAGCTGAGTCAATAGACTGGAGCCAAAAGTTGGCAGGAGTAAACAAAACCAGAGATCCCTGGATGTACATATGCATAAGTCATTAAAGGAGGCAGGACAGGTGAAGAGTGTACATATAACAACATAAAGCACATATTCACCTAGGCTTTATTAATAGGGCTGCAGAGTATAAGAACAAGGAGGTTATGATGATCTTACATTGAATACTGGTTAGCCATTAGCTGCAGTATTGTGTACAACTCTGGAAGTCACAGTTCAGACAAGATATAAATGCATTGGAGAGAGAGAGTTCAGGGAAGAGAAACTGCAATTATGAAGATAGTTGGAAAATTGGGACTTCTTTCTGAGAAAGGAGATGGCAAAGAGGAAATTTAATTGAAATTTTCAAAATCATGACAGGTCTGAACAGAGTAGACAGGGATAAGCCATTCCTGCTTGTGAAAGGATTAAGAAGTAGAGGAGATGAATTAAAGAAGTGAGAAACTTATTTTTCACACAGCAAATGGTTTGAGTCTGAAATGCTGTGCCTGGACATGTGGTGAAGGCAGTTTCAATCAAGGTTTCAATCAAGGTACTCAAGAAGGCCCTGCCAGTAGCAGTAGTGGACTCTCCCTCTTTATGGGTATTTAAGCGGGCATTGGATAGGTATATGGAGGATAGTGGGTTAGTGTAGGTTAGGTGGGCTTTGATCGGCGCAACATCGAGGGCTGAAGGGCCTGTACTGCGCTGTATTCTTCTATGTTCTATGTTCTGTGGTAGTTGTTTAAATAAAAATAACACTGCAGGGTTATGGAGAAAGGGTAGATGATTGGCTCTAAGTCATGAAGCTCAGTTAGGGAACCAATGCAGACATGATAAGTCAAATGGCCATCTTCTGCACTACAACAATTCTGTGACTTGGTGATATAGTCAGAAATGTAGCATAAGACAGCAATTACAGTATCATATACAGACACTAATATGTCATACAAGGTCACAATACAATCATACAGTTATTACCATACCTTTCTAAACACTCACTACTCTACTATCTGACAATTGTTACTGTACCTTCAGACACATTCACCATTGAGTTATCATCTACAGTCTCCAATGTAGCATCAAATACAGCCATTACTAGCGTATCATATAGATCAGCAATCTTCAACCATTTGAACAGGGCGTGGTTATTTTTGGCACTGGTGTTTTCCCATACTCTTTATGCCTGAGAATATCTTTGATTTCTTGCCAGTAAATGTCCCCAATATGTTTTACGGATGTAACAATATAAAACTGCCAAAAATAAAATCAAAGGCATAGTAGCTATCAAGTATTAACAGATTTAGGGTTTTGATAGGTAGTGTCCCCATCTCAGCAAGAGAAGATCCACCTTAAGAACTAGAGATGTGCCACAGCCTGTAGAAACAGGTTAATTAAAATAACTATATTTATGCAAATATAGCCGTGCTCAAAATATAGTGTCACTGGTGTTTGGGTTGTCCTCCACAATCACAGAAATGTTACATTCATATGTACACAATGAGCCACAATTACAGATGGTTCTTAATGGCTCAGTCCATGTGAATATGTCAATTATTGCAGCTCTGGTTCAGTAGTAGCAACTTTCCTCAAAGTCAAAACAAACTTGAGAGGTCAAGGCCTACTCCAGAGCATGTAATCTGAGGTAATACTTTAGCACACTATTGAGGGAGTGCTGCGTTGTTGGAGCAGCCATCTTTCTGATTACGTATTCAGCCTACCCTTGCTGCCTCTCAGTTGAGCATATAAGATCCTACAGCCCCATTAAGATGATCAGGGAATTTCTCCTGGTGTCCTGGCCAATATTTATCCCTCAAAGGATATCACCAAAATAGATCAATCAACTCATTATTTCAGCAATCCTGTGCTGTATAAATTAGCCACTGAATTTCTCAACAGTACAACAGTGGTGGCAAAGTCCTTCACTGAACGGTCTAGGTCATAAAAGATATTGTATGAATGCAAGTTTTTTTTTATTTACCATTGACACACAGTCATGGCAGTATCGTTTAACCTTATCCATTCACCAAAGTACATCACCACGGTGAATTGAAATACATCACCAAGTGTCACCAATGTAAAATACCTTGCCCATCAAAGCTTCAAACCTATCAGAAGAACTAGGCTCAGACAATTATGAGCAATAATTTGTCAAATGTTACTAAACCATAACTTCAAACCTCAGAATAACACCATGACCATGTACAGATATAAATGAGTAGTAAGGACTGCAAATTCTTCCAGAGCAGTAATGTAGTGTGGTCCTGTTGACATTTTATTTAAAACTCCTTTACAGTCACATTCCTAACAAAAAGCTTTTACTAATTGGTTTGTCGTATGCTACCAGTTTATTGACATTAGCTAGTGGAACTGTATTCCCACTGGAAGCAAATGTCAACTTTAAAAAAAATGCCATTTCTAACTTGTCAAGTTGCTTAGGGTATTGTAGTCAACATAATAGTAAATGTTCCATTCATTACATCAAACATTGTCTGATTTTTTACTCTGAAACATGGCTGCTTAGCATTTCTCATCATTTCCTAATTTTTAAAGCTTCACTGTTACTAGAAATTGAAGCATTTAGTAGCTTAAAACATATATAATTTGAAAACCCGTCAAGAAAAAAACAGGGAAATCTTTACAGTAAAACTACATAAATTCCTAGATAATACCTAACTGTATAAGGATACATTTTTAAAATTCACTGCAACTTGGAGCCTCATTGGATGAAAATGTGGGGCAATCAAGACTTTTTATACTCAGCTAGTACTCTAGCAAGGCACCTCATCAAATTACCGTTAGATAATTTTTAATAACAGTTCATGTATTTGTTGTTCATGTTCAGTAATCAATAAATAAAACCTTTCTTGTTACGTGTTCTTCCTGCTTTGTACATAGGAACAAAATTATATTGTAATCAGTTACTCTCCAAGTTTGTTTTCCAGTCTTGTTATGCAAAACCTTTATCGAAATGTTGCCATTTCCAATCATGTTCTATCATTTTAAAAAAGTAATGTTTTTTAATTAAAATACGTGTTTATAAATGCAGACAAGGCCATTTGACCCTTTGTGCCTGTGTTAGCACTGTTACATTTGTCCAATTTGACCTACGCCCCTGTTCTTTCCCCATGGCCGTACAAGTTTTACTTTTCACATATATAACTAGTTCTCTTTTGAAAGTTACTACTGAATCTGCTTTCATCGTATTGTCAGTCAGTGCATTACAAATCATAAATACTTCCTATGTCATGAAAATTCTCTTCGCTTACCTCCATTTTTTAATCAATTATCCTGAGTTATTACGCGCACACACTTGTCTCTTCTCACACAATATAGGCACATATCCCAACTCTGTCAGACCTTAAAGGCAGTTTGGTCCAAGTGACCCTCTCTCAGTACTTCATTGTTAATCTAAAACAAGTGCCACTCTCCAGATCCCACAAGACCCTGCATTATTATATATTATTCTCGCACAGACAAGAACCATTAATCTAAACTCATGAGTCTAAAGAAAGAAAGCACAGTCCAACTTTAAGCAGCCATTGCCTAATGAAATAGCTCAAATCCTGGACTTTTCTGTTCCATCCTTCCCTATCTATAGCCTTTCCCACCTCTGCTATTCTGCCCATTTGCAGCACCCCTTGCCTTGGCTCAATCTACTTTCACAAACCATATAATTACGTTTCTTACTGATTAGCAATGTCCTCAAATCTGTTGGAAAACAAAAATCAAGTCAGTATAACTATTGGCTATTAATTATTTATCATCAATTTTGCATCACCACTCATAATTAATTGAAACTTCATTGTGACATAAGCATTAGTCACCTCATCAAATCCCTACAGCTTGGGAGGAGACCATTCTGCTCATCAATTCTGCACAAAGCCTCCAAACAGCATTCCACCCAGACCTACCCTAATCCTATACTCATAAAGCCGTATTTGCCATGGCTAATCCACTTAGCCTACACATCCTTTGACACTACGGGGCAATTCTACAGATACATCTTTGGACTGTGGGAGGAAATGGGAGCATCTGGCAGAACCCACACTGACACAAGGAAAACATGCAACTCCACACAGGCAGTCACCCAAGACGAGAATCAAACCCAGCTCCCTGATACTGTGAGGCAACAGTGTTAACCACTGAGCCACCGTGCCACTTCGCAAACCAAAAGCTTCTGACTCTTGGGGCTCTCAACCAGTATCCTGAAATAATTTAGAAGATTTTTTTCTCTCAATCTGTACCCAGGAGTAACAAATATCAGAAATCAGGATGATTAAGCATTGAGATGTAAAATTGAACCATGCTGGTTTTGGAATACTGTATTCAATGTACCCTAGCAACTAGGCAGGAGCAGACAGGCTCCTGAGGGTCTTACTGTTCCATCCCCATGCAATGTGCTCTATGTGTCAAAGATACAAAGTTTTTACTTCTCAGAGAAAAAAGTAATTTGACTTTAATTTCAAAGAACTGCATAATTGTTTCACCAACAGTCATCCAATTAAAACAGAATATGACAAGTAAAAATGGTCTATTCATCCTGAAAATGGAAACATCATTAGTTGGATTTAGGATTCTATTTTCATTATAATTCAATGAAAAAAATTCTTCCTTTTTCTTGGTTTAGCATTTTGCAGTGGGGAAGTTACAATTAAGTGAGCTGAAGCTGAAAGCTAACGTTTGCAATATAATTGATAATAGGCCTATCTTCTAAATAATTCGTATTAAAAGGCTCTCTTTCAAATTACTAAAGCTTATTGATTAAAGATTATCCATACAATACAATGTTGTGCAGGCATTTTCCTAGAACTTATCTTTGTTAATAAGGAAATTTGTGACTTTACAATGGTAAGATGTAAGGAGGTGACTAAACAACCATTCGGGAGACAAAGAGAATTTCATTTGCACAGTCAATTGTTATGATGTAGAACACATTGCCTGAAAGAATGGTGAAAACAGATTTGATGGTAACATTCAAAAATAATTGATAATATGCATTGGAAAACACTGAAAAATCAGAACTATAAGAAATTGCAGGTATGAAACTAATTGGATAGCTCTTTATGAATATAAAATAAATTAATTTACAGAGGTTTCAGGAATTACAAGTGTTATGCTACTTATCGGTCATGTACACAGGAAACAGAGGAAACAAAGAAATTACCTGATGAACTCTATGCTAATTATCCAAATGCTATGCACCTACAGCACCCAAAAAGAAGCCATATCCCTGCTTCAGATTTCAAAACTAAATACATAAAGGAACTGTGAAATTTAAACAAAGCAGAACAAGCAATTACAAGCAGGAACATTAATAGTGAATAGGTTCAAATAGAGAGAGAAGCTTGTGTCGTAATTTAGTTATTGCTGCTTGACTGAACGATATTTCAGGTGTTGCCATCTGCAGCTAGCTTCTTTGGAGACTGTGGACAGCTCAGAAGGAGCAGAAGTGACTTTTATTTTGGCAAAGTCCTCAGCCTCAGGAGTTGGTTACAGGTGACTCATCGGTATGAATCAACTGATGTCAATTCCTATGGCATGGTGACTCTGATATCTACATCGTAACTTCTGGAACACACCGCATGTGTCCTGTTCCAGCAATCTGACAGCAGAATACCATCTATACCATTAAGTGGTTTAGCATTCCCATTGCAGTAACACTGCTGACATTACTTTGTACCAATAAACACCCAAGTGTCTTCCTCAATTGAATTGCTAGGCTGTGGAAATGTGCCTATTACAGGAAATAGTGTCTTGCACTTTTGACCCATTTCTCTCAGTGATGGACTTGTAGCTACCCTTACATTTAGCAAGTTGCATCAAGATATTAGATTTAGAAGCTCTGACCAGAATCCTTGCATTGCACAAGGAGTGACTTAACAATTGTGACAGCATTTTCAACTTTATCATTGAGCTGTAAGTAGTGACATAATGAAGCTTTCTGTCTCTATCCCTATCTCTTGACAAACACTGTAAATTGTGAACTTTCATCAGTTACTAGCAAATCATGAGCACGTCTCTTGAACATCTTTTGGAACATTCTACTCAGAGCAGAAGTGAGGATGGCTTCACCTTTAAAGTGGTGAGAATAACCACATATGATAAGCAGGATATTGCAATGTAATTCACAAAGATCAGCCCCAACTATTGACAAAGGCCTAACTATGATCTTGTGTCATAATAAGAGTTCCTTACAAAGAATTCTAATAAGTCAAACAGATATCATATTTTGGAATGGGTTATTTAACTTTGACTGATATCCTGAGTCAACAGTCACGGACTCTGCAGGTTTGTTCTATGGTTAAGCCTGCTGAATGAATGACTGAAATTAATTATTTTTGCAATGCAGCAGGTACATAAATTGTTGTCCTTTGAATATCAATCCTTTTGAAGAGTTAGTTTATTTTGAAAGTTAAAGTAATGAATAAATAATTCAGGCATCTCTGAAGTGATATAGAACTTGCCTTGCCAAATAATAATTTACAATTATTTCTGCACCAAGTCATCCATTGCAGCTTCATTAAAGTTGTTGCCAGTGTGAATCTCCAACTGGAAGTAATCCACATTTATCAATTTCTGGTTTTAAAATTAAAATCACAGGTGACAACATCTGGAAGGTTTTGGCAAAGTATCCATTAGGACCATCTTTTCTAATGTCTTATAAGTTACTTTCAGATTAGGTTTTTGAAGCCGTAACATTATTCTTTGAAGTATTCAAGGTTCTCCATTTAACTTTAACTTTGATTGGATCCCCACATTATCCTTATCCTGTAGCAAGGTGTCCTATAAATTGGTGTGTTTCCTCTTATAAAATATCATTTTATCAGTTTGTAACACCACACCATGATCATTGCAGCCAGGTTGTAGCATGGTGGCTCAGTGATTAGCACTATTGCCTCCCAGCACCAGAGACCTGGGTTCAATTCCATCCTTGGGTGACAGTTTGCATATTCTCCCTGCAGGTGTGTTCCAGTTTCCTCCTGCATCTAAATGGGTGGATTGGCCATGCTAAATTGCCCATAGTGTTTAGGTTAGATGGATCAGCCATGGGAAATGGAAGGTTGTGGAGATGGAGCAGGATGCTCTTTGGAGGGCTAATGTTAACTTGATGGGCCCTATAGCCTACTTCCTCAATGTAAGGAAGCATTTAATTTTATAGTGGTCTTTGCTTCACAAACATTTCTCTGAAACCAACTGTCACAAAATCTTCTGCAAAGCCTTTAAATACTTGCTGCCCTTCGATCAGCTCGTGTATCTTTTGTTGGAAAACATATGGCACTGAACTAATCCCTTATTGCATACACATCCAGCAGGGTTGTCCTGAAGATCTGTCAAATCTTGTCAGATAATATAACTATTCATTGAGACATTTTTGCCAAAATCCATTTCAGGCGTCAATAAGCATGAAAACTTGAGATTGAGCTAAAGGTGTGGCTACACCTTTAATTATTGGTCAAGGATAATGGTCTCACTTGATGATGTTTAGGTTTTATGCAGAGATGTAGCATATCATTCTGGTTAGGTATAGCTGCCATAAAACAAATCCATAAAACTGACATTATTCCAGGAGCAGTGATCTTCTGTCTGACCAGACCATCAAGGCTTTCCTCCACCTTAGCCTTTAAAACGCTGCTGGTACATGTCACAAGACAAAGCGAGGTAGAAATTAAGCTGTGAGGAGGACACAAAAGGGCTGCAGAGAAGTATGGATATGTTAAGTGAATGAACAACAATGTGGAAATTGGAAAAAAAATTGGGTGAATTTATTTGGTGGCAATTAAAAGATATTAGCTTTTTTGTTCTAAGGCATGAATTTGTAAATCTCAATGTTCAGAAAGACTTTGCTGAATTGTACACCGAACACATAGCATTAGCATGGAAGCAGAACAATCAACTCAGAAAACAAAGACATGTGGCCTTTATATAATAGGGGTTGAAGTACAAGAATAAAGAAGTTTCATTACAGTTGAATGGGTTTGGTGAGCTCACACCTGAAATAGTGTGTGCAGTTTTGGTCTACATATTTACAAGAAGTCTATACTCATGTTTGAAGCAGAACAGTTAAAGTTCATGAGTTTGGTCACTGGAATGAATAATTTGAGTCTCTATTCTCTGCAATTTAGAAGCACAAGATGTGATCCCAGTGAGACATTAAGGTTTGTGACATTGGCTTAACAGAATAGGATCTTTATTTCTCCTAGCTGGGGAATCTAGAACAAGCAGGCACTGTTTTAGCTGATGAGACTGATCAGTTCTGTCTGAGATAAGGAGAAATATATTATTAAAATGTTTGAAAATCTTTGGAAATTTTTTTACCTCACAGAATTGTGGATGTGCCATTTTGAATATAATTAAGGCTGGCATAGGTAGATCTTTGGTCTCTCAAAGAATCAAAGGCTATGGGAAATAGGCAGGAAAGTAAAATTGAAGCCATGATCATACTAAGTAGTGAAAGAGGTTCAATGCAATGAGTAATCTTATCCTGTTCCTAATCCTTCTATTTTTATATTCTTATGAGACACAATGCACTGCTTTGTCAAGCCTTATTCAGTATTTTCACTCAACTTGTCCAATTCAAATCACTGAATACTTGAGGATGTTGACTTTTGCTCATTATTCATGTTTACCATTAGTCCAGTAGTTGGTGTCTACTAATGTTACATTGTGCAACCATAGCAATTTGAAATCTGAGATGGCTGCCAGACTCCAGCTTAATTATAACATCTAATTATTTGCACTGATCACATTGATGACAAATAACTATTTTCCCTGCATTGTCATCCATTGCTTTAGCAGTCTCTCTGTGTGCAGATAGTGTAATAAACACCACTATTCCATTCACCTTACTAATCACTTGCTGTACCTGCAGATTAACTTTTTTTATAATTCATGTACGAGGACATCTAGAACCCTCTGTATCTCAGAGTTCTGCAATCCTTCCCTATTTAAATAAAATGCTTCTTTTATATCCTTCCTCTCAAGGTGGACAAGTTTACATTTTCCTACCCTAAACCATTTCTGCCAAAGTTTTACCAACTCACTTAACCTATTGATATCCCTTTACGGATGCCTTAAGTTCTCTTTGCAACTTATTTTCCTATCTACCTTATGTCATCAGCAAATTTACCAACCATATGTTTGATCCCATCATCCAACTTATTGCCTTGGATTGAAAATGGTTGAGGCCCCAATACAGATTCTTGTCCTATTCTACTTCTTACATCTTGCCAACCTCAAAATGACTCATTTATGCCTACATTCTGTTTTCTGTCAGCTAACCAGTCTTCTACCCATGCTAATATTATCCTCCACACCATGAATTCTCATTTTGTGTAAGAACCTTTGATGTAGCACCTTGTCAAATGCCTTCTGGGAATCTAAGTAAACCACAACCACAAGTTCCCCTTTATTCATGTGGCTTTCTCAAAGAACTCAAATAAACTTTCAAACACAATTTCCCTTTCGCAAAACTATATTAGCTCTACTTGATTGTACTAAGATTTTCTTTTCTGCTATTTTGTAATCTGATGTCACCTTTCCAGAATTGAGGAAACTTCAAACTATGAAAGCCAATATAACTGCCTCTCAGCAGCCACTTTTTTTTAATACTTTTAGTTGTAAGCATTTTATCAGTACTATTTCCAGGCAACTGTTAATGTTTCAAGTTCCACTGTCCTTTACAAGTCTTGATTCACAATTATTCCTGATGGTTATTTGTATCCTTTACTGTGAAGACAGATATAATATATCTGTGCAATTAACCTGCCCTTTCTTTATTTTCCACTATTAATTTCCCAAACACACTTTTTGGAGGACCAATGCTCACTTTACTTACACTTCTCCTTTTAAATACCAGTAGAAACTCTTACTGTTTTATATTTCTAGCTAGCTTTTTCTCTTACTCTAATTTATTTCTCATTCATCTTTTGGTCATTCTTTGCTTTATTGACATGCCACGATTCTTTGCATAACTATACATTTTCCATTCAATTTGATACTATCTTCAGCCATGGATGTTACATCCTTCCCAAGCAAAGTATTGTTTGTCAGTCTTAAATCCACATTTGCAGTTACCTAATCATAATCTCTTGCCCTTCCTCATCTTCTTTCCTTTTCTTTTCCAACTTTGCCAATGGCCTTCACTGGGCCTGGCAACTACTTCTGTTAGATCATTCAACCTGTATCTTGGAATGTAATCTCGAATTTGTATTATATTGGACAAAACCTCTTTAAGACAATAATGTTCTAACCACACACAGTATCTTCAGTTGAAATCAAAGGTTTGCCCCTATTTCACAGTAGATTACTTACAGTATGAAAACAGGCCCTTCAGCCCAACAAGTCCACTCCGAAGAGCACCCCAGCCAGACCCATTCCCCTACACCTAGCATTACAGGCAATTTAGCATGGCTAATTCACCTAACCTGCACATCTTTGGACTGTGGGAGGAAACCGAAGCACCCGGAGGAAACCCACACAAACACAGGGAGAACGTGCAAACTCCACACAGTCAGTTGACTGAGGCGGGAATTGAACCCAAATCTCAGGCACTGTGAGGCAGTAGTGCTAACCACTGTGCCACCGTGCCGCCCACAGCATCAAATAACACAAAACCATAAATAAATGCATGGTGCTATTTTAAACATACAAGTCAGAAATATGTAACACATCAAGACTGTAGTCGTATCCATAAGTGTAGGTTATATTTATAAATGGGATTCATTTCATCCTTGTAATTTACCCTCTGATCCTGTGATTAGATTATTGCTTGTAATTCACTTGCTTATATCTCTTATTCTATAATGTGATCAATAGTCACTGAGACAAGTTTATGTCAAAACATGTTACCAAGTGAATAATCCACATTTGCTAACATCATTGTCGCATACAATGAAGTCAGGGCAGAAAATGCATTGATTCTATTAAAATGTAGTGAAACAATTTTGTGTTATTCTATGCTCAACAACTTGAGGACTAAAACTCATCTCTCTATAGTGAACATAGATTTAATACGCATTCCTGGCACAGAAAACTCCATCAATTCAGGGAGCTCATCTATTTATCTATTTCCTTGTCTTCCCTGCACACCTATCTCTTTCCCCATTCCCAGGGATGAAATGTTGCTGGAAAGAGTGTCGCCAGATATTCAGGATACCAGTTAGAAAACAGAACATAGAACACGGAACAGTACAGCACTGGAATGGGTCCTTCACTCAACAATGCTGTGTCAAACATGACGCCAAATTAAAATAATCTCTTCCGCCTGCCCTGGTCCATTTTCAGAAAGATCTTGAGCAAGACAAGCCCCATAAACAGTCAAATGTTTTTCTCATTTAAATTATGCCAAGAAACAAAATGTTATTATCATTATCCCCATACCAGGCGACCCTCAAAGCTCCTGTGAATGTCCTCCTCTTTAAGACCAAGGGTTATGTGCTTGAGACTCTCCACAGTCTCTCTCTCATTGTCTTGTTCTTGATGTGACAACACCACAGTTTGCAGTTAAAACAGGGGCTAGTCCATCCATCTTTCAATGGCATTTCCTTCCTTGAGAATCTAATGGACCCTTCTCTGGAAGCTCATCCACCTGAGATTATTGACGCTTGGAGGCCAAGTTATTCACCCATCAGCAGCTTTTGACATTTACCAGGCTCAGGTACCACCACATGATAACACAGGTTAAGTCTTGTTTGAATTTTCTTGTGTAACATGTCCATACCTATTATTGACTAGTTAAATAGTAGGAAATGGTTTCCTATAATTCTTTCTCTTCTCCTTTCTCTGCAATGTTTGTAGAGTACTTTTTTTCTACCATTACAGTTAACCCTCACAATTTTTCTCACTGTCTGGCTTGTCTGGAAATCCCTTTGAATTTTTTTACAATACCATCAATCTCCATATCATTTCCCTGTTATTCTCAAATCCCTATTAGAATGTGTGTTCACTCTGGGGATCTCCCTAGCCTGTCAGTCACAACCTAAGTTGTGTCACTTTTCTTCCCTTGCAGATCTCTATCAGCAGCTGCACTACAAATAAAAAAACACAATTTTTACAGAGCAGATGAGACCATTCAGTCCATTATGTCTGCATCATTTCTCCAAATGAGTAATTCACTAACTACCACACACCAGCCTTCTCCCCGTAACCGTGCACATTCTTCCTTCATTGTTAACAGTCTAATTCCCTTTGCATATTTCAATTGAAGTTGCCATCATACCTTGGGCAGTGCACTCCAGATCTTGATCACTCAAGGCATGAAAAGATTTTTTCTCATGTTATTTTGCTATTTTACCAATTACTTTAAATCTGTGGTCTTTCATTGTTGATCCTTTCACAAGTGGGAGCAATAACCATTCTGGGAACCACTTGAAAGAATAACCTTTCCGTCTCTCTGATACCTGTCTCTCATGTTGTTTCAATGCAATAAAGGCACCATCTTATACAGTCAGATCGTTGGTATCTTCCAGCCTTCGGCTGCAAGCGGCTTCCTCTTCTCCACTGAGAATGAATATACAGGTCATTGCTGGTTACATCAATCAAATATTTTGAACAGAGCTGCACATTTTCAATGATCCAGGCTTCACTCCCAGTCCTTTCCGTGAGGATACTGTATAAGTTTATATACAGAAACAATTCTTGCTCTTTCAATTCTATTTTTCAATCTCTCCCTCGATTTTCTTTTCTTGGTACTCAAATATTTGGATTTATGCATCTTGCTCATCCTTCCTCTCTATTAATTTTCTTTCACTTCCTTGCTTATTTTGAATTCCAGTTTCCCTTGACCTTATTTCTCTTATTTGAAGTCCTTTATTTGCTTCTCTTCCCTTTTAATCCTTTTCCTTTCCCACTCCTACACTTTGTCATTCTTGTGTTTTACTTCCCTCACCTGTTGGCTTTCTCTCTCTCCCTTTGTGCTGGGTTTTCAATTTTTACACTTTTTTTAAGCTTCAGCAAGCGTACCACAGAACAGCACAATAGAACATAAAATACTATAATACAATAGGTGGCGGCATCAGGAGAATAGTCCATCAAAACAGACAAAGGATCGACAAACCAAGAGGTAAGGCAGCAGATCAGAAGCAATCAGAAAGAACAGGCTAAGGGGCAAACAATCAGCTCATGGCAATGAGTCAACAGTCTGAGAGAATAGACAATAGAGCCAACAATCAGATTGTGGGCAATGGATCAACAAACCTGAGGAAGCAGGCAGAAAAATAGCAAAAACTTGCATTTGTTTAGCACTTAAATATACAAAAACAGCCCAAGGAGCTTCTCAGAAGTGTTATCAAACAAAAGTTAACAGCAATCCAGGTAAAGACATATTGGATCAGACGCTAAGTTAATGCATTATGTTTTGAGACATGTCTTAAAAAGAAAAGAGTGAAACAGAGAGGCTTCAAAACAGAATTCCAGACCTTAGGGTCTTAGCAGCTAAACACCAAGTCAAGACATTGTATAATTGAGTAACAATCCAAGAGCACAGATGGAAAGACTGCATGTCGACTCATTCGAATTATAATGCTTTACATCAGTGCCAAACTCAAGCACATGCAGGATTTTTAGTCTACATCAGGAGATTTACAAATATAGGTGTTCAAATATCTGGATACAGATAACAAAAGCTAAGGATTTTCACACAATGTACTTTTCTACTGAGAAAAGGTGAGGTAAAGAACTTCATGGAACTAAATTCATAGACAAGTCTGTTATCTGAGTGCTGCTGACGTTTCTTCATGTGTTTCTTCTGAAGATTGTTCTCAATCTAAAAAATTACTCTGTTGCAATGTAACTGCAGAACAGATTTGGTAATGTCCAATGCAAAAAAAAATTGTAATTAGGGAGAGAATTTTGTGCAATATGCAAGGTGAATGAGAAAGCTGGAACTGAATAGTTAAAAAAGAAAATATCTTAAATATTTACCTAGTATGAAAGGAAACTGACATTATCTTACAGAATAAAAATTATAAAGTTGTGTACATGTACATTGAAAAATCTGCAATTTTTACAGTATATTTCTTGCGAAACCAAAGCAACATTTGTCACATGCAATTGTGAGTCATAAATCCATAAGCTAGAAAATACCTATGCAAACAAGTACAAAAAAACTGAAATTTTTCTTATGATCAGTCATTTTCTGAATATTTAGTTAAAAGACTTCTTTCCCCTTTCTGACATGAATGTGAATTATGGTAAGAGGGACCAATGACATCAAATCTAATGTTGTGATTCATCTAGAGATAAAGAATGTTTGGTTTACATAGAGATATAAAATTGAACAGATGCTCTAGCTTCAGTACACACAGCAGTACCACAGGCATATGGAACTGAAGCAACTCAAGAATAAAATGGTACCAAAAGGCTTTGGTTCTATTTAAGTCTGCACTTTTAATAAAACCAATTTAACACTCCCACTCATATTTTTTAAATATATGTTTCAAATGATATACTAACAAGTGCCTATAGAAAAAAGGGTAGTCCTAATGGACACTACGTTGATTCCCACGTTCCGTTAATAATAGATTTCCATTATTTGTTGAATTGTTTCACTGAAGACAAAATATTTAAACTCAACTCAAATTATTAAGTCCATTTTATTAAAGTAACAAGAAGAGTGCAGGGCTATGTTTCAGAACAAGCATTGGAATCAATGCCAGGAACAGTTTTTAAGAGTAATTGTGAATAGCAGAAGACTCACACTGAATATTAGACACAAATTGGAATCAAACACCATTGTGTCAATGTTCACGCTTCTAACATTGAAGACCTTTGGTTCAAGTTTCTCAGTGATGTGTTTTTTGTGCGGCATAGGGAGTTTAAGAAGACACTGTTGTGTGAAAAATTCAAAAATATACATTTAAAGCTTGTAGTGGAATATACTGTTCACGTTTTCAATATCATCAGGGACAGAAATGCATGTTTTAGTAAAATATTCTATGAAGTGTGGCATTCTGCCATTACTACATCGTCTCTAGAGTGGAGTTATTGGCTGCCGACTGCAGTGCCAATTCAGATGGAGCTGAATGCAGTGCCAATTACTTTTTTTAATTTGCTGTCACTTGACATAACCCATTAATGAAACTGGTCCTGTCCCATCCCACCTCAGTGTTACAGCACAGTGCAACCCTATGGTGCCACAATTGTAATTCCACATCTGCAGCTTTGTACATTATCATGATTGTGTGGTCAATGTGGAGATGGTGTATCTATAAATACGTTTGCCTGAAATGGTCATGTTAGTTTGCAGCATGAACTTTGCTAAGGCTTGTCTGCACAGAAGGACCAGTAGTATTACAAACAGATCTATCAGGAACAACACCAGGAAATGAAGCACAAGGCTCATTACAGATTTTTCCTCTGTTTTTGATTCTGACCAGCAGCAGGAGGAAGCTGGTCATCAAGGGATTCTGAAAACCAATTTAGTTCTTAGTTGATTAGGCCAACTGAAATTTATTGCAGACCTCAAACAAGAAAAAGAGGTGCCCTTGCAAATGACAATGCCAAAAGCAAAACAAAAAGTGGAGGAGGAACTCTCTCAAAGAGGCAGCGTGACTGTCAATGAATCAAAGGGCCTTCCTCAGTGCCTATGGTCTCAACTGAATTGCCATCTTATCTCAGATCTCTTATTTCTCTAGCTGAAAATGTGCTGCTGCAGGAATCTTTCCTGAAGAAGAGCTCATGCCCGAAACGTTAATTCTCCTGCTCCTTAGCTGCTGCCTGACCTGCTGCACTTTTCCAGCAACACATTTTCAGCTCTGATCTCCAGCATCTACAGTCCTCACTTTCTCCTCTTATTTCTCTAGTAAAGTATCCAGTTGCTTCTGAAGTCAGTATATACTGTCAATTTTAATGGTCATCCCCACAAGACTATTACCCACAAAGAAAATATTCTTCCTGACTTCCACCTCATTTGTCCTCAACCCATTGCTGTGAGAACTTTGCTGGGATTCATTTGGTTAACTCCTCTTAGAATCTTGAAAAACCATGAAAACCCTTAATTTCTAAAGCAAATAAGCAAAATTTCCTTCTCAAGTTTTGGCTCATTAATAGTTTTTACACTGAAACTTTGAAGGATGTAGGTTCAAGACCAACTCCAGAGACTTGAGTCTGTAGTCTGTTTCAGCATTTCACAGCATTACTGCAGAGTGCTGAATTGTCATGGGTCGAGAGAGTGGTGCTGGAAAAGCACAACAGGTCAGGAAGCATCTGAGGAGCAGGAGGATCAACATTTCCAGCAAAAGCCCTTCATCAGAAATGAGGCTGGGAGCTTCGGTTGGAGAGATAAATGGGAGGAGGGTGGGGGTGGGGGGAAGGTAGCTGCCAGTGTAATAGTTGGATGGAGGTGGGGGTGAAGGTGATAGGTCAGAGGGGAGGGTGGAGTGGTTAGGTGGGAAGCAAGATGGACAAGTAGGATAAGTCATGAGGGTGGTGCTGAGCTGGAAGATTGGAGCTGGGATAAGGTGGGGGGAGGGGAAATGAGGAAACATGTGAAATCCACATTGATGCCATTGAGGGTCCCGAGGTGGAAGATGAGGCGTTCTTCCTCCAGGCATTGGGTGGTGAGGGAGTGAGGAGGCCCAGGACCTGCATGTCCTTGGCAGAGTGGGAGAGGGAGTTGAAGTGTTCAGCCACAGGGCAGTGGGGTTGGTTGGTGCGGGTGTCCCAGAGATATTCTCTGAAGCACATTGTGAATAGATGTCCTATCTCGCCAATGTAGATGAGACCACATCAGGAGCAACAGATACAGCAAATGACATGTGTGGAAGGGCAGGTGAAACTTTGATGGATGTGGAAGTCTCCTTTGGGGCGTTGGATGGAGGTGACGGTTTTGCAATTCCTGTGGCAAGGGAAGATAATAGGAGGGGAGGGTGGGTTGCTGGGGGACATGGACCTGACAAGATAGTTGCAGAGGAAATGGTCTTTATGGAAAGCAGATAGGCGTGGGGAGGGAAATATATCTCCAATGGTGGGGTCCATTTGTAGGTGGCGGATGGGTCCCAGGTTCGATTCCAGCCTCGGGCAACTGTCTGTGTGGAGTTTGCACACTCTCCCCGTGTCTGCCTGCGTTTCCTCCGAGTGCTCTGGTTTCCTCCCACAGTCCAAAAATGTGCAGGTCAGGTGAATTGGCCATGCTAAATTGCCCATTGTGTTAGGTGCATTAGTCAGAGGGAAATGGGTCCGGGTGGGTTACTCTTTGACGGGTCGGTGTGGACTTGTTGGGCCGAAGGGCCTGTTTCCCAAACTGTAGGGAATCTAATCTAATCTAAATGGTGGAGGATGATGCGATGTAAGGTGAGGACCAGGGGTATTCTGGCTTGTTGCAGTTGGAGGAGTGAGGTTCGAGGGCAGAGGTGCAGGAAGTGGTTAAGGTGCACCGGTGGGCATCATCAACCACGTGGGAGGGAAATTGCGGTCTTTAAAGAAGGAGGCCATCTGATGTGTTCTGTGGTGGAACTGGTCCTGAATTGTCATGGGTACTAATTTCCAGTTGAGGAATTAAACCAAGAACCCATCCGTTCCCTCAGACTAATATGAAAGACTTTGATGGCACTCATTGAAACAACTGGGAAATTCTCCTGATCAATACTTATCCGTCTACTACCATCTCAAAATTTGACTGTCTAGACATTATCTCATTTGTTGTTTCTGGGGCATGATATTGTTACACTCCACTTCAATTGAATATTTCATTACATGCAAATCTTTCTTGGAGTTAAGATGGCCAGGTCTTCCAGCTGTCCAGTTTAGGATCTTTATCATTGGCCTTTCCGGGCAATTTCTATCAATACTACCTTTCTCACAATTAATAGCCACAATAACACTGTTTCTTTAGAGCCCAGACTTCGGTTAAAAAACGATTGGATAACTTACAGCGTGGAAACAGGTACTTCAGCCCAACAAGTCTACTCAGAAGAGCAAACCACCCAGACCCATTCCCCTACACCTCACACTACGGCCAATTCACCTAACCTACACATTTTTTGGACTGTGGGAGGAAACCAGAGCAAACCCACGCAGACACGGGGAGAATGTGCAAACTCCACACAGACAGTTGCTGAGGTGGGAGTTGAACCCGGGTCCCTACCGCTGTGAGGCAGTAGTGTCGGCCACCGTTGTAATTGTAACTCTAAGGAGAAAGGGATGTCAATTCCAGTCAAACCCAGCGAGACTCTCTGCAGTTAAATATTTCAGATACTGGTCCATAAATAGGTTGTGCCTCAAGCATAGGGATTTGCCAGTTCCTCAGGAGGGTGGAGGGTTCAAATGGCCTCTGAACACTCTGTGGACGGGTCTTCACTATTCCGGGGAATATCAATGACTGGAAACTCTCCGGGAGATCAAAGCAACAGCAACGTGACTACGTGGGGGAGCTTGGTGTACTATCAGGTTGTTCACGGTCCTTAACAGTGAATGAATCACCAATGATGTTGGCGCCATACCGTGATTAACGATAGCAAAAGTCCTCTCAAACAACTGTAAGGAACCATTACCAACACGAGGTGTGTGCAGCTTCTCCTGTGACAGGGACCTTATTCTAACTCAAAGACATTTTCTGTATCAGTTTTGTAAAAATAAACTTTGCGTGGACTCTACAGCCTCGATTGATGAACTGTGCAAGTGGGGTAGTTTTATTGAAGCAAATTGTTTCCAGCCCCGCTGTTATATTAATTAATGTAAAAGACAGAACTCCCATCGTCACTCTGTTTGTCAAGGATAAATGACCGGCATTAATCAGCCCATAACACCTATCAAGCCCCTACCAAAGTCCCTCCTCCCTTTAAGTCGAAATGACGAGTGAAAGTCCCATCTATTGTATAACAATCCACGACAGATGTCCTTGTACTGAGATTCAGCAACAGATCTCCCACCAAGGCACAACATCTGCTCTAAATCCATTTACTCCAGGAAACAGAGGAGGGGAAAATTGCTCTTTAATTCATGCAGAAACCCAACAGACACTGCCTTCCCCCGTCAACAAATATTCTGTGACTCACTGGTTTAAACGTGAAGCTAATCTGGAATCTAACAACACGAGTAAAATAGAGAACGAGTAACAAAACACTTTTAAAAATTATTTTAGCCCCTCCAGGTCAATTGCCATTTGGAAAGGAACAAACTGAGATTCTGAGGGTCAGATGTGACCTGCAAAAAATGAATAAGAATATTCTGATATATAGGGCCAGCAGCACTGAAGGTGACTGTAAAAGAATAGCACTATTAAATGGGTCAAAAGTACAAAGTCCAGAATCAAGACGCAGCTGTCCCGTTGTAAAACATTTTCATTCCTGCACTATATCTCAGTTCTGTAAATAGAAAGACCTTCTATTTACACTATGCACCTTCACATTCCCAAATCCTTGACAGCCACTGAATTGGTGCTTTTTTATTGTATACTTTGTAGGCAAGTGTAGCAATCAATTGCACACAGTAAGTTCTCAAACATCAAATAGATAAATGACGAGTTAATCTTTCAGATGAAAGCTAAAGATCTTATGGCACTATTTGAAGGCTGCTGCACAAGCCTTATAGTTAATTATGTGCATTTCAAAAAATAGTTAAAAACCAAAAGAACTGTGGATGCTGTAAATCCAATACTTGTAACACATGCAAATAATCTAGCCATTGTCACATTGCTGCTTAAACTTATGATGGCCTCCTACTTTATAACAGTGACTATATTTTGAAACAAAAATAGAAATTGCTGTAAAAGATCAGCAGGCCTGGCAGCATCAGTGGAGGTAAATTAGTGTTAATATTTCAGGTTCAGTTCTGAGGAAGGGTCACTCACACCCAAAACGTTAACTCTGATTTCTCTCCACAGTTGCTGCCAGACCTGCTGAGCTTTTCCAGCAATTTCTATTTTTGTTTCAAAATATAGTCACTGTTATAAAGTAGGAGGCCATCATAAATTTAAGCAGCAATGTGACAATGGCTAGATTATTTGCATGTGTTACAAATATTGGCCAAGACACCAAAAGGAACTGCCTGGCCTCCTTCAAATACTACCATGGGATCTTTTAACTCCATTGAGACAGCAGGTAAATATGCTTTAATATCTCATCTAAAAAGCCACATGTCTAATCTGGATACACTCACTCTGTACTGGACTAAAGTATCAGTCTGGATTATGCATTCAGTTCCTCGAGTAGAACTTTAATTCACAACCTTTTAATTCAGAGGCAACTAGCAAATGCTGAGTCAAGCTGATATTATTGTTACAGGGCTAAAACTATTCTGCACTAAATATAAAATCAAACTGATGAGCTTACTTACAAATGTATCACCGCAAAATATTCTGTTCCATTCTCATTTGATGAAAGGATTGGGATTTTGGTCTCTACATTTTTTGCTTTATTTTTGTAATGTAGAACAAATGAATATCTACAAGGGATGTTGAATTTCTTTGTAGTCAGTTGCAGATTATTCCATGATAAATCTACAGTACGGGCATCACAAGACATTATTAACCTTTTGTGAATGTCACTAGACATCAAGGATATGGCATGCACACTGACAGCTGCAGCAAGCTTTCAGGGAAAGCAGAGCTAATATTAAACAATAAACGTGTATGAATAGAGGGTGTCTGAGAAAGAATGAAAAACCAAGGAGTTTCCAGCAGTAATGTGAGATATTCAGAAATTGCCAAACACTGAAGTAAAACCTTCTCACTCACAAGCATCCATCCACTTCCCTCCTGCCTTTCTTCCCTCTCTGAGATGGCGAATTCTGCAGAGCTATTGTTTTATTCCATCAGCAGCTCTTCCAGGTAGCTGTTCCTCATGGAAGTATTAATAGCCTATTCAACCATGGAAGCATCATGGTCCCAGCCCCAGATATGACATCTGCAAGCATGCACTGTCTTGGAAGGAGCCACTGAAAAGTGAACTGGAATTAGGAATGGAGCTGGGTTAAAATATTGTGACTCCTATTTCTGCCCTGACTAAAATTAGCCAACGTGGAGCATTTAACCTTCTACTTACATGTTCAATCATGAAGCCTTTCCATTATTATGATGGGAATACAATTAACAAATAGTCAATTGTCTTTGAAATGTTTTGGTAAGTCCTAGGCTGAAAGGGACTATATAAATAGTAAAACATATTGAGTTTTTCTTTTTAAACCATCTGTATATATTGTAAAGTAAACATTTATTTTTATTTTTCATTGATATAATAAATCCATTTTACTAGCTCGTGTAGATTATTGGATAGTTCATACCCATTTGGAAATAAAATGAGAGTGCATGAATTCAAGATGGGTTTTGACTCAAGCTCAAAATTAATTAGAAGGTAGAAAACACAATGTGGAAATAAAAAGGTAGGTACTCTAATCATTAGGTTGTAACAAATGTCCTGGGTCCTAATTTCACCATATTTATTAATGACTTGAATGAAGGAATAGAGAATTATTTATTTGAGGTTGCATGTGGCCTAAATTAGAAGGCACATTGAATATTGCAAATGGAAGTAGAAAGTTGCAAAGCAATACAAATTAAGTGAGTTGGCAAAACTGTGACAGATGGAGTTTAATGTTGCAAGTGTGTGGTCATTCACCTTCAGTCTGATAAAGATAAATCAGAACATGTTCCAAATGCTAAAGCATTAGGAACTTCAGAAGAACAACGAGATTTGGCATCAAAGTACACAAATCATTTAAAGCTACAAGACAGGTACAAAAAGACGTTCAAACAGGCTAATGAAATGTTGACTTCTATCTCAGGCAGGAAATACAACAGGGCAGAAGGTTTGCTTCAATAGCATTATAGCCTTCATCAGAGTCCATATAGAATTCTGCATGCGGTTTGATTTTGGATGTCATACCTGAGGAAATATATATTGGCATAGCAAGGTGTTTCGTTAGATTCACCAGAATGCGACTGGGAATTAAATATATGCATTTCTTTGAGGGCAGTGAGGGATTTAAAATTTTAAAAGGAATCTAAAGGAAAAATATTTCCCCTGATGAAGGAGTCAAGAACAAGGGGACATAACATTAAAATGCAACCTAGGCCATTTAGGAGGGAAATCTGGAAGCACTTCTTCACACAATAGTGAGAGTAGAAATCTGCAATTCTCTGCACTGAAAGGCATTGGACACAGAAGCACTTGGAACTTATAAGTCTCAGCTTGATAGGTTTTATTTTGGGTAAAAGTTATCAAGGGATATGAAGTTGAGGTACGTATCAGCCATGATCTAATTGAATGAAGATGCAGACCCAAGGGGCTGAATGGCCTACTCTTGTCCCTGTGCTGCTTCTTTAGAAAATAGGCACTTGGAGTCCACATTTCACAAATTTAAGAAAAGATTTTATATGTGGTGGTTAATGAGCTATGAGCTCATTAGATTGTACAGGAGTTTCAGAGTCCCTGAGGTTATTTAGATTACAGCCTGCTTTTACAATACCCTGGACTCGGAATGCCTGCACTGTTTGTAAATGTTACTTACTGATATTGTAAAGCTGTCTTGGCCAGCGATAACAAAGTTCATTAAAATCTTACGCTTCCTCTGATAAAGTCAAGTGCATATGAGGAAAGTTGTTAGTTAGAAATCCTAATATGAAAAGCAGAGCTGGAATAAATCGAGACTGTCTCATTTGGTCAAGCATGAGTTTTAATTCTCACTGCTCATCAACCTCAGTCCATTAAAATCTACAACCAGAAAGCTAGTTATTCTATTTCAACTTGTGATTTTTTTTTCTTTCTCCCTCCCTGAAGGTGCTGAGTTATTGTTTCTGTCCCTGAAGGTACTGACTCTCTATCCTACCCTGAGGCTGTTAGCTCTCATTCTTTTTCTCTGTCTATTACCGAAGGGTTCTGACTCTCTCCCTTCTTCCAGAAGGTATTCCCGCTTGCTCTCTCGCTCTCTTCTGTGTTGAAGAAAATTATTGTCTCTCTTTCTTTCCTCTCCATCCTACTGTATAGGTGCTGACTTTCTCCCCACTGTGAAAATGTTAGCTCTCTTTCTCCTTCACCAAAGGCAAGTCATTTAGGAATGAGATAGGTGGAAGTTCTTCACTAAGAGTGTGGTGAATCATCAGAATTATCCATTCCAGAGAGCAAGGGAAGCTCAGTAAGTAAGTTCCAGAGATTGATAGGTTTGTAGTCATTAATGGCATCAAGTGAAACGAGGATAGTGCAGGGATGTGGTAGTGAGGTAGATGATCAGCCATGATTTAGATGGCAGAGCAGGCTCAGAGGCTCATTGTATAATCATGCTGATATACTTTTATGTTTCCTGAAGGTACAGTCCCTTGTTAGGGAACAACTGTAAAGATAGCTATCATCTGGTATATCATGCAACCGCCTATCCTTCAAATATCATACACCGTGGATCTGTTCAGGCAATTTGTTTGAATGCAGCATCGCAACTGAGACCTATTTCAACCTCTCCAATTGCCAAGGAAAGCACAATCCCATCTAACGTTAGCAGACTGATTAAGAAATTGTACTATTTTTATTCAGTTCTGCAAAAACCATAGGGCCAATGGTATGAACTTATGAGTCCCAAGAGTTACATACCAGAGACACACCTGGGTTCTTCAAAATATTATAGTTCATGACTCACTTCAAAACAATTCCTCCTCGAAAAACAGCAACTTTTAAAGACAGCATAGCATCAATTTTTTATCTAATGTCAGCAATGCCCACATACCAGGAAAGGGTAGGTTTAATCAAAAGCTTTGATTCTATGTTAAAACACTTGGATAATAACTACAAAAGTCCAGGTTGTAAAAGGAAGATGTAGCTGAATTCTAGAGAAGGTGCCAGGATTGGCGTCCAATGCACTGCTTTCAGTCTGAATGAGAGTGGCAATACTACAATTAGCCATCCCCCAGTATCCATGGAAATAAGAAGCATCATATCCATTAGTGAACTTTCCTGCAAACTCCACAGTGGCAGATTCAACCACTGTCTAGCCGTACATTGAGCAAAAACTGCCCACTTCAATGGGCTGCCGGGTGCTGAACTGCACCCATGGAAATGTTCTCAGTAGCATCCAACATCTTTAAGACAAAGGGTTAGTGCAAAATTGGTAATAACATAACCGGGATCTGTATCTGGAAAATAAATGCCATCTGACCTTCATTTTGATTCCCATACTCTTCTGGTTGGTATTCCTGGTCTAACCAACCTCAAACACCCACTAACTTGAAAGAGATGGTGTCTTTTGAAAAAGCCAAAACCTCATATAAAGCAATTCAAAAGGTAAATAATTAATTTGATCTATGCATGCTTTATCTTTTTAGTAACCCACTTTATGGGCTTTGGAGAGAATATTTCACACAAATGTATTGATTCACTGCTATTAAAATAGCATTGTTCTGTAAATAAAACTACAGCAAACAGTCAGCTAGAATCCTAATTGCTGGTGGAAATACTAAGGATACTGAGATGGAGTTAAGGTCCTAGCCCACACTCCAACATGATGTGAACTAAGCATTAGTGAAAGATTATTGATGCCTTCCCTTTCACGCATTCAAAAATTAAAGTTTCCAATTTGCTAAAGTGCCACTGGAAAGCTATATTTTTTAAATAACATGTTTTAATATGTTAATAGCTTAAAATTTATGCAAATTATAATGTTATCTGCATATAAGATGACAAATCAAAGTTAAACAAACTAGTTAGGACATCATATACTGGAAAACAGATACTTCAAGTATAGGGTTTGAATATTAATGAAAAATATGTACTGCACTTTGTGACAAATCTTGGGCTAAACAGTGCTTCATATTCATTCAGAGTGCATGGCACATCTCACAACAGCCTGAATTAGGTTTCACAGCTCAGAAAACTGCAAAAATAGAACTTTAGAAAAACAGTGAATAACAAGAATGCATGAAGTGTGCATCTCTCCAATATTGTTCAGAATTGAACAGTATATCATCTTCCCTTTCCCAGTTTTCACATTTCAGTAAACAGGACCACAGCTGGAGAACTCTGTCCTATGATCACCGTCACCCTATTAACTCATGCCTATAGCAGCATTTCAATCAACTGGCAGCGCAAACAATGTCTCTGTGTAAATGTCTGCACATACGCCTCTGTTACAGCAAAATGCGTACTTTTCAAACTTAACATGTTGTAAAAAGACTCACACAACACAACCAGGGACAATAAAAATAATGGTACCTGGAGAAGTATTTGGTTTTGTACATAGGTGATAAACAAGGCAATGAAAAACTGTTACATTTCATGCTGCCTTCTATCTACAAACGACCATAAAAATTCAAGAATATCAACTAAAAAAATATAAAACATAGTAAGACTATGACTTTAAATTCCAAAACGTTGATTATCAGAAAATGTTTTTACATTTCAAAACAGCCATTAATTTCTGCTTAAGTAACAATAATAGCCTGATCCTTTATCTGCAGTTCAAAAGTATATTGTTACACCATGCTTCTCTGGTGTAAATAATAATCAATTTGAATTTATTTATTCCATTTGAAGTTATATCGTTGTAACTTTAGCACTAACTGCCAAAGGTTGTGCTCTTTCATCATTCACTGTGCTAACCAAGTCAATGCATTATCATTCCAAATCTGACTTTACTTCATACCAATGAGGAATTTGGATTTAATAGCAAAAGCAGAACATTCTGTATCTACAAGAAGAAAGTGTTTGCATTTCTCTCTTTGACATGATAACATTCATATTAATTCCTCAGAAAGGAGTTTTATTTTTCTAGCTGGTGTTCTTCCACTTACCTTCATCACGTTTTCTCTTGTTATTCTCAGCACTGGAAGGTGTGATTCCCAGAATGCCACTGATAGAGTAGGAGGATCCCGCAGGGTCAGTGGCAGCAGATGGAACAGGAGTCACTGCCACTGTGCTTGGTGCTGTGCCGAAACAACAACAGCAAGGTTTAGACAGAATACAATAAATAAACTACCCAGACCTGAAACCAATCCAGCACAGTCAATAGTGGTTTCCCAACTAAGACTGTGTTTCAAAATGATTGCACATAAAGCAACCTTCTACACTCAGGATAAACAGGATTAGGATTGCAGACATCCAAAGATGCAAACCTGATCTGCATCCATGGTGTTAAATTCAACTCAAATCTAAATATACATTGTTTCATCAAACAGTTTTGTCAACATTTCTGACCTTTCTTAATCATTAAGTTGACATTAATAAAAATATTTTTTTCTAGAATTCACACATGGATCCCAACACTTGTGACATGGCCATGAAGTGTCCAGCCCCAGTTTTTTCATTTGAACATAAGAGCAGCCAGGCCACAGATCAGGAAATGTCTGAAAGACAGTTAACACAATCGGCTCGACAGTCCCTTTTAATTGATTTTGAAGTCTGTAGTTGTTTTACTGTAGCCCAACTAGTTCTGTTTAACCAATGTAGCAGTCTCTGTGTCGTCTTATCTTAATTAATTGAACTCCAAACTTCCAACATAAAGATCCTGAGTTGAAGACATTCAGATATTAATCCATTGAAACTGTGAGAACTCTATGTACATTCAACTATTGAACCCATTAGAAACTGTGGATATTGGTCTGTTGAATCTAAAAGAAGCTTAAGGATATTCGGCAATGAAATTAATTTCTTTACTTGAGTTGGCTTTACCAGTCTTTAAATTGGTCATACCATTGAAAGGAATGAACTGCATTTAATAATTTACCCACAGAAAATATTGTGTGGAGGGAAATTATCCACTGAAGTTCACTGTCTAATCTGGCACATAAAGACACTCAGTTGAGGTACTGAAGATCTCACTTTCAGTGAAACTATTCCCCAATATGAGACACTGTCTTGAGGAAAGATGGTAAGAATGGAATTGGAGTTCTTCAATGAATCCTTAATTTCTTACAATCTCAGTTTTTGAAAAGTACCATTGTGCCTAAAACAACCACTTTATAACACAGTCAATGCAAAGCTTGGCAATTGATAGTCCATCAGTGCTGTAAAGCATAAACATACAGGAGTGCAGAGAGTTATGCTTAAAAATTACACATTAAAAGAGCTCAATTTTAATAGAAACCTGAATCTCATGCTGAGAACTGCAAAGACACAATCAGCACAGGAGAACAGAAATTAAAAGAAAAGAAAAAAAACTTTCATAACTCCTTAGTACCTAATGATGCAGAAAATGTAATGAATAGTCCCCTTTGTGAATTTATTACTTTAATTACATCACATTCAATGGCCATTCTATTGCTGTTTTAAATTTTAGATTTCAATTTTGTATTACAATGTGAAATCTTTTTATCATAATAATCGTCAGACTTCAAAACCCAAGTTATATTGGCAAATTTCATTTGAAGTATTAAGTTGCTTAGAAATACAGAGGCAGTTGAGAATTTGAGCAGTTTGATTGTTAAACAGAGAAACCCAACCATAATAACAATCAGGTTACGTTTCAGTTATTGCTCAAATGAGTAGTAACTAATTAGAGGTTAATCCTCATATCATGTTTTGAGATCAGTCTGATCGAGAATGAATACAATAGTGGCCTAATGTGTATTCATATCAAGGCTAGGCATGGCCAGGTGCAGGAGATGAGTTTTCATGAGATACAGTGGGCTATCAGCAGTAGCAGAATTGTATTTCATCACAATCTGTAGCCTCATAGCCCAGCACATTCCTCATTCTATCTTTACTAGCATCACAGGGATGCACATAGAGCTAATATCAACTAGAAGACAATCAACTCAATGAAATACTTTACTTGGTCTGATCTGCTAGTCTTCCAATGCAAAGAGCAGTTGATGACAGACTGTTGCAGACTAGCACATTTCAAGGTAAAAGATTATTTGCTGACAGAAGCACTAAAGCATGAGATAACTGCTGCAAAGGCTAATTGGGAAAGGCACTGATTAAAGCCCTTCTATCATAGTATAACAAGGAATTGAGAACCTTGTAAAGAACTTTAGGTTGTTCGTATGAAAAAAGGTTTGATAGAAAACATAAATAAACATTGTAAATATAAACTTTCATGTCAAGATTATGAAGGAACCCAATGTACAATGTTGAAAGAAACTTGATTTAATGTCAAATGCACTTATTTATGTATTATTTATTGAATTTCTGCAATTTTTCTGAATAAAGTATATTTTTGAAAAAGTTATTACTGTCAATACAGAAATCCAGCCATGGTTTAAAAAAGGAATGTAGAAGAGCTTGAAAGGATGTACCAAAATTTTAGATGTAAATCTGGCAAAGCTACTGCATACATCTGTATACATGCAGAACAGCAGAAGCAACATGAGTTAGACAGAACAAAGTGATTTTACAACAGGTGCATCAGGTGGAAGCTCTGAATCACATCCAGTCATGAACAGTGGTTGACAATTAACTAACCTTTTGTGCAGTTTTGCAACTTCAATGATGGCAGAGCCCTTTGCCTTACTACAAAAGATAAGGCTGCAGTATTTACAACCATCTTCAGCCAAAGGTTCTACAGAAATGCCATCACAACCTCTTCTTCAGGTACCCACCATTAACAGAAGCCTATGTTCAATCAATTTCACTCACCCAATGTGTTACCAAGGAACAGCTGAGAACACTGGCTTCAGCACAGGATAGTGGTCCTGACAACGTGCCACCCTCAGCCTGACTGTTCCAGCAGTTACAACACTAGCACTACCTGACAATATGGAAATAGCCTAGGCATAACCTGTCCACAAAAGGCAGGATTATCAGGGGAAAATTCTTTACTAATGGGAGGCATGCATAGTGCAAAGACAGATGGTTTTTTTTGTTAAAGGCCAATCAGCTGAGCTCCAAGACATTTCCACAGGAACTGCTCAAGACATCATCATAAGCTCATTTTCAGCTTCTTCCTTAATGATCTTTCTTCTATCACAAAGTCAGGTGTTGAAATTTTCATTGATCATTCCGTAGTGTTCATCTCCATATGCAACTCCTCAGATAAAGAAGCAGACGTTCCCTACACATAGCAAGACTTTAACAATACTCATACATGGATTGATAAGTAGCAAGTAACATTAATGTCCCACAAGTGTCAGGCAATGGTCATCTCCAACAAGAGAAAGTGTAATTCCCCTCCCTTGACAATAATTGAAATTACTATTGTTAAATACTCCATTTTCAAAACCCTGCAGGCCACTATTAACCAAAACTTGGACTGAACCAACCACAATAATCCTCTGGCTACAACAGCAAGTCAAAAGCTGGAAGTTATATGGTCAGTGATTCACCTCTTGTTTTACCAAATCCACCATCCCATCATCTACAAGGCAGAAGTCAGGAATATGATGGAATACTTTCCAGTTACCAGAATAAATTCAACCACAACAATACTCCAAAAACACTATATCACCCTGGAAATGACATGACTGTCTTGATTGTGCTGGTATCAGGAAAACAAGGTGCATGCATGGGGAGGAGGTCACAAGAAACAACATAGAAAGGATTTGGACCAGAGAGCAAGAATGAGTTCCTACAGAGGTAAATAGACATTGTAGACACCATTTAATCCTGAGAAAGAATATCAGATCTTTCAAAGATTTAAAGCAGTATCATTCTAATGGAAGGGAAGTGACAAAATAACAATGATTCTCACCTATGGTATGGGATGTGACCGGCGATTGCTGGTTTGGAGGTTGCTGCACCTTTGTTCGAATAATCCTGAATAAAGGTAAATTAATTAAAGAAAATCAATTTTCAAGAACACATTCCAAAAAGAAAAAAAATTAAATAACTCCAAACTAAGAACTTTCTACTAATTCTTTTCATATGATGTTTCTCTTAAGAATTATACATAAAATTCCAAACATGACAAGTTTCTTGTAAAATAAATAATCTATGCATGTTTCAAGGAGTGAATTTACTTTGCACTTCTCTACTCTTACCTTATGTAACCATGCCCCATGTCCCAGTCAAGAATAATGGAGGAATAGCTCCCAAGTTGTGACCACAGTGCTGTGGAGCCAGAGAGTTAGACATGAGGAGGTGTGCGACAATTGAATACCCACTATGAAAGAATCTTACACCTTTTCAGAGTGGTACGGAGTGATCCACAACCAATAAATTACTTTTAAAATGCTGTCACTGTTATAATGAAGGCAAACACAACGGTCCGTTGGTACACAGTTTGCACAAACAACAAGTGAGATGAATGAGCAGATATTTTTGTTTTGTGGTGTTGAAAATTAAATATTAGCCACAATACCAGAAGGAGTCCTGGTCTTCAGAAAATGTACAATGGATTGTCTAAGTCTACCTGAAAGGCAAGCTGATCTTTTTTTTTAGTTGTCTCATCCAAAGGACTAAATTTTTGATAGCAAAATACTAAATTAAGTGCCGGCAGAGATTGTGCTCTTAAACCTGGTGTGTATTTTAATCTCTGTCTTTCTACTTCAGAGATAACAGCACCAGCTTTGCACCAACGTTGAAACAAGGCTGCTCACCCCACCTTTCATTCATTTGGAGTGTGGAACTGTTGTCTGTCTTCTAGGATAAGTAACTGTGGTGGTAAAACAGTAATACACTGGTGAGGCAGTCTGATCTCTGCCTAAGTTTTCCCTTTTCCGCAATTTTGGGAATACTCTTCTACAAGTAAGGTAAATAATGGGACTTCATCTTATAGATAGAGATATGTTCTGATGTCACTTTTCTTTAACTTAATCTGTTTATTGTAAAATAAAGCTCATATTTATATCGACCACTGTACATCCCAATGCAGTCTAAAACCTATGAAGAACACTTGGAGTGTAATAATGCAGAGAAAGTGCCAGCCAGTATGTACACAGCAAGTCCCCTAAACAGCAATGTGACAACAACTAAATAATCGTTTTTTATGGTGTCGACTGAGCAATAAATATTGGCCAGCATACCAGGAAAAACTCACTACTCTTCTTCAAAATAATTATACTTGGAGAGAAGACAAGACCTCAGTTTAATAGTTCATCTGAAGAACAGAACCACCTACAGAGTAGCTCTCCCTCAGTATTGCATTTTACTGTCAGCCTAGATGTCTATGCTCAAGTACCGGAGAGGGTTTAAATCCACAATATTGGGACACTTTAGGCAAATGTGCTACACAGTAAGTCACAGAAGACACAATCCATTTATATCCAGGTAAATAATCCAGTCTTTTAAAGCATTACAACACAAAGTATCATCCACTATTGCTGCTAAGGAATGCTGGTCCTGATCTATTTCAGGAAGTTAGTACAAAACCAATTTTATACATATGCTATTGTACTTATTAACGCATTGTAAAGCATTTATTGCACTGCAGCATCAGTATAGATTTTTGCGTCCAAGTATTGGAGTAGGCTTGAATCCACAAACTTTGGATTCAGAAGACAAACATACTACAAATTGAGCCACAGAAGACATGTAATTTGAAGTAACAAATCAAGTTTTAAAATCAGTACAACCTAAGGTATAACCTATTAATGCTGCAGTTCAATAAAACAGTGAAATAAAACTTGAGAATTACAATAATGATTCTCATTACTGCCTTCAACGGTGGTCCAAAAAGGAGGATATTGTTAAATGCGTATTCTTTCTCTTTGTATCTAACTGCTTTCACATTTTGTTTATAAATTGACACTTGACGGTCAGAGATTTTCTTGTGACTTTAATCATTTCCACCTTTCCTCTGTTTACGTCAGTGTACTAATACCAATTATAATGATAATGCAAATTTAAAACTTGCATTATGTTATGAGGGCTACATATTACAGCAAATCATTTTTTTAAAGAGGATGGACACTTTGTTGAATCTCTGTGGAGATCAAGGTAGTCAAGTTAAGCAAATGCAGTAGGAGATTACCTAGTATATAATGATCCTAGGATATAAATGAAGCTACAGAATAGGACAAAAAGCATTCTAGAAAAAAATGCTTAATTGGTGAATTTCCAGAGAGTTGGAAAGGGAACTGACTCAAATTGGAATAAATAATTGAAGGACAAAACTGTATCCTTTAATCAGCATCCTTTAAGGAACAGGTAATCTGAACACAGTTTAGGTAAATTCTAATGAAGGTAGAAAGCACGGCAACCAAAATCAGAACTCTCTGGATGATGAAAATAGTAGAGTAAAATGAAGCAGAAAAAGGTAATGTATAATAGATGTCATGTTTCTAACACAAGAGAGAATCAGGCTAAATATGGAAAAATTCAGAGAGCGTGTCAAAAGTGAGATAAGAGAATATGAGAGAAAGATTGACAGCTAACATAAAAAAACATCAAAAAGTCCTCAAGTCCTCTCAAAAAGGCAAATAAATAATCGACACATGATAGGAGGAGGGATAGGTCAGACTACAGACCAAAAATGAAACATACAGATGGAAGCAGAGGACATGAACATGGTGCTAGAAGAATTCTTGCCTTTGTCTTTATTAAAAAGAATAACTATCAAAGTCACAGTAAGAGAGGAGAGGCTTGACAATGCTGAATGGATTGAACATTGATAAAGAGAAGGTACTGGCTGACTTGATAGAAGATAGATAAAAAGGAGGCGGTGCCAGAGCACTTATAGATTGTGATTGTTACACATTTGTTCTTAAAATAGAATAAGTATAATCATGCAATTATAGATTAATCAATTTGATGTCAGTAGTGCTGAAGCTTTTAGAAACTATAATCCAGCCAAAATGAATAGCCACCTGAACAGGTAGTGCAGAGTTGCTAAAACTAAATCATGTTTAATCATTCGAATGAGTTTATTGATAGGGTAACAGGGAGATTTAGAGTAATTGAGTCATACAGCATGGAAACATTCAGTCCAACCAGTCCATGTTGACCATGTTCCCAAACTAAACTTGCCTGCACTTGGCCCACATCCCTTCAAAACTTTCTTATGTATATACTTATCCAAATGTCTTACAGACGTTGTAACTGTACCTGCATCCACTATTTCCTCTGGCAATTCAATACACACACAAACCACTCTGTGTCAAGAAGTTGCTCCTCATGACCTTTTTTAGATTAGATTAGATTACATTATGTTACAGTGTGGAAACAGGCCCTTCAGCCCAACAAGTCCACACCGGCCTGCCGAAGCGCAACCCACCCATACCCCTCCATTTATCCCTCACCTAACACTATGGGCAATTTAGCATGGCCAATTCACCTGACCTGCACATCTTTGTGACTGTGGGAGGAAACCGGAGCACCCGGAGGAAACCCACGCAGACACGGGGAGAACGTGCAAACTCCACACAGTCAGTTGCCTGAGGCGGGAATTGAACCCGGGTCTCCGGCGCTGTGAGGCAGCAGTGCTAACCACTGTGCCACCGTTCTTCTCTGACATATGCCACCTAGTTTTGAAATCCCCCATCCTATGGAAAAGACCCTTGCAATTCACCTTATTTATACCCCTCATGATTTTATAAACCTCTATAAGTTGACCCCTCAACCTCTTATGCTCCAGTGAAAACCTCCCAGCCTATCCAGCCTATTTTTATAGCTCAAACCCTCCATTCCTGGCAACATCCTGGATTTAGTAATATTCTTCCCAAAGCAGGGGCAACTAGAATTACACACAGTACCCCCAAAGATGCCTCACAAATGTTCTGTACAACCTCAACATGACATCCCAAATCCTTTACTCAAACGTCTGAGCAATGAAGACAAGTGTGCTAAATGCTCTCTTAACCACCCTGTCTCTGTGATGCAAATTTTAAAGAATTATGTACCTAAACCCTAAGTCTCTCTGTTCTACCACACCAGCCGGAGACGTATCATTAATTGTGTAAGACCTATCCTTAGTTGTTTCACCAAAATGCAATACCTCGCATTTATCTAAATTAAACCCCATCTGCTACTCCTCAGCTGATTGATCAAAATCTATTTGTAGTCTTTAATAACCTTCTTCACTGTCCACTAAACCACCAATGTGATGAGAGTCATGTGGTCGTTCGAGAGTACAGGGACTCACAAATGGCATTGGATGAAGTGCCACACAGCTGGCTTGTCAGCAAAGTTGAAGCTTACCAACACAAAAACAGCAATGACAATAGGGATATGGAATTGGCCAAATGGTAGAAAACAGTGAGTAGTGGTGAATAGTTACTGCCAGACTGAAGGGTGGTATCCAGTGGGATACTCAGGGGTCAGTACCAGCTTTTCATGATACATGAAATATTAACACAGTATTTTTACAAAATCAAACAGCCAAAGCTGACATGAGGAAAAGCCTTTCTTTGTGTCAAGAGATTGTGATCTAGAATGTACTGCCAGAAAGGATGTGGAGTCAAATTCAAAGATAGTTTTCAAAAGAAAATGAAGTTAAAGAAAAAATATTGCAGGAGTAATAATGTAGTTGGTAGTGTGAGACTACTTGGTTGTTCTTGCAAAATCCTGAACTCCTGAATGAATGCATAACAGCCTCCTTTTGCCCTATAGCCATTACATGATTCTTCTTCAGTTTTGAGGACCCCAGAAAGTATCATCTGAAGAAGATGACTCAGTAGGACCGGTTAAGATTTTTAATTTTAATGCACCACTGATGTAAGCAGGTGGAAAGGAATTTAGTTTGGTCTATTTGTAGCTTAGAAGAAATGTAGGTAAGAAAGTTAAGAGACTTAGCTGTAATAACATAGATGATAGAAAGAATGAGAGAAATTGAATTCTAAAGGTAAGAGAGGGACTACAGTCTACCTAAGGATACAAGAAAGAGGTTTTGGAACAGTATAGAAGTGTTTCTCATGTTCTTTTAACTGACTTAAGCAGCTGAAAGTGATGAGTTGTTGGTGAATGACTGTTGGTATGAAAGGGAGAAATTAAGCTTCCAGAAAACACCATCATCCATGTAAAATTCGTCATTGTAGCAGATACTTAGCCCTAAATACAAAAAGCTATGAGAGGAGTCAAAGATTAGACCACTGTTCAGATTTATGACAAACATGGAGAATATAACTTTAAAAGACTGAAATTATTTTGAGGATCCCAGAGTGAAAGGCAGGAAGAAGATGGAGGTATAATGACCTAGATTTGTTCAATTAAAGAAAAACAGTTGTTTATGCCAAAAGTGATTAATTAGAAGGAGGCAAACGCATGAAAGAAGAAAAAAATCAACAAAATTGCATGGTGACAGAAAGAAGTTACTAATGTTAAGAAGGAATTAAGTAGTGCCATGGAAAGTCACTGTATAGAATTGCAGGATGAGGAATAATCACTTGGGCACGACATCAGACTGGCCTAGGACCTGTAGAGCTGTACCTCAATTAGGATCTAATTCTTCAGAAGATGAAACGGGAATCTGGGAAAATGAAATATAATTTTTAAAGTTATTTACATACTAATATTTAAGTGACCAAATTTCTCAAAATTAGTGCTATCAGCTTTTTTTTTATTTTCTGATTCTTTTGTCCATCTACTCCAGTCCAATTTACAAATCACTGAAACAGAATAAAGTTGCTGTATGAGAATAACGTCAGTTAAAGTTGGACAGTGCACCCCCTATGGGTCAGTACCTGTTAATAGAACTGACACTAGGCACTGTATCATTGTCACAGACTCTCTCTGCCAACAGTCTATCTCGAATCTCCCAGGCAAACATGGTGGGGTTTTGGCGCTTGTAGTCGGCGATTTTATCTACCACTTTGGGTGTAGCGACCTTTGGTTTGGATCCTCCAATTACTCCTGGCTTAATACTTCCAGTCTCATAATACCTTTAAAAAGAAGAGGAGAAGGAAATTATAAGGCATTATGTGAGATTGGACAATCCCTTGGTTAAAAACAAAATTAATCTGCAAAGAGAATTCACTTAAAGGGCTACTACCAAACATTTCTAATATCTGTGACTGATTCATGTCCCATTAGCGCTAAAGTAGTATAAAAGCATTTTTAATTATAAAGGTAATAAAGCATTTGTTCTATTTTGGTCATCTTTATGAGGTATGTTTGGATATGCATAACAAATTTAAATATATTCTGTGGGGTATATACATGTAATTGAATGTGTAAACATTGTGTGTTTGTGTACACGTATATTTGTTGATGTTTGTATGTGTATAATGCATGTGTAAATGTATGCTTTTTCATGCTTATGTATTTGTATTGCATAAGAAGGAAAATGTTTTAGCTCAAAGATTTCTTTGCTGATGAAATTACAAATTAATCACTTACAAAATGACCACTTCCAGCATGCAGCAGGCTTCTTGAGAGTGAAAAAAGACTTATTATGTAAATACTGTTAGACAGCAGTTTCATGACATACGGAAAGGTCTATGATCGTTAATGTCACATTTTTCCTCTGCATTTTCATCATAAAAGTTGAAGAGCAACAAGATGCAATTTTCTATGTTATGGTAGCAGTTTATTTTTGAAGAAGCCTGCTGCATGCCGAAAGTGGTCACTTAGTAAGTGATTAATTTGTAATTTCATTAGCAAGGAATTGTCTGAGCTAAAACATTTTCTCTCTTATGGAGTTATGTAGGCAGTTGTTTATCAGCATGAACAGTCAAACCTAGTTGATCATGAAATGTTTTGCATGGAATGCCTTAAATATATAATCGACATTTCAAAGTTTTTCACATTATATTTTGACTCAGCTTTGACTTTGATTTCAGGAAAAAGTGAGGACTGCAGATGCTGGAAACCAGAGTTTAGATTAGAGTGGTGCTGGAAAAGCACAGCAGGTCAGGCAGCATCCGAGGAGCAGGAAAATCGACGTTCCGAGCAAAAGCCCTTCATCAGGAATGTCAGTCATTAGTTTTGTTTTAAAGTACTTCCATGAGCTGTCATTTTTACTTTATAATTATTTTGTTATTTATATGTAATTTAAGGTTTTAAGATGTCTAATGCAAATATTTCTTTTGTTTGTTATCAACCTTTCCAATATGTCAATCTTTGCTGCATATCTCTAACATAACAAATATGAAAGACCAAAAAGAATGAGAAAAGGAGATATAGAATTGTGTGATAGCAGGAGGAAGAAGAAATGCATGTGCAACAAAGGGAGAGAAAAAAAGAAAACAGCTAGCGAAGAAGTTAGGTAGATGAAGAAAGAAAGTATAATAAATGCAGAAGGAAAGGGAAAACCAGCTTACGCGAAGATGGAATGAAGAGGGTGAGTGAGGCCATGAAAAAGGAACAAAACACAAACCTATTCCAGAAAAGAACGTGGAAAAAAAATCACAAAGCCATAAGAGTCAGGCAGACAGCTTTTAGTTAACTCATGCGGGTACAGTGCTAGTAAATGAACATATTGACCGAAATGTTCATGTTTCTATTACCAAGTAAGTCAGGTATGGTAACATTATCACGATGTCAAAAGCAAATATGCTTCAGCGTAATTTATTGTTTTAAGCACATTAATTTCTTTTTTGAGAGCTATAATAAGATGCCTAAATGTAAGTTATCACGTCTTTGTTTTGTTCGTAGGTTTGGAGAAGACTACTAACGACGATTGACTCTCAGATGGTCATTAGTGTGGCCTCAATTTCAGTGAATGTGGTGCAGCTTTTGTCTGTCAATTTATTAGAAATTTTGACAGAAATATCAAAAATAATACTGATACAATCCCTAGGGTCAATGTACATAGTCTAATTCTGACAATTAACCCCAATAGCATCAGTGTGTTCCTCTCTAAACACTTGGTCTTAAAAAGGAAATGCATGTTCTAACTGTTCATTTTGTTTTGGAATATATCATATACTTTCATAAATGAAATCGGGAAAATCAATCTGCCATTTCAGGTGTGCTAGATAGACAGTTGCACCAATTAAATGTCTAGAGTACGGTATCCTTGCGAAACCATTGCCAATCATAGCACTATCACGTGGACAATTTCAGCTTTAACGTCGTGTCTCAAAAGGAAATAATTTAACTACTGGAATGGGACAGAAGAAGATTAACGTTGTTCTAATTATTAAAAATCCATAGTTAGAGTCTGCAGTGGCCCGTTCCTACATGTTACTGTTTCAGCCTCAAATCATCAAAGTAGTGAATTTTATCCTGAGCATCACCACCTCGACATAATGTAACTTCAGTGAAACATGTAAACAACTTGTGTGAAGGTTCAACCCGCGCTGTCACTGGTTCATTGACTAATCTGTGGAAGTGTGGCGTTTCCCACCGCAATTTCATCCATGGCCTGGTCTCAGTTCGAGTTGTCTGTAAACACAGCTTTCTATTTAATGGTGCAAATGGGAAAGCATGAGGCCACATTAGTACGGCTTTCCTACGCTCTAGATTTACACATTTTTTAAAATGGTAGGACGGGAAGAAGCGAAGAATTCAGAGAATATGAAAGGAGACAGAGACTAGAAGAAACACCTTACAATTTAGATCCAGATATCTAAAACCGGGCAGGAGCTGCAACTGGAGCATTGTTCACTAGGGTTTTGAGGACCATCGAAATAGGGAGAGTGGACATTTCGATTCTTCTGGCAAAAAATATTCAATTAAGCATGTCCAGGATCTGAGGCCAATTCTCACGCACCAATCGTTTTAACTTGTTACTTCCTTTTGTTCCTGCCATACTCTTCATTTTGTAGATACCCCAGGAGCATTTTTATAATAAATGTACTGGTGACGTTTAGAGTTGCCTTTATGATTCTAATTTCTATAAATCTAAATTATTCTCTGGATTCAGCATCAAACCTCAAGCTCACATTCTATCTGATCTGGAAGACTGAAAGAGTGAGTTTAAAGGAGTGGAATCAAATGGAAAACCTGGTTGAATAAGAAAGTGGGACATATTTAATGGAAGATTGAAGACGGTGAACAGAAAAATTAAAGAAACAACAAAAAGTAACAGATCCCAGTGGTAAACTACAGACAAATTATTTCTGTGTATTATTTACACCCAACTGAGAGACAAAATCGTTATAATCCATTGAAACTTTCCGACTTGCTTTTTTCTATTTTCCTGACTGCATACACCTCCATTTCTGGCTCCTTCTTTCTCATTTTGTTTCGGTCCCCTTCAACTCACTCTTTGATTTTCAGAGCTCTCCCTGGTTAATCACACCAGATCTGCCTGAACCGGTAACCTCTGGTTAATGTTCTCCTCTCATTTATTTAATTTAAAATCTACTTTTTAAATTATTATTCTACGTGTTCTTTGAGAGGCGCTGTCGACAGCAGTGTGGAGCCAATCTGTGCATCCGCCCGGAAGATACTGTTGATCTTGGCTCGTCAGGGTGCACTGGATTGCTACCACAAATCACCCAAACCTCCATTATCCGGAACCGGTAATATGTGAAAACAGCTTTTGTCCTTGGTGCTGACCCTAATGGACGAAATGAAAGGGAGGAGAGTAGAAACAGACCCAAAAGGTCGCATAAAAGACTAGGAAAGGAATTAAAGGAGACCTCGATAGATCAAAAGTGTGAAAGAGTGTGTGGAAGAGTCAAAGCAGGTGAAGGAAAAGGAGACAGATTGAGGCAAAGAGAGGCAGGTGGATAGAGAAAGCGAGATGGGCTTAGGACAAAGGTGAGAATGAATCAATGCAGGTTGTCGTCTAAGCCTTCCCATTCAGAACTAGAGATGAAGCACTTGGGCAACGGGTTAGAACATGATTTGATAATGTAGCCAATCACACAATGTCCAGTCAGCAATACAATTGTATATAACGTTACATGGGAGTTACACTGTCCCAAAGAAAGCCTTTTTTTCTCTCCCAGGATTTTCGTTCCTAACGGTGAAAGTAGTTGTGAACCTCCAGAAGGCGTTGGAACATCTCTCAGCTCTGAAGGCTGATTGAAGAGACAACTCACCAAACAGAGACACCTTCAGGATGCTCTCTTAACTGACACTGTCAAAGCTCCTCAAAACTAAACCAGGTGTCTGTTAGAAACAAGGGCTTGAGATTAGATTAGATTATTTACAGTGTGGAAACAGGCCCTTCGGCCCAACAAGTCCACACTGACCCACCGAAACGCACCCACCCAGGCCCATTCCCCTACATTTACCCCTTCACCTAACACTACGGCTGAGCATACAAATCTGGACGAGATTTGGAACCGGGAGAGTCCAGCAAAACAGCACAGGACATCATTTCTGACAGAGAGTTAAAAAAAGCTTTGCCCCGTTCCAAACTGGGGTTAAACATTGGCTGGACCTTTTCTCGCCTCATTTGTTTCGATCATCCTTGGCTTTCCTCACTCTAATGGCCTCTCCCATCTCTTTTTTTTTTGTCTTTACCTCTCTGGCCTTATTTTTCCAAGCTTTTCTTCCCGTTCTCAATGTTCAAGGTGAGGTCTATTATCTCTGAAGCAATGCAAAGGGAGTTCGGTATTAAACAGAAAATGATGGAAATACTTAGCCGGTCTGGCAGCATTAGAGAGAGAAACAGAGTTAACGTTTCAGACCGATGACCTTTCATCAGAAGCTGAAATATTAGCTGTTTATCGCTCCACAAATGCTGTCTGGCCTCCTGAGTGTTTCCAGTATCCCCGGTATTTCACTTGTGCATATTGGCTTCTGCCTTACTGTTTGCAAACCGTCGACAATGAAGGAAATGAACTGAGCCCCCTGCTATGTAACGGGAGGTTGGGGGTGGAGGCGGGATCTTTTGAAACTCCCAACCCACTGACAGATCCCAAAATGAAACAAATTAGCGCTGAGTGAGTGACCTATGGCTGGCAAGCATGATAATTCGGACTGAAATGATCTTTGGGAAGCCCTCAGCTTGAAAATAAATAAATAAACGCGTTAGACACCCAACGACGTAGTGAGATTTGCAGCAAAACTGCTGGGTGTCCCAAGCAAAGTGAGGAGTTTTTTTTTAGAAAAATTAAGCTTTACATGGCGAGAGCGGTTTTGCACTGTTAAGCTGCTTACCACTGTGCCCTTCACGCGGGAACGAGATCAATAAATCAGCAGAGATTTCGGATGGAAGAGCAATTAGCGTTTAATTTCAAATGATGTGTCCGCCTAAAGAGACACCTAAGAAGCAAAAGCACTCACTGCTCTTGTTTTTGTGACATATCAATGCAGTTTACCGATCCTTTTCAGTGGAGGGAATTTGACTGCAATAACAGCATCATGACTCTCTCTGTTGGACAGAAATGCGGGGAACACAGAGGGACTGGTGGCCGTGATCTGCTAGACGTGTTGAAAGCTCAGTCAGTGGGGACCAGAATGTTAATCCCTGCTTCACAACTCTCCGACCGCCCTTCTCTACATAAACTGGATTTTTTTTTTGTTTCTCTTTACGTTTCTTTCCTGCCTTCTCTTAAACCTACGACTGCCGCGGGAGACTAATCTGAGCTCAGTATTATTGCTGAGTCCGAGCGGTAGAAGTTAGCGCCGGGAAAATCAGGGCACTGGCCGAGGTTTTGTCCAAACGGATTACTTTTGCAGATGAACCATGAAATGTGGCTACAAACATGTCAGGTTTTTATTAACACCGAAGGCAATCGGTGACTATTAGTTAATTATTAAATTAATTAGTAAAGACAGCTTTTCTGAAGTCGTGACAGGTTCATTGAAATTAATAACTTAAATGAAGCCAGTAGGAAATGTAAGGGAGGTCATAGCTATTGCGATGTTGTAATGATTTGTCAATGTAATTGGAATTTATTCTAGCGCCTGTGTGCTTAAACGTTCCCTGAGACCATACTAACAGAATCACAGCATTCTACTGTGACTAGGAACCTTCGTGTTAAGAAGGCGTTTCGTTATTCGTTTGCCCAACTTTCAAACGTGACATGAGGGTCAAATAAGACATATGCAATTGAACTAACTTTTCACCAATTGTAAACTAATAATAAGAGAAAAAGGAAAATGTACAAAAAGGCCTGACGGTATAGTGGGACATTGGAACCTGGTTTAAATAGGAACAGAAACTAACGCCTTCACTATGTGTGATTAATTATCCCGACTCTGATCTGCGATTGTAGTTTGGACCCAGCGCGATTTATCAACTGCCATGACTTCCAAAAACGACGGGTGCAGATTTCGATAATATTTCGTTTATTTTGTCTAAAATTTAGCCATTTTATGACCAAAACATATTGCGTTTTTGAACCCAAACAGCCAGCTGTCAAATCTCTGCTGTGCCCATTAATTTTAAGCCGACACGGGGACTGAGAAGGGTTATCCCGGTTTATTTTGTTGGGACAGAAAAGAACACGTCTCCTTGTGCGGTGCTTCACATTGTAGAGAAATGTAGCGAGCGGCTATTGGATCAGGCCTGCCTTCCTTAAAATTGTGCTCGGCCGCGGTAAAGCAAATCCAAACACAGCCTGGGACACACTGTGTAGGGCTGAGTCCTCATCTAAAGAGCAGGAACACGGAGAATACCCGGAAATAACATGAAACGTCTCCAGTTGTATTGAGAAAGAAGGTTTCACTAAATTCAATTTTTAAAAAACTTTTTACATGTTCCCTGGTTCAACACTCAATAAAAAGTTCATTTCCTGCCTGTGTTTTGATATATGTAATCGACACGGGCAATAACGCCCCTGTGTACCCTAATGTTCAGGCACATATCATAGCTATTATAAATCCTATGGTTATAATCCAATAAAAAGGGTTTCATCAATCAAAATCTCCCAGTCCCTCACAGCTTCTACAATAGTCATACGGCCAACTCTGTATGATGATTATACCTCCTATTTTTAACAGTCAGTTCTGACTGTTTTATTTTGTAACACAGTTTGTAAAGCGGTTAATTTCCAAAGGAATTAAGTCATTTTTACGCGCAAAGTGGATGATCTTCCGTGACAAGATGCGACATCACAGAAAAATTTGAAATATGAATTGAATGTATCTAATTAAACCGAGAGAGAGCCAGTGTGTAAAAAAAAATTAGAAAGGGCCTTGTTAGATTGACCCCTCTCGGTTGTGGATCTGTACGTGAGAGCTTCCTTTTTCTTGATGCAAATATGCATTGTTTAGCTTGTTAGTGTTCACATGGGGCTGGGTACCACCTATACATGTGTAAAGATATTTACATTTGACGCAGTTTCATGTTAGTGCAGTTGGGACCCACTGCAGACAGCCCAGATAAAAATCTGTGTATACGTGTGATGTCTCATCCAAGTCTAGCTTTGCAGATACACGGCTCTGAAACTTTTTTGTTGCCCTTGTCCGTACTCTGTGTGGACACTGGTTGGTAGAACGTCATGACAGCGGTCAGGGCTGATATTTGAGGTCAGGAGGGGTAGAATGTGCCAAGTGCCCAGATACGAAGTAGAAAACTCTAACCGCTAAAAAAAAATCCTGATAGACACCGACGCTGAAACTGCAGCAGTGTCTATAGTCACTGGTTTTCTCAGTGTTTATCTATGTACCTAGCAGGTGTTTACTGCTTGTACCGGAAGGGGCCACATACATTAAAGGATTATTTTCCTTTATTATAACCTAAGGATGTTTTCTGCATTATGCGTGCCTTTTATTAGCTGGGATTTTAGTGAATCGTTTTCTGCTATTCTCTGATATCTGATTTTCTTAATTTAAGGATTACCTTGTTGTCATATCCCTTCTGATGGATTACCTGCAGGAAAGGCTTTGTCTGGGATATGTCGCTCTTGGATTATTTCTGCTCCTCATATCTGCAATGCTAGGTTTGAATTACTACCGATTCTCTTGCCTCTAACACTATTTCCCATTATCACTCACTTGCCTCTAAGATTGTTTCCAATATTAGCATGAGGCGCTATCACACAGTCTCATGATCAATGCTTTCCAGTCTGCACTGTCAATTTTGATTTATTTCGGGCGTTTTGAAATCTACTCGAAATTTTGGCTTTGAAACTCAACGTAATGACTCTGTGTGAGTTTACATTCGCTTATTATAGCCAATGTCAAAGTCATTGCTGTGGATTTGTAATGGGTTAGTTTGCTGTTCCAGTTGTTGTTCCAGTGAGTCTGGCCTGATATTTTCCTTTCCCTCCTGGTTCTTACCTGCCCAGGATCTTGCTGACACAGCCGTGGCTCACCCGGAGTTGCCTGGAGATGTCACACGGTCTCACCCCTTGATGGGCCAGCTCGACGATCCGCTGCCGGACAACATCGGGGAGAGGACGACCATTGACAAAGACCCCTCCGAGCTGATTCACCCCGCCGTGCCCTGTATACAACATACAAGACAAGAGAAAAGAAAGACTGCAGGCTCTACAGTAGATTTCCAATACCGAGTCTGCATTTCCCAGCTCGAGTCTAGTGGCCGCACACAGGGCCCAAGCAGAAACATGGGCAGGAGAAGGAGTGACCTCCCCCATCCCCCACCCTCATCAGCAGCAATCCAACCTACCCCCCCACCCCCCGCCACCCTTGCACTAAGTAGCTGTCTACTTGCATGGAAAGATGGGGGAGGGGGAGACATGGGGTGGGAAGACATTGCAGGCACATTGGAGAGTGGGGAGATCAGGAGAGTGAGGACACAAGACAATGTTTAAAAGAGGGGAACAGTGTTCAAACATAGGCCCAGCATTAGACTGCACAGGAAGACAGGGAGCCCGCAGCTTCCTGGTACACTTTTCATATCAGCAGATCACAGCCACACGCTCTCCGCCAGCAACTGGACCTCCGGCAAGGAACGAGGATTTTATACCCCAGTGTATTGTGAGATGTCTACAATATGGACCCACACTGGCTTCAGTTTACAGCTTTTAAAGACAAAACAGAATGGTTGTTGCTGCGAATTACAGACACACCAGTCGTTTACTGAAAGCGAAAGTGGTCTACTGAATTCGGAACAGAAAATGAGCCCCTTTCGGTGACAGTTCAGCTTCATGTGTTAAAAAAAAGAGTGGTCGTTCGGAGATCTGCGGACGGATTTTAGTCGCACTCACAACCTTATGAGACCAGGACATGTTCCTATTGAGTAATCGGCTGCAGGACTGCAAAGGGTTCAATTCTCAAACCGAATCTAAGAGAATTTTTAGAGGTTTGCTAGACTTTTTGGGACAGTTTGTGAGTTATCTGTCCAAGAAAAACGCATTTTTTCAATCCTAATGCGATGATAAATTTCTGCAAGTCTTTCAAGAAAACCAATGGGAAAGTGAATGGAAAATCATAACACAAAATTAGAGCGTTTTTCTTTTCTCTAACATGGCTCCAAATTGCATTCAAAGCAAATGGAATCCACATTCAAAATAAAACAACACCCTTCCCTCACTATGACAAGTATTGATGAATGTAGATCGGTTAAGCAATTCTACACTTCAGTACCTGGGTGTGTTTGAGAAAATCGGCCTGCTTCAATTTTTTTTATGAATCTGTTTCAGCCAAGGGGGACGAAAGTTAAAACGGGAGCAGTCTAATACCTGGAATAAAGGGGTAATCGGCGCCGCGGGCTAATTAACCTCTTCCACTGTCCCTTTCACTGTTTTCAGCATTAAGTGAAATCAACGTTTTGCTAATGAGTCAGAAATGACACACTACTTCCTTTTTTTCTCTACTGAATTGGCATTTGATTTCACCCGATGGAACAAGAAGGGATCGCGACTATAAGATCATTTGGTTTTGTTTAAATATATAGATGCCATCAGATTTCACGCCGGATCCATTTAAATTTCCCAAGTTTGATTTTGAGATTTTGGTCCACTTTCCAAAGCGAAAGCTACTGCCATTTACTTCCGCGAATAAGTTTACTGGGAGCGGATAAATGCGGAATAGAATTGTAACAATCGCCCGACTTTGAACGGTTTTCCTAAAATCGATAATATTTGATTCGATCTGGAACTTTGTGTGTGCGCTTTACTCCACATCACTGTATAGCAACAATCTTAAATCGATACAGCGGCAGAAAAAAATCCTGCCTGCTTTTGTACCAAGTAAACCTGGTCAACGAGGTGCGATTCCTAAAGTGTGTTTAGTTCCCTCTCTACAATATGATTAGTTCGAGTTGATAAAGCATCTGTTTACAAGCAGTAGGTATAATAACTCTTAACACACCGTGATAGAATGTGTCATTTCATATAACGCCGACCAAATGGACAAGTCCCAGCCAACTCTGTCAAGCGAAACTAACGTGCTGGAGATTTTTCCGTGGTCCACAACCTTCAGAACGGACTTTCACTGCTTCACATCAACTTAATCTTCACCGGTTAAGCACAAAAGTAATTGCAATCGGAGAAAGCAAAATCATACAGTTACACGCCGACTTTATTTAATCTGCAGGTTAATGCTCGCTAGCAAATTACTGGGAACTAGATTATTTTGTTTTGTTCACGAATTTTAATGATTCGTCTCTTGATGCGGCTGACTTTTACTAACGATGCTTAGAAAGCAACTGTATCACATGCCCTTTGGTAGCAAAAAAGTACAAGCCTTTAAGATAATATTCCAACTGTGCTGTCGCTTTCGATATAACTGTGAGAATTAAGAAATCTTTGTATTAACCCGTTTTCTTTTTTTAATTCGGGAAACCCGGAGGTGATATTAAAATGAACCGTGCACGTGTGCCTCGATCGTGCGTTTCAGTTAAAAAAAAAGAGTCCCTTTCAAAGACTTCGCATTGCTCCGGGTCCAGGAGTATCTGATCACCAGCTTGTGGATCCGGGTCTCCCAGCACTCTCTACACACTATCGCTCACTAGGAACCGCCAGACAAGCCAGGGAAGGAGCTGCCTACTTACTATGCATTGCTGCAAACGGGTCGTGCTTACAGTGGATTTCCATGAAAAGGCGCAGCCGGTCTTCAACTCGGAGAACACCTCGATTTCCTGGTCTGGATTTAACCCCTTCACCTATACTCCCAAAAACAAAAGAGGGGTGAACATCACCCCACGCAAACCCAGAAGAAGGTCTCGATGCCAGCCACTAATTGCAGGTCCTATGTCTTTGTGATCCACAAGGTTTCGGACGGATTGTGCAAGGAACGTAAAAGTTAAGTTTGACAAATGCAATTCATTGCCCCCAAAAAAGAGATCCAATTGCTACCCAGTGACAGCAGTGAATTTTAACTTCGAAATCGTTCGAAACCGGAAAAAAAATTCCTTTATGAATTCCAGCTTTTTTTGGCGTTTTCCTATGCAATTTGTCCGCTGTGTGTGTGTGAAGGCGGGTTTCCCGTTTCCCCGGAGTGCGCTGGCCCCCTGCTCTGTATTCAGTGGCGCTCACTCTCCTCCATAGTGTTTAAATGTGGCTGAGCCCGCGGTGAGTCGCCCCAGGCTCCGCCCGCCGCTCAGCCCCAGTCGCTGGCAATCACAACAGCACTGGCCAATCAGTGAGTGGCCCTCCTCGTCAGCAGCCAACCACGCTTAAGGGCTCTGCTGGTGAGCCAATACCTGGTCGAGGTATTCGTCATTCACGCATGATCCGCCCCCGTCTGTGAAAGGCGGCCAATCATTGGCAGGTCCGTTTGAGCATTAACCAATCATCCGAAAGTCTTCTGTAAGGAAGAGGCAGTCTCCTTGTTAATTGGTTAGTTCATGCAATACCTCGATTGGCTCATTCTGCTAAACTCTAGAGACGGGCTTCTTTATTCAAGGAATTCATTCACATGTTCAAAAACGAATTTAATTTTTCATTTGAATAATTTTAGACAATAATTTTTTTCAAAGAAAGTCCTTCGACTTTTTGACTATATAAATAAATCCTTTACTTTTGACTGTAACTTAAAGAGCCTGTATCACAATATAGCGTCAAACTTGAGTGCAAATATCAGTTTTAAATGCAGATGTTGACACCAATCAATGAAAGATATTAGCTGGTTGGGGCATACATTACAGTACAACAAAATTAAGATATTGGTAAATTGTTTAACAAAACAGTTCTTGGGTAAGACCAAAAGCAGGGTTGTTAATAATGAAGAGTCGACTTGTATTTTAGTATATGTTGACCATGCATAGAGAACCTTAAGGGTTTTACGTTATTTTAGGACAGGTTAGCTGCAGCGTTTAACGGTCCTGCAGCCAAAGCGATTTTTGGTCAGTTAACAAGTATCAAATGTTCACAATTTGATCATTGAAATTGAATTTACATATTATTTAGTACTGCTGTTTAGGGAAATGGGTTAAATAAAAGTGTGCTAAATGTGTATTACTAATTGAGCTCAAATACTTGTCGGATGATGAGAAACTGTTAACCTCGTCATTTCAATGTTGAAATAATTAGACAAAATCTGTCCACCACGGGTTGACCCTTGAACCAATGGATCTCTCATTGTTAATTTAAAAGAATCTCAGTGATCGCATGCATAGGATTAATTAATTGTAATTGTGGTCAGTCATATCTTAAAGGGCAAGGTCATTTCGTCTTACTTTCATTGTTAAATCTCTATCTGTTCTAGGAGACCATCCGGTTGTTTAAAGCTTTTTTCTTTCTCTCTACGACTTCAAAGTGCTGACCCGCATACCCACTATACACATATTTGCGCGCACACGCACGGACACACTTTCTGGTTTTGAGTTCACACTCTATTTGCATAGAAGCCACTTATCAATTCTCATTGACAATTGATACAAATCAATAACATAGTAAACCTCCGCGACTATTTAACATTCGATAATGGTTATATGAGCGATATTCAGCAATTCAAATAGACTGCAATACCACATCAACACTAATATTTAATCAAGTGACCTCCGAGACGCGTTTGTCTTCCAGAAATATATAAAAAGAACGCTCGCTATTTTATTCAAAATATCAGCAATTAGTAAAGAGTTTTAAAAGTTAAATTCGCCAAATATCACAATTAAAACACATTTAAAATTCCACATCAGAATTTACTTTGGATTCCAAATGCCATTAATTCATCCTTTTTAGTATAAACTGTTTTCTATATATATTGAAATGACCATAGATACAGGGTAATACAGTTCAGCAATTGTTTGCATTTTATAACAATGTTTATGACAGACTTAAAATATCACTGCTAATCTCGTGGCTAGTCGTGATTTAATCAATAACATCAAACTTTCACGACAGTGTTTATAATACCCTGTTTGTAACTATTCTTAATTTTTTTTTCTATATTTCTAATAAACTTGGGAGTATTGATCTTAACAAAAAGGGGAAAATCCATATCCGAATTGTTTTATTTCAACGGAAAGCTTTGGCTAAAGGAAATATTAAAAGAGCAGAGACTTGGTCTGACGACAAGGTTCCATGGCGTCTTGGATATGTCTGATTGGATTTATTAAGGATGTGAATTTTCGAGCTGAGCTGAGCTGAGGACAAATGTTAGTTGGACGCACTTCTTAAATCCGAATAAAATGCCTTTGGCGAGACACTTTGAGTCCAAGCGCTCAGCAACTGCAGATCTACGAGTACAAATCAGTAACTTCTCCTTCGTCTAGTGTTTCCCAGTGTTTCCGAACCTAGGTTTCAAGAAATTTCAATTCCCTGGTGCCGCCCTCATTTCATTTCAGAGCTGCCAGGGAACCACTCTGTTTAGCTTTCACCTGCGGAAGAACCCAAACGTTTGCTCAGATACGACTTTGTTTTCACATCAGCAAGTTCGCAGTTTCCTGTCTAAGAGTTACCTGACGTAAGTAACGCGTATCCTCTCGGGGCGAAATATTGTCTCAGACACTGATAATTTGAACTTCTCGGAAGTTATACTTTTTGAAGGATTGAGGAATCTTTCTCTACCATTGGATACAGATTTACCGAAGCAAACAACTATTTCATGTGGTGAAATGCCATTTTCGAATTCTTCCAACAAGCTCACAAATGATCTTAAAACAAAATGTGTATGAAACGTTGTTCATTAACCTGTTCTCCTGTGCATTTAACTGGGACTATTAAAGAGCACCTTTTTCTAGTTTTATTTTCTATCTACACTCTGAAGAGGTTTACTGTTGTAAACTCTTCGTGGAACGACACTAGAAAGATCCGTTCAACAGCAGCCCAGTCGTTTCTGCAATGTTGATGTTCCTGTATTATAAGCCCGGTGATGATAATGATATATCGGTGTCAAAGGATAATGGGTAATGTTCTCCATCCCCTGTATAGCAACAAAAACTAACCAAGACCTGCTTTTTCTGGCAGAAATTCCTTGTTCGGTCGCCCCATCCCAATATAAAAACAGGCAGCTTCTCACTTGTTCACTATGCTCATGTTCTTTGCTAAATAATACATACCGGGGAGGGGGCAGGATAAACTCCCAGGCCTCCCCTAAGGTCAAGCCAAAGATACCCACCATAGGTCCAGACCGCTTAGGAACTACCAGTGGGGTCTTCATCATTGTCATTGTCATAGAGATGTACAGCACAGAAATATAGCACAGACCCTTCGGTCCAATTCACCCATACCGACCAGATATCCTAAAATAACCTAGTCCCATTTGCCAACATTCGACCCATATCTCTCTAAATCTTTCTTATTCATGCATCCATCCAGATGACTTTTAAATGTTGTAATTGTACCAGCCTCTACCACTTCCTTTAGTAGCTCCTTCCATACACGCGCCACCCTCTACGTGCCCCTTACGTCCCTTTTAAATCTTTCGCCTCTCACCTTAAATGTATGGTCCCTAGTTTTAGACTTCCTTACCCTGGGGAAAAAAAGACCTTGTCTATTCACCCTATCCATGCCCCTCATTGTTTTAATAAACCTCCATAAGGTCAGCCATCGGCCTCCGACGCTCCTGAGGAAAAAAAAGCCCCAGCCTACTCAGGCTCCCTCTATAGCTCAAACCCTCCAGATCCGGCAACACCCTTATAAACCTTTTCTGAACCCTTTCTCTACATCTTTCTCATAGTAGAGAGACCAGAACTGACCAGAAATATCCTAAAAGTGGCCAAACTCCTGAAGAAGGCTTATGCCCGAAACATTGACTCTCTCGCTCCTCGGATGCTGCCTGACCGGCTGTGCTTTACCCAGAGCCACGCTTTATCAACTCTGACTCTCCAGCATCTGCAGTCCTCACTTTCTCCTTTACTCAACACACTGACAAATAAAGGCAAGTGTAACAGACGCTTTCTTCGCCAGTCTGCGACTCCACTTTCGAGGAACGATTCCAGTCTTTACTGGCTGGACTTTCTCCGGCAGTCCTAAGTGGGGCCGCGCTGTGTCAAGTAGTGACTCAGGTGTTCCAAGACCTGTTTGATCTAATGGATGGAGAAGCCAAATGATGTTTTAGTTGTACTTCTTATTTGTATCTCTCATTTGAAGGAAATTACTTTATTGATCATAACTTCCTAGGGCATTCTTGCAACGATGCAAATTTAGAAGGCTCTGAAAATTCCTAGACATCCTCCTGGTCCAATTCAAACAGTGCAGAAATCAACTCTTTATTAAAGGCAAGGACGCCAATCAATGTTTTTCTAACATCCCTGACCTTTTCATATTTTGGAAAACATTTGTACAAAAACAAAAAAAAAGTCAAGTGCCAGGTCGAAAATAATTATTTAATTTGGCAGAAATTGAAACAATATTTATGAACTTTGTGTTTCCTCTCACCTCCGCTACGTTGTCGTGAACACACTCTCAAACCGCAGAATGATCACTAACCAGGTAACCTCATGAACTAGACGATAACTGATCATTTCCCATGAATAAGCATTTTAGATAATGTTGGATATTTACGGGGCGTCATGTTAAAATGAAACATAGGTCGTTCCACCTTTCACTGACACATCTCAGCCCCAACAGGAGAGAGACTTACTTATTAGCTTAGAATAGAATAGAATCCCTACAGTGTGGAAACAGGCCATTTGGCCCAACAAGTCTACATTGACCCTCCGAAGAGTAACCCACCCAGACCCAGTCTCATACCACTCTACATTTACCCCTGACTAAAGCACCAAACCTACACAACTCAAGACTATGGGCAATTTAGCATGGCCAATTCACCTAACCTGCACATATTTGGATTGTGTGAGGAAATCGGGGAACTTGGAGGAAACCCAGAGATGGGGAGAATGTGCAAACTCCACATAGACATCTGACTGCCCTCGAAACACAATGGGAGAAATTCCACAAATCTCGGTTTATTGGAGAGTTGCTAACTACAAGGGATTCACACAATGGAGCCCAAGCTAACAAGAGGAGCCTAGTCAAGATGTTGTTTCTGAAGGCTAGGCAGAACTGTTAGCAAAAGGGAGCTTTAGCGAGAAATTCAGGTATACGGAGAAATTCACGAGATGACATTTAACCCGGAAAACAATGTGGGCTTCATGGCAAGACGGTGCTAGAGGATAGCCACGGCGAAAGGTCGGTAAGAAGTGAGCAGGCAGAAAGAACAGCCAGTGCTGTCAGTATGGTACCATTTTCCTCTCTAAATAAAAGCGCCAGAAGCTTGGGGTTAGATATGTTCCTGAAGGGTCAATGCAGGAATCACTTGTTAAGATATCTGCTTTGGGGGAGTTAGTTTTTTTTTACACACATTCTCATGACAAGGCCGAAATTTATTGCTGCCATAACAATAGAATGGCTCTCTTAGTCACTCCAAAGAACAATTTAGCGTCAAGCATTGTAATGTGGCGCTGGCACCGTGTTATATAGCGCAGGGCTACAAGCTTCCTTTTGAAGAACATTAGCAAATCAATTGGGGTTTTATTATATACTGTTACGCCTTTTGATTACATTGCACTTTTTTTATAATTTAAAACTGAATTCAAGTACTAAACATCCACCCTCTGCCACACGGCTCCATTAGTTAAGCTACTGCACTTCGTACTGTCTAACCTGAAACCTATGGCAATTCTTAACATTCATAATCACAGGTTGCATTTTTACTGCGTCTAAACAGCAATGTTTCATTATTGTTGGAGTTCACAAAAGGTACAATTTTACTGAGAAAACCAAGCCAATGAAGGGCGTCACACCGATTTGTGTTTCCAAAGCTGCCCGCATGAACTCGAGGAAGACTTATTTTGTTTGTCATACGACTTGTCTTATTTGAACAAATGGATAGAACAATTTCAGTCATCTTCCAGTATAACGTGACTCCAATAACGGCTTCGTGTACGTACATCGCCAGTTGAGTAATGAAATCAGACGAAGCAGAGGTAGCAATTTATGTTATCGCTTTCGGCATTGGCTGGGAACTAGTGTCAGTTAAAGGATAACTCAGGAGTTACAGCGACTACCGACTCCACTAAACCAAGTCAAAAACAAAACTGCAGATGCTGTACATCTGAAATGAAAACAGAAAATGACGGAAAACTTCCGTGGATTTGGTAGTATCTGTGGAGTCAAAACCCGAGTTAATGTTTCAGGTCCATAACCTTTCATCAAAGTTAAACGCTTTCCAGCAAGTGGAAAGGGGCGGGGAGGGAAAGGAGGGAAAGGAGTGCAGGGTGGGAGAGATTAAAAGACAGAAAGTTGATGTCGCTGTGTCAAAAGGAGTGGAAATTGGACAAGTGAAGAAAACAACAACTGGGGCTGGGTGGCAGAATTATATACACGTGAGAAGTAACCTCCGTTTATCTCTCCACAGTAGTTATCTGATCTCCACCTTGTTACGTGCTATGTCCGATTTCTGGGATCGATGACACAAAACCAGTTCATGCTTGTGCTTATTCTCCTGTCTTTTCTCATCTACATGCATCATGGTGACCTTCTATTCCCCTGGCCATCATTTGCTTGTCTATTTTCCCCTTACATGCACCCATGCTTTTCGCTTTACCCACTCCCTGTGGTACCGAATTTAATACTGTCAACACTCAGGTTAAAAAAGTTTAATTTGAATTCCCTATTGGATTTCTCGGTCACTATGTTATATTACTGACCTCTTGTTAAGCTGTTTCCCACGTAAGGAAACATTTTCTCTGTATCCCTCTAGTAAATATTTCAGATTTTAAAAAAAAATCCCTGTTTTAGGTCACCCTATTATTTCAAGAGGGAAGACACTCAGCCTCTTTTTTGATATGTAAACCACACATTTCTACTAAAGTAAAAGTCGTGAGGCCCTCTCAAGTAAATTAGGCACATACAGCACAATAGAAAGCCACATCTTAAAAGTGCACACGACCAATTTAGGACACTATGAAACTTTACAAATTTATCATTGGCCCTTAATACAGCACTGTAATTCTCAGTGCCCTCGTGTGGTATTAAAATGAGTTCCCCGTAGAGTAAAGTTCGATCTCTGTGGTCAAACACCCACCACTCCCCTCCCCCCAACCTGTTCCTAAAGCCGCCTCCAGGTGCGGTATAACTGGGGTCTGAAGACTGGAAGTTTTTTTTTCTGTAAACATGCCGGTCTGAGCAAGTGTCTGTAGCGTAACTGCAACCTCGAACTATGATCTGGGCTATACAGGTACCATTTCCCGATGCGGCGCCTTAGAAACTTATTTTAATATACTCTGCTCAAGGAAGGAAGCTACTGTCGTTCTCCCCGCTAAACTGGACTTGTTTTAGTCTAAGCGCAACTTTGGCAGTCAACATCCTGCAAATTGAAAGGGATTATTCTTACTCCACTTGCGCTTCCAGTTTGGATTCACGGATCGAACGGGTCTTGTCGAATTTTGTGTTTTAAAATGTGCAAGTGTTCAGAGCAGTCTTAGTGGTGAAGGGCAGAACGAGATCCAAGTGAAGATTACAGTGTTTGTGCAGAGTTACACACTGGAACGTTCGACAGAGGGCACTAAATCGCAAACTATTGCTTGTCACTTTCTCCTTTTCCAGCACCACTTCCTCTCCTCATTCCCTCGGACATTACCTATTCTTCGAAGTCCATTTCTCACATTTATCTTCCATTTCTATTCGCTATTTGACCATATAATGTTTACCCAATAATTACATTCCCACGTCTTTAATAATTGTTCATCATTAATTTGGTTTTAACTGATTGTCTCTGAAGTTAGTATTATTAGTTAGATAGCGTTATTATTTTGGGGATGGATTCCGAACCCTAATGCAAGGAACTTTTTGCTACTTACACCTCCAGTTAATGGTATAAAGGTCAAATAGAGTGGTATCACTGGGACTAAACAACTATGTCAACCAGCCGAGTCACAATAATTTTGAGTTGGTTGAAGAAAATTGTTAAGTTCAATGATTGGGCCGAGTACAGTAATATGAAATGTAAATACTGTGCAGAAGCAGTGTTTTAAGTTTCAATAACTAATGTTGCCGAATTCGTTAGTCACAGAGCGACCACAAATGTATCATATTTGGTTTTAAATGTGATGTTTGTTGTTATTTGCACATCCGCATTTACTGACATGATACTATAACTGAATCAAAGCACAGATTATTATTTGAGTAATTATCAAGTCCGAATGAGGTTACTTGACAAATATGGCCAACATTGTCTAATGAGTGTATCCTATCATTCCTTTCTGTAATGTTCTTTAGCAGAAAAATCGTCCGTGAAATTCAGAAGAAGCTTTATTTTCATTAAAATAATCCCAATATCAAAGTAGGAAATCGGATGCTGCCGACTAAATGTAGTCCAAAATAGAATTATTACTGGCAATTTCAGAATTCCGTCCGAGGTTTGGAATCATGCCTGTTGACACTGGTTTATTTTTTCCTGGCACGATATTATCTCCCAACAAATTTATAATATTGCGTACAATGAAATCATCACAACTTTATCAGAGAAAATTACAAAAGTCTTTTTTCAAGTGGGTGGTCACTCTGATTTGACCGTGTATCTTGGCACTGGCAGTCCTGTAACTTCACTCAAATCTACACAGGATGCACGATGTGAATGGTACGTTGTGTCACTTTTGCATGCCGCTAGAATCACTGCACTCTATAGGTCTGATGTTAGATCTCTGATCTACTGTGGTATCAGTCACCTTCTATTTACAATATTTCATATTGGGATTCAGTGGAACAGATACAGAGGATGAATTATGGAGAGAATTGTGACGGAAGATAATACATCTATCGATTCTCCTTGTATAATACACAGCGTACTACTAAAGGTCTAGCTTACTCTTGTGTTTTCCTGTAGCCTGACAGTGACTGACACTTGTGACCTGGCAAATCTAATCTTTCTACATCATGAAACGTATCAGGCCATTGATTTAAGGGAGACATTCAGACGGCGCTTGAAATTATCTGTGAATGAGGTGGGTAAAAAAGTGATTGTTGTCAATCCACGAAGAACAGAGCTGTGCTGAAAACGCCAACTCTCAACATATTGGTGCAGTCCACAAGTCTGACTTTACTCTCGCTTTGCTTCACTGTAGTAAATGTGAAGCTCTCTGTGATTAAAACAACGATTCAAAACGGGAGAGAACAATTTATAATTTGCACTTGAAGGACACTGCACTTCTCCCTCTCTGTTCATCTCTCCGCCCTATTCTGGCGGTTTTCATCTTGCAGGTGCAGAAAGTGAAATTGCACTCTTTGATGGGGTGAGGGGAAGTTCAATACGTTTCTATCTTAAGCAACTGCTGCCAATTTCTTTGCTGCTGTTTGGGCCATCTCCTGCGCTGAACAGGGCCTCCCTTCGGTACATGGCTTTGCACCTTGCAACCTCTGGAGGACATTCCTGCTGTACGTTTTCTGAACCGGAAACGTGCCAGTCCGTAGCCCAGTGAGTCCAGTCTGACAGAGATGTGAGGTCTATGTTTTTTCTCACTAACCTCCCCCCCCCCCCCCACCACCACCGCCCCCACAAGCCCCCCAGCCCACCATCCTAAACCTTCTAATAGGAATTGATCTCCTATGCGTCTTGTGAGGCTCTAAATCACAAAGAGGCTCTTTTCGGAGCATATTTAAAAGCTATCATTGTAAAACTCGACTGGGGTCTATTCAAAAGGCATTTGTCCTGTTAAGTGGACACTTTCAAAAGCTGCTCCTTAAGCGTGAATGTATCGTTTGGAAATATTGGTGCTTTTTTTCTCTAAAGTTTTAAGCAAAGACCAGAGTCTAACAACAATGCGGTGACTGTAACTTGTAATTGTGCTAAGTTGCTTTCGAGTGTTTTTTTTGACCCAGGAAGCGCAGCCCCTTGAACTTCTGCACCGTTTCAACTGTTGTGTGTACGTGTCTATAAATAGCGGATGGCACACAGTCTGGATGGTTTATTTGACATGAATATACAGGCAGACAATGTAAAGTTCATCACCAGAAAGGCAACTAATTAACAAAGGCAGCATTTTAAAACAGGCCAGGCCATACCGAACAAGTGTGGCTCGCACGTGCTGGTACAAAGGATTTCGACCCTGTCATCTGTCAGCTCGGAAGCTGAAGGTAAACAATGATATAGATTATTTCACGGGTCACAGACAGGAAAAGCAGTTAATGTCCCAGAATGGCACAAATTCATTCTGGTGTCAACTTCGGCAACTGGAGCCCTTTATGATCAATAACTGGGCAGGATTCTTTCGCAAGCTGAACTGGGGAAGGGCGGAGGGGTCAGTTAATCTGTCAGGGACTGAAGGGCACAGGAACCCACTCTTTGTTTTCAGTGATTCCTCGTGAATTATGTGAGAAATTTCAGATTCAGACGTCGAAGAACACTTGAGGTTAAATGCGGCCTGCTTTCTTTTCCCTTGGAGTAAACCTGTTCGAGGTCCTATTCGTTCTTGTTTCTTTTAAATTTTTTTTCCATGTTGCCATTGAGAGCAAGCACCCTGGTGATAGAGTGCCCGGCCACTGCAGCCGGAGTGCAAGTGACTGTGTTATCCTAAATAGCAAAACAAAAGGGAAAACTACCCTATAAACGCCAGCGTTTACGGAGCTGAGCCCTTAGAAGGCATTCCAATTTTGGAAGCTCGGGATTGAGTTTCATTGAATAACTTCTTTCTTGCAAAATAAACGATTATCTATAACCGGCTTTAATGTTTTAAAGGAGCGGTGTAGAGGGGCGGGGGTGGGGGGGGGGGGAGCAGGGGCGGGTGGTGATGGGATGTGCTGAGTGGAGAGCAGGCAACGCTAAACACAGTCCGCTGAACTCAACCATCACAACACAAGCCACGGGCTGCTTTAATTGGTATTGGCGAACAGGCTGCTGAGCAGACCTGTTGAATTAATTTTCAAATAAGCAAAATAACAGTGGTTTGAAATTCGTAGAAAATCACATAGCGTTTCACACGCCGAGACATCCGCCACCAAGCCCCCGGTCACTTTACAACCTGTTTCCCCCACTGCAGTTCTCAGAAGCATGATCTCAGCGCCCGGTTCCACCATGTTCGGTGCATTCACAGCTCATCGCTTTAAAAATGAAGCAAATCAAAAGGAGGTGTTGTTTGTGGCCAGATGCTACAAAGTTGTTCTGTTAAGAAATGCAGGCCCATACAAGGCAAAACGGGATGCTGGATTTCACACTGGAGAATATACAATAAAAGTTTCACATTTGCAGACTTAATTCCCAGTCCCTAGACTATATCCGGGTATCGGGTTTAAATCGACTTTGAAACTGCTCTCGTCGAATCAATTTTGCCTTACATTTTAATCTGGAAAGTGGACGAGCAAAATCGTATGGATTTATTGGAATTGATGGGTCTTGTGTTGACAGACTGATTGCAGAAGCCTGCCTTGATGGTTCAATGGGCGCTGTGGAGAAAGTTACCGGCGAACCCAAATCAGACATTTTGGTTACAGTAAAACTAACACCCCCTCCCCCCACCCACTTTACCAACCTACAAAGTAATGTGTGTAAAGCTGGTTTCAGTTTGCCGATGAATCGTTCTGTGCAATTGATTTTGTTTTCGGTCAAAGAGCAGGTGTTCAAGAATAGAGACAAAGTGACATCCCAAAAGAGGTTTTTTTAAACCTATTTTTAACAATTTCTCAGGGTTTCTTCTTGCTACGCCAAGTTTCACCGGCAAATTTTAAATCAATGTTTATCAACAAACCGAATACGGTGGGTCAATTTCGGTTCGCTATAGAGGCCTCCTATATTCTGATTTCACATTTGGAGCTCTCGTTTAAACTGTAACGGGAGACAGTTATTTCAAAACTATTCGGAACAGGGGTTGGGGGGATTTTTTTTATCAACATGTCAATCACAAATATTTTCTATTAACCTCCGAAACTGAACGTCCGGTATCGCTTACACCCGCAGCATGTCTATCGAACCGTGGAAATGCTTATTTAAAAAAAAACACAATCGATATGAAGTGAGCAAAGAAAACGAGAATGGGGCACCCAGTTCAGCCACTTCCACGTGTTTTAGCTATTTTAATGTTGAAAAACAGCAAAATAAAATCTACAAATAACCCCCCAATCGGCACACACAAACAGCGCCAATGCTCTTCTCGCAGATGACAGCAGAAATTGCGGTGAACTGTAGGACTTTTTTTTAAAAAGTGTTTTTCTCTCAGCACACTCAGCTGCAGACCTGGTTTCAATAGTTTTGCGTCGTGCGTACTGATGGCAACCGTCACCTTGTAAATATTCAATGGAAACCCCAAACTATTCTTTGAGCTTAAACATGAACCAAAAGTATTGCTTTAAATGATGTGACTGCTAACTCCGCGCAGTGACCATTGATTATCTTTCGAGATCAGTGAGATCGCGGGCCGGTTTTTAACTACCACAGTTCGCTACAAAGCATGAAAAAGTTACCACGCTCAGGTTGTGAAGGGGAAACTACTCTCAAATCAGTATCAAATCAGATGATCAACCACTAACCTGCTCAATTCAGACAGACACCGATATTCACACCCAGAAATACATATCCTCTTTGTTTGCGCTCAGTATTCAGTTTAAGTTGTCAAAGTACATGAATATTCCCCAAGACAACTCACCATCAGTTGATTATTTAAATTTCTTTGACTTTTAAACAAGTGTCTAAACACCAGATAGGTTTACACGAATATTGATTAATTGTAAAAATAAACACGAGGCTGGCCGTCATGCAGTCGTTTCATGCTTTTACATTCTTTTTTCACAGAAAGATTAAAAAAAAACCTACCTGATCGGACACTCCTGAGCGCGCTGCTATTTTTTTCCATGCTAGTTCTGGGATTTCGAATCTTTTGTGAAAAGATTGGAAGAAAAGTTGCCCCGTTTCGGTGTGTGTGCGTGTTTTTGTCGGCTCCGAATAATTTGACTCTTCCGCTACCCCGTCGCGTCTTTGGTGCTGCCCATTGATCCGAAACTAAACGTTTTAGGTGGAGAAAAGGCTCTGAACAAACCGTGAAATGATTAAGGAACTAAAAGAGCTCGCTACATGTGAGATCATGTCCTGTTCGCCTTTAGAGAGAGAGGGAGAGAAGAAAAAAATCGCAGAGTCCCTCGACACAAGCGAAAAGAAAGTAAAACTCTTACATCTGCCGGACAAATCACTCCCACCTATGGGGTTCTTGATAACTTTGACGTTGTTTCTCTCTCTCTCTCTCTCTCGCCTCCTATCCTCCTAGTTTCGGCCTGTGAATCAGTCCGATTATAATGCGCGGCATCTGCAATATTTTCCACAGTTTGAGGATAGGGATTCTGAAATGCTACATCACAAGCCGACCAAAGCATTGCTCTCTAACATTCTGAATAATGAAAAGCTTTTTTTTCCCCATCACTTCACTCATTGTATAAGTGCACCTCCCCCCCCCCCCCCACCCCGCACCTTGAATTTGCCTCGAAAAACGTACCAAACACTTTCTACCAAACCTCAGGAGCAATAATGGGGAAAAAATCGTAGCCTTCCCCCGAAATCCAGAGTGCACCCACTTGCCTGCTTTCGGTTTATTCCTTAATTGTAGCGGGAAGATTGTTTACAAATTGCATTGAATTGATTCGCTTTTCATGGTGTGGGGGTTGGTGGTGGTGAGAGATACTCTAGCAACTGCGTGCCCTCCCCCGCCCCTTTGTTTCGGACCGGATACTTTCTTGAAATATTAAAACAAGATTTTGCTTCTAAACGATTGCTGCACTTACAGATAGGAAGATAAACAACTTGCCGCGCTTCTGTCTTCAGCCCTTTTCTGAGGTGGTGCCAATATTGAGGTACGGAGAATAAGAGTGGGTTGCAGTCGTCATTGAGACAGGTATACCACTAATGCACAGCTCCAACTGCATTTCAACATTAAACTATGACCTCCGTATAACTTTGTCGCCTTTTGTATTATAAACCTGGATTTATCGGGGTGGGAGTAGGGATGTTTACATTGCTTTGCAGAAGCACAAATGGTACTGACTTCAGTCAAATTAAAACTCGTGAGTGGAACGTGGGTAAGTTTGACAGTGATCGCAATTTTCCCGTGTTCTCTGTATTTTACACATTTAACAAATTGCACATCGCAAAAGCATCTCTCTTTATACGTACAATACCGAGATAACATATTATAGCTGGATATAATCTCATGGGAAACCTCAAAGCAAATTTTAAAAGACAAATCTACCAACTCTTTTCAATTCATATTTTTCTGACTTGTTTCATGCCAAGAATATTTATGAACAAAAATATATATCTCCTTTTTTATTTTAAATGAACGCCAACAATCCTAAAACAGTGTAGTTAAGAATACAGAATATCTTTTATGGAAACATTTGCTGGCAGACTTTACTGAATCAACCAGTCTCTAAAATGCACACGGGTTAAGGGTAAAATCCAAGGGATGAAAAAAACACTCGTTCTGAAGTAGCCAGGCTCAAGAGCAAAGTCTATAGGAAGGACCTTGTCTTTGTTCCAGTTCAAAAGGATTCAGGTGATGCATCTTAATTGTTCATTTAAATGTCAGAGCTCATTAATGAACTAAAACAGGTATGCTTAGACTCCGCTTAAATCTGGACCATCTTGGTTTAACTTTAATAAAATGATTGCATTCTGCATCGAATTATCGAAAGTGATTACTGAGCAATTGATATAGAATCGGGGTGTTTGAAAGTTTTTGAACCAGTTAGATATCGACTGCAAACCGTATGTAACAGACCGAACCAAGTTCAGATTCTATCCAGGGCTTGGTTTATAACAAACTGACCAGGGAATGTTGTCAAATGTGAAACTTTATAAAGATTACAATGTTGACAGTGGAAAAATCCTTCCTAAAATATTTAAAAGAGATACGTGACATTTTATCTTAAGGTCATCCACATTTAACAATTCTGTTAATCGCATAAAACCAACACAACCGCTGGAATTGACTGAGTTCCCTTCTTGATAAGTGGAAGGGCAATTTAATGAAGGGTCAAAATAATGCAAGTTCTCTTACAAGTTGTATTGTAACCTTCCAAGCTAACCCCGAACTTAAGAAAGAAATCATTATGCCTGCTGTCATCTTAATTATGAATCAATTCTTTTTTTACCAACTGTTTAGCATTCTCATTGGTCTTGAACGGTGTCTAGATTCCTGGATTTGCTCAAGATCGTAAAACATGGAAATCCACTCAACTGAGTAAAACACGTCAAACGTATTCTTGCACACACCAAGTCCCTAAATCCCAAGATCCTCGCAGTTAACTAGTGTTTTGAAACGCAACGTGCGAGTATAACGCTATAAATTGTGTCCGCCTATTGACACAAGCATTGAAAATATATAACTGATTAATAAGTACTGAAATATGATCGATAGTGAGTTGTGCACAGTAAATTAAATTGTTATGTTCCGTTTCCTCACTGATATCAGCCTACAGTAATTACTCGAGCCCTAACTACCCTCACTGCTTCTGTCTATCCATTAACAGGTAATTGTATGAAGCGGGTCAAAATGGTTACCATATTTTATTGTCTCTAGAACTAACCTATACAGTTGGCATTTATCAGTCTATCAATGATACTGAAGTAAAGCACACGTCTCAATCTGACATATCTGCTTTTGTTTTAATGGAGCTGCACTTTTCCAGAGCCCATCACCTTCTACCTTCACAGTCTCAAATGTTTGCTCGAAACTTTAAACAGGCTTCACGAAAATCAATGATTCCGGTCACACCGTGGCTTGATTAGATTTCATTTTCACAAGTGGTCATATGATAATTATAATTTGCAATAAGTTATTTACATTGTGAAGGAGGTAGCCGCCGGTACTAATCCAGATTTTTCTCTCCAGCCGTGTGAGTTTGGCTATCCGTTTTTCCATCATACAGGGATATAACAGGGATACAGGAATGCACTTTTATTATTTTTCAAATGTAATTGTGTTTACATTTTGCCCGCTGTGCCGAAGATAAAACTAAAACCTAAATAGCAGCCTAAGTCTCACCAAACTTCACTTTTACCTGATGGAGTTCGTTAATCCAAATGCTGATGATTCAACGCTCTCGTTGAGAGGTTTGGACAAAGGTAACCGGGACTAAGAAATGTTAGGGCTGTTGGTCTGGACCCGTGGAGGCAATTGTTAGGAAAACGTGCTCGAGTTGTGTGTCTTGTGAAGACCTAAAATTCAGGGGTTGACAATAAATGTCGTTCACTTCAAATGTAACAGTTCAACCTGATCCGAATTCGCATCTCTCACACAAATCTTTTCACAAGATTATACTGATCACAAGATTATTCCATGTGCTTTAGAACAAAGTTTTTTTTTGGAGAAAATGCAATTGCTTTAAAGAAAATCTGGTCCACTGATCTAGTTGGTAATATGACTTTTGATCTGCGACAGTTTTTCCACAGGGATTTTTCTTGACGGGGTTGGGGTCGAGAACAGAACCAGAGGTAATGATCGAAACTGAAATATATAGATTTACATCACCCTGAAAAAGCAGACAAATGAATGAGAGTCACCTGGAGAGCATAGTCTTGGAATAGTCTTTTGCACCGTCAATAAACAGCCAGAGAAACTCCTGATGAAGGGCTTTTGCCCGAAACGTCGATTTTACTGCTCCTCGGATGCTGCCTGAACTGTTGAGCTCTTCCATCACCACTAATCCAGAAGCAAGAGAAACTGGGCAGCCACATTCGCAGTGGTTACCTTCTCAGTCTGTTTTAATTCTCCACCTTATATTTAGGTATTGGCATGTCTTCACTTTACACTGTCAGCAAGTATTTCGAGATATTTCCAGACCTTACAGTTTCATAACTCTGGTTCATGATAAAATATATCAACATAACAAATATCAATAAATTCACACTGAAGGTGTAAAAGTTCTATTTTACCCAAATTAAATACACAAAGTGCAAAAATGTTAAAATTCAATTTACTGCAGATGATTTATGTCCCTTAGAATTCACAAGAATTTGACTATCACTTACTGTGGTTGTATTTCAACACTAAATAATGTTTTGTTGTTCTTAAGTCATAAGGTAAGAACCAGTGGTGTTGGAGGTAGTACATTAGCATGGATAGAGAATTGGTTAATGGGCAGGAAACAGCAAGGAGGGATAACACCAGGTTGGCGGCCCATGACCAGTGGGGCTCCACGGGGATCAGTGCTGGGATGGCAACTGTTTTTAATATATATTAATAACTTGGAGGACAGAAAGAATGTGTTGTAGCCAAATTTGCAGATGACACAAAAATAGAAGAAATAGCAGGTTGCGAGAGGGATACAAACAGTTTACAGAGATATATTGATAAGTTAACTAAGTGGACAAAAAAATTGACAAATGGAATATAGATGGGAAAATGCGAATTTGTTCATTTTGGAACTTAATATTATTTAAATGGAGAAAAACTGCAAACACCGACAATCCAAAAGGAATCGGGGGTAATTATACATAAAGCACAGAAAGCCAGCACACAGGTGCAGCAGATAATCAGGAAGGCCAAAGGATGGTTTGCCCTTATTTTAAGGAGTTGGAGTATAGAAATTCTTATTTCAACTGTACAAGGTGCTGGTGAGAACACATTTGGAGTACTCTGAGCAATTTTGTACCCCCTATGTAAGGAAAGATATCATTTCAGTAGAAGCACTTCAGAGAACATTCATTTTGATGATCCCTGGCTTGGAGAGATTGTCTTATGAGCTAAACAGATTGGAACTCTACTCACTGGAGTTTATAAGGTACTTGACATGGTAAGTGCTGAGAGGATGCTTCACCTCATGGGAGAGTTTAGGAACAGAGGGCATAGGCTCAGATTAAAGAGGTGACAATTTAAAACTGAGTTGAGGAGAAATTTCTTTTCTCAGAGGGTTGTGAGCCTTTGGCACCCCTTATCACAGAGAGATGTGGGGGAAGATTCCTTGTGTATATTTAAGGCCGAGATTGATAGATTCTTGATCAGTAGTGGAATCAAGGGTTACAGGTAAGGGAAAGGAAAGGAAAGTGGACATGAGGATTGTCAAATCAGTTGCGATCCTGTTAACTAGTGGAGCAAGCTCAAAGGGCTGATCAACCTACTTTTATCTTGATTACTTATGATCTTGTGATCTTAATTTGTTTATTTTTGCAATTTACTTCATACATTGCTGGCTACACTAGCTGCACAGTACCTCAATCATCCTTGCCTTAAAATGACCAGATAGCTTCATTTTCCCTACATCTGTGACCATCTCCAAGCCCTTACCGGCTTTTAAGATCTCTGTTCTTCACTTCTGGCCTCTTGTGCATCCTCAATTTTTATAGCTCTCCTGTTGACATCCATATTTTCTACCACCTTGGCTCTAAGCTTTGGAATTCCCTTCCTCACCTACTCTGGATCCACATCACTTTCTTCTCCTTTACGATGTTTCTTAATAGCTATTGATTAATTTTAGTTCATGTTGATATGACATAATTTTTTTGCTATTTCTGCAACTTGTGATATCCCTTCTATTATGTAATTGGACGTTTATTATGTGAAGTGTGCACATACTTGTATTTGTTTCATTAATAATCAATACAATGCACCAAGTAATTATTAGTCTGCATGTTTTTTGGAACCAGAATTGAAATGAAGTTCCAAACACTAGCAATATTTTGGTGCTAAGTTTTGAACATCTTAACACTCTCCAAAGATATTTTCAAACATAAATTAAAATTACATCCTTACATCTGTAGTTCCTGTATTCAGGTTATAACTTATGTTGTATCCATTCTTAAAAAGGTAATTTAGATATCCCATTCACTGTCCTCTGCTGATGCAAGTCTAAAGATGGCTTTCACAAGGTATGCATTCCTCAGTTAATCTAAATGAAGAACTCATTATGTTGGAATCAATGGAGAAGAGTCAAATCAAATAATTATGTTTGGATTTCTTATTTTTCCATGGTAACATGAATTAACATATATACGGCGGCTAGTCACTGACTTGTTAGACATGTCATGATGCTACAATGTGAAAGAGTGAAACGATCTTCTATAAATGACTCTGAAATCTTGCATTCCGTCATGAGGCAACAAATGGAACCAGTTTGCTCTCTGCCTAAAGTATTCATTCAGATTCAAATACAACATTTAAAAATACAATTTTGCCAGGCCATCACAGTCAGAAGAAACAAAGCAATCTGACAGGGGATTAAATATTCACCAAACATAATTGTAGTGTAAAATGTAGGGAAATTGTCATTCACTCTTAAATGACATTCCTACAAAACCTTAAAGTAAATGTGATATATGTGTGTGTATATACATGAACAGACAAATAATAAGATTAAACATAGATTTTAAATAAACAGACCAGAGGAAGGATATTTAAATTAAAGCATCTGACTGAGAGATGTCCAGCAATCCACAAAATGAATAATGACATGGACGAGAATAAAATGCTTAGAAACAAGAAGATGAGTTTTAATTTTGTGATGTAAACTACAGGCAGGGAGATTGATCCATCTGGTCAAATATCATGAACAAACACAAATGTTTTTAATACAAAAAGCAAAACCCCTGCATTGTTGAAAGGGTCATACCAAAGAGTTACCTGAAACTGTGCAAGAATGACCTGTGATTCTTTAATGATTATTTCATTTACTTCTTCCTTGTGCAGACTCACTTGACCTCTGTTGAGTATCTCTCTGCGGTTATATGACTAAACATAGAAACATAGACTAGGAGCAGGAAGGCCACTTGGGTCTGCTCCGCCAATCAATATGGACCATAGCTGACCATCCAGCTCAATACCCTGGTCATGCTTTCTCCCCATTCCCCTTGAACCCTTCAGTCCTAAGAACTATATCTAAAACCTTCTTGGAAGTCTTCAATGTTTTGGCCTTGACAGTTTCCTGTGGCAGAGAATTCCACTCTCTGGGTGAAGACATTTCCCCTCTGAAGTGTCCTAAAAGGTTTACCCTTTTAATTAAATTGTGACTCCTTGTTCTGGGCTTCCCGGTGATCAGAGCATCCTTCCTACATCTATTCTGTCTAATCATATTAGAATTTTAAAGATTTCTATGAGAACACCCTATCATTCTTCTAAATTCTGTTGAATATAGTTCTAACTGATCCAGTTCTCCTCCCCCACACACCATATGTAAGTCTTTCCATTCCAGGAATCAGTCTGGTAAACCTTCTTTGTGCACCTTCAATATTTAGAATACCCTTCTGCAGCTAAGGAGACTAAAACTGCACACAATACTCTAACTCTCATCTTACCAAAATGCCCTGTACAGCTGCAGCAAGATATCCAACTCCCGTACTTGAATCTTCTTAGCATGAAGGCTAACATATAATTTGCCTTCATCACCACCTTCTGCCCGAGGATAACCAGTCTCATTGTGCCACCCCTTCCCCAACTTATTGTCTTTCAGATAATAATCTACCTTTCTGTTTTTGCTACCAAAGTGGATAACCTCACATTTAACCACATTATAAAAAGTTATTATGAGAGCAAGCATGGGGTTTTATTACATTCCTTTGAGCTGTGCAATAGTTAATCAATAAAATTATCCTAAACAAAAAGCAATATTTCCCTTTCTTAGTTTATGTTATTTTTGTAATGTGGATTCCCAAGGTCTCCCTCTCAGAATAACCATCTTCCTGTTGAAATTATACTCAATATCTTTGAGCTGTTCCAAGTATTTTTGACACTGCAGAAAAAGGTGCAAGATCTGGAAAATTGAAATAAGCAGAGCACAGAACATATTTTCTACCTTGAACATTGTATATAGAACAATTTCTTTTGATACTTAGTTTAATGATGTTATTAGCAGTGTGCTGGAATAATGACCAGTACAACTAAGTAATGCCTGAAGAGAACATTTTCTGATCTATGCGATAATGGGCACTGGTATAAAACATAGTGTTATGAGTGAAGCAATAGCAATCATATAATGTACTTTTACTACAGCATATTTCATATAATGACATAGTATAACGCATTCAAGAATAATGCATTATACTATGTCATTATAGCATCTGATACTAATTCCATTTTCAGGCAGTTTCTCTCCTTCCATGAATTTCCTTTAACTCATCACTGAGGCCAAAAGTTGAAAAGTGTGATGACGAAAAAAGCACAGCAGGTTAGGCAGCATTTGAGGAATTGGAGAGTCAACATTTTGGGCATAAGCCCTTCATTACAAATGTGGAGGGGGAAGGGGGTTGAGTGATAAATAGGGGGCTAGGGATGTGGCTGGGGCAGGGTAGGTAGAACGGCAATAAATGGATGCACGTGGGTGGTGATTGCATTAGGTTGGTGGGGAGGGTGGATTGGATAAGTGGGAGGGAAGATGGACAGGTAGATCAGGTCAAGAGGGCAGTGCCGAATTGGAGTGTTGGATCTTAGATGAGGTGGGGTTGGGGAGATATGGAAACTGGTGAAGTCGATGTTGATGCCGTGTGGTTGTAGGGTTCTGAGGCAGAAGACGAGGCGTTGTTACTCCAATTGGTGGGTGGCTTTGATTTGGCAGTGAAGGAGGGCAAGGATTTGTATGTCCTTAGGGAAGTGTGAGGGGGAGTTGAAGTGGTTGGCCACAGGGTGGTAGGGTTGGAAATTTAATTCCAGATATGTGCCAATGCTATTCTAAACCTGCCAAGAGAAGATGGACAAGACTCCCCAAATCTGGCCTTCCTCTGATTTTTTTCTCCTTTCATGCATGAAGTAGCTAAACATCTGCAGTGTGTTGTGGCAAGACAGTGCATTGGGGATGGTGGGTTCAAAGTGATAGATCACCACTTCATAGCAATGGTGTTGATGCTCCACTGTGTTGCCTGCAGTTTCAATATGATAACATCTTAATAAAAAATGTAACGAGAAATGAACAAAGGTAACATTTTTCTGAGTTCAGCAGTAAAGTCATTAATATTCACACATGTACGCACAAGATCATCCTGTATGACCAGTGTCTCTGCCCTTTACAAAAAGTCCAATAAATAAACATTTTGAAATCTTACCGACCAAGGAATTTCAGTGGAGTGTGCTACGAATTCATCCCAAGCCTATAAGCTTCAATGAGCACAGAAAGTATATTCCACAAATATTTATTATGTAACCGATTTGAATTTATTTTGGGAAAAGTATTTTGTTAACTTCACAGCATATTCTGTACACAATTTGGTTTATGTCACAATTGGCTGGGAAACTAAATCAAAATAGTTCCAGTGGATAACTTTTGACCTGTGAGTGAAACACATTTTTGTTTGCACTATACCAACAACCATTTATAAAGTTAATACTAACATTGACTATTGAACAAATTGTCAATCAAGGATGATCAACATATTTTGCACATTGGAAGACAAAGCGCATTTTCCTAATACCGGTTCCAATAATAATTGAGTAAATGTATCAAATGATTTACACCGTTATTTTCATATGCTTGCAGTTTTCGGTAGAGAATGGCATGATGTAGTAGAATAATCCACAAGATGATTAACAATTCTACAGGCTATGATATGATTGCTACTTCCATACACATAACTATTCATATACCAGTCAATATGGTGAATATCCCTGCATGGTAGAGGGATTTTAAAGGCACTAACAATCCACACAATGAGGGAGGTGGGGGGTATCCGCATGCACCAGAGGCATGAATCCCAATTAGATGTCAACTCAGAATTCAGTGTCAGAGCACTAATCTTTATTCATCAAGTCTACCTCCACCTTGGAAATGGTCCGAAGCTAAAGGCTCATCCTAGGTTCTATTGGTGCCATCAACAACAATAGACAAATATGAGCAGTTAACAAATAACGTGAGGTTATGTCCTTTAAATAACTTATTTTTAATACCTATATATTGTGGAGTTAGTGGAGAAGCTTTGTTTTATTTTTGTTCCTTCTTTGTTACCAAAGGAACTTGCAAGTTGTTGATGACTAAGGACTTTCATGTAGTTTCACAAAGGGATCTTCAGTGAATGAGGTACAAATATAACATCATGACGTTTGTCAAAGGACAAACCAGTAGATAACTTTAATAGAATTTGTTACAATCTGTAACTTTATTAGCAGTATTAACTCCAATTCACTCGTTTGAGATGTCATTTGGCAAGAGTTGAATGGAAACAGCTACTTGAAGAGAAGTTACTGTCACAGCAATTTAGGCTTTTAAGAAAGAGCTGAAGAGAGTTCAACACAAGTCTGTTTCCACAAATCAGAAGTTTGTTTTTAAATGGTTTAGATTAAACCAAGCAACAAATAGAAGTAAATCAGAGGCACAACCTCAAATGTTCAGGTGAAATGGATTCTCTGGAACAGAATACGGTCAAGGGCTGAAGCAGTGACAGAGTCATAGAATCATAGAGATTTATCGCAGGGAAACAGACCCTTCGGTTCAACTCATCCATGCCGACCAGGTATCCCAACCGAATCCAGTCCCACCTGCCAGCACCTGGCCCATATCCCTCCAAACCCTTCCTATTCATATACCCATCCAGATGCCTTTTAAATGCCGCAATTGTATTAGCCTTCACCACTTCTTCTGGCAGCAAGGTTACGTCCCATGGAATACAGGGAAAACTAGCCATTTGGATACAGAACTGGCTTGAGATTGAAGACAGAGGGTGGTGGTGCAGGGTTGTTTTTCAGTCTGGAGGTCTGTGACCAGTGGAATGCCACAAGGATTGGTGCTAGTTCACAACTTTTTGTCATTTCTATAAATGATTTGGATGTGAGCATAACAGGTAGTGTTAGTAAGTTTGCAGGTGACACCAAAATTGGAGGTGTAGTGGACAGCGAAGAAGGTTACCTCAGATTACAACGGGATCTTGATCAAATGGGCCAATGGGCTGAGGAGTAGCAGATGGAGTTTAATTTAGATGAATGGAGGTGCTGCATTTTTAGGAAAGCAAATCTTAGCAGGACTTATACACTTAATGGTAAAGTCATAGGGAGTTGCTGAACAAAGAGACCTTAGAGTGCAGGTTCATAGCTCCTTGAAAGTAGAGTCACAGGTTGATAGGATAGTGAAGAAGGTGTTTGGTATGCTCTCCTTTATTGGTCAGAGTATTGAGTATAGGAGTTGGGAGGTCATGTTGCGGCTGTACAGGACATTGGTTAGGCCACTTTTGGAATATTGCTTGCAATTCCAGGCTCCTTCCTATCAGAAGGATGTTGTGAAACTTGAAAAGGCTCAGAAAATATTTACAAGGATGTTGTCAGGGTTGGACGATCTGAGCTATAGGGAGAAATTGAATAGGCTGGGGTTCCTTTCCCTGGAGTATCGGAGGCTGAGGAATGACCTTATAGAGGTTTATAAAATCATGAGGGGCATGGATAGGATAAATAGACAAGGTCTTTTCCCTGGGGTGGGAGAGTCCAGAAGTAGAAGGCATAAGTTTAGGGTGAGAGGGGAAAGATTTTAAAGAGTTCTAAGGGGCAATTTTTCAGACAGAGGGTGGTACATGTGTACAGTGAGCGACCATAATATATGGGACAAAGTTATCACATTCACAGGCTAATTGACCCAAGTGTGTACTCAGATTACCTATATTCCAATGTGAATGAATTAATGGAGAGCTGCAACAATTATGGGACATGCAGGAAAAGACACTGGTAAGTTCAAATTTTTGTTGACTGCTCAGGATAATGATCAAGAAGTGAGCTTCACGGACTGGTAGAATGGTACAGAAGAATGGAATATACAGAAACACAGTGCAACTTATGATAGTGACCTTGAAAGAGATTCTTGCAGCAGAAAATGAACAAACCTCCAAATAATAAAGGAAGGAGATCTCATAGTTGTAGTTCCGATAGAAGCAACAGTGAAAGCAAAGTCACATCCTGATTAGAATAGACAATGAAATAAAGAGGGTAAAAACAATGACTGCAGATGCTGAAAACCAAATACTGGATTAGTGGTGCTGGAAGAGCACAGCAGTTCAGGCAGCATCCAACGAGCAGCGAAATCGACGTTGATTTCGCTGCTCGTTGGATGCTGCCTGAACTGCTGTGCTCTTCCAGCACCACTAATGAAATAAAGAGCACAGACCATTTTCAGAATAGAACTGGAAGTAGAAATCCTCACGACCATGAAACCTTGGTGGTTGCTAAGAAACTAGAGGACAAGTTAATGAAAAACACAAAACAAAGAACATTTGACAGTTGGAGGGAGCTTGGTGCTTGTATTATGATACCAGATAAAGAACAACCAGCTTCATCACAAATGATGCTTACCTACATGAATATGATAGCTAATGCCATAAAAAAGGGGTATGGCTTCCAGAAAGATTTCCGACACATTTCCCCGTGAGCATTCCTTGTTTAAAGACATCGATGGGATTGTCCATCAGAAGATGGGACTGAAACACCACAATTCTTTAATCTTTTGTCTGATCTGAGTCAGAAATAGGGATTCCAACCAGGAAGGCTTGGGCCATTGTTTATAAAAGCAAAATGGTGTATGAAGAAATCGCGAATGTTCTAGAGGAGGGGCACCTTGCAATGTAATGTTTTGTGTAGTAAATTGAGTTCTTTGAATTAATTTGCTGAGAAACTTTAATTGAACAAATAAATTCTATTTTTTATCTAAACAAAAGAATCTGTGAATTCTATAGCAATTGCATTTAATTGGCTGCAAGTGTGGACATTAAATGGGGATTCACTTGTGCCTCTATAAATAACAACAAACTTAAAACGGTGGTTGTTAGATTTTATATTTTATAAATGCTTGTAAAAGTGAGCAAAGATTATCTCCAGTTCTATTCTTCACTATGTAGCATTCTTGATTACAATAAGTGTCTTGAAATACATAGCTAAACATCCCTGAAATAGCAGAACAAACAGCTAAAATTATCAAGAAGACTTACTTCCCCTTATTGGCTAAGGCCAAGAATCTAAGAGTAAGACAGCTACACCAGGACTGTGGTTGTAAAGCACTAGTTCGTGTGATGAGGCTTGTGTTTTTGGGGAGAAATCTATATTTTATGTTGAGGTTATGGTCCCTTTAAGAACTAGGTTTCACTAAAAGATGATTTTTTTGCAAAAAATAAAAATAGTTTCCATTAACTAATCATTTGACCAAGCTGCTTGAGAGATAAACAGTAGTTTAAAAAAATAGGCAAACGTGTGGTTAAATACAGGGCGGAGTAGATTACTATGTTTGAAATAACTCCACAGAGTCCGGTTTCCCGTCACCAAGTCACTCTTTATTTACACGTGCATTGCACACAGGTTCAGGCCTGCCGTTCTGGCTGTTCTGAGGGGCCGGGTTTGTTTTGCTCCTTTCCAATGTTTGTGAGTTTGCAGCTTCAATATGGTCCACATACTTGCCCAGGACTACCTCTAACTTCATATGTCATGGGATCTGACCTCATGTCAACCACACCTCTTACTCATAAAGGATCATTTATGTGGTTTCGGTACCGAACTTTATCCCCTGATAGTAAACACGCTCACAGGAGATTTGTGTCCAGCAATGGCGTTCATCATGCCATCTCACCCTCTCCCTTCAGGTTCAGGAAGATCAGATTTAACCTGGTGCAGTGTCTTCTCTCCATTAGCAACTCTGCTGGAGCTATCCCTGCAGATTGCATGAGGGGTGATTCTACAATCAAATAGGAACTGGGACAGGTTGGTATCCAGTGAAGCTGCAGGCTGTTTCATTAAGCTTGACTTCAAAGTTTAGACTTCCCTATCCAACAGACCATTGGACAACGGATGGTATGGAGCTGTCCTTATATGCTGAATGCCATTCAACTGTAGGAAATACTCAAATTCCCTGCTGGTAAATGATGGCCTGTTGTCTGTAACCTAAAATTCCGTGAGCTCGTGGACTGCAAAAGATACTTGCAATTTTTGATGAATGAACTCCATGCATAGCCAATCACTTTGAGTGGGGCATTCCTAACAACTAAGAATGTTCAGCCTATGAAAGGACCGGCACAGTTGACATGCAACTGAGTCCAGGGTTTAACTGGTCATTCCAATGAATGTTGGGGAGCTTGCTGGCAGTAATTTTTGTCCTTGTTGGCACTCTGGGCACTGCCTCACCAATGCAGCTATGTATGCATTCACTCCTGGTCAAGAGACATAACCTCTCACTAAAAATTTCATTTTGGACACCTCTGGATGGCCCATGTGGTGTTCAGCCAGTCTCTGGCAACGACCTTGACTTGGGACAATAACTCTTGCTCCCTGAAATAAAATGCCAATCTCTATAGTGACCTGGCCTGTCCAGGTCCAGAAACTTTCCAATTCTGTTTGTGATGGCCTTTTTATTTCTCCCATCAGTTGTTTCTGTTTTGCCAGGACCAGATCTTTCTGCGTCCAGCTGTGATTGGAAGTGCATCCAGAAAACTTAAATCCATTATGGATGTTTCCAGTGGCAGCACTTCTGATGATGTATCTGCCAGTGGAAGGTGACTCAATGCATCCGCATGTGCTACTTGACCTCCTGAATGATCTTCCAACCTTTAATTGTATGCATTTAGAATGAGAGCTCACCACTGAATTCAACCTGAAGCTGTGGGCACATGGCTTTGTCCTCTTTGAATAGCCCTAGCAAGGGTTTTGTGGTCTGTTACCACTGCAAATTATGGGTGGCATGGTGGCACAGTGGTTAGCACTGCTGCCTCGCAGCGCCAGAGACGTGGGTTCAATTCCCGCCTCAGGCAACTATCTGTGTGGAGTTTGCACATTCTCTCCGTGTCTGCGTGGGTTTCCTCCGGGTGCTCCGGTTTCCTCCCACAGTCCAAAATTGTGCAGGTTAGGTGAATTGGCCATGCTAAATTGCCCATAGCATTAGGTGAAGGATATGCATTTCAGTTCTAGTTGAATGAAAAATCATAACTCACCATCGCTGGTGACCACGTATAAGGCTTAAAGTTTCCCTAAATCACACTCAGGACAAATAGAGGGAACAGAGTGTGACGCAACTCTACTGTACATTATTTACAAGTTAGGTCTGAAATTTGCACAAAAAAGGCAAGTATGCCATTTCCAACATGATGGTGAATATGGATAAGCCTGATCGTGTCATATCTTCAACTAAGAAAGACTGCGCACCTTTAATTTGTTTCTGGAAGAACTTGTATAACCACTTATGTTCAGATTGAAGAGGCTGTATTATCCGTGTAATGTGGATATGCATTATATAATACCAATTGTAAGACTCATCATCATTTTGGGCAACACGGTGGCACAGTGGTTAGCACTGCTCCCTCACAGCACCAGAGACCCGGGTTCAATTCCCGCCTCAGGTGACTGACTGACTGACTGACTGACTGTGTGGAGTTTGCACATTCTCCCCGTGTCTGCGTGCGTTTCCTCCGGGTGCTCCGGTTTCCTCCCACAGTCCAAAACTGTGCAGGTCAGGTGAATTGGCCATGCTAAATTGCCCGTAGTGTTAGGTGAAGGGGTAAATGTAGGGGAATGGGTCTGGGTGGCTTGCTCTTCGGAGGGTCGGTGTGGACTTGATGTTTCCACACTGTAAGTAATCTAATCAAATTTACATCTGTAAAGGTACTGGTGAAATTTTCTCATTCCAAAGATGACCATCAAACCTTCCTTCTCTATCAAAGTCTGAGAAATATGTGCAATTGGCTGTTCCTTTCCATTGGGCCATATGTGAGGCAACACTACCCTGATACCGTATGGGGAAACATTGCACGTCAGCACCAGATTTCACTTGGGATCATAATGTGCCAACACCAGAGACAATGATAGCTGCTTATTCACTTCTCTAAAGGCTACATGTTAGCTATCAGACAATTTCCAAAGCTGATCCTTTGTCAATAGCAGATGTGAAGAGGCCAGGTTACTTATGAACTTTGTGTAATAGTTCACCAACTCAAGGAAAGACCTAAGCTCCCATATAGACATGGAGCCGGGGCACCTTTGATCATCCTCACTTTATCTTCCAACAAGTGTAATCCAGTCTTATCAACTCTGTAGCCCAAGTAGGTCACTTAAGGTGCCTAGATCACACATTTTCCCCTTCTAAGCCATATGCCTGCCTTGGAGAAATGCCCAAGGATTATTTCCAAGTTCGATAAGTGCTCCTTATTGGTCTTTCCTGTTATTAGCATGTCATCCAGATAAATGGGGTAGATCTTGTAAAATGTTCTCTATTGTCCACTAAAATATTAAACAGGCTGACGATACCACATATGGCAATCTCATAAATTAGTACAAAACCTTATGGGTATTAATTGTAGCATACTTCTGGGAATACTCATCTAACGGCAAATGCAGGTACACATGGCTCACACCCATCTTCGTGAAGGATAGCCCTCCTGTCATATAGTTTGCATATAAGTCCTCTATGCAAGGGATTGGATATTTATCCAGCTGTGAGAAGCGATTTACCATTTGTTTAAAATCACTGCAAACGTGAAACGATTAGTTGGGTTTCACAACCAGTGCTGATCATTCTGCAAATTGGACTGGTTTGATGATTCCTTTGTTTTCCAGCCTTCTGGTTTCTGCCTCTACCTTTGCATGTAAGGCAAATGGCATTGGGTGGCTTTGGGAGAATCGTAGAATTGCTTCCTAGTCAACATGCAATGTGGTCTTGGCTGCTTTGATAGTCCCCAGGTTTTCCTGAAAAACATCTAGGTATTTAATTAGGACTTCAAACAGGCAGCCATTTTCTAAATGAAAAATGTTGAGCCAATCAAGGTGAATCTTTCTCAACCAATTTTGCCCTTTCAGGATTGGGCCTAAGCCTTTTACTACAAACAGTGGCAACTGAACTAACGGCTTCTCATATGAAATCGGAATCAAAGTTAGTCTGTAAAGGTTCCTGGGATAGGTTCTCAGTCCAGCTGAGATCTTTTGCAAGGGCTGGAATCCAGAGCAAATTTTGTTAAAGACTGGTTCCGCAATCACTGATTAAGCCGTGCTAGTATCAACCTCCATTAAAACTGGATGACTATTTAATGACCGGATGTTTATTTTGATTGGCTCTGATTTGGATGTTGCTAAGAAATTTAACTATTCCAAGCCAGATGTAGGTTGGCTTTCCATGGTCTGCACTCTCTTGCATACTGGCCGATGAGTTCTTTTACTCAGTTCAAGCCTCATAGGATTCTTTTGCTGTCTCGAGTCTGCATACTGGCAGCAACTAAAATGGTTTGCTGGCCTGGATCCTAAAGAAAATTTTAAGTTTGCCCAAGGCTTGGCTTTATTTTGGGGTTTTGCTGTGGGTTGACTTAGATTCCCTTTATTCAGGATATGTCCTGAATGAGACTATGCAATTGCTTTCACTCAAGTAGTGCTTCCCAAGCTCAGTGGGACTGGCAAGTGTGCCCAATTCCATCAGAATGCCTTACAACTCCACTTGCAGCATTTTCCAATGATTAAGTCAGTAGTAGTGACTGTGTGAAGTTTAGTTGGGCTTCAGCAAGTAGACACTTCTGCATGGTTACATTATTAATCCCATACCAAATGGTCCTCGGCATCTCAGTAAGCATTAAACCAAAGTCACATGCCTTTGCCAGTCATCTTAACCTTGACAAAAAAATCCCAACACAAATTCGCTAATTCTTGAAATGCCAGTAAAAGTGATAGCATCTCAGAATTAGGAGAGCTTGCGGTCCTTACTAAAGCTCTGAGCTCTTGAGAGGTTTTAGTATCTGTTGCCTCAGGAAATGTTAGGCTCCAAATAACCAACAAAGCCATGGGTCTACAGGAGAAGTATTCATTTCTTTTCATCTGCCTGGAAAATGTCATTTGCCTGGAAAAAATAATACATTCTTTCCACAAACTGGGTCCAGTCTTCAACGGCAGGATTGAATGAGTCAAGCTTCCCAAATATCATAATGATGCCAGAATTGCTGAACCAAACTGAGAGACAACTATTACGCACAAATTTCTTTAGGAATTTTTTTTTCTCTCACTGCTACTGAAATAATGTCACAGAAGCTGGTATCCTGTCACTAAGTCACCCTTTATTAACACCTGCATAGACTTGACACTAGTCTAGCTACCTCAAACTGAACAGTATCTCTGACACCCCTGTTTACATCTGTTAGCCAGGGCTCCCTGATTGGACTAGATTAACAGCCCCCAATTAGGGAACTCATATTCTGTGAGGTCCACCTGGCTGACCTCAATCCGACACTACAATGTTCAGTGATGTTTTTAAGCCATTTAGTATAGATCAATAAAAGTAAAATACTCCAAATGCTGTAAAGCTGAAATAAACAAAGAGAATACTAGAGAAACTCAGCAGGTCTGAAAGCATCTGCAGGGAGAGTAAAAGATTTAGTGTTTCAAGTCAGATATGACTCTTCTTCAGAACTGAAAGTTCAAGCTGAGGAAAACGATAAAGTTCCAAAATTTAAGATCCTAGAGTTAAAGGATATTAGAACCAGGAGAGTTCTGACCCAAGTTTGCTACATTTTAGCAACTGTGTTGAATTAGGAGCCTACAACAGTGGGATGATTGGAAAACATTTGAAGAGTCAATCTTACTTGAAGTAAGTGGAATGCCCAAGACAATCGTGGCATTATATGATACAAGTGAACTTTGAGTAGAAGGAAATTCAAGTTTAAAAGTTCACTTTAGAATACAAATAACTGTTTTAATTTAAGTAGAATGTAACTATTAATGTTCATGTTGTTTTCTTTCTGTATAAGATTCTTTTGTTTTATTAAGTGAACATTGTGGCTTCAGAATTTTGATAACTATCTCTGTTTTTGTATTATAAAAAAAATGTTGGTCTCTACTGAGACCACATCATGAGATCATACCTTCGATATGTGCACAGTTCTGGTCACCACATTACAGAAGGGATGCAATCACACTGGTGATTATTTACGATTTGCAGATGCCGTTGATGGGCTGGGGTGTACAAAGTTAAAAATCACACAACACCAGGTTATAGTCCAACAGGTTTAATTGGAAGCACACTAGCTTTTGGAGTGACGCTCCTTCATCAGGTGATAGTCTGATGATGAAGGAGCGTTGCTCCGAAAGCTAGTGTGCTTCCAATTAAACCTGTTGGACTATAAGCTGGTGTTGTGTGATTTTTAACTTTGTGATTATTTACAGCATTTATTAATGAGTTGGATAAAATCATAGAATCCCCACAGTGTGAAAAAAGGCCATTCAGCCTATGACATCAGCACCAACCCTCTAAAGACCTGGCCATCCAGATGCAGCCTCCTACCCTGTATTCACCATGGCTAATCCGCACATCTTTGGACTGTGGGAGGAAACCCACACAGATACGGAGAACGTGCAAACTCCACACAGTCACCCAAGACTGGAATCAAACCTGGAGCCCTTGGTACTATGAGGCAGGAATGTGAACCATTGAACCACTGTGGATTATAGAAGTGAATGGACTATCACCAAGTTTGCAAATGTCTCACAAGTAGGTGGGAAGGAGAGTCATAAGGATGACACAACGAGTTTACTGAGAGATATTTACTTAATTTGCCTGTTAAGTAAATAGGCAAAAACCTGGTAGATGGAATAACTGAGGGAAAATGTGAGGTCATGCACTTTGGCAGGAAGAAGAGAGGAGTTAAATATTACTTAAAGAGAAAGACTGCAGAAAGCTGCAGCACAGAGGGATTTGGGGGTTCTCAAGCATAAATCATAAAAAGTTAGCATCCAAGTTCAGTTAGTAATAGGGAAGATAAACAGACTGTTGGCCTTTATTTCAAAGGGGATGGAGTACAAAATAAGGAAATTTTGCTAAAACTTTACAAGGCACTAATCACACGATACCTGGAACAATGTGGACAATTTGGTCCCCTTACATAAGGAAAGATATACAGGACCTGGAGGCAGGACAGAGAAGATTCACTAGGTTTATTCAGGGTAGGGAGGGATTTTCTTACAAGCAGTTTGAGTACACATTGAAGTTTAGAGGAATGAGAGGACTTTGTTGAACTATATAAGATTTTTAGGGGGCTTTATTGGGTATATGTGGAAAGGTTTTGTTTTCTCAAGGGTAATGAATTTGTGGAATTCTTTACTACAGAGAGTTGTCCAGGCTGGGTCATTAAGTGTATTTAAGGCTGAGATAGACAGATGTTTAATTAAGGGAAGGTGATGACCCAGTAGTATAACTGCTGGACTGTTAATCCAGATACCCCAATAATGTTCTAGGAAACTGGCCATGGCAGATGGTGGAATTTGAATTCAATAAAAATTTGGAATTAAAAGTCTAATGATGATTATGAATCCATTGTTGATTGTCAAAAAAAAAACATCTGGTTCACTGATGACCTTTAGGGAAGGAATCTGCTATCCCTACCTGGTCTGGTCTACATGTGATTCCAGACCCTAGCAATGTGATGAACTCTTAACTGCTTTCTGGATAATTAGGGATGGGCGTTAAATGTTGGCCTAGCCAGTGATGCCTCATTCCATGAAAGAATAAATAATAAAAATTAGTCAATCAAAGGATATGGGGATAAGGCAGGAAAGTAGAGTTCTGCTCCAATGTCTTAAGTCTTAAGGTACAAAAGATGTTTTGAGGAGTGGAGAATTTTAGCTATGGGCAAGGATTTAATAGGATGCCTTGTTTTATTTGAAAGAGGACAGTCTGATGGAAGATTTAATTGAGGTGTATTAAATGCTAAGGACCTGGACTGGAAGGACCTATTTCCATTAAGAGAGACATTAATAACCAAGAAGTATTAGAGGAAAATTGAATTTTTCATCTAAAGAGTGGTGACTGTCTGGAATTCATTACCTAAAACACCCAACATATTTAACAAAGCATTTTGAAATGCATGTGTTGTGCTGCAACCTTCAGGGCTACAGAAGTAGAGCTGGAAGTTGGGATTAAACTAGATAGCTCTTTTTCTCACAGCGTAGCCACAATAAGCAGAATAGTTTTCTTCTATTTTTCTGTCAGCCTTGAAAATGCTTGCTGAACAATCTGAAAATGCAGCCTGATTGGTTAACAAAAAGTTGCATTTTAAAAATTTATTGGGGTAACAACTGAAAATACTGGATTCAAAATCAGCAGGAAAGGTAGCTTTTGTGAAGAGAGAAACAGAACTAATGCTCAAGAACAAATTTATTGGAATTGTTTGAGGAAATATTGATAAAGGAAATGCAGTCGAGATTGTACATATGGATTTTCAAAAATCATTTAATATCATCCCTAATAGGAGATGTGTAGATAACATCTGGACACAATTCTACTTAAGGAATAGAGACATTTTTGGAAGAATATTTTTGGAAGTTAATAAAGGGCAGGAAATAGACAGTCATCATTAATGAATACTTTTTATGTGGGAAGGATGAAAGCTTTGGTGTCTTACATAAATACAGCATGAGGGGTATAACATACGTAATACTAAATCTGTTATAAATGATTGTTTAGATCTCAGTTTGAAAAAAAAAAATCCTGGTTATGTGCAATGTTAGCAATGCTAGTATATATTGCCCTTCCATAACTCCCCTTGCGTCACCATCATTATCCATAGGTGAAGCTACAACATGCATGTAAAAATATGCTTTCCAACAACTCAGACTCCTTTGGTGGCCAGTTGGCAGGGCTGCTGGTATGTATCTGATTGCTGCCAACATCATTGGATTCACTCTGTATCGTGGCTGTGTTGGACTGGCAAATGCTTCCTTAGCCTACCTATAATGGAGGTCATAGTATTGTGGGTCAGTCCTGTCTTTGTGCAGAGAAATGAAAAGCTTCCTCTTAAATTAGTGGTTTTTGGAAAGTCAACAGTCAACCATATTGATGTGAAGCTGTAGTTACACAGAAAGTGGACTTCCTTCCCAAAGAATATCAGCCAACCAATTTCTTTTTGTAAGAACCTGAGAGCTTCAATAATATTCCGTATGAGACATTGCTAACAAAAATGAGAGTACTCGCAATTATAGACAACCAATTGACATAGGTAGAGAATGTATTAAGTGCATGAAGTCAGAGAGTAGGCATAATGGGTACATACTCAAATTGCATTTACTTCATGGATCTGCAACGGAGCCTTAGCATTTCACTCTATTCACAATCATTACATAAAGGAATGAAGAGTCATTTATCTAAGTTTTCTGCAGGCACCCAAATAAGATAAAATGTGAATTGAAGCTGTAGGTTGCAATGGGACATTGACAAGGTAAGTAAGAAAGCAAAATGAGAGCAGACAGAATTAATTGCGAGAAAGAATGAGCATTTGTGTTTGGACCCAAGAAAGTATTTCAAAGCATTTTCTAAATCGTGAGCAGCTAGGAAAGTTAAAGGAGCAGAGAGGTTTAGAGATCCAAGCACTGAAAATCACTAACAACAGATACAAAAGATACAAAGAAAAGACAAACAGAATATTGAATTATCCAATTAGTAAGAATCTCTCAGAGCTGTTGTCCAATCTCACAACTTTAAAAAGACCTCTATATAGATATGATGACGCAATGCATAGTATAATAATGTGCTCTTGACTTTGCTTTAAAAGATCTGGGATAGAGAGTTACCTCAGGGGCAGTTTTAAACAAGTCATTGGTCAGCATTCCAAAACATTAGGCCTTTGAAGCAGTCTTTATTTTGCTAAATACTGGAAGTAAAGGGAAACATATTTATAGCAATTAATTTGTTAATCATGTTCAATTAAACAAGATAAGAAGGATGGTGTCTGGACAGCGGTGTGCTGAACCTTTTGCTTCTGGAGCCCCCTCTACTGTTGAATTTTTTTTTTAACTTTATAAACAAGTGAAATGCAGTGAAATATGTTTCTATTATTTTTGTTTTATTTACTGAAGATGAAGCTTATTTCTCGTGCTGAGCAATAAGTCTGATTGTCATATTCAGTAATGCTTATGTACTAAGGTTAGCTGGGAGCTGGGAGATTGTCACTAGAGGTTGGCTAGTGCAGTTTGACAGACAGATGTCTGTGATAGGATGGGAGCAGAAGAGTCTGGATGAGCTGGCGTTTATGTAAGGTGATGTTTGGTGGGAGCAGGCAGTGCAGTTGGAGGGAGAAGTTGAATCTATAGATGACAAAGTGAGAATGAAGATTTGGATAACATTGATAAAAGGTGGGGATGGACATGGTTATTACTTTTGTGGTGAACATATGCAGTTGACACTAGAATATGGAGCTTGAAGCTCAGTTTGGAGTAGGACATTACAAGTTTGTATGCTAGGTCATGTGTTCGAGTGTTTCAAACTTTCTGCAGTCTACATTATCCTATCATAAAATCTTCGACCTTGTACCATGATTAAGAAACAAAGTAAAACTCCTTCTAAAGTGTCCCTGTGGGACAATAGAGAGAGAAACTATTTCCACTAGTTGAGATGTCCATAACTAGGGTGCATAATCTTGAAAAAAATAAGCCAGACACTTCAGGAGTAAAATTAGGAAATGCTTCTACAAGGTTGGTAGAGATTTGGAACATTCCTGAGAATAATTTGGCCAACACATTTGCTTAGAGCTCTAGCAGCTCAAAATTTGGGATTGTGCTCCTGGATAGGTCAATTATATATTTCAGAACCTTTGTAGGGCATGGTCCTTTGGAGTTGGAACACAGATCAGCCACAGACTCATGCAGTTTATTGCACAGAAAAGAAACCTTTAGCTCATTGTATGAATGCTGGTCAAAAAATCCAACCAATGATTCTAATCCCATTTTCCAGCACTTAGTCCACACTCATCTGTGTATTGACATCGCAAGTGCACATCAAAATATATCTTAAATGTTATGAGGGTTTCCGTCCCGATTACACTTACAAGTAATGAATTCCAGATTCCCACTACTTTCTGGGTGAAAACATTTCTCCTTGCATCTCCTCTAAACCTTCTGACCCTTACTTTATGCTCCCTGGTCATTGATCCTTCCATCAGGGAAAAAAGTTTTTTTTTCCTGTCTACCCTATCTATGCTTCTCATAATTTTACATCTCAATCGTGTGCCCTTGCAATCTCCTCTGCTTTAAGGAAAACAACCTCAGCCTATCCCATCTCTCTTCATAACTGAAATTCGCCAGCCCAGGCAACATCCTGGTAAATCTCCTCTGGACCATCTCCAGTGCAATCATAACCTTCATATTATGTAGGTTCCAGAAATGCACACTATAGTCTGGCTGTGGCCTAGCCAACATTTTATACAGTTCCAGCATAACCTCCCTGCTCTTAAGCTTTGTGCCTTGACTACTAAAGGCACTTGTTAACCACTTTATCCACTTGCCCTGATACCTAAAGTGATTCGGGTACATGCACACTAAGTCCCTCTGATCCTCAGTGTTTTCCAAGGTCTTGTCATTCATCATGTATTCTCTTCCCTTGTTTATCATGCCCAAGTGCATTATCTCACATTTATCCAGATTGAATTTCAGTCGTCACTGACCAGCCTATCTGACCACTCTGTCTATATCCTCTTGCAGTCTAAGGTTATCCTTCTCACTATTTATCAGTGTATCAATTTTTGTATCTTTTGCAAACTTACTGATCAACCCTCTTATATTCAAGTCTGGGTCATTTATATAAACCACAAACAGCAAGGGCCTGTGTGATCTCAGTTGGAAAAACACTCTTCACCTTCTACATTCTGCCACTCAGCTATTTGTTGGTCCAATTTGCTAAATTTTGTTGGATCTCATGGGCTCCTACCTTTGCTATCAGTCTCCCACATGGGATCCTATCAAAATCTTGCTGAAGTCTGAGTAGACAACATCAAAAACATTGCCATCGACTCCACATCTGGTCACCTCTTTGGAAAATTCTATCAGGTTGGTCAGACTGACCTCCCTTAATAAAACCATGCTGACTGTTGTTGATTAACTCCTGCCTCTCCAAATGCAGATTAATTCTGTCCCTCAGCATTGCTTCCAATTGTTTCCCCACCATCAACCTTAGACTGACCGGTCTGTAGTTCTTGATTTATTCCTTGCTCCTTTCTTGAATAACAACACCATATTGGGTATCATAGTCCTCTGGCACCTCTCCTGTGTCCAGAGAGGAATTGAAAATTTTGCAAGCACCCTTGGTATTTCTTCCATTGCCCCACTCAACAGCCCGGGATACATTTCATCCAGCCCAGGAGATTTATCAACTTTTTAGCCCGCCAGATGCATTCAGAACCTTCTCTCTGTCTCAGGCCTTCTCCCTGATTTCTATATTCAAATTGTCCTTCTCACTAGTGAACATTTATCCAAAATATTCATTTAGAATCTTACGTGTATTCTGTGCAAAAATTACCATTGTGGTCCTAATGGGCCTGACTCTTTCCCTCATTATCCTTTTACCTCTAAAGTAACTGTAAAACAACTTAGAATTTTCCTTCATTATATGTCCCAGTATCCTTTCATATCCCTATGGTCAAATTGATTGGCGGATCAGACTCAAAGGGCTGAGTGGCCTACTAATTTCTATATTAATGATCACTTTATTGGTATTAGAAATTAAGAATGAATTTGCATTATTCACATTTCCTGGATTACTAGTGAAGTCATTGTGCTACAATACCAACTGTAGTTGGAATACTGTGTGCTGTTTTGTGCACTGTATTTGAACATTAAGTACATAGAATCCTGGGCACAACATTTCAGAAGAAATGTCTAGACCTTACAGAAAGAACAGGGAGATCTACTAAAATGGTACCCGTAATACAAGGAGATTTTGTGGTTTAGTGTTGTTTCCAAACCTCTCAATTCAAGTCCCATACCAAGATTTGTTGGTCATGGAAGGTGTTGTTGTAATATAGTCATAGAGTCATTCAGCAGGGAAACAGATCCTTCGGTCCAACTCATCCATGTTGACCAAGTTTCCTAAACTAAACTAGTGTCATTTGCCTGCATTTGGCCCATATCCTTCTTAGCCTTTCCTACTCATGTACCTGTCCAAATGTCTTTTAAATATTGCAATGGTACCTGCATCTATCACTTCTTCTGACAGTTCATTCCATATATGAACCATCCTCGGTGTGAAAATGTTGCCCCTCAGATCCCTTTTAAATCATTCTCCTTTCACCATAAAATTTGCCTTCTAGTTTTGAACTCCCCAACCCTAGGGAAAAGACCCAGCTGTGCTTTTCCAGGACCAGACTTTTTGACAAGGATCTCCAGGATATTGACCCAGTGAAACTGAAGGAATGGCAATAAATATCCATGTCAGGATGCTGAGTGATTTGGAGGAGATCTTGTAGGTAATGGTGTTCTCCTGTAAATGCTGCCTATGTGCCTCTAGATAGTAATGATTGCGAGTTTGGAAGGTGCTGTCTGAGGAGAATTTCTGCAGTGCACCTTATATTCGGTACACACTGCTGCTACTAAGCTTTGGTGATGGAGGCATGGATATTTATGGATATGGAGCCAGCCAAGCAGGATGTAAAAGTGGCCAAACAGATTGAATGTCAGTCTTTAAAAATCTTTCCAATGCACTTGAAGCAAGATGAGAAGAGTCTCTTAGTCATTCATCCGACAGAAGTTAATGGCAAACCACTTCAGTAATTTTACTGTCAGCATGGATCAAACCAAATGAAATTCCATCACCTAACCCTCAGGAACAAGGACAGGAGAAAATATGGACAGTCAGGTCTTCATTCATATGGATATTTTGGACAAGTTGGGATTGCTGTTCCTAGAGTAGAGGTGTTCAAACTCATGAATAGTCTTAAGAGTGTAAACAAACAGAAACTACATCCAAGGCAGAAGGATTGATAACCATAGGATATAGATTTAAGTTAACTGGAAGAAATGTTAAGTGTAAATGGAATTGAGTAAAAATTTTCAAGAACAATTTTGCAGGGCTTTAAGGAATGGAACTAGTTAGATAGCTCTTTCAAAGAATTCGCACCATTATGATGGGTTCTGGATTAGTGGTGCTGGAAGAGCACAGCAGTTCAGGCAGCGTCCAAGTAGCTTCGAAATCGACGAAATTGTTAAGGGTGAGGACCAGTTCAGCCAAACGAATGAGAGTGTCGGTTGAAGGGTACTGTTGGGGACGTCTGGAGAGGAAAAGACGGAGTGCTTGGAGGCCCTGGTCATGGCAGATGGAGGTGAATCCCTCTACACCTCCATCCGCCATGACCAGGGCCTCCAAGCCCTCCGTTTTTTCCTCTCCAGACCTCCCCAACAATACCCTTCAACTGACTCTCACAGCTACCTGGATTACACCTCTTCCCACCCTACCTCTTGCAAAAATGCCATCCCGTATTCCCAATTCCTCCGCCTCCGCCGGATCTGCTCCCAGGAGGACCAGTTCCACCACAGAGCACAATAGATGGCCTCCTTCTTTAGAGACCGCAATTTCCCTTTCCACGTGGTTAAAGATGCCCTCCCACGCATCTCGTCTACATCCCGCACCTCCACCCTCAGACCCCACCCCTCCAACCATAACAAGGACAGAATGGCCCTGGTGCTCATCTTCCATCCTACCAACCTTTGCATAAACCAAATCATCTGCCAACATTTCCGCCACCTCCAAACAGACCCCACTACCAGGGATATATTTCCCTCCCCACCCCTTTCCGCCTTCCGCAAAGACCGTTCCCTCCGTGACTACCTGGTCAGGTCCACGCCCCCAAACAACCCACCCTCCAATCCTGGCACTTTCCCCTGCCACCGCAGGAACTGTAAAACCTGCGCCCACACCTCCTCCCTCACCTCTATCCAAGGCCCTAAAGGAGCCTTCCACATCCATCAAAGTTTTACTTGCATATCCACTAATATCATTTATTGTATCCGTTGCTCCCGATGCGGTCTCCTCTACATTGGGGAGACTGGGCGCCTCCTAGCAGAGCGCTTTAGGGAACATCTCCGGGACACCCGCACCAATCAACCACACTGCCCTGTGGCCCAACATTTCAACTCCCCCTCCCACTCTGCCGAGGACATGGAGGACCTGGGCCTCCTTCACCGCTGCTCCCTCACCACCAGACGCCTGGAGGAAGAACGCCTCATCTTCCGCCTCGGAACACTTCAACCCCAGGGCATCAATGTGGACTTCAACAGTTTCCTCATTTCCCCTTCCCCCACCTCACCCTAGTTCTAAACTTCCAGCTCACTAACTGTCCCCATGACTTGTCTGGACTTGTCCTACCTGCCTATCTCCTTTTCCACCTATCCACTCCACCTTCTCCTCCCTGACCTATCACCTTCATCCCCTCCCCCACTCACCCATTGTACTCTATGCTACTTTCTCCCCACCCCCACCCTCCTTGAGCTTATCTCTCCACGCTTCAGGCTCACTGCCTTTATTCCTGATGAAGGGCTTTTGCCCGAAACATTGATTTCAAAGCTACTTGGATGCTGCCTGAACTGCTGTGCTCTTCCAGCACCACTAATCCAGAATCTGGTTTCCAGCATCTGCAGTCATTGTTTTTACACCATTATGATGGGCCAAATGGCCTTCTTCTTGTGTATGATTCTATGATTATGGGGATGAAAAATGTGTTGCTGGAAAAGCGCAGCAGGTCAGGCAGCATCCAAGGAGCAGGAGAATTGACGTTTCGGGCATAAGCCCTTCCTGAAGATTTCCCCACATTCTATGTCTTCCATGACCTTTTCCACAGTAAATACTGATGCAAAATACTCATTTAGTATCTCCTCCATCTCCTGTGGCTCCACACAATGGCTGCCTTGCTGATTTTTGAGGGGCCCTATTCTCTCCCTAGTTACCCTTTTGTCCTTAATATATTTATAAAATCCCTTTGGATTCTCCTTAACCCTATTTGCTAAAGCTATATCCTGTCCCCTTTTGCCCTCCTCATTTCCATCCTAAGTATACTCCAACTGCCTTTATATTCTTCTAAGGATTCACTCAATCTATCATGTCTATACCTAACATACACTTCCCTCTTTTTCTTAATCAAAACCTCAATTTCTCTAGTCATCCAGCTTTTCCTACACCTACCAGCCTTTCCTTTCATCCGAACAGGAACATACTGTCTCTGGACACTCATTATCTCATTTTTGAAGACTTCCCATTTTCCAGCTGTCCCTTTACCTGTGAACATCTGCCCCAATCAGCATTTGAAAGGTCTTGCCTAATACTGTCAAAATTAGCCTTTCTCCAATTTAGAACTTCAACTTTTAGATTCGGTCCATCCTTTTCCATCATTACTTTAAAACTAATAGAACTATGGTCACTGGCCCCAAAGTGCACCCCCGCTGACTTCTCAGTCACCTGCCCTGCCTTATTTCCCAAGAGTAGGTCAAGTTTTGCGCCTTCTCTAGCAGGTAAATCTACATACTGAATCAGAAAAGTTTCTTTACACACTTAACTATCCTCTCCATCTAAACCCTTAACACCACGGCAGTCCCAGCTGATGTTTGGAAGATTAAAATCCCCTACCATAACCACCCTATTATTCTTACAGATAACTCAAATCTCCTTACAAATGTGTTTCTCAATTTCCCTCTGACTATTAGGGGGGTCTACGATATATAGTAATCATCCCTTTCTTATTTGTCACTTCTACCGAAATAACTTCCCTGGATGAATTCCCAGGAATATCCTCCCTAAGTACAGCTGTAATGCAATCCCTTATCAAAAATATCACTCCCCCTTCTCTCTTGCTCCCTTCTTTGTATCCTTCCTATAGCATGTGTATCCTGGAACATTAAGCTGCCAGTCCTGTCTATCCCTGAGTCACAGTTCTGTAATTGCTATGATATCCCAGTCCTATGTTCCTAACCATGCCCTGAGTTCATCTGCCTTCACTGTTTACTCTTGCATTGGAGTAAATGCAGTTTAATTTATCAGTCCTATCTTGTTCTCTGTTTTGTTCCTGCCTGTCCTGACTGTTTGACTCGCTCCTTTTCCCAACTGTACCAATCTCAGATTGATCTCTTTTCTCACTATTTCCCTGGGACCACACCCCCACACCACCATCACCTTACAAGTGCTCTTCTTGAACAGCTCTAGGAAATCTCCTTGTCCCCTTCCTTAATCCCCTTCCTATTCAGGTGCAATTCATCCTTCTTGTACCACAGAAGAGATTCCAATGATCCAAAAATGTGAACCCTTCTCCCCTGCATCAGCTCCTCAGCCACACATTCATCTGCTCTATCCTCCTATTCCTACCCTCACTAGCTCTCAGCACTGGGAATAATCCAGATATTACTACCCTCAAGGATCTCCTTTTTAAATTCCTGCCTAACTTTCTATATTCTCCCTTCAGAATCTCATCTTTTTCCCTTCCTATGCCATTAGTTCCAATGTGTACAATGATGTCCTGTTGGTTCCTCTACCCACTGAGAACATTCTGCCCCCTCTCTGAGATATTCTTAATCCTGGTACCAGGAAGGCAACACATCATTCTGATTTTTCGCTGCTGGCTGCAGAAACGTCTGTCTGTGTCTCTGACTAGACAGTCCCCTATCACAATCGATCGTTTGAAACCCAACGTACTCCTCACTACATCAGAGCCAGTCTTGATATCAGAAACTCGATTGCTCATGCTATATACCCTTGAGAGTCCATCACCCTACATTTTCCATAACAGCATACTTGTGGGGAAGCCACAGAACATTCTTGCACTACCTGCTTACCCCCCTCCACCTTTCCTGGAGTTAACCCATCTACCTGACTGTAACTGCGGTTTTTCTCCCTTCCTATAACTACCATCCATGACACCCTCTAGCTCTTGTAAATTCCTGATTGCCTCTAACCAATCCTTGCAATCTGATAGGATTCACAACCAAAGACATTTCCTGCAGACATAATCATCAGTAACATGGAAACTCTCCCTAAACTCCCACATTCGACAGGAAGAGCATATCACTCTACTAGAGACCATCTTTGCTCTTTCACAATCTACAGACCCAAAATATAGTACTATCTTTTGCTCTAAAAAAAGTGCTCCAGACTAACTTAGTACTTATGGTTTATATTTTTAAAATTTAATCAAGAAACAGATCTCAATAAAGTATATAATCAAGAAAGTACTCACTCTTCTCACTACTGTAGGGACTTCCAGCAAGGTTACATTTAAAAATTATGCACTTATCTGTTCCTGTGCTGTGAGCTCTCCAAAACAGGTTCCTCCAAAGTCAGCTGTGAATTTCACTGTTCGTTAATTTTTCCTAAACGCACTCCAATGTCCAGGGATACCTGAACTCAAACAGCAAAAGCAGTAACTGTGCAGATTCACTGCTGTGTCAGACAGCAGTGTAGATTTCTCTCTCTCTCTCCCTCACTGACTGTGGTCGCTGCCTTTTGTCAGTCTATCTCCTTTTAAAAGTCCTGTTCTTTTGATCTTTTTTCCCCAAAGTTCCAAGACAATGCAACAGCGTATAAAATAGTAATTGCTGCTCCTGGAATTCGAGGAAATCACCCCATACACCTAAAATTCCTCAAAAAAGGAGCAGCTCTTATAGCCACAACTTTTTCCTGTCCTCCATCTTGGAACACCCAGTATCTAGAGACAACACGCTCAGCAGAAAAAGATTACTGAGTCCTTCCAGGACTAACTCTAAACATTTCTCAATGTCTTTCACAAGATCAGGTCATTGTAAGTTGTTAATAATTTGAAACATAAATACATTTCTTACATATTTAATATAGAACCATGTTTCAGTTGGAAATGTTTTTGACCTAAGAACATAAAATATAAGAAATATGAACACATATAGGGCCTTCATCCCTTCAAGCCCCACTATTCTATAAGATCCAACCCAGGCCCCAACTCCTCTTTCTTTGCCATCAATTCCATGAGATTTTAAAATTCTGTCTATCTCCTCTTTAAAAACTTTCAGTGGTCTCGCCCCTATAAGTCTCTGGGGTATAGCAATCTAGACATTAACTATCCTCTGCCAGGAGGAAGTTCTTCACACAGAGTCATAGAGTCACACAGCAATTACAAAGTTATGAAGCAAACTGGGAAAATAGACTGAGGAGGAGGTCAATATAAGAGCAGTGGCAACCTTTTAAGCAGATATCTCATAATGCTCAACAAAAGTTTATTCCAGTCAAAAAAAAGGACTCGATGAGAAGGATTAATCATCATACAAAGCATCATAACCTTGTGGTTGGCCAGACAATTGGGAATTTTCTGGGAACTGGCAAAGAATGACTAAAAACCAATTACAAAAGAAGAAATTAATTACAAAAATAAATTGGCCAGAAATAAAAAACAAACTGTTTTAGTTTTTGAGTGCATTATAAAAACAGTAGCTAAAATGACTATGGGACCCTTGGAGGATGTGACTGGGGAACTGATGACAGGGAACAGTAAATGGCAGATAATTTATACCAATATTTTACATCAGAGCAGGACACTGTAAAAACTCAAGGTTTCAGATAAGCAAGGTACTAATGGAAGGGAAGCTCTTGTAACAGTTTCTATCATGAGGTACAAGTATTTGATAAATGAATGGATGTGATGCTCATTTAGATACTTCATAAATGGTTTTCCACCTCCACCACCCAGTTAGACAGTGAATTCCAGATATCCACAATCTTTGGGTAATTGTTTTTCTTCAAATTCCCTCTAAACCTCCTGCTTCTTACCTTAAAACTATGTCCACTCACCTTCTGAGCCCGGATGCGATGTATTCCGCCCGTTTTCCTTTTTTTACTTTCACTTTTTTGCTTCTTTTCGTTAGTTTTCTTTAGTTTTTAGTTTCTTCCTCACCTTTTGGAGGCCAAGCAAGCAGCAGAAGGAATGGAGTGTGGCAGTGTCTGGGAGTGGCAGCAGAGTCAAGGCAGCAGCAGCAGTGAAAGATGGTGGCAGCAATGGTTGGTCAGAAGGGATGGAGGCAGCGGTGGTCAGTGAAGAGCTGACAGTCAGGGCTGAAGCCTTGTGAGCGGGAGCAAAGCCTGGTGTGCCCCAGTGGGACTTAGCCGGGTGCAGGGAAGACCAATGCCTCTTGGAGAAGACCAGCTTAGGGCATTTGCAGGCCCATGGCTCAAGAAAGGGCTGTAATGTTTGACAATTTAATGTTGTCTTTATTTTTTCTACTTTATGCTTTCTGTAACTAAGATTGTGTACCTAGGTACTTCATACCTAAGATGATGCCATGCATGGTAACATTGTACACCTTTCACCCCGTATTGAGTACATATGATAATAAAACCTCAAAACCTACACCCTTGCGATTTACTGAGTCAAATGCTGAGTCATGTCGATAAACATGATGAAGAGTTCCTTGTATTGTGTTCAACATTTTTATTGGATCTGTCTGGTAAGAAACAAACAGGTTAGAAGTTCACCTGGACAGTCTAAGGCCTTTCTGTGTCTCTGGGAGCATTTCCTCAGGCACAAGAAGTCAGCATCAATATTTCAGGCATGTTAAGATTTTCCTTGATAATTGTCTCAGCATGATCTACCTCCCTTCTTGAAAATAATTATAAGGGCCACTTTCCTTGAAGGACGGATTATGACAAATTCATAGGAACAATGACTGGAGTCTTGATGTGAACAAAAGCCTACTAGCTTTGAAGACCTCCACTGGAATACCATGGGGACTGCAGTTTTGTTGTTTTTCATCTACTTAATTGCTTGCTGAAGCTTTACAATTGATAGTTATTCACCCATAAATACAGGGTTCCAGCAGATAGCCTAGAGAGTATCCCGACACACTTTGGATTCATGGTTGAGATGTTGAAATGTTCCTTCTACTGTTTGTCAGTGTCATTGACATCTTTGAGAAAACAGGCACCATCCTGTAAATGAAAAGGAGTTTGTAAATTTGTCTCAATGTATAGATAATCCTGGTGGCTTTAAAAACGCTTTGCATATCATGACAGTAAGCATGTTGTTGGCTCACAGGCTTTCTCTTCCCACCAGAAGACTTGGGTTCATGTCCCATTCGCTCCAAAAGTGCGCAATAACATATCCAAACATACTGACTAAAATTGTCGATAAATCAAATTTAGCATTGCTTCCTTTACATTGCTCACTCAATTTTCACTGAGCTGAGAAGTCACATTTTTTTAAAAAGAAAACCTTAAGTTATCTTGAAAATCTTGAAAAGAAGTTCTGGAATTTACATATTAAATTATTGAAATCTGCAACCCATTCTAAAAGGTAAAAGACTTAACAACAAACTAGGATTGTTCAAAAATGTGGTGCTGGAAAAACACAGCAGGTCAGACAGCATTCGAGGAGCAGGAGAATCGATGTTTCGGGCATAAGCCCGTCTTCCTCATTCAATTCTCCTGCTCCTCGGATGCTGTCTGCTCTGCTGTGTTTTTCCAGCACCACATTTTTCAACTCTGGTCTCCAGCATCTGCAGTCCTCACTTTCTCCTATCATTTAATTTCATAACACTGTCATCTTTTGCTATACATTCTGTACCCAATGGACCTGCTCCACAGCTAACTGAAGAAGGAGCAGCACACCGAAAGCTTGTGCTTCCAAATAAACCTGTTGGACGATAACCTTCTGTTGTGTGATTTTTAACTTTATCCACCCCAGTCCAATACTGGCACCTCCACATCAATTTTCACTGGAATGGGATATGAAACCACAACTGAATCTGTGATAATCCAAAAATAGTGTCAATTTGACACATGAAAAACTGTGGAATTTTCTTTCTTGAAGGAGTAAAAAACATTGTGCTGCACAATAAAGTGCTGGGTGTTACCAAGCTAACAGAAATTTTGTGAATGATTCAACCAAGGGAAAATTCATAGTCGGCCAGTTTGCATAAAGAATTGCGGAAGCTTTTTACGGTCGGCACAAAATCGGGGGCGGTCGCTGATTTTAGTCGGCCAGCTGGAAATGTGCGAATGTCTGAGCGAGGAGCTGCCGGCAGTTTCTTCCTGATGTAAACAGGTTGGTGCCTGGAGTGTAAAACTCTTCCGCAAAATGGGCTTTAAAACAAAACACGAGGAAACTCATGACTGAAAGTCGGTCTGCCCGTGCCGGGAGATGGTCCGTTACGCGGCGAGTCCTGGTGCGGGGTGGAACGGGGAGCCGTTGGATTCCCGGGGCCCTGAGGACTCTTTCAATTTTGTCCGGCACCTTCCGCCGCGAGCCTGCACGTGCTGACTTGCCACGTGCGTCCGCGGGCACGCGCTGGGAACCCAGGCACCTGCTGGGGAGAGGGGGTTTCGTGGCGGTGGCCGCGTGCCGCTCAGTTGCTTTTGCACCTTGGAGTCGCTGTCACTCCCACGTGTGCTCGCTGATATCCGCCCGGCGCGAGGCCTGGCGGGCCGAATGGCCTCCTTTCCCGTTGGTCATCCTGGAGGATTGATCAGTCAGTTGCCCGCCTGGATGAGGTGACTTGGGCGGCATGAGCAGGAACTGTTGGAAGGAATCAGCTGGGTCAGGGAGCATCTGTGGAGAGAAAACAAGAGCTAACGTTTCCAGCCCAGTTCTGAGGAAAGGTCACTGGGCTAGAAACGTTAACTCTGCTTTCGCTGTACACAGGCTGCCAGGCCTACTGAGTTTCTCCGACAATTTGTTTTGTTTCAGATTTCCAACATCCACAGTTCTTTTCTCTCTCTCCTCAGATGCTGCAAGACCAGCTGAGTTTCTCCAGCAGTTCATATATTTTTGTATTTCAGGTTTTCAAGTCCTCGTTTCTTTGTTTTATTTTTATGACTGTGTCTGGCATGCTGGATCAGTGATACAGTGTAGAATTCAGGTTTAATTTGATTCCCTAGATTTGACTTGGGCATACAATGACAAAGTGTGTTTCAGAGAAAAATGTGTTAGGAATGCTTTATATGTAGTCAATGATATATAACAGACTGAACTGCCAGAGAAAGTGGTACATGCAGGCATAGTTACAATATTTAAAAGACATTTGGATGGATATGTGAATACAAGTGGCTTAGAGGGACTTGGGCCAAACACTGGCAAATTGGACTAGTTCAGTTTAGGTAAAAACAATGACTGCAGATGCTGGAAACCAGATTCTGGATTAGTGGTACTGGAAGAGCACAGCAATTCAAGCAGCATCCGAGGAGCAGTAAAATCAACGTTTCGGGCAAAAACCCTTCATCAGGAATACAGGCAGAGAGCCTGAAGGTTGGAGAGATAAGTGAGAGGAGGGTGGGGATGGGGAAAAAGTAGCATAGAGTACAATAGGTGAGTGGGGGAGGGTATGAAGGTGATAGGTCGGGGGGGGGAGGGTGGAGTGGATAGGTGGAAAAGAAGATAGGCAGGTAGGACAAGTCATGGGGACAGTGCTGAGCTGGAAGTTTGGAACTAGGGTGAGGTGGGAGAAGGGGAAATGAGGAAACTGTTGAAGTCCACATTGATACCCTGGGGTTGAAGTGTTCTGAGGCGGAAGATGAGGCGTTCTTCATCCAGGCGTCTGGTGGTGAGGGAGCGGCGGTGAAGGAGGCCCAGGACCACCATGTCCTCGGCAGAGTGGGAGGGGGAGTTGAAATGTTGGGCCACAGGGCAGTGTGGTTGATTGGTGCGGGTGTCCCAGAGATGTTCTCTAAAGCGCTCTGCTAGGAGGCGCCCAGTCTCCCCAATGTAGAGGAGACCGCATCGGGAGCAACGGATACAATAAATGATATTGGTGGATATGCAGGTAAAACTTTGGATGTGGAAGGCTCCTTTAGGGCTTTGGATGGAGGTGAGGGAGGAGGTGTGGGTGCAGGTTTTGCAATTCCTGCGGTGGCAGGGAAAGTTGCCAGGATGGGAGGGTGGGTTGTACGGGGGCGTGGACCTGACCAGGTAGTCACGGAAGGAACGGTCTTTGCGGAAGGCTGAAAGGGGTGGGGAGGGAAATGCATCCCTGGTGGTGGGGTCCGTTTGGAGGTGGCAGAAATGTTGGTGGATGATTTGGTTTATGCGAAGGTTGGTAGGGTGGAAGGTGAGCACCAGGGGCATACTGTCCTTGTTATGGTTGGAGGGGTGGGGTCTGAGGGTGGAGGTGCGGGATGTGTATGAGATGTATTGGAGGGCATCTTTAACCACGTAGGAAGGGAAATTGCGGTCTCTAAAGAAGGACGCTATCTGGTATGTTCTGTGGTGGAATTGGTCCTGGGAGCAGATACGGCGGAGGCGGAGAAGTTGGGAATACAGGATGGCATTTTTGCAGGAGGTAGGGTGGGAAGAGGTGTAATTCAGGTAGCTGTGGGGAGTCAGTAGGTTTGTAAAAAATGTCGGTGTCAAGTCGGTCGTCATTAATGGAGATGGAGAGGTCCAGGAAGGGGAGCGAGGTGTCAGAGATGGTCCAGGTAAATTTAAGGTCAGGGTGGAATGTGTTAGTGAAGTTGATGAATTGCTCAACCTCCTCGCGGGAGCACGAAGTGTCGCCACTGCAGTCATCAATTGTAGCGGAGGAAGAGGTGGGGAGTGGTGCCAGTGTAATTATGGAAGATCGACTGTTCTACGTAGCCAACAAAGAGAGAGGCGTAGCTGGGGCCCATAAGGGTGCCCATGGCTACCCCTTTGGTCTGGAGGAAGTGGGAGGATTTGAAGGAGAAATTGTTAAGGGTTAGGACCAGTTCGGCCAAACAAATGTGTGTCGGTGGAAGGGAACTGTTGGGGATGTTGGAAGAGGAAGAAACGGAGGGCTTGGAGGCCCTGGTCATGGTGGATGGAGGAGTAGAGGGATTGGATATCCATGGTGAAGATGACCCGTTGGGAGCCGGGGAAACGGAAGTCTTGGAGGAGGTGGAGGGCGTGGGTGGTGTCTCGAACGTATGTGGGGCTCTTCCAGCACCACTAATCCAGAATCTAGTTCAGTTTAGGATACCTGGGTAGTATGGACAAAGTGGGCCAAAGAGTTTATTTCTGTGCTGTGGTACGTATGTCACCCTTTGTGTGAAAATATTGCCCCTCAGGTCCTTTTTAGATCTTTCCCCTTTCACCTTAAACCAATGCCTTCTAGGTTTGGACACATTCTGTCTTGAATGTGTGACTCCTTATTTCTGAGATTGTCTTCTGGCCTTAAACTTTCCCATAAAGAGAAACAAATGCATCTACACATCAAGTCCTCTAAGAATCTTGCATGTTTCAATAAGGTGGTCTCTTATGTTTCTGTATTCCAGTGAGTAGAAATTCAATCTACTAAATCTCTCTTCATAAAATAGCCCTCCGGGACAAGAGTTAATATTGTGTTTCTGCTTGTGTTCTGAGTCCTCCACTTAGGTATGGAAATCTGTATACTGAGGTGTAGGTTTGCATGCAGTTTGAAACTTTCTGCGTTTGGTGCCTGAGGTTTGAACATCCTCAAATGGTATGCTTGGGCTTCTCGGCAGTCACTACCTCTGCAGAAGCCCTGTGTCTGATGGGCTGCAAAGGTGATCAGCTTCAGATTCACTAAATGGTGATGAGGTTGGATAAAGTCATGAGAGACACTGATGCATCAGCTATTCTGACATTACACATGAATCCATGGCTAAAAGATCACCTACGCTCCAGTGAAAAATCTCCTAGCTTACCCAGCGTCTCCTAACTCAAACCCTCCATTCCCAGCAACATCCTGATAAATCTCTTCTGAATCCTCCAATTTAATAACAGGGCAATCAGTACACAGTACTGCAGAAGAGGCCTCATCAATGTCCTGTACAATCTCAACATAACGTCCCAACTCCTTTACTCAAGGATTTGAGCAGTGAAGGAAAGCATGTTAACATCTTTTTAACCGCTCTGAAATTTGCATCATATGTAGACAAACAATTGTGTATCTGAAAACTTGGTTCGCTCTATTTGTTAGCATTATCCAGAGCTGTACCATTAATTGTATAAGTCCTGCCCTTATTTGTTTTGCCAAAATACAATACCTTGCATTTATCCAAATTAAACTCCATCTGCCACTCCTCAGCCCGTTGACGTAATTGATCAAGATCTCTTCGATAACCTTTTTCACTGCATATTACCACCAATTTTGGTGCCATCTGCAAACTTAATAACCATATCTCCTAAATTCTCACCCAAATAACTTGTATAAATGATAACCAAAAATAGACCAGGTATCGATCTCTGTGGAGCACTGCTGGTCACTGGCTTCCTGTCTGAAAAACAACCCTCCACCATCACTGTCTCCTGCCGTTAAGCTAATTTTGTATCTAATTGGCAAACTCACCCTCAATCCCGTGTGATCTAACTTTACTAATTAGTATACCACATGGAACTTTATCAAGGGCTTCACTAAAGTCCAAGTAAACAATGCTGCTCTGCCGTCATCAATCTACTTGGTCACTTTCTCAAAAAAATCAAGTTTGTGAGACACTATTTCCCCCACACATAACCGTTATCCTTAATTGCTCCTTGCTGCTCCAAATGCATATACATTCTATCTTTCAGAATCACTTACAACAATTTACCATCCACTGAAATCAGACTGTCAGGTCTATAGTTCCCAGGCTTATCCTTAGTTGACTAATCCTATTTCCTCCAGCTCCTTGCATTAAACTGTATTCCAAACTTGCTTCTTTCTTCTGTTTTTCCTGCATTTCCTCAACCTTTCAAACTCACTCATGTTTTAATTTCTAATTCCATCTTAGCTTCTAACCCCTCTGAGCTACTTGTCAGCATGCTATCCCCCTCACCAATCTGATTTAGATCTGCCTTAACAGCATTAACAAATCTCTCCATGACTGTGTCTGCCCTGTTCCGGTTCTTCTTCCTCTGCATTATTTGCTGCCGTAAAAACAACCAGACAGCCAGGTCCAGATAGCTTCCACTTGAAGGTATTAAAGAAATTGATGTAGAAATTGGGCAAACATGAGTACATTGCCTATTGTGTGGAAACAAGCCATTTGTCCCATCAAGTCCACACTGACCCTCTGAAGAGTAACCCACCCAGACCCATTTTCAGACATTTACCTCTGATTTAATGTACCTAAGACAGTGGGCAATGTAGCATGGCCAATTCACCTGACCTGCACGTCTTTGGACTGTGCGAGGAAACTGACGCACCCTGAGGAAATCCATGCAGACACTCTGAGAATGTGCAAACTCAAGACTTGAGGATAGTACAAGAAGATTGGAAGTAGGAAATGTTTTAACATTTTTCAAAAAAGCAAGTTCGAGGCAAAAAATTTGCAAATGCTGGAATCCAAAGTAGACAAGCAGGAGGTCTGAAGAATGCAACAAGCCAGACAGCAGGAGTTAAAGGGTTATGCTCAACATGTTGACTAGTGGGCGGCACAGTGGCACAGTGGTTAGCACTGCTGCCTCACAGCACCGGAGACCCGGGTTCAATTCCCGCCTCAGGCGACTGACTGTGTGGAGTTTGCACGTTCTCCCCGTGTCTGCGTGGGTTTCCTCCGGGTGCTCCGGTTTCCTCCCACAGTCCAAAGATGTGCAGGTCAGGTGAATTGGCCATGCTAAATTGCCCGTAGTGTTCGGTAAGGGGTATGGTGGGTTGCGCTTCGGCGGGTTGGTGTGGACTTGTTGGGCCGAAGGGCCTGTTTCCACACTGTCATGTAATCTAATCTAATGTAATCTAATCTTCTCTTCCTCCTTCTGATGTCACCTGGCTTGCTGTGTTCTTCCAGTCTCCTGTTTGTCTACTTACAAAAAAAAAGCAGGTTTAAGCCAGCAAGCTATAGACCACTGAGTTTAGCATCAGAAAAAGAATGTGAATGTTTGGAAAAAGTGCATGATTAGGAAGATTCAAATTGCTTTATAAAATTTGAGAGTAGATTGTGCTTAAATAGCCCAACAAAGTATAAAATCACAAGAGTTGGATCAGCGCTGTGAAGTCGTGTTCAACACCTTCAATTGCAGCTTCAATTCACAGGTTCTTTTTGAGAAAACAATGAGTGTTATTTGTTTTTAAAACCTTTTTTTGTTTGTTTTTTATGCAGAACATTTTCTCCTTTGACAATGTTGGCTGATTATGAAGATATAGAGGCATATGAAGATGAACTGTATCGTGAGGAGTCTTCCAGTGATACTGGGGTAGATAGTGATTTGGAGTTCCAGCTATACAGTCAAGTGCACTATGCAAACAATCTCAGTGGACTAATGATGGACAGAAAGATGGGCTCAGCCCATCTTAAATCTGCTTCAGTTGGAGACAATGGAAAATTGACACGAAAAGCAAAACGTGCAGTAGTTACTTCCGATAATGATGTTATAGTAATTTCAGATGATCCAGATGTCATTATTTTGTCGGATACTGAAGGTGATGATAGTATATATGCCTGCAAAGGTGGTAAACCCTCAGATTGTGAAGTCTTTGGAAGAAAAGATCAATCCATTCGGCAGCCTGAACGAGGATCAGCTGAATACCTGGAACCAAGTATGGGTAGACTGACTGAAGTGCAGAAATTGTCTCAGAGTAGGGATAGTCAGAGCAGAGAGTTGTCACAGATCCAAGGCACTGTGATTAATGAGAGTAAAAATTCAGAAACAGAGGAGGATGAAAATATCGAGAGTTGGATGGTGCTGGGTTATGATCAGGATGGTGATGATGATATCCAAATCAACATTGTACCTTATGGAACGCTGACAAACAAAGAAGGTAGGAATTCTGACAGTGTATCAGAGCATATGCTATATTATTATAATGGAAAGTATTTCTACACAGTGATCTAAGATAATATTTTTCTGCTTTGATGATAACATTTTTTTTTCAGAAAATAGGTTAGTTGATAAATTGTTGCCATTTAGTAAATCCAAAATGTTGACACCAACTAGTTGCATATTGAAGCATATTACCTGCTCATTTGCCAGAAAAAGAATTAATGTTTTGCAGGTCATAGCAATAAGTCACATTTGAATTACAAGTTAGATATAATGGGCAAACACAATAATAATGAAAATGTTTTCAAATCTGATATTTCAGAATATATAAAGCTAAACTTCACAAAACACATGAGATGTTACAAGCTATGAATAATACTAAATGACTTCGACAATTGCCTCAGCTAACTGCCAATGTATTTATTTGGACTATTCCTTTAAAGACACTATTTATTTGGCTATTTGAGATTTTTGGCAGAGTATATCCCGAAGTGTTATGGGTTCAAGCATTTCACCAGCTTTACTGCCGACTAGGGAATTTACACTGAGGAGAGGCCATTCAGATGCACTATGTGGTTAAAAAGCCATGATGTGGAGGTGACGGTGTTGGACTGGGGTAGACAAAATTAAATATCACACACCAGCTTATAGTCCAACAGGTTTATTTAACACTAGCTACCTGAGGAAGGAGCAGCGCTGTGAAAGCTAGTACTTCCAAATAAACCTGTTGGACTTTACCCTGGTGTTGTGATTTTTTAACTTTGTGGTAAAAGATTCAGCAGTTCACCAAAGCTCATCGTGCACCAGTGAATTCATAATTGGGAAAGAGCATTCATCTGCTCCAGGTATGTGAAGAAAATTGCTCAGTTGTTCAGAACCCATTTTACTGACTTGGTTGAGACAGAAAATACCTGCAGTCCTCACTTTCTCCACAGAAAATACCTCAACTATTAAAATATTTGACGCAATCAATTAAAATATTTGGTACAGATGGAAAGTATTTCACGCTCAACCATTTATGCAAGGCTTTGGTATTTTTTCATGTGTGGTAAAAAGGTTGAACCCCATTCTAAGACTTGAGTACATAATATAATTTAGTGCATTATTCAAGGAGTGCTTGCATTGTTTGGCAGATGTGTAGTGATTATTAATGGATTAGTGATCAAACAACTGGACTGTAATTCAGTTTAAGAATTTGACTTCCGTTTTTTTAAAAAAAATTGGAACAAAAAGCTGAGAAGTTAATGGAACTGATTCATGAATATTCCATAAGAGAGAGAACTTACCATCCTTACTCATTGCAGCCTATTGCTATTCCAGTCCCATGCTAGTATTGCTAAACTATTCAATCAAGTTATTCAGTTTTATCAACCATTACAAGTGGTTTAAGAAGGTGATTAGAGGTCTCTTGCCTTTTCAGGGCAACTAAGGGCAAATAGCAAATTATGCCAGTGATGCTCTGAACTGGAGTGAATTGGGGAAAATAAAACTTGCACCAGACATTAAATATCATCATGTATCTAATGTCGCAGTTACACAAACTGTATGGTAAATATGAAGTGATTTGACTTTGTATTGATTCTAGGAAATTATAGTATCGCAATTGTATTTTCAAAGGAAGACTACTTTGCTTCAATGCTGTGTTTCTGGTACAAATGGAATCTAAGTGTGATTTGAAATCAGAAATTGCATGTCTCTTCAGGTAATAGAAACTAAATTTTAATATACAGTATAGAAACTTGACCCATCTGTCTCTCACTTTACTTAGCATTACTTGTATTATTTTGACACTATACAGATATTTCTTGTATAAAGTGTGTTTTGGCAGCGCAATTTGGCTATAATGTTGCTGATGAATTAGGGGACAGTATTTTCAAACTATATTATACCTCTGTTCGCAATAGTGCGATTCCAGCAACAATTGTTTTGCATGCTTCATTCTGCATGTGTCAAAATCTCTGCCCCACACTGCGCATGCGCTGATGTTAGTGAAATTTCCGCGCATGCACCAATGTCAGCTGCCATCAGAGCATGTGAGAGATACATTGTGCAGCTTCATCTCAAAAATTAAAACTAATGAATGCTCTTTGCTGTCCCTTGGATTTTAAGTCCCTTCTGTGAATATTCATATGTAAACCCTGTGTAATTCCTGCAGTACTGCATTACTCTTACACTTACCATTTGCCTTTCTAATTTGTTCTTGGACCTGCATATCTCACAATCGACTCCGAGACTTTGCCCCTCCATTTTTTTGCAAAAATAAGGATAGTGACAAGAATGTTAGCAAGAAGCATCCTGGTGATAACATTGTGGTTGGTGAATGCAAAAGAATGGCTATCTAGCTGGAAGAGAAGTTAGATGTTGTAAAGCATTTTGAGCATAAGGAGAGAACTTGTGATATAACGTGCTTAACAGGAATGAGGGATTCCACCTTGCACACCATTACAGACAACACTGAAAAGATTATGTACTGATGGAACAAGTCTGAGTGCCAGCAAATCTCAAAGGTCACAGCCAAAGGAACTTGAGATGGAGAGCCTTCCAAGTGTTTGGATAGAAGATTAAATAAAAAAGCGATCGGGGACAACCTTTCTCACCATAAAAGAGCCATATCAATTTATAAAAATCTAAAGAAAAAAAGCTCAAAATCCTGCAGATGTGCCTACCTTTTTAGTATGAGCAGTGAGCGATTTGTTGGTTTTAAGAACTGCTAGGCATTCCATAATGTAAAGTTAATTGGTGAATTAGGAGCATGCATTTCCTCCCATAGTAAAAAAAATTGATGAAGGCTACACTTTCTACACAGCCAGGTTCTTGCTGGCATTCGCTTTTTCAAGTTTGGAAGAGCTTTAACATCAAGAATGCTAATGACATTATCATGGAGGCCTGGGGTAAAGTCAGCAAGGACTGCCTGCATGCGGTTTGGTGGCAGCTTCTCCTAGATTTTTTTCAAGATTTAAGGATCTGAACATTAGAGTAGCTCCCAAAAATCAAAGAACATTGTGTTGTCCATGCAAAGCAGGTTGACTTTGAAGAAGTGGAAAGTGAGTATATTGAAGAGCTGCTTCAGTACCACTGTGAAGACCTCTGTATAGCAGATCTAGAACAGCTTGTCGCTGAGGGGGAAGTGGAAGCTGGTGATGAAAAAGATGAAGTCCAGATGCAGCATCATGAGAGCTTTCTACTTCTCTTTCCTCTTCTATCATGAGGGAAATTGAGATGCAGTTGCAGCTCTTCGAGGACAACATAGGATAAATAGACAAGGTCTTTTCCCTTGGGTGGGGGAATCCAGAACTAACGGGCATAGGTTTAGAATGAGGGGAAAGATATATAAGGGACCTAAAGGGCAACATTTTTCATGCAGGGGTGGTGTGTATATGGAATAAGCTGCCAGGGGAAGTGGTGGAGGCCAGTACAATTACAGCATTTAAAAAGCATCTGGATGGGTGTATGAATAGAAAGGGTTGAGGGAGAAATGGGCCAAGTGCTGGCCAATGGGAGTAGATTAGGTTATGACATCTGGTTGGCATGGCAAGTTGGACTGAAGGGCCTGTTTCATCTCTCTGACTCTAATTACAATGTAGCTGCAGCTGTCTAGCAGTTCATTCAAAAAGATGAACGACTTCTTCAAGATAGAAGAAAAAGGGCAAAGCAGCCAAAACTGAATTGTCTTTTTTTTTAAACCAACCCCCAAGAAGCAGTCAAGATGCCAACCATAGCTATTCACTTCTGCAACCACAACTACACCTGAAGGTGGTGGTGACGATGCCCCACTGTTGCTGCCTTATTAATATTTTTTCAATGTAATGTGTTAAATTTACTTTTGTTTCATTAATAAATATGACTTAAACCTTCATTTCAGGCTGTGCTATATTTTTGTGTTATGCTTTTTGATGATTTTTGAGCGATTGAGTATTTTTTGCTGGTCTGCTCCACCCCATTTTTCCCATAGGCCCCTTATTTCTATGAAACAATTTTCTCGTAAATGAGGTTTTGTTGGAACACAACTGCCTACGCATAGTTGTAGAACTACCTTTAACTGTTTCAATGTTTCGGTCACGTAAATCGATTTATTTTCCTACTTCAATTTAAACATTCTTTTCATTTGATTCAGATTTATTAAAGGCTGTTTAAATGTATTTATGTAAAATCATGGGAGGAATTCTCCAAAAAAAAATCTTTAAGAAAGCTGTTTTCATGGTTTTTACTTGATGGCGTAAACATCTCTTGAAAGCCTTCAATTTTAAAGGAGGGTTTTCTCAGGAAGTTATAACATACTATGGTGTTTTTATGTAGAGGTGGTTATTCACTGGTTCATATTAGTGTATTTCTCAGTCCAGGAAAAAAGCTTACTTCCATCTATCAGAATTTCTGAACTGTTGTTTATTCCAAATAATTTAGAAAATGAATTTTCAACTTTACTTAGTGTAACTATTAAGTACCAAACACATTGTATTTTGCATTAAATTAGTTTACTTCAGATGACCAACAAAGATGCTTAGTTATATTTTGAGCCAAAATTAAAGTGGATATTGGATGGTTTTTAATTGTTTATATATCAAAATGTCAACCTGTGACCTGTACGGAGAGCATTCAGTTTTCTTAGTGGAAAATCAATTGCACTGTTTCAATTTATTGTTTATTGTTATACTTATTGTTTCAATTTGATTTTCCATATGATCTTAAACTAGTAGGTGAATTTAAACTCTTGTGCTTTCAAGATGCTGTCCATATCAATTATAATAACTTACTCGTAATTTTCCCCAATGTAGTAAAGCATTTTCATCTTAGTCCAATAGCAGCTCCAAAGTAAGAGCACTTGATATTTTTAAACTTTATCCTCTTACAGTTGAGTGAAATATCTGAAACTGTGTGAAGAAACTACTTTTATTTCAATGAAAACCTAAAAGAACATTGTAAACTATGGAATTTAGAAATAAGCAATTGCTCACATTAGTACTGACCATTCAGAGAGGATTTCCCATTTATAAATCTGCCCCAACCATTTTCAAAGTGAAGCAATTGATGGCAGACCCATGTTTTTTTTTCTGTTTTGCAAACAGAAATTTCTGTAATGTGATCAATAGTGAACTTATGAAGATACAAACAACAAAAGAAAATGGCATCAGCATTGGAAACATCCCAGTAAGAAGTGGCCAACAAAATAATTTGTGTTAAGCACCAAAAGAATTATTCAAAATGGTGCAGGTACACAATCCTTTATCCAAAATCCTTGGGGCCAGTTCATTTTTGGAATTCCAAATTTTACGGATCTTGGAATAAATGATGTTTTTACAGTAGAATAAACGATTACCCAACAGCAGACGCATGTGTGCATAGCACGAGTGCTGAGACACAGTTAACGCCTGCCAGTGCTGGGCCATGCCGCCATGTCACATCTGAGTGACGTGGTTCGAGTGGGTGTGGAGTTGGGTCACCTGTTAGCATGCCAAAATGATGCTACACATTCCCTGAAAGAAATTTCAGAGCTTTTTGAATTTTGGATAAAGTAATGCTTGATGAAAGACGACAACATAGGAAGAAGTGAAACATCCAATCAGGAATAAGATGTTAGCTTTTTTTAAAATGAAATAGTTTTTTGTTCAGTATATTTATTGGAAGATTTTAAATGAAGTTGCAGTTGGAAATTGTGATCGTTAATAGTTTTAAGCAATGCTGTCAGATTAGTCTTCACAGTAGAGCACTAGCCTCTACAATAGAAGGGAGGTGGTGTATTGTAATGTCACTGGACTAGCAATCAAGAATGCAGGCCAATGTCCTGGGGACACAAGTTCAAATCCTACCATGGCAGATAGTGAAATTTTAAATTCAGTAAAATATGGAGTAAAGAGCTGATCTAATGGTGACTGTGTAACAATGGTCAATTGTTGTAAAAACCTAATCTAGTTCACTAATATCATTTTGGGGAAGGAAATCTCTCCTTCTCTGTTCTGGCCTACATGTGACTCCAGATTCATAGCAATATGGTTGCAGTTTAACTGCTCTCTGGGCAATTAGATGGGCAATAAATGCTGGCCTGGATAGCAGGACTCCTATCCTGCGAATTTAGTAAGAAAAAGATGGATTGAATATTGGTTAAACTATGGAATGTAGGTACTATTCTTGAGTGGAGTCATGCCGAGGTGTCACTAACGGGATCTGCTGGGATCAATGGTAGGACTGTTACAAATTATGATTTGGAGATGTGATTTGTGCATTTACGCTAAAGATCTTGGCTGTGTTAGTGCAGAACAATTAGGAACTTGCATGATTTGAGTTCGTCTTCAGATGAAATATAAAGGCCCCTTCTAGATAGTCATAGAGCTGTACAGCATGGAAGCAGACCTTTGTTCCAACTCATCCATGCAGACCAGCTATCCTAAATTTAGTCTAGGCCCATTGCCAGCATTTGGCCCATATCCCTCGAAAGCTGTCCTCTTCATATACCCATTGGGTGCCTTTTTAAATGTTTAATTGTACTAACCTCCACCACTTCCCCTGGCAACTCATTCCAAATAATGACCACCCTTTGCATGAAAAAGTTGCCCCTTAGGTCCCTACATGTTCTGGTTCTTCAGATCAACAATAAATAAGTAGTCTTCCTGGTGTCCTCAACAGCATTTCTACTTCCTCCAATAGGACCTTCAATAAATTAGACAGTTAATTTAATAATTTGCTTGATGTTTTTGGGTCCGGGTAGTTGCCTTATTCTTCAACATTATAACAACCACAGAGCTTCAAAAATAGATCATTGATTTTGATATCAATCCTTGACAATTTTGGTCAAGGTTGAAGCCCTCAAAAACACTAGGTGCTCAGGGACAGGCATTCTATATGCCAGATGCTAAGTATGATTAAGAATGAAACGTTAAGTGTTTCTTATCTGGTATGTAAAGCGAATAGTGGGCTGCCAGCTACATGAGAAGTACTCTTCTAGAAATCTAAAACAGTATACTCTAGTATTTGTCTAAAACATGTTAAATCTAAATGTCAAAAGGACTGTGCAGTTTTTGTTAGGTTCTGGAATCTGAGTATTCTATCAGGGCCAACAGCAGCATTAGCACTTGTATCTTGAGCAGCAACAGATGTTGAGGGCTGAGGAGACGGGGATTTAGGCCTAGTTAGTAAATTTCTTACATCTACCTGTTTCCATGCTTTCTTATGAAAAAAATTAGGAAGGCAGGAGGTGAAGCTGCATTATAGTTTGTACAGCAAGGCAGTTTTGCTGCTCAACAAGTTTTCAGGACATTTTCAGATCCTTTGGTAGCAGTCATAGATGTACAGCAAAGAAACAGACCCTTCGGGCACCATGAAACTCTTTCTGCTCCCCACCTCCTCACTGTCCTCCATTGAACATTTGGTTTGTTACGATTCAAAACACTGTCTATAATTTCTTTGGTGTTTAATGTCATTGTAACAGGAGCATTCTTATTGACATGTAGCCATTCATCAAATTAATCTCTGGAAGTGTTTTTCACTGGGTTTACTGGAATAACAGAGTCAATCAATTCCATGGTTTCTTCACAGTTTTCATTTGTTTGCTTTTTTGAATATGATATCCATCAAAAATTTCTTCCTCGATCCTTTTTCAAACCTGACAAGAGGCCATAGGTTTCTATATTTTGATTAGATTAGATTATCTACAGTGCGGAAACAGGCCCCTCAGCCCACTAAGTCCACACCGACCCTCCGAAGAGCGACCCTCCGAAGAGCAACCCACCCAGACCCGTTTCCCTCTGACTAATGTACCTAACACTTGGGGTAATTTAGCATAGCCAGTTCACTTGATCTGCACATCTTTGTGACTGTGGGAGGAAACTGGAGCACCCAGAGGAAACCCACGTAGACACTGGGAGAATGTGCAAACTCTGCACAGGCAGTCGCCCGAGGCTGGAATCGAACCCGGGACCCTGGTGCTGTGAGGCAGCAGTGCTAACTGCTGAGCCACCATGCCACCCCACAGCAGCATCTTTGCAGTGTTTCACTTTTCACCTGGTTCCATATACATGGCATGTTAAAAAGTAGTATCTTCGATCGAGTCCTTGAATTGAAATTGGTCAGCCTTTTCATGAAACCATGCGGTAAAATGTTTTCCAGTTGTGGATTGCACCCTAATCCATTGGCTGAATCAAACTTGTCATATTAGTAAGCAGTAAACAAAACTATTGCCATTAACACATTCTTCTAAGGGGAATAAGTGTGATAGTTATTCAATAAAGCTATGACTTTGCTATCTTCAGGCATTCCTTTCTTTTGCAAATGTTCATGCACACTAGGCGCAAAACCACTGAAACCATCAAGGAAGGATAGAAATGGGGACAAGAGAGGAGGGGGAATGATATTTTTGATAAGGGATAACATTATGGCTGTACTTAGGCAAGACATTCCTGGGCATACATCCAGGTAAGTTATTTGAGTGGAACTGAGAAATAAGAAAGGGATGATCAACTTATTTGGACTGTAATATAGACTGCTCAATAATCAGGAAATTGAGAAATTTGTAAGGAAATCAGTTATCTATAAGAATAATAGGAGGGTGGTTATGGTGGGGGATTTTAACTTTCCAAACATAGACTGGGACTGCCATAGTGTTAAGGGTTTAGATGGAGAGGAATTTAAGTGTGTACAAAAACTTTTCTGATTCAGTATGTGGATGTATCTACTAGAGAGAGTGCAAAACTTGACCTATGCTTGAGAAATAAGGCAGGACAGGTGTCTGGGGGAAGCACTTCGGGGCCAGCAACCATAATTCAATTAATTTAAAAATAGTGATGGAAAAGAATAGACCAGATCTAAAAGTTGAAGTTCTAAATTGGAGTAAGGCTAATTTTGACAGTATTAGGCAAGAACTTTCAAAAGTTGATTTTTGGCAGGGGCGGGGGGGAGGAAGGAGTGATGCTTACAGGTAAAGGGACAGCTGGGAAATGGGCAGCCTTCAAAACTGAGATGACAAAAGTCCTGAGACAGTATGTTTCTGTTAGGGTGAAAGACAAGCCTGGTAGGTATAGGGAATGCTGGAAGACTAGAGAAACTTGGTTTTGGTTAAGAAAAAGAAGGAAGCATATGTCGGGTATAGACAGTTGAAATGGAGTTAAGCATTAGAGTATAAAGGCAGTAGTAGAATACTTAAAAGGGAGATCAGGAGGGTAAAAATTAAACATGAGATAGCTTTGGCAAATAGGGTTAAGGAGAATCCAAAGGGATTTTATCAATACATTAAGGACAAAAGGGTAACTAGGGAGAGAATAGGGCTCCTCAAAGATCAGCAAGGCAGCCTATGTATGGAATCACCTGAGTGGTAGAGATACTAAACAAGTATTTAGCATCAGGTTGAAACTCATGGAATACAGGGAGAAATAGCCATTTGGATGCAGAACTGTCTTGAAGGTAGAAGACAGAGGGTACTTTTGGAAGGTTGCTTTTCAGACTGGAGGCTTGTGACCAGTGGTGTGCCACAAGGATTAGTGCAGGGTCCACTGCTTTTCATCATTTATATAAATGATTGGATATGAACCGAGGAGGTATAATTAGTAAGTTTGCAATTGACACCAAAATTGGCACAGCGAAGAAGGTTACCTCAGAGTACAAAGGGATTTTGATCAGTTGAGCTAATGGGCTGAGGAGTGGCAGATGGAGTTTAATTTAGATAAATGTGAGGTACTGGTTTTGGAAAGTAAATTCCGGGCAGGAGTTACATACCTTAATGGTAAGGTCCTGGGGAGTGTTGGCTGAACAGTAATTTTGGAGTGCAGGTTCATAGTTTCTTGAAAGTAGAGTCGCAGGTAGACAGGATAGTGAAGAAGACTTTTGGTAAGCTTTCCTTTAATGGTCAGAGTATTGAATATAGGAGTTGGGGGGTCATGTTGCAGTTTTACAGGACATTGGTTAGTCCACTTTTGGAATATTGTGTGGAATTCTGGTCTCCCTCCTATAGGAAGGATGTTGTGAAACTTGAAACTTCAGAAAAGATTTACAGGGATGTTGCCACAAATGGAGGGTTTGAGTAACAGGGAGAGGCTGAATAGGTTGGGGCTGTTTTTCCTGGTGTGTTGGAGGCTGAGGGGTGATCTTATAGAGGTTTGTAAAATCACGGGCATGGATAGGGGAAATAGACAAGGTCCTTTCCGTGGGATGGGGCAATCCAGAACTAGAGGGCATAGCTTTAGGGTGAGGGGGAAAGATATAAAGGGACCTAAGGGGCAACGTTTTCTCACAAAGGTTGATGTATATTTGGAATGAGCTGCCAGAGGAAGTGTTGGAGCCTGGTACAATTAGGACATTTTAAATGGCATCTTAATTGGTATATGAATAGTAAGGGTTGGGGGGGATATGGGCCAAAGTATTGGCAAATGGGACTAGATTGATTTAGGACATTTGGTTCGATGAGTTGGACCGAAGGTTCTGTTTCCATGCTGTACCTTTCTATGACTCTATGTAAAAATTTCTAGGTTCATCCATGCATTACGTGAGCTTTGTAATCAATAGGAAGATGAATCCTGCCTTTGGAACATTTTTGTTTTGTATATTTTCCAATAACAGTCAATTTCACCTTATGAGTTCTTACACTTAAGCATGGTTATACAGTTTATTTGCTTAAAACCATAAGCAATCTTTTCCTCAGCACCAGCCCAGACCGCTCTTGGAAAGCGTCACCACATTAACATTGTCGAGCAGATCTATAACACTGAGACAGTCAGGTTATGTCCAGTTGTAAGTTTAAAGTTTCACAAAACTCTTCAAATATTTTCATATCCGCTGATTTCTGGTTGACCTGATCTGTCAGCCGTTTGGATTCCATGCCGTATTTTGAAGTGAGTGAGGCATCCTCGAGATATGGCACACAACTCCATGATTTTCATCTGCTTAAAAAAAATTCTTTTGCCTTTTCTATTCGCTTCAGTTGAGAGATGTATATACCTTCCAACCGCTTCAATGAAAATCAGCCATACCATGCTCAATCCAACCTTAAGAATAAAAAGCGTATTACACTGCTCTGCGCTTTTATCACTTTTACATTTCACAAAGAACTCTAACTTTTTCACTTTGCCCTTTAATGTCAGAGGTTGTTATAGTATCATCCCTACAATGCGGAAGCAGGCCATTTGGTCCATCGATTCCATGCCCACCCTCCAAAGGGCGTATCCTTCTCCTTACCCTATCACTTTAATCTTCCATTCCCATGGTTAATCTACCTAACCTACAAATCTTGGGACACTAAGGGCAATTTAGCACGTGCAGTCCACCTAACCTGCATATGTTTGGACTGTGGGAGGAAACCGGAGGACCCGGAGAAAACTCTCACAGACGTGAGAAGAATGGGCATCTGCCAGTGTGGAGTTTGCACAAAGGTCCCGAGTGCTATGAGTCAGTGATGCTCACCACTGAGCCACAGTGCCGCCACCATTGTTGATGAGTCAACAGTGAATTTTGCATCCTTTGAATTTTGTATTAAATTTCATCTGCCACTCCTCAGCTCATTGCTTTTCATCTGCCCCAGTATCATTTGCTTGGAGGAAAATAACACATGCTTTCCTCCTAGTGGGCCCAGTCTTTGACAGCAGGGTCAAACAAGTCAAGCTTGCCAAATAATGGCATGATGTAAGAAATGCTTACCCCAACTCGGAGACAACTGTTGAGAGCGGGTATTTTCAGGAATAAGCTTTACTCTTGTCGTTACTAAAATAACTCCAAGGCTGGTGCCCCATCACCAAGTCACCCTTCACTTATATGTGAAAAGTCCTTGGCTCTGGCACAACCTTATATGAATCAGCACCCAGATTGTCAGAATATCTGACACTCCTGTTTATATCTGTCAGCCAAGGCTCCCTGATTGGAGCTGTCAACCTAAGTCAATCAAGGAACTCCTATTCTGAGGTTCAGCTGGCTGACCTCCATTACAATCACTACAGTAACAATGAAATGTTGCAGTTTGAAATTACTAACTTTATCAAAACATTCTAGATGTTTTGATGTGAATGAAAGTGATAAGCAAAGTTTCTGAGCTTGATTTGCAGTCTGACTGGTTCCATGGTTTGTAAATAGTGTTAGGCCATGATATCCAGGTGGACCTTCAGTTGTTGATGCAATAATATGTACGATGGAGAACAATCTATGATGTCCAGGTGAATTTATTGGGCTATTAATTTTGCATTTGGAATTGGTGGACAGTTATATGCTGAGCATTTTACTCTTACAGGTTTTGTTATGGTTTCTCATCTGTGGATACATTTTTGTTTAGAATTCATAGTGGTAGGACATTGGCCTGATGTGTCAATCTTGGTCCACAATGAGTAGGCACCAGTTTTCAGAAAACAGATATTTGAATTTTTGCAAACGCTTCTGACACTGATAGTATTGATGTTTTCCATGAGATTGACAGCATGTTCACCAATTTTTTTTTTCCCCCCTCTCTTGTTGTGTACAATATCAGATTCTGGTTTGTGGATCGTTTCATGAAAATGCCTACATTGGGATATCAGACACTATTGTAATTTGAAGATGCTCCTTTTCAGACAGTGTTTTGTAGCTGCAGCTGCCCTTAATTTGCAACCTCTGGCTTTATCTGCCACATGCCTTGCAAAATTAACCAAAAGCTGGGCATTTCTTTTGTACAGGCAGATGGCCACATTTTCCATATGCCTTGCCATATTTGTGTTCTAGTGACTGCTCAATTGTCGAGCTTGTGCTTGGGATTGGTAAGATTTATCAACCTGTAAGGAATGCTCTGCATTTACATTCATCCTTCAGTAGCTCTCTGTCACTGTAAGCCTTTGGTTTGTCTTGCAAATCTATTTGGAAAGCTTCAATAGGAACAATGTGATCACCAATGCAGCAATTCTATATACTAGCTCTGCCTCTGAAAAATTACATAACGAGGCCTTTTCTCTGCAGCTGCTTTTAGCAGCCTTCTGCCCAATGACATGAATTCTAGTTGATTAATATGGAAGTTTTATTCTGATTTTGAATCAGTCTTCTAATGTGGGGAACTTGTAACTCTTTGGCTATTCATCCTAACATAAAGTCTGCTTAGTGCTTCATTCACAATTGTTAAGCATATCTTAATGGTTTGTTTTCCTGCATTACATGCTCCCAAATCTGGAAGCCATAACTGTAAATGCCCCTAAGCATTTAAAATTCTGTTAGACCGCTTGCTGTATTCTAGTTTAAAGAATTTTGTGGATATTCTCTCATGATATGCCTTTGATTTTTTCCTTGCTTCCTATTGATTTGCGCACACACTCTTGTATCTCTCAAGTGAGTTAAACTTTGTTTCTTACCAGCAAGCTATGTTTTTCGCACTGTGCTATGCTATAACAAACAAAGATGTCAAAGTTTGTCTAATGTACTGTAGTATGATTTATGACGTGTACATGTGTTTTACCTGTAACTTAACTTGTTAACTGTGCAAGCATTTTGGGCCTCAAGCATGATATTTTCCACTGCTGTTCATTATGTCGTGTTAGGTTCTTTTCCTGAGGTTTCTCACACTGGATGCAATTTGCACACACCAACTTCTGCAAACAGTTAAACCTTATTAAAGCTTGTACAAGCTAGGTGACCCCTTTAACCTTCCTCGCAGGCATGCAACGTAGAGTCAAAAGAGGCACTGAACAAAGAAAACACATCCGGTTTATACAGGTTAGTTGGCTATGCTTAGATACTCTGGCCACTCCCTCATAGTCACATGCCACTCGACAACCCTCAGTCACTCCCTCGCATTTGCATGTTACCCCAGGTACAATGGTAAGATGAGATCATGTTCAGAGATAATATAAATGTAAATGATCTAATCCTGGGAAATTGTTATGCAAAAGATTTCCTGACTCAGTGATTCCCCAAGACAATGCAGGTATGACATACCTAGCTTCAGGGGATGGCTAGAAAGCATTTCTGAATGGAAGAGATGGAATGATAGTTTAATATGATATTAGAATTGGAGTAGTAGCAAAAGACTGTCTAATTGGTGTGGGGGTCATTCGCATTCTTGCCTGACTTATGTCCCAACCCACTTCCAGAATGTGCAGAGAGAGATTCCCATTTAATCTTTTAACAGTACATCATGATATAATGCAAGAACTCTTCACTCCAAAGGTTAGTTTATTTAAAACAGTAAAACACCATCATTCATTATGAAGCAAAAATGAATATGAACTGATTTTTGTGTGTGCATCTTGCAAATCCACTGCAGATTAACTGCCAGGCAGAGTCTCAATCTGGTGTGTCCACAACACGCAGATTCCCTCAAGTTGAACTCTTTCAGTCACAAGGTATGCATACGGCAATTTTCATCATCTTATAGATTACCTGAATCAAATTGACAAAGGTAACATGGAGGATGAATTCAGTGTGTTTGGGTCAGTTCGTTTAGAATAATTTCTAAAGCCTTTTGAGGATAAGCTATTTCAGATCTGGTAATGTGTGATGAGACAGGATTAATCAATGATAAAGGTAAAGAATTCTCTAGACAAGATTGATTGTAACATGGTAGAATTTCATAATCATTTTGAGGGTGAGAATCATGGCTCTGAAACACCAGTCTTTAACTCAAAGCAATTACAAAGATAGATTGCCCGAAGAGGCAATTTTGAGAATTATAAAGTATATTTCCACTGACCAAGAAAGCCTTTATAAGAATGCATTGTTCTTGGTAACAAAAGAAGTAAAGAATTGTATCAAATAGACTGGAAAATATGTATAATGCTGCAAAAATTAGTGTTAACTCAAATTCTGGGAACATTTTAGAAACCAATGAGGATCATTTTTAAAATAGAGTGGGAATATGAGTGAAGGTTGGCAAGGAATATAAAATGGACAGAAATGTTACACTGTTTGTTATCCATTTATTGAAACACAAATTGGTCTGTCTGTCCACAATTACTTATTTTTAATTTGTAGTTCAATACAAATTCCAGTCTGTGTCTCCTCTTTTTCTCCAAAAAGTCCTTTTCTTTTTCTTTGTGCTCTGAAACTATCTTTATTTCACATTCCTACCATAAACTCTACTTCAGATAGATGAACCTGGAGGAGTGACACTGATACGATGTCTGCCGTGCTTTACAGACTTATAGGTGATAGAAAACTCTGAGATAATGACCAATCATTTTGGTCTTGATTTCAACCTGGTTGAAGGTTTTGTTGTTGTGAACATCCACCATGCTACCAACCAGCTCTGGGAGGACCATATGCTCCCATGAGCATCACAACTCTGTTATCCCTGGAGAATGCCATGGTTCATTCCTAAAGAGATTATTGCATACAACATTTATCAAATAGAAGCTTCTGCAAGTGTTTGCTAAAGTGGACCTTGGCCCCTTAATGGGTGAGACTGGGCAACTATAATCATGGGAAATAAGAAAATGGCAGAAATTTCAGATGAGTGTTTATATCTGCCTTCACAGCAGAAGACACCAAAAAAGACCAAGAATTTAAAATCAAGGTGGGGGATCTTAAAACAATCGCAATTACTTGAGAAAAACACAGGAAAGTAAATGGGACTAAAAACTGATGAGACCCCTTGGCTTGGCTTACATCCTTGGATCTTAAAGAAATAGCTGCAGAGGTAATGTGTGCATTGATTGTCATCTTCCAAAATGTTCTCGCTTCTGGAAATGTCCGAGTAGATTGGTAATTTTCCAGTGTAACACCTCTATTCAAGGAATGGGAGAAACAGGAAGCAGAAAGTTATAGGCCAGTTACTGTAACATCTATCATTGGGAAACTGCTAGAATGCATTACTAAGAAGCTTATAGCAGGATATGGGAACAATCCCTCATTGTACAATTTTGCAGACTCAACTTAGTTTTATGAAAGGGAAATCATGTTTAACAAATATTGGTGTTGATTTGAAAATGGTAATAAGCAGGATAGATAAAGGGTAACCAATAGATGTAGTATATTTGAGTTTCCAAAAGGCAGTTAATATGATGCCACATAAAAGATTACTGCACAAGAGCTCATGGTGTTGGTATGGTATATTAACACTGGGCATAAATGGGTCATTTTCAGGTTGGCAAACTGAGTGGAGTGCCACAGGGATCAATTCTGGGACCTCAACTATTTTGATTAATGATTTGATGAAGGTTAGTGTATTGTAGCCAAATTTGCTGACCTTACAAATATGATAGAAAAATAAGTTGTGAAGAAGATACAAGGAGTCTTCAAAGGGGTATAGATCATAGAACCCCTATGTGCGGAAACAGGCCGTTTGGCCCTATTAGTCCATGCCAACTTTCCAAAGAGTAACTCACTCAGAACCATTCCCTTAAGTTTTCCCTAACCTACAAACCTCTGAACACTATGGGCAATTTACCATGGCCAATTCACCTAACCTGCACATCTTTGGACTGAAACCGGAGCACCCACGGGAAACCCATGCAGATGCTGGGAGAATGTGCAAACTCTGCACAGATAGTCGCCTGAGGCTGGAATCAAACCAGTGTCCTGGCTCTGTGAGGCAACTTTGCTAACCACCAAGCCACCGTGCTGACCCAAATGGGTGTGTGAGTGGACATACATTTGGCAGATGTTGCATACTGTGGGCGAATGTGAGGTTGTCCATTTTGGCAGAAAGAACCAAAAAGTTGAATACTGTTTAAATCAAGAGAATACTGCAGTACAAAGGGATTTTGAGTGTCCTTGTACATGAATCACAAAATGTTGAAATGCAATAACCATTTCAACAATGATTATCAAACCTTCACAAAACGTTCACATACAATCACAGTAAATAATTCAGAAAGCAAATGAATGGTTGACGTTTGTTGTGTTGCAGTACAGGGTTAGCAAGCAGACCAAATCAGTCGCTCTATCACTAGATTCACAGCATGTAAAATTAAAACATTCAGTGATCTTCAAAATTGTTCAACTATTCCTAACCAAGCTTTACAACTAACTGATCTTGGACACCAAATTTATAACTTCGACAACAATGAACAGTTTATTAATAATATAACATTAGCAAAACACATAAGGCAATCTAATTAATATCTATGATCTAAACCCAATCTTCTCTGATCACTAAGCCCCATTCTCATACTAACAGACACAACAGTTAAGAGATAAATATTTTAAAAAAAATTTAAGTTGCCAATTCAATAACCATTTTAATAATGAATATCAAACCTACATGAAATCAGAAAGGCTTTCAGGCATGTAGGATTGCATTTTGCTTGAATTCCAAAGTTTTCAGTAAATGCAAGTAGTTTCTGCAGAAGTCTAGAGTCTTTACCTGATTTCCAATAGACTGAGGTTCATTTTTCAGGACTTTGAACAAGCCTTTAACTGAGGAATAATTACAGCAAAATCAAAAAAGTAACAGTCCATCACCCTGCGCAGCCACTCACTATCCCAGCCCAAAAGTCCAGTTAAAACCCATTCATCTATGGTTTCTCTTTCTCAACAATCTGTGATTTGGTTGACCAACAAATCTCCCTCGATTGATCAATTCAACATTCGGCTAGCAATCAGTCCCTGAACATAATGATATCGTAATGCTGCTTTATCTATAATGTTCTTAGAGTGGTGCTTAACTGGCATTATCTTTCCAAGCCAGTTCCAACAGCAAAGAAGCTGCTGTTCAAAGTTAAATTGTCAACTGCAACTCTCAGATGCAAACAAAAGTGGGAAAACAACAGACTCGAAATTGTGGAAGGGATGGCGAATAAATGTGGGACTGCCTTGTTATAATTTTATGCTGTACCTGGTGACCAACTCTTCTGGATTTTACAGGATTGTCCTCAAATTTGACGTGGTTGTCCTGTGTTTCTGGGTTAAGACTTGCGTTTTTGATTTCTGGATGTGCCATACACACATGTGCATATGCTATGCAATCTTCTGGAAGCTGCTCCAGTGTGGGCAGTCATTCCCTTCTCCCATTGCAGTCCAGTGCAGTTCCAGTGTCCCATGTTCATGAATCTCCACGTCCTTGGCTTACTCTTCTCATAGGCAGCAAGAGGCTTGCCATTCTCAAGCTCTATCCACCATCACCACTATATATAAGCAAGAGTTGAGGAGTTTAACATTGTGATGGCAGTTAATTCAAATGAATGCATTCACTTGGCTCCCAACCTTCTCAAATGGCTGGCACTCTGCAGAATTGTAGGCTGGAGTCACTGCTGGGGAACTGACTCAGCCCATATAGTGCACTGTCCTTGTTGCTCTGAATTCTGCCACTGAGAAAACTCTCGGATAATCTGTCAGTTTTTAGCCCTGATATTATAAAATGCTGCTGGAAGGTAAATACATAATATACTCCCTATAGAAATGTGTAGCTAAAACCATCAATCACAGTATGAAAATAAAACAAGTTGTGAATCCTTTAAAATGAACAAAGCAAGGGAAAATGTCCTGAAGTAGTTAATAAAACAAGATTGAATTTAGTATGGGGAGACTTCAAAGGGGATATTTGATCATTTGGATTATTACTTGCAATGTTTAGGCAAAGCAGGGAAACATTTTCTTAAAAAGTAAATAGATTTTTGTCACATGTAACATTACCAACATGTTACATTAGTTCAAAAAGCAATTAATTTTTAAAAATATTTTGAGATTGTTTGATGTGAGGTAGGTGTGCAAAGTTTGTGTGTCTCTTGTAGCTAGAACATTAGAACCGGGATGTTCAACCCTTGAGTCCTGGTAATCCAGATTGTGATTCTGAAGTTGAACTGTTCTAAACCTTTATTAAAGGATGCTTTCCCTTGTTTCAAATTTGTCTGGATGTTTGGAAAGGACTTTCCTGAACTTCGGTACCTTTTATTAATGAATAATTTCAAAATCATAACACCAAGATTTGTTTATCAGCAGCTCAAGATAAATACAAATTGATGAAAATTATGGTTTAAATTTAATATACAGTCCCAAGGATCAACAGCATGCAACATGCATCTCTTGAAGAGATCTCCAGCATCGTGGTGAGTCGGTGGTTTTGTAATGCATTAGGGTAAATTGTATTTTAAAGTATTGTCCCAAACTTTGTAGTCACCAACAAACAAATGCCATTAACCATTGTGATAATTGAACCTGCTCACAGACGTTCTATGGGTGTTTGCACTGGACTTTTATTGCGAACTCTGCACAGACTATTAGTGTTTAAACCCAGTTTCATAGCTAGAAAAACTGATTTTAAAAAAAACTTGACTGAAAATGAGTTTTTTTTAATGGACAACTTATAATTTAAACCACAGTTGCCTTTATCTTAGAGTTACCTCATGTCGTCCTCAGAATTATAATCCTTATAGCAATGAGTTTAGATGTTCTGTTTTGCTGAATGACCATCTTGGGCAGTTGAATCATGTTTTGAAGAGTTCCTTTAATTTGCAACAAGCAGTAAAGCCACTTTTCTTATTTCTTTCTCCTGAAGGTTGCAGGACTCATTTATTTGCAGTCAGCTAGGGGTAGCTTGGAAAATCAGGCAATAGTTTCTCTCTAACCTCCGAGCTGCTGCTGTCTGTGATAAGTGTTGATTTTGTACAGAAGTCTGTAACTTGATCTCAAAATGGTAGTCATCTTGAACTCCAGATAGAAATGCTTATTAACTGTCCTTGTTTCCAACTTGCTTGCAATTTATAAATAATTGGACAGTTTGCAGCACAGTCATTCCCCTATGGCCTTAGTAGGGCTCTTGTTTCTTCTTTGGCTTTCTGAAACCTCTCCCAGATCATGGCAATATCATCCACTCATACAATTTTTCTCCTGCCTCTTTTATTTAGTACTTACTTTCTTCTCCTGTTATAGCCAGGGCAGTACTGTCATTGTTTTTCTTTCTAGAGTCGGTTTTTGGCTAACTTTCTCTCTCCAACTGTACTTTTCAACCCTTTAACTTCTGAAATTCTATTCATCCTCTAACTGACTTATTTGTCTTTCTATCCATCCAGCAGATTATACAACATAACTGTTAACATTTCAATGCATGCAATATCTTTCTGGAACCTTTGGAGGTTGAGGCTACTCATTGCAAACCCAGACACTGCTGCAGTTGTCTTCAGATATAAATACTTTGCACTTCTCGGTAAAACAATCTGAAACTTTCTTTGATCACTAGTAATCAGGCTTGTGTCAGACAGTCTTCAAGACAGGTCACATTATCTCCTCATATGCCATTAAATTTTAAACTACAGTTCTAAAATGTCATTCTTTATAAACTTCATAATCGTAACCACTTATTGTCATTAGAAATCCTAACATTGTAGCATCCTCTTAGAGGGATTTGAGTCCTGTGTAAATTAATCAAGTAACTGTCTGCTTCCTTAACCAGAGTGAAAAAATCCTTATTGAAACAGTGAGTGTTAAACCGATAGTGTAACTCAGAATATTTAATTCAATGCCAAATAAGGTACAGAAAGTAAAATAATTCAAAAGAAAGATGTCACTAAGAATATGACTCAAGATGAAAGTGAAAGCACAAAAACAAAAATGATTTAACTCGTGGAAAAAAAACCTCCCAGCCATTATTGAATTCTGAAGGAATGAGAGCCTGACTTCTAAAAGTTAATAAAATCACCATAGTCTCAGTGGACCATAGGGCTGTTCTTTCATCAGAGTTGAGAACTGGTGGTGGTTTAACCTGAGGCGAGGAGAGGTTGAGAAGGAGAATTATTGGGTATCTCAATAGGAATTCAACCAAAGTTGTTGGTGTAACTCTGCATTAGAAACCAGCTAACCAATCTTCTAAAAGTTAATATTTTCTGCTAGAGGAGCTTATTTCGGCAGAGTTATCATGGGTTAGAAATTTGCATGAATCAGTTGAACATTTTTAAAAATTCATTCATGGGCTGTGGCATTATTAGCTGGGTCATTTATTACTGACTCCTAACTGCCCTCGAAGATAGTGGTGAACTTCTCCCTTGATCTGTTGCAGTCTGTATGTCAGTACACCCACAATGTTGCTCTTAGAGAGTCTTCCAAGATTTTGACCGAGTAAAACTGAAAGAAATATATCACTGCTCCAGTCTGGATGGTAAGTGGATTTGAGGGGAACTTGCTCGTGGCTGAGTTCCCATGTATTTTCTGCCTTTTGTCCTTTACAGTTTGTAGTTGATATGGGTTTGGAAGGTGCTGTCTAGGGAGCCTTAGTGAATAACTGCAGTGTGTTTTATAGATGCTACATACTGTTGCTACAGAACATCAGTGGTGGAAGAACTGGATGTTGTGCCAGTCAAGGGGGCTGCTTTGTTCTGGATAGAGTCAAGCTTCTTCTGTTGTTCCAGCTGCGCTCATGCAGACAAGTGGATATCTATCATGTCATCATGCCAATTTCATGTGGTTTCCATACTTATGTATTGAATGTCTCAATGAATTATTATGCATCGCATCTTCTAAAGAACAAGTCATCTTTAACATAGATAATTTAAATGTTTAATTGTGGATATTAGTCAGTAGAAGTTGGAAATTGATTTATTCTTCAATAACAGTGAGTGCCATTAGCCTCACTGTTTCTTTTACCATAAATTTTAGGCTATGCATTGGATTCCTATTGCTATGTTGCTATAATAACTTTGGCAAGCGTTAGAGGGGATGTAGAAGTGAGCAGTGAGAATAATTCCAATCGTAATGAGAATGAAATCTGGAAGAAATGGATAGGTGATGATTTTGTAGTGATTATATAGAACATCACTGAAGCAGGCCATTTTGGTTCAGTTGTGCAGTACAATTGTTTATACTCTTTTTCAGTTTACATCTATGTTAGAACATAGAACAATACAGCACAGAACAGGCCCTTCGGCCCACGATGTTGTGCCGAACTTCTATCCTAGATTAAGCACCCATCCATGTACCTATCCAAATGCCGCTTAAAGGTCGCCAATGAATCTGACTCTACCACTCCCTCGGGCAGCGCATTCCATGCCCCCACCACTCTCTGGGTAAAGAACCCACCCCTGACATCTCCCCTATACCTTCCACCCTTCACCTTAAATTTATGTCCCCTTGTAACACTCTGTTGTACCCGGGGAAAAAGTTTCTGACTGTCTACTCTATCTATTCCTCTGATCATCTTATAAACCTCTATCAAGTCACCCCTCATCCTTCGCCGTTCCAACGAGAAAAGGCCGAGAACTCTCAACCTATCCTCGTACGACCTACTCTCCATTCCAGGCAACATCCTGGTAAATCTTCTCTGCACCCTCTCCAAAGCTTCCACATCTTTCCTAAAGTGAGGCGACCAGAACTGCACACAGTACTCCAAATGTGGCCTAACCAAAGTCCTGTACAGCTGCAACATCACCTCACGACTCTTGAATTCAATCCCTCTGCTAATGAACGATAATACTCCATAGGCCTTCTTACAAACTCTATCCACCTGAGTGGCAACCTTCAAACATCTATGTACATAGACCCCAAGATCCCTCTGTTCCTCCACCTGACCAAGAACCCTACCATTAACCCTGTATTCCGCATTCTTATTTGTTCTTCCAAAATGGACAACCTCACACTTGGCAGGGTTGAACTCCATCTGCCACTCCTCAGCCCAGCTCTGCATCATATCTAAGTCCCTCTGCAGCCGACAACAGCCCTCCTCACTGTCCACAACTCCACCTATCTTTGTATCATCTGCAAATTTACTGACCCACCCTTCGACTCCCTCCTCTAAGTCATTAATAAAAATTACAAACAGCAGAGGACCCAGAACTGATCCCTGCGGAACTCCACTTGTAACTGGGCTCCAGGCTGAATATTTACCATCTACCACCACTCTCTGCCTTCGACCGGTTAGCCAGTTTTCTATCCAATTGGCCAAATTTCCCTCTATCCCATGCCTCCTGACTTTCCGCATAAGCCTACCATGGGGAACCTTATCAAATGCCTTACTAAAATCCATGTACACTACATCCACTGCTCTACCCTCATCCACATGCTTGGTCACCTCCTCGAAGAATTCAATAAGACTTGTAAGGCAAGACCTACCCTTCACAAATCCGTGCTGGCTGTCCCTAATCAAGCAGTGTCTTTCCAGATACTCGTAAATCCTATCCCTCAGTACCCTTTCCATTACTTTGCCTACCACAGAAGTAAGACTAACTGGCCTGTAATTCCCGGGGTTATCCCTATTCCCTTTTTTGAACAGGGGCACAACATTCGCTACTCTCCAGTCCCCTGGTACCACCCCCGTTGCCAGTGAAGACGAGAAGATCATTGCCAACGGTACTGCAATTTCCTCTCTTGCTTCCCACATAATCCTAGGATATATCCCGTCAGGCCCGGGGGACTTGTCTATCCTCAAGTTGTTCAAAATGTCCAACACATCTTCCTTCCTAACAGGTATCTCTTCTAGCTTATCAGTCCGTTTCACACTCTCCTCTTCAACAATACGGTCCCTCTCGTTCGTAAATACTGAAGAGAAGTACTTGTTCAAGACCTCTCCTATCTCTTCCGACTCAATACACAGTCTCCCACCACTGTCCTTGATCGGACCTACCCTCGTTCTCGTCATTCTCAGGTTTCTCACATATGCATAGAATGCCTTGGGGTTATCCTTGATCCTATCCGCCAGGGATTTTTCATGCCCTCTCTTAGCTCTCCTAATCCCTTTCTTCAGGTCCCTTCTGGCTATCCTGTATCCCTCCACTGCTCTGTCTGAACCTTGTTTCCTCAACCTTATGTAAGCCTCCTTCTTCCTCTTTACTAGACATTCAACCTCCCTCGTCAACCAAGGCTCCCTCACACGACCATTTCTTTCCTGCCTGATAGGTACATACATATCAAGGACACGTCGTATCTGCTCCTTGAAAAAGTCCCACATTTCCACCACATCCTTCCCTGACAGCCTATGCTCCCAACTTATGCTCCTCAAATCCTGTCTTACAGCATCGTAATTTCCCTTCCCCCAATTGTAAAAACTTCCTTGTTGTGCGCACCTATCTCTCTCCATAACCAAGGTGAAAGTCACAGAATTGTGGTCGCCATCACCAAAATGTTCACCCACTAACAAGCCCACCACTTGTCCCGGTTCGTTACCGAGTACCAAATCCAATATGGCCTCCCCTCTGGTTGGACAATCTACATACTGCGTTAGAAAAGCTTCCTGGACACACTGCACAAACACCGCCCCATCCAATCTACTTGATCTAAAGAGCTTCCAATCAATATTTGGGAAGTTGAAGTCGCCCATGACTACGACCCTGTGGCTTCTGCACCTTTCCAAAATCTGTTTCCCAATCTGTTTCTCCACATCTCTGCTGCTATTGGGGGGCCTATAATAAACACCCAACAAGGTGACTGCACCTTTCCTATTTCTGACTTCAGCCCATACTACCTCCAGAGGCAGATCCCCCTCAAACTTCCTTTCTGCAGCCGTTATACCATTTCTAATTAGCAATGCCACCCCCCCTCCTTTTTTACCACCCTCCCTAATCTTACTGAAACATCTGTAACCAGGAACCTCCAACAGCCATTCCTGTCCCTCATCTATCCATGTTTCCGTGATGGCCACAACATCGTAGTCCCAGGTACCGATCCACGCCTTAAGTTCACCCACCTTATTTCTGATACTCCTTGCATTGAAGTATACGCACTTGAGCCCATCTCTGTGTCCGCAAGTAGTCCCTGTCAGTGCTACCTTCTCCACAGCCTCCCTATAGTCTTGGACATCCTGACACACAGCTAGCTTACTTGCTGGACTACAAGTCCGGATCCCATCCCCCTGCCAAATTAGTTTAAACCCCCCCGAAGAGTGCTAGCAAACCTACCCCCCAGGATATTGGTGCCCTTCTGGTTCAGGTGCAACCCATCCTGTTTATACAGGTCCCACCTTCCCCAGAATGCAGTCCAATTGTCCAAATATCTGAAGCCCTCCCTCCTACACCATCCTTGCAGCCACGTGTTCAACTGCACTCTCTCCCTATTCTTTGCCTCTCTGTCACGTGGCACCGGCAACAACCCAGAGATGACGACTCTGTCTGTCCTAGCTTTTAGCTTCCAGCCTAACTCCTTGAGCTCTTGAATGACCTCCCCACCCCTCTTCCTACCTATGTCGTTGGTGCCAATGTGTACCACGACTTCTGGCTGCACACCCTCCCCCTTAAGGATTCTGAAGACACGGTCCGAGACCTCTTGGACCCTAGCACCTGGGAGGCAACAAACCATCCGAGAGTCTCGCCCATGTCCACAGAACCGCCTGTCCGTCCCTCTAACTAGAGAGTCCCCTATAACTAGCGCTCTCCTCTTCTCCCCCTTTCCCTTCTGAATCTCAGAGCCACAGACCCCTTCACCGCAGCTTACTTCGCTAAATCTGAACAGAAAAGAATAGATTCTGACACATAATTAGCATCCCCTTAAATGCTATTCTCTGTTAATCATGTTAACTTGTAGGTCGGCACAGTGGCTCAGTGGTTAGCACTGCTGCCTCACAGCACCAGGGATCCCAGTTCGATTCATACTTTGTGCGAACTCCACACAGATAGTTGCTTATTCTCCCTGTGTCTGCATGGGTTTCCTCCAGGTGCTCCGGTTACTTCCCACAAGTCCAAAGATGTGCAGGTCAGGTGAATTGACCATGATAAAGTACCCATGTGTCAGGTGCATTAGTCAGGGGTAGATATAGGGTAGGGGAAATGGGTCTAGATGGGTTACTGTTCGGAGGGTCAGTGTGGACTTGTTGGGCCGGAGGACCTGTTTCCATACAGTAGGGAATTTAGTCTAATCTAATCTATTTCCTGTGGTAACAGGTTCATATTCAAACTACTCTTGAGGTCGAAGAAACTCCTGAATCCTTGTGACTATCTTTTAATTACAACCTCTACTTTTGAATTTGTCCACAAATGAAAGGCATTTATTAGGCACCTCATTTTCTCTCCAGGGCACAAAGTGCCCAATCTATTGAGACGTTCTTAGTTGTTAGAATATCTTTATTTTGATATAATCATGGCCAAATGATTTTAAATTGTGATATTGGAATAAGTGTACAGGGACATTGACAGAGACCAGAACTTGCACAGTAATCTGAGTTTGGACAAACTACACTTTTTAATTCTTTTCCTCCGGAAAACAGATGTTTAAGAAAATAGTTCGTGGCTCACAGAAAAGATATATAGCAGTGAGAAAGAAGAATACTGGGGAGGTGATAAACTAACTATGGTTAATTAGAGTAGTTAAGGATAATAAGTTAAAATTTAAAACCAATCAAATGGCAAAGACTAGTGGTAAGCCAGAGGATTGGAAAGTTTTAAAAGCAAACAGAAGACAACCGAAAATAAAATAGGGAGAAGAAAACCTTTGAGAGTAAACTTGCAAATAATATCGAGAAGGACAGCAAAACTATTTTATAAAATGGAAGAGAGAGGTCAAAATTGCATCGGCCCTTCCAAGAACAAGGCTGGCAAAATAATAATGGGGAAACCAGGCAATGGGATAGGAATTGAACAAATACTTCACATCAGTCATCACACTGGAAGAGACTAAGCTTCTAAAATTCACCTAACTCTTTAGACAACACCAGTGACCAATTCAATCTACAAGGGCAAGGGCAGCAAATGTATAAAAATATTACCACCTGCAAGTTCCCCTCCAAGCTACTCACTATCCTGACTTGAAAGTCTATCTCTGTTCTTTTGGTATCACTGGGTCACCCTCCTGGAACTCCCTCCCTAATGGCATTATCGGTCTATCTACACAAAATGGACTACAGTGGTTCATATAGTCAGCTCAATGTTACCTTCTCGAGAGCAGCGAGGGTCAGGCAATGAATGTTGCTCTAGCCATGATGCACATGTCCTAGGAGTGAATTTAAAAAAATATGAAATAAGCAAAAGGAGAAAAGGCATTAACTGTCATTAAAGAAAAGGTGCTCGGACAAGTAATAAAATTAAACACCTGGGAAATCCCCTGGACCTTATTGGATGCATCCCTAAGGTACGAAGGGAAATAGCTACTGGGACAGTGAGTGCACTGGAATTCTTCCAAGAATCCTTAGATTCTGGAAAAGTCCCAGAGCATTGGAAAACACCTTTATTTCAAAAGGAAAGGAGACAAAAACACAAGTAACCATAGACCAGATAGCTTAATATTTGTTATTGGGGAAAATTGTTAGAGTTGTTTATAAAGGATGTAGTAGCAGAACATTTAGCAAAGTATAATATCAAACAGAGTCAGCATTTCTTCACAAAGGGGAAATCATGCTGTAAAAGTTTATTAGAATTCTGTAAGGGGAAGTAGCAAGTATGATATATAAAAGTAATGCAATGATTGTATTATGTTTTGATTTTTAGAAATTGCTTAATAAGGTGCCATACATTAGGCTACTTAAGAGCTCAAGGTGTTGGTGATAGTGTATTAGCATGGCTAGAGGGTTGGCTAACCAATGGGAGATGGGTTTTCAGGATGGCAGCCTTTATTAGTGGAGTGCCCAAGGGAACAGTACTGAAGTTACAACACTTACAATCTATATTAATGACTTGGATGAGGAAAGTGAGTGTACAATAGTCAAGTTTGCAGATAGATGGGAAGGCAAGTGGTGAGGGTGGACTCAAAGAATCTGCAGAGGGATATAGACAGGTTAAGCAAATAGGCAAAAACCTCGGCAGATGGAATATAATGTGGGCAAATGTGATTTGACAAGAAGAATGGAGAAGCTGAATATTATTTATATGGAAAAAGACTGCAGAAAGCAACTGCATAGAGGGATTTGGCAACCCTTGTGCAGAAGTCATGGAAAGCTAGCATCCAATTTCAATAGGGAAGGTAAATGGAAATTTTCTCTTATTTCAAAGAGAATGGTGCATAAAATTGGCGAATATTGCTGTAATGATATTAGACACTAGTCAGATCAGAGCTGGAATGTTGTGAACAGTTTTGGGCTCCTTATCTAATTTATAGCGTTGGAAGTCATCAAGGAAATGGTTCACTAAGTCATTCCCAAGTATAGGGGGACTGTCCTGTGGTTGAGTGGTTGGCCTGGAGAGTTTAGAAGGATGAAAGTTTATCTTGCTGAAACATACAAAATTCTTAAGGGACTTGACTGTTTTGGAACCACTGCTGTTCGTCATTTTTATAAACTATTTAGGTGCAGGCATAGGTGGATGGATTAGTAAATTTGCAGATGACACTAAAGTCGATGGAGTAGTGGACTATTTGGAAGAATGTTACAGGTTGCAGTGGTACTTGGGTAAACTACAGAGTTGGGCTGAGAGGTGGCAAGTGGAGTTCCGTGCAGCTAAATGTGAGGTGATGCACTTTAGGAAGAATAACAGGAAGGCAGAGTACTGGGTCAATGGAAAGATTCTTGGTAGTGTGGATATGCGGAGGGATCTTGGAGTCCATGTACATAGATCCCTGAAAGTTGCCACCCAGGTTGATAGTGCTGCTAAGAAGGCATACGATATGTTAGGTTTCATTGGTAGAGGGATCGAGTTCCGGAGCCGCAATATCATGCTGCAACTATACAAAACACTAGTGCGGCTGCACTTGAAATATTGTGTACAGTTCTGGTTGCCATATTTCAGGAAGGATGTGGAAGCATTGGAAAAGGTGCAGAGGAGATTTACCAGGATGTTGCCTGGTCTGGAGGGAAGGTCTTGTGAGGAAAGGCTGAGAGACTTGGGTCTGTTCTCATTGCAAAGAAGAAGGCTAAGAGGGGATTTGATAGAGACATACAAGATGATCAGAGGATTAGATAGGGTAGACAGTGAAAGTCTTTTTCCTAGGGTGATGACGTCAGCTTGTATGAGTGGGCATAACTACAAATTGAGGGGTGATGGATTTAAGACAGATGTCAGAGGCCAGTTCTTTACTCACAGTGGTAAGGGCATGGAATGCCCTATCTGCCAAAGTAGTTAACTCAGCCACATTAGGAAGATTTAAACAATCCTTGGATAGCACATGGATGATGATGGGATAATGTAGGGAGACGAGCTGAGAATAATTCACAGGTTGGTGCAACATTGAGGGCTGAAGGGCCTGTTCTGCGCTGTATTGTTGTGTGTTCTATGTTCTTGACTGGGTAGGTGCAGAAAGGTGGTTTACATTTGGAGGAGCCCTTCGGTACAGATGGTTTTATCTGAGAATAAGGGATTGACCATTTAAGATAAATGCGGAATTTCTTCTCTGAGGGTAATGAATTTGTGCAGTGGTTTACCATTTGAGGACTGTCAAGTCTAGGTGGTTAAGTATATTCATGGCTGAGAAAGACAGACTTTTAATCAATAAGGGAATCAAGTGCTATGGAGCAAAAGGAAGGAAAGTGGATTATCAGATCAGCCTTGATCTCATTGAATGGCAGAGCAGATTTGACAGACTGAATGCTTGCTTCTGCTTCTACATCTTATGGTTTTGTTTGCAAACACCAGGATAGTTGTTGTCATAGGGTGGTTTGGGAACTACTATATCATGAGTGGTTGATTGAAAGATTATTATGTAAATAACCCACTAACTTAATCTGTGATGGTACCTTCATTATAGGAATAATGGAAGCATTTTAGATTGCTAATGTCTAATTGTAATGATTAAATACATAAATCAGAATTCCTTTACAAGAAGTGTAACAAATTGTCGCAAGGTTTGTGAAGATGTCAATAACGTTTGATTTTAAAAACCATATTTTTCCTGTTCAAATGTTGTGAAGGTTAGGGTAGGAAAATGCCTTATTCACAAGATATATGCATGTTATACCTGAATGAATTTATTGATGTAGGTAGGAGGAAGCTTCCTGCTCACTCCTGCGTGGCTTTATATATTTTGTAACCCTCTTTCTGTTATTGTACACTGGGGAAGTTGTATGAAAGAACAAACAGCACACTTAACTAGATGCACAGAGACAATACAACTGAACAAAAGAAAATATTTTCAAGGTTTTAAATGATCTGCAAATTTGGTCAATAAATTGACCTATGTTGGAAGCCTCGTTGGTATAGTTGTCATAAACTGATGTAATTGAAGGATTTTGAATTAGGAGGCAATTGATGTTAACTGTTACAATAAAGTAGTTGCTCTGCAAAAAAAAGTTTTTCAAAGGCAGTTGTCAGTATAAATGAAAGCAATTGAAATATGTACTTGTATGCAAGCATGTTTCAGCATGTTAAAAAATTGTATAGTAAATTCAATTAAAATAGTTCTCAATGTACAGACTGTCTTGTGAATTTAGATACATTGCCAGATTTTTGTCTCTACAAAGGAATACGATTAGAATTTTAAACACACATAATTCTACCCTAACTTACTGTGACTTGTTGGCTGTAAGTCATTTCCATGCTGATTTTTAAAAACATTTTGCAAGCAGCTGTAAATGAAATCAAAGATTCTTTACTACTTATTCAAATTTTCATACTATATAGCAGCCCTATTTAATGTGTGAATATTTCTGTGACTACTGTGAAACATAGGGATGATTGTCTTAATGTTCACATTCACCTTGCAAACAATTTGGCAATCCTAGCACAATGTTGTTGCTTCACTTTCATACATCTCTGCATTTTGAAATAAATGGCATAGTCTTAACTGCAGTACGAATCAGCTAAAGGGCAATGATTCATTTTAAAATTAAATAGCCTTTTGAAACAGTAAGTTGTACATTCTGATCAGTGTTTGTTCAGCACAATGTTAACCTGTAAATGTGCAAGACCATGAACATGTGGAGTGGCATTCTTGGCTCATTCAGGTGTATGTTGCTACAAGCATATGTATATCCCAACTGCAGAGCTTTCTTTTAAAAAAAAGCAAAGCATTTCACTTGTTTTTTTTCCACAATTCTTTTTGTGTTTTGAATAGTATTGAATAAATGAAAGAATGCAAGTGCTGTATGTTGTGCCACTAGCAGGCATTCAATTCTCAAATATCATTGGGAGAGTACTAAAAGTGACTATTACACACTGACTTTGCTTGATTCATGTCTCCTGCTGTCTGATTGTTACCGGGGCATGGAGAATTTGTCAGTCCAGACTAATCCCACCTACTTTGTACTACTTGTTAGCATGCATCTTTTGTCAATGAAAATTAACAGGAAAGAAAGAGTAATCAATGCTAAATATACTTGAATGCACTGTGAACTTCGAAATGAGAATTTTGCTCTGGTTTGGATTCATATTATCGGTTCAAAAAAAATCATTCACTTCTAGGCAATAATAGATGCATTACCTTTCAGTGTGTTTATACACACATGTTGAACTTTGTAATTTAACAAAAAATGCTATGTTTTTTCGAAAGGAATTAGAGCGGCTTTCTAATGCAATGACTTGCTGAACTTCATTGATTGCATCACAGCAGCCAGCCTTCCAGCCTGGTAAAATCATACATCAATTGCACACAGTATTTTGACCGTTGATATCTACATGACAGATACAACAGCCTGTAAAGACTAGTAAAAAGCAAACACCATTGTTTGCTTTTAAATATCTTGCTTTTTAAATTTAGAAAGCAAGGCATCCAAATTGTTTCAAGGTCTTTCAGTAAGATTTCTGAATGTCATCTGCGCCATTTTATACGATTACTGTTTTGTAATTGCATTAAGATATTCATTTGATAATTAGCTGTGTGCAAACCATAATTGCAAAACACATCAATGAATTGAAAACCTAGCAATATTCGAGAATTTCACTCTTTATTTTTTGATGCAACTGTAAAAGATCGTTATTTAACAAATTTGACTTGTATTCAAGGTGTAAGCTTGTAAACTGAACTTCGGACCTATTAAATAGTTTTCTTAAATTGTTGATTAGCTCTTTGACATTTTCTCTACTAAAGCTTTAGCTAAAAATGGAACTTTAGCGGACTCTTTCATCCTTTTCAAAGATTATTCAACCCTTTGTGAAGTAGGGTTATAGGAATTTAAACTCCCAATAGCTTTAATTTGCTGACTAGTTTTCTGCAAGATTGCCCATGCTAAGAGGTCATATTTGCTGTTTGACTATTGCCATTCCTTTACCCCTTTCTAGCATTATTATCAGTAAGGTACAGCAACATTTTTATTTTGTGTTGTGTGTTTGTTGATTAAATTTATTTAACCAGAAATACTTTTCCTCATTGTTCGTTTTACTTCTGTAAAATAAGCATTTCTTGTTTTGATATTATAGCATGCAGTTACTACTTCATCTTTCATTCTAAAACTGAAAATATCATGGTTTTCCTAATTGCCAAAAACCTTATGAAATGAGGTTGGGAGGAGGATGGTCATTTGGTGAGCATAAAATGATTGTTCCTTTTGATTACCCTTTTGATGTGTAGGATGATTAACTCATTTATATTGATGCATTGAAACAGTCGCCTTTAAATATATGTAGTACTAACAATAGCATCTGTGAAAAATAACATTCATTATAGCTGTTTGAAACTATTCTTTAAACATTGAGCATAAGCTTAATAAACAATGATACATTGTTCAGAGTGTTCCAAGAACTTAAACAACTCAGAAAATCAAAATAAATTAAACTGATAATTAGGAACAAAATGGCGTGCTTCCTGAGTTGGTCCATGTGTACTATCATTTCACTGTCACATATGTTTGAATATTGTTAAAAGATACAATATGTACTTGTGCATTTTTTTCTAGGAATTCCACTTAAATAATGTCCATTTAGTTTAAAGCTAATTATCAACAGCATAATATATGCTTATTGATTAAAGTCTTTTTGGAAGACGAATACTTTATGCTGATGTAATCCTTGCTGTTACTCCCCCAGCTCAAAGTTTCTTTCAAGTTTAGCTCATTGATGTGAGCAGTGCGTATGGATGAGTGTTCCCACCCTTTGCAGGGCGTTCTCAGCCAACTGTAAAATACAAGTCATGACAACCACTTTTTTTGGGTCTGTCTTGAAAAACCTGATACTTTACCAAGTTGTTAGTTAAGCAAGTGAACCTTAAACCTCATCTTAGTTTCCTGACTTTTAATTGTTGTTTCAGTTATCAAGGACTGGTGCAAAGGTAAGGTACAAAAGTTTGCACAGATCGCTTCTACTGATTCAAGATAGTTCTGTTTAGTTTTGTTCATTATTTTATTTATTAACTTACTAACACTGGGGTGACCAATGCAAATGTCTTGAAATAGAACCATTTGCCAAATTTCATGCCACTCTTGGCTGAACTTACCTAAACTCTACAGTTGAATGTTATGTTAAAGACTGGTGTGATCTAAATGACTATGCATTGAAAATATAGCATCACTATAGCAGTTCTGCATATTGAGTCAAATTACCATAAATGCTTTATTTGATTGTTTTCTACCTCTACACTTGAACTCATGCTGGACTTTATTGAATTCTGTAGCACATGGACTTATCTTAATGAGTTTTTTTGTTGCATTTTTTTATTGGGATTTCAATACATTCTAAAATTGAAGTCACACAGAACATAAAACTTATTATTTTGTTCATTGACTTTGATGAGCACTCTTATTATTGTCAAATGCAACTAACTTGTTATAGTGTGGTTTTGGTATGGGGCATTTTTATATATAATCATATATAATAAAAATGTGCATTTAACAAAAATATGGAATATTTCTAATTTCCAAGTGAAAGATACTCTGGAAGATTCAATGCGTTTAGATTATGATGGGGTCAGTATATATGAACATAACTTAGTGCACTGAATGTTACCACAGGTATTGAGACGAAATGTGGAAAAACGCTTTTCAGATACTTGCTCATTTTCAGTTATGCTTGGAGACGTTTGTCATAATTTTTGATAAATTACTTTCAAGTTGAAATGTTCGAATGACTACTTTTTGACATATCGTGACAGCTATTGAATGTTGAAGTCACTAAAAATTATACGTCAATTTTGTTGAAATTTGATCTTGTTAAATTAAAAGTTGGCGCGAAGTATTGGGTACAAAGTTCCATTTCAGTTACTGTCACAAATTGTTAGAACATTATTTCAGTGACTGAACTCTTAATATGTAGACCTTGGATTTCTATTTTTGCTGTTTTCCATATTGTAGATATTTGATTTGATTAACAGCAAAATAAAAACAAGTATCTGGACCGGTAACTAAAACTTGAGCATATAGGTAAAATAATTATATAGAAGCTGTGAGCATATCTGATTTTACTTGAAAGATTCCATATTCATCAACTAATAAAGCCTTTTTCACCTTGTAAGACAGCCACTAAATGTACTGAGAATGTACTGATGGATTCTTGAGTAAATTATGAAAATATGCAAAAATTTTTGTATCCTAACACAGAAATATTTTATTGTATGTGTTTTGACATTTGAAATTAATGTTTACATCTTAGCATTGACTATTAATAACTTTCTGAATTTAAAAATTTTTTTTGTTGACAGATTTCAGGCATGATTTTGAAACTTCCTTAAAAGAAAGCTTTCCTAATTTTTCTGTTGTACTCTAATGACTGAGCTGATGGAAAAGCTTGATTAGTAGTAAATAGGTGTTAGCTTCTATTGAAATTAGTAATTAGGATCTTAATAAATCGGGCAGGTATGTTGCCCACATAACTCCGCTTTTCTACATGGCATGTCGTTTCAGACTTTGGTTGTGGATGCAATTCCATTTTGAGAATATTTTTTAGGAGAGATGTATTATGTGTTATGGCAGGGTGCGGGGAAGAGTAAATTTACAATTTTCTAAATAAAAGCTGTGCATGATCTGTATTTTATGCTATCAATCAAAATAGTTTTCATAATTCATGAAACATTTTTTGTATTTACCATATTGCTAACAGTTATGGTTTCTTGCCAATTTCTACTGTATTGCTCGCTTTGGATGGAGATAGTATAACCAATTTTCTGATTTGGCTTTCCACCTTGACACCTCGATGGTCTGGTTGAGATCAGCTTTCTGTCTGCTAGAATTTGTTGAAATGATTTAGTCCATACTTTTGTATTTATTATGTTCTTAATTTTATTATTGTTTGGTTATCTTTCAATCCAGTGACAGTAGACTAAGAACATTTAGACAGTTTAAGAAAATGCAGATATAAATGCCATTTTTAAAATATGAATGTTTTAAGAAATTAATCAAATGGTAATTGCACTGATGTATTCTGCACCTTCCCTAATAAATACAAACTGAGCATTTTGCATTCTCGCAGCAAATAAGTGTTTTTAATCAGATGTGTTTAATGAAGTTTTAATTAAAATGGAGAGTGCAAAGGTACAGATAAGATTTATAATTATTGAACCTGTGTTTTCTAGAATCAATACCTTGAATTTTTATTCTGCTTAAAATAACTAGAACATATAAGTTTTAATAAAATTCTATATATTTTCCTTGATAAAAGGATATGCATATTAATTCCCTTCCTTCCCTATATTTGTAAAATAATGTTTTCACTTATGTCAAACTCTTATAAAGGAATCTTTACCATTCAAATTTATGCAGGCAGGAGGATTACTTTGAGTAAGATACATTGAATTAATAAATGTTATTTCTGAGTCATATAAATAAGTTCACATGAAGAGAATTTGGGTCAGATAATGAACAGGTTCAAAATGGCATCCAATCATTTATATTTAGATTATGAAAGATAAGACTTATTTAATTCAACAGAGAAATGAAATAATGTTTTTCCAAGTCATGCAACTTTGAAATACTGGGTTGATGGTCGAATAGCTATTCAGGAGAGATAAGATTATAAAAATCAAGCAAATTGAAGCAAAATAGGACAAAAATAACTTGGTGCCTTTATCATTGTAGAACATGCCAAAGTCCTTCATGGGACCATTTTAAAACAAAATCTGACACCCGATCTGATCCACTGAAGACTTAAAAAGCATTGTCAAAGAAGTAAATTTTAATGAACGTTTTAAAGGATAAAGAAAGGCCAAGAAATTTAGGGATGGAAAATTCAGGTCTTAGCAGTTGAAAACAAGGCCAAGGTGAAGCGATTAAAATCAAGGATGTTCAAGAGGCTAGAAGTGGAGGTGCAGATATCTCGGTAGTAGGCCTGGGGGAGATTAGTAATGGATAGGATGTGAAAATAAGAATGTGAATTTTTACAGTCAAGACATTTATGGACAGTGAGTACAGCGGACAAGAATGAATGGGGTTTGGTGTGAGTTCAAACAGTGGCAGGAGAGTTTTTGATGACCTCAGGTATATAAACAGTGGAACATGGGAGCTGACCATTAATGTGTTGGAATAATCAAGGCTACAGGTAACAAGTAAGGGTTTTAGCAGTAGAAAATCTGAGTTTCTGGAGGTAGAAAATGGACAGTCTGCATAATGGTGTGCAGTTGGAAGATTATAGCCAATCAAACATACACTGGTGCTCTTTTAACTATTGACATTTTTGTTATTGATAACATTTATAATTCTAAACCACAGTGTCCTTTCTGTCCTGAATCATTTTATATTCACCCTTTCAAATATTTGATTGATTCCGTTTTTAATAAGATTATGGTACTGCAAACCATATTCCAACTACCTGTGGAGGGGCAAAAATAATCTTATAACCATAAGTTGGTTGATATTTAGGGATTCCTGATATTTGTACTCCATATGGCCTCTTCCAGACTATATAATTAATGGAATAATAAAGTTTATCATTCTGCTTTTTAAAAAAAGTTTCAACCTGACTAAGTGTTGAGTAACAGCTAACTTGCCAGATGTTACATTCCTTGTCTTCAATAGCTGCAAAAAACATTTAAACAAAATTTAATTGTAATATTACTGATAACAAAAATACCAATGCAGTACATTCAAAATGATCTGGTTACAACTTTTCAACAGTTACTCAGACTTCGGTCTAGATTCAAATTTTAACAAAAGTTAAAACTTTGCAGACCAACATACAAGCTGACATTTTTAAAAAAATGATACCGTGGCTTATTTCCAAGCCATTGCAAACCACAAATGCATAAAATTTAAATTGTTAATTTTAAATAAAACTCTTTTTCACATCTTTGCTTCATGATTTTACCTGGAATAATAAATTAGAATTAAAATTCACCGTTCCGTAGTCTTATTGTCACTTACCTATTTTCTATAGTCTGTGTTACTTTGAATAAGCAGAATTTTAGGTCTCCCAGCAGCAAGCAAAACTGACAGAACTTTTAAATATCCTCAGAAGAGGCTGCTACCGGCTACTTTCCAAATGGAATATTTAACAGGGAAGGAGGTTTATGCTGACTTTTTTTTTCAATCTTGCCTCCTTTTCTGACCACAGCTTCATTAAATTGCTGTAATATTCTGTTTTTTGCAAGTATTCTAGAATGTTTAATTCTTTTCTGTTTCATGTTTTCAAATCATAAATGCTAGAAATTAAGCAGTCTGTGGTAGCAGAATTTGATTGCTTTTTAACCATCTTTCGATACACTGAACAGTGTATAGTGTTAATGTTGATAGCAAGTTTAAGCAATCGTACCTATGCTTATGAATTTAATTTCTAATTCATATTGGAAACATATCTGAAAAATGAAATGGTGTTGGATGGCATTATCAAATTTAATGTATTTATTCTGGAGAAGTTTGTAAAATGGAACCTAATACAGTTAAAGGAGTTTGGATTTTCCTTGAGTGATATGCGGTTTTTCTGATGAAAACATAAACACTTCAGTCCATGTTTCTGTTCAAAGTTACTCTTGCCATGGGCTGCAGTGTCTATTGCTGTTATGACGTCACAGACTAATTACTGTTTTCAGAACTCTGATTTTCAAAACTGATGAGGAACAAAGCAATCTCACAATGGTTCCAAATCATTTATAAACATTAAATTTGATAATATGAAATTGACTGGGTCTCTTACATGAAGACTTTTTTTTATAATTCATTAAAAGTTCATGGATACATGAAGTGATACAGTGACTTACCATAGGTTTGTTTTAGAATTACCTTTGATATTGTTTCTGTTTGTGCCACTGGTTTATAAAATTACAATCACAATTTATTTCTATAAGCTAGAGTGATGGCCACCAACACAGACTGGTCACTTAGCACAAAGGATGTTTGAGGTTTTCATTTGTATGCCTGTAGGTAATATGAAGAGTTTCCTGTTTCTACTTGCTATATGGTTTAACAGATTTCTTCAAGTGTTTTATTAAAACCCAAGTAATTTTGAGAATAATAAAACAATTTTAGCAGATTCTGATTTAGTTTGGGACACTTTAAATGAAAGATACAATATGGAATGGGGGCTACAACGTAGAATACAAAAATAGTGTTTTAAATCTTGGTGTCAAACAATCGTGATGCAAATGTAAAATATAAAGTTAGTATAATAAAGAGTTCGACATGGGCAATGGTAATGTGAAGAACAATTCTTCGAAATTATTTTGTGCAGAAACATTGCATAACAGCTGCAATATCTTAACTCAAACAGTGTCATATCAGTTGCATGTGTATTTACAAAGTCTTTAAATATTTTATTGATTAGAACAAATAGCAAGTAAATAACTGCTGAAGAGTTTAATCAAGAGCTAGTTGACTCTCTTTGCTATCCAAGTGCAAATAAATATTTCCAAGCTGGGCTGATGGGCCACAGTCTACATCGCTTTCTACCCCGCACTTCAAGCAGTACTTGATGTGACTATCTGACCCACTACTGTAGCAATGCCAGTCAGAGCAGTATAAAACTGTTTTTATTACTCCTAGGGTAATTACTCCCTTAATCTATTTATAACAAAGTTATGAGTTTTATTGATCTTTATGCTAGTAATGAAATGAATTCGTGATATGTCTTAGTTTGGTCGCACAAATTAAATTTGCAGTACACTGTATGTTACTGTTATATGTGGAACAAACAATGGTTAAATTTTGCTTTTTGTTTGATGTCCATACCTGCATTTCTCCTCACATTTCTGCCCATAAAACACTTATTTAACTGATGAAGCAATTGATCATTTATGCTAAAACTTGATATTTTGTTCAGTGGTTTAGGAATTTTGCTTTCCTTCTAGCATTATCAAAAAGTGAGCATAATATAACAGTATTTATACTAAAACATCTAAAAAGAATCTGGTGTAAATAAGATTGATTTGCATACCCTGTTAATATACTGTTGCAGTTATACCATTGGTAGGGTAGTTAAATAAAATGCAAGCAAACAGCCATATTGTAATACCATGTCATATCATGTCGAGGTGGAGGTCTACTTGCTCAAATACATGTATGTGTACTGATTAGTGAAATTCAGTAGAATAGGCAACTTGTGATTTGTTAAAAATAGGGCAATCTGGATGAGTCTTTTAGCTCCTTTAAACATTTAAATTTAAGGGTTATGATATCTACTGGTTACAAAATAACTGCAGCTGTTGGTGGCTGGGCCACCTGTTTTCAAGTATACTGTCAGGCATGATTTTATAGAGATTGAATGAAATTAACATTCTGCAGATTTCTTTTTCTTCGAGTGCACTAAGATTGATTGTGCCAGACTGATGCCACACATAAAACACGTCGAGGATAGTAATGATTTGGAGGTGCCGGTGTTGGACAGGGGTGTATAAAGTTTAAAAACTGCAACCTGGTATTTTGTGATTTTTAACTTTGTACACATAGAGGATATTAGGTTTCTATAGGACAATTATCTTTTCCCACTTAAACAGTGACAATAAAATGACGATCTCTGACATGCCATCTAGTGATACTGTACATTGCTGTTGAATGAACAAAGCTGCTTCTAGGTTCAAATGGCTGTTCAGTCAGGCACAGTTGGTGAATAATGAAATAACTGGATCTTATTATTGCATGCTGGAAAGATGCCCAGTCAGAAACTGTTCCTCAGGAACCGAACATGGGATAACCTTTCAAATTCAGATTTCTTGTAACTTTTTCTGATTTTATTTTATATCCCCAATATATTTTCATCTTGTCACAGCATAAAAATTTGCATTGTGGTTATTATTTGCAGATATTGAAACTTCTTTATTCAAGATGTTATATTTTGTTCACGGCAGTGTAAAGTACTCAGAACAAGAAAAGAACCCATTCCTCAACAATCTCAAATTAACAACTTTAAAGGAGTTTCATCCTTTTTGATTGCTCGGCTCCAGATAATATATCATTTCATATATTTTGGTTTCCATTTTGAAAATCTACCTACACAATTAATCCTCTCAAAGGACCTTGAGGATATATACGTGGTATTGTGAAAGGAATGATAGAACCCTGTTCTTGTTAGATTTCTCAATTTCGAATTCCACTTCCCAGATCTCTGTCCCAGGTAAAACTGGTGGCAGGAGTGGCTCTCTGCCTTTATGCCTGATGAAGGGCTTTTGCCTGAAACATCGGTTTTGCTGCTCCTCGGATGCTGCCTGAACTGCTGTGCTCTTCCAGCACCACTAATCCAAAATGCAGACCAAATAACAATAGTCATTGTTATCAAGGGCTGTTCAGATTAATGTTTTATTAGCCTAGAACATTGAAAGGATGCTTAACAGTCTGTAATTCTCTGCAGAGATAGGAGGAAAGTCAGTAATCAATTTAACATAACTTAGTCCTATACACCACCTAGTATGTTGTTGTGAACACTCATTGGCAGAGGTCCGGTAACAGATCTTTTGCCTGCTATCTTTCGCCGTTATTATCTTTGCTCGCTGTCTTGTAGACATAATGGCATTACTGGGAAAACAAGGATGTCATTTTTCTTGAAAGAGATGTTATCAGTTGGTCTGAAGTGTTTTCTTTGTTTAAGTTAGTGTTGTGAATGCTACATGAAGTATCAGGGCAAGATCTTTAGCAGACTAAGCATGTTTCTTTTTGCCATACTGTTAATGACATGCAAAAATTCTAAGAGAAGTGGATGTGTAAAGTTTAATTTACTTAATCTTGCTTTAAATTGTGAACCTATATTACATTTTTCAGCTAATTTTTAAAGCTAAATCATTTATACAATTCTTAATTATGTTTTTTCATACTCTGTTTATTGCCATTTTCCAAGATTCATATTTTGCTCAGCCCAAACTCTTGATCAGTTCCAGGCGAAGGGCAAATTTCTTTTTGGAATTAAACCCTGTAGTTTTATTTGCTCAAACATTTGTGTTATAATTTTAGAGGAATGAAAGCATAGTGGTTATGGTACTGGGCTAGTCTGAACCAATGATCCAAAGACATTACTTCAAATCCCAACGAGAGGTTTTAAATTAATTAATTAAAAACATCTATAACAAGATGTATCCGAAAAAGTGATCATGAAACTACTGGATTCTTTTTTTAAAAAAATCCAACTTACTAATATCTTTTAGGGAAAGAGATCTGCCCTTTCTGGTCTGGTGTAATGTGACCCATTATTTGTAACTGTCATATTTCTAGCAAACTACTCTGTATTTAAGAAGGCAACACTGAATCAGCTTCTTGAAGGCACTTAGATGTCACACCAGCAACACCCATTTCCATGAATGACTTCATACGAAAATGCTTAGGATATGCATTTCAATTCTGGTTGAATGAAAAATCATAACTCACCATGTATAAGGCTTAAAGTTTCCCTAAATCACACCCAGGACAAATAGAAGGAACAGAGTGCGACGCAACTCTACTGTACATTATTTACAAGTTAGGCCTGACGTTTGCACAAAAAAGGCAAGTATGCCATTTCCAACATGGTGTATTGGATAAGCCTGATCGTGTCAAATCTTCAACTAAGAAAGACTGCGCACTTTCAATTTGTTTCTGGAAGAACTCGTATAACCACTTGTTCAGATTGGCGAGGCTGTATTATCCGTGTAATGTGGATATGCATTATGTAATACCAATTGTAAGACTCATCATCATTTTGGGCGGCGCGGTGGCACAGTGGTTAGCACTGCTGCCTCACAGCACCAGAGATCCGGGTTCAATTCCTGCCTCAGGTGACTGACTGACTGTGTGGAGTTTGCACATTCTCCCCGTGTCTGTGTGGGTTTCCTCCGGGTGCTCCGGTTTCCTCCCACAGACCAAAAATGTGCAGGTTAGGTGAATTGGCCATGCTAAATTGCCCACAGTCTTAGGTGAAGGGATAAGTGTGGGGGAATGGGTCTGGGTGGGTTGCGCTTCAGCGGGTCGGTGTGGACTTCTTGGGCCGAAGGGCCTCTTTCCACACTAAATAATCTAATCTCTCAATTTATCCATGTCCCCTTAATTGTTTGTTTGTAGTTTTAATTGCATTTTAATTATCTCTCGGCGGAGCAGGTAACGGCTGTCTGGTGGGTTTTTTTTTAAAGTCGCGGTATAGTCCAGTTATTGTTTTTTAACTGCTAAAATTTAAAAGTTTTTTTTAAGCGCCTAGCGGACCCAGAAGCTGGTGTCGCGCTAGCTTACCTGGGAAGGTTTTCTTTTCTTATAAAAGCGCGCAGGCGAGGAACCCGAGGCACTACAGGGGTAGAGCCTCCCACCCGCCCTCCTCCTCTCACCTAATAATATGACCCGTTGTGATAAGCAGGTAAGTGCTGGATTTTACTTGTTTGTTTCTTTAGATCTAGTTTTTAAAGTTTACCTTTTAGAGGGATGGCAGCGAAGGCAGTGCAATGTTCCTCTTGCAGCATGTATGAGGTGAGGGAAGCCATTAGCGTCCCTCCTGATTACACTTGCAAGAAGTGCACCCATCTCCGGCTCTTCCAAGACCGTGTTAGGGAACTGGAGCTGGAGTTGGATGAACTGCGGATCATTCGAGAGGCAGAGGTGGTCATAGATCAGAGCTTTAGGGAAGTAGTTACTCCGAAAGTTGTAGAGAGATGGGTGACAGTGAGGGGGAATGGGAGGAAGCAGCCAGTGCAGGGCCCCCTGCAGTCATTCCCCTCAAGAACAAGTATACCGTTTTGGATACTTGTGGGGGGGGATGACTTACCAGGGGTAAGCAATGAGGTTCAGGCTTCTGGCACGGAGCCTGTCCCCGTTGCTCAGAAGGGAAGGGTGGAGAAAGGTAGAGCGATAGTTATTGGGGACTCAATAGTGAGGGGCACAGATAGGCGGTTTTGGGGGGCCACAGAGACTCACGATTGGTATGTTGCCTCCCAGGTGCAAGGGTACGTGATGTCTCTGATCGTGTTTTCCGGGTCCTTAAGGGGGAGGGGGAGCAGCCCCAGATCGTGGTCCACGTTGGCACCAACGACATAGGTAGGAAGAGGGGTGAGGATGTTAGACAGGCTTTCAGGGAGCTAGGTTGGAAGCTCAGAGCTAGAACGAACAGAGCTGTTGTCTCTGGTTTGTTACCCGTGCCAAGTGATAGAGAGTCAAGGAATAGGGAGAGAGAACAGTTAAATGCGTGGCTACAGGGATGGTGCAGGAGGGAGGGATTCCGGTTTCTGGACAACTGGGGTTCTTTCTGGGGAAGGTGTGACCTCTATAAACAGGATGGTCTACACCTGAACCTGAGGGGCACCAGTATCCTTGGGGGGGAGGTTTGCTAGTGCTCTTTGGAAGGGTTTAAACTAACTCTGCAGGGGCATGGGAACCTGGACTGTAGCTTTAGGGTACAGGACCTTGAGTGTAGGGAGGTTAGGAGCATGGCATCGATCTCGAAGGAGAGTGCCTCTAAACAGGAAGGTGGCTTGAAGTGTGTATACTTCAATGCCAGAAGTATAAGAAATAAGATAGGTGAGCTTGCAGCATGGGTTGGTACCTGGGACTTCGATGTTGTGGCCATTACAGAGACGTGGGTAGAACAGGGACAGGAAATGCTGTTGCAGGTTCCAGGGTTTAAATGTTTTAGTAGGGTCAGAGATGGGGGTAAAAGAGGGGGAGGTGTGGCATTGCTTGTCAAGGATAGTATTACAGCAGTAGAAAGGGTGATGGAGGAAGACTTGCCATCTGAGGTAGTTTGGGCGGAGGTTAGAAATAGGAAAGGTGAGGTCACCCTGTTAGGAGTTTTCTACAGGCCTCCTAATAGTCCGAGAGAAGTAGAGGAAAGTATTGCGAGGATGATTCAGGAGAAGAGTGAAAGTAGCAGGGTGGTTGTTATGGGGGACTTTAACTTCCCAGATATTGACTGGGAAAGCTATAGCTTGAGTTCGTTAGATGGGTCGGTGTTTGTCCAATGTGTGCAGGAGGGTTTCCTGACACCATATGTAGACAGGCCAACAAGAGGTGAGGCTATACTGGATTTGGTTCTAGGTAATGAACCAGGCCAAGTGTTAGACTTGGAGGTAGGTGAGCACTTCGGGGGCAGTGACCACAACTTGGTGACTTTTACTCTAGTGATGGAGAGGGATAAGTGTGCACTGCAGGGCAACAGTTATAGCTGGGGGCAGGGAAATTATGATGCGGTGAGGCATGACTTAGGATGCGTGGATTGGAAAAATAGGCTTCAAGGGAAGAACACGAATGATATGTGGAGATTGTTCAATGAACAGCTAATGGGTGTCCTTAATAAGTATGTACCAGTCAGGCAGGGAGTAAAGGGTCTTGTGAGGGAGCCGTGGTTTAATAAGGAATTGGAATCCCTTGTGAAAGGGAAGAGGGCGGCCTATGTAAAGATGAAGCGTGAAGGTTCAGTTGGGGCGATTGAGAGTTATAAGGTAGCCAGGAAGGATCTAAAGAGAGAGCTAAGAGCAGCGAGAAGGGGACATGAAAAGTCCTTAGTTGGTAGGATTAGGGAAAACCCAAAGGCTTTCTATAGGTATGTCAGGAATAAAAGGATGACTAGGGTAGGCATCGGTCCAGTCAAGGATAGTAGTGGGAAGTTGTGTGTGGAGGCGGAGGAGATTGGTGAGACACTAAATCAATACTTTTCGTCAGTATTCACTCAGGAACAGGACACTGTTGCTGATGTGAATATTGAGTCACAAGTGATTAGAATGGATGGCCTTGAGGTACGTAGGGAAGAGGTCTGGGGAATACTGGAAAGGATAAAAATAGATAAGTTCCGTGGGCCTGATGGCATTTATCCTAGGATCCTCTGGGAAGCTCGGAAGGAGATAGCGGAACCATTGGCCTTGATTTTTATGTCGTCGTTGTGTACGGGAATAGTGCCAGAAGACTGGAGGATAGCGAATGTGGTCCCCTTGTTCAAGAAGGGGAGCAGGGATAGCCCGAGTAACTATAGGCCAGTGAGCCTCACTTCTGTTGTGTGCAAAGTCTTAGAGAGATTTGTAAGGGATAGGATTTATGAACATCTGGATAGGAATAATGTGATCAAGGATAGTCAGCATGGTTTTGTGAAGGGCAGGTCGTGCCTCACAAACCTTATTGAATTCTTTGAGAAGGTGACCAAGGAGGTGGATGAGGGTAAAGCAGTAGATGTGGTGTATATGGATTTTAGCAAGGCGTTCGATAAGGTACCCCATGGCAGGCTAATGCAAAAACTATGGAGGTATGGCATTGAGGGTGCATTAGAGGTTTGGATTAGGAATTGGCTGGCTGGAAGGAGACAGAGGGTAGTAGTTGATGGTATAGGTTCATCTTGGAGCGCAGTTACTAGCGGTGTTCCACAAGGATCTGTTTTGGGACCATTGCTGTTTGTCATTTTTATAAATGACCTGGAGGAGGGGCTTGAAGGCTGGGTGAGCAAGTTTGCGGATGACATGAAAGTCGGTGGAGTTGTGGAAAGCGAAGAAGGATGTGGCAGGTTACAGCGGGATATAGATAAGTTGCAGAGCTGGGCAGTAAGGTGGCAAATGGAATTCAATGTAGCTAAGTGTGAAGTCATTCACTTTGTTAGGAGTAACAAGAAGATGGATTACTGGGCTAATAGTAGACTACTTGGTAGTGTGGATGAGCAGAGGGATCTTGGTGTCCATGTACACAGATCTTTGAAAGTTGCCACCCAGGTAAATAGTGCTGTGAAGAAGGCATATGATGTACTGGGCTTTATTGGTAGAGGAATTGAGTTCCGGAGTCCTGAGGTCATGTTGCAGTTGTATAAGACTCTGGTGCGGCCTCATCTGGAGTATTGTGTGCAGTTTTGGTCGCCATACTATAGGAAGGATGTGGAGGCATTGGAACGAGTGCAGAGGAGGTTTACCAGGATGTTGCCTGGCATGGTAGGAAGATCGTATGAGGAAAGGCTGAGGCACTTGGGGCTTTTGTCATTGGAGAAAAGAAGGTTTAGGGGAGATTTGATAGAGGTGTACAAGATGATTAGGGGTTTAGATAGGGTTGACAGTGAGAACCTTTTTCCGCTAATGAAGTCAGCTGTTACTAGGGGACACAGCTTTAAATTAAGGGGTGGTAGGTATAGGACAGATGTTAGGGGTAGATTTTTTACTCAGTAGGTTGTGAGTTCATGGAATGCCTTGCCAGTAGCAGTGGTGGACTCTCCCTCTTTATGGTCATTTAAGCGGGCATTGGACAAGCATATGGAGGTTATTGGGCTAGTGTAGGTTAGGTAGGCTTCGGTCGGCGCAACATCGAGGGCCGAAGGGCCTGTACTGCGCTGTATTTTTCTATGTTCTATGTTCTATCATAAATAATCCACCAATAATGCAAGGATAATATTCTGATGTCATGGCTTTTCCTTTTGTTTTTGCATTATGCTTTATGAATTGGCTAGATACTTATATATAATATTGTATATTAGCGGAGCTATGTGTTTTATAATTTTTTTTACATTGTATCAAAGTCAAAACACCAGCAATTTTTCTGAGGGCCAAAATAAGGTTGTTAATTTTTGCCATTATTTTGGCAAAGGTGCTGAATTTTCAGTGAAGACCAGGGTTAATGAATATTCTGTTACATGGATCATTGATATTGGATTTCTAAACAATTAGTGTGTCATCGGTTTTTTTCTTTCCCCGAGTTCTAATCTACTTGTTAGGTCACTCTCGCAACCAATTTTAAAACAGCATGCTTGAAGCTGGAAATTAGGGAGATATCTCCTAAGTGAATGCCACCTTATCACCTTGGTAACCCCAAAATGCTTTCTTTTGATTTTCAGTGAACTTGATGGGCAACTTCCTTTCTTTCGACTTGAGTTACTTTTTAAAATGGACATGCTGGGAACTGCCAGTCTGTCTAGCTAATCCATGAATAATAATTTATCACCTCAAATTTCCTTTATAGTCATAAATCTTGACTTGTTACCTCAGTGCAAAGTTGAAATTAACAAAGTCTTTAGGCTTGATCAGGTTGAAATAGTTGCATAATTATGGATCCAGCAATAAGCTTAAGGAAAAGAAACATTGTAACTTGAAAGTTGCATTTCTAAAGTAGTAAAATTTAAATTGATCTCAAAAAAAGTATCTTGAATCTACATGTTATGACACAACTCCACGATAAGTGGGATTTGCACCAGGGCCTTCTGGCCCAGAGGTAAGGACATTACGCTGCCTCAAGACCTGTTTGTGAGACTTATCCATGTGCATAGATTGACTTGACCAAAGAAAATATATTCAATTGAGACTGCTTAATGATACAATGACCCAGGATGTGCTAGCGAAGCAGCACCTTGTGATGAGTGCTGGCAGTAGAATATCCACCCCCCTCCGTCTCCACGGAGTTGGTGAATGGGATGAGTAGCTTGTCATTAAATAATAGTGAAGCAGATAGAATAAATTGGCATAAAATCAGATACAGCAAACAGCAGCACTCACCTTTATTCCAAGTCTGAGTGAATCTTGCCTGTTTTCAGTGGAAAATAATACTGTTGTGAATAATCCTGAAAACAAAACGCATGATAATCTTAGATCCTTTTGGCAAGTGCCTCCTTAAATCCCATTCCATGCGCCTCTGTACCCCTCTGCTCTTTGAAAAAGTATGTGGAGCTAATGGATTTCATCATTTCCAAGACACAGACCACCCATTAATATTTCTTCCTCCCATTCCTTTCCAAATCTTATCACCTCACTAACTGTGAACTCCACCTCTCAATTCACAATGGTTTCCCATGTCCCTTTCTTGGATCAGCTTATCCATGAAACTCATATACTTTTTAAAAAAAAAAATTTGGATCCTTCTTTTCATGTTAATTACTGCACTATTCCAAACCTTTTTTTTCCCGTCATGTGCTTTGAACATGTTTCTTTACATATGTTCCTATCTCTCCAATAATGTTGGCCAGCAGGATGGTAGGGATAAGTGAGTGGTTCAGTTTAAGACATGGGAGCAATGTTTTAGATGAAGTAACGTACAGAGAATGATAGGCTGAACTTCAGAATAATATAGAGGTGGTAGATATATTGATGTCAAGTTTCAGTAGCAAATAGGCTAGGTGCAGGTCATTCTGTTATAACATGTGTTTTGTCAATGCAAATTTGCTATAATACAATTGACGAATTGGGGATACTGTTTCTAAAGCTCGATTTTTCAATAATGTAGGGTTGCCCAAGAACGCAACCATCGCACTATAGAAGAACTACCTGTATGTTCATTCACCACATTACAAGTGTACAAGAAGGTAGTTTGATGGAATGTTGCTGGCTCTTTGAGCAGGAACTAGAAGATGTGGCCGATCATAAAATTTGCAGCATCTATTCTAATCAGAAGGTTCATATTTTTCTCTTAATAATCTAAATTGCGCTACCATTTTGTTGAATTTAGTGTGCAGTTTACAGAACGTGTCTTTAGTTGGTATCTGTTGGTAGTGTTTATCAGTTTTCTCACTTGTTTTTCCACTCAATCACAGACCTTCCCCTCCCTTCACCATCATCTTTTCCTTGTTGCTTTAAATACGGTGCATCTCTATTCCCACTTCTGATGGAAGTTCCATCTGAAATCTTAACTCTTGGTTTTTCTATCCACGTTCTTCTAAACGCTTTCGATATTTTCTGTTTTTACAATGTTGTATATATTATTTTGCTATAATTTCGTACCTTTGAGAAGAATACTGATTTTCATTACTGATGACCTCCCTTTATGTTAAATAGAAACTTTTTTGTAAAGAATGATTAATTTCTAATGTGCAAGAGGTTCTTGTTGACTTTTCATTGTTTTACATCATCTTCATGGAGTTGGTTATTGCCTATTGTCTTTTGTTAGTTGCTTCCTATTTTTCATCTGTATGTCTTCCAAGGATCTAACATTAGTACACTATTTCTTTTTGACATTCTGTTCCTTGACATCATTCAAAAACATAACCATAGTTTTTATATTAATTGAGTCCCAGCATTACTTTAGTCTTGACTCTGTCTTACTGCTTATCTGCCATGCAATACTGGATGACCTAAAATTTTCTTCAGTTAAATACAGTCGGTTCTGCTTTAACCAGTGTTTCTTTAACACGATTGAAGAATTTCGACTATTATTTATAGAGTGCAAATGGAGTTGGCTATAAAGTGATTCTGGCCCCATTAGTTTAAATGGCACAGTGATTGCACGATTTTCTTATAACATGAGATCGTACAAGAACTGAACTATCGTGCTATATCAGAACTGGCTGTATTGGGAAAATGCAAGTCATTGTTTTGATTCCCAGCCACAATCTGTGTTCCCTATATATCAATTCATCTATCATCTTTTCTCAGACTAAACCAGTCTGTTTTGCAGGTTTGTTGTTGTATTATCACTTAGTACTATCACTGAAGACTGCCTGTTTTACCCCTTTGGACTTATTTCTTCGCATATTTAATTGTTACTGTGGTGTGTCCGGAAACATTTATTGTGCTAAAGGTACTGCGTAGATCTAAGTTGTTATTTCACTACCATACATACATGCACACTCGTGTAGTTCTGTGATAGATCACAGGTGAGGAGGAAATGAAAAGCTGTAATCCAATATCTAAACTTGAGGTTTTCTTTCATGAATTAGGTTGCTTTCTGAATCCTTCAATTGGATTAAAACCTTGTAATTCCCTCCTCAGTAGCCTACCTTTATGGAATAGTTTAATTATGCAATTTTCTACAGCAAAACATCAGATTCCATCCCTTGTGGTGGCTGTATATAAATCCTGCTCTTTCTATTCTGTCCCAAAAGCAAACAGTGTTTAATTTGCTATACCCTACAGACACATTTATTTTGATAAAATATTCTAGAAATACTTACCACTTGAATATGTTTCTGTTGTCCTAAGTCCTTTTTGAAGATGCTCTTTTTGAGGGGGGAAAAAAAGTAAGGTATCAGTCTTTCAATGTGAATTAAAAATAAAACCAGACTGAAGGAGGACCGTCAATCATGACACTGATCCTTATTTCAGGTCTGCTGGAGTTTAGTTGTCACCATTTATTAATTTTCAAAATAATGTTTGATCTTGTGATTTGTTTTGTTGTGTTTTGCCATGTGCTAAAAATATGTTTATCTATTTGAATTACAGGAACAGTTATGAAATTATATGCACGTACTGTAGCTGTGATACCTGGCAATGCAAAAACTTTTCACGATGTTTTAATTATACTGTCTGTTGCTTTTGTTTTCTAAACGCTTAAAGATTCAATTTCTTTAAAGATAATTTACTGAGAATATTGCTATTGAAAATCAATTTCTGTGCAAAATCCTTCCAATGACTCCCTCTGCTCTGTTTCCACGGGCTTCTATTTTTAACCTGGTAGGAAAGAATAATCCTGTACAATTGTCCACGATGTAGTGCTGGATGAATTAATTGGATAGATCCGCACTTGCTGCCACAGCCACTGCTAACAACAAGTCTAGATGGGCAGTTTGCTCACAGTGAGTAATGGAATTTGATGTAGTTTTCATTTCTATTTTCCATTTGGGAGCTACACCGCTTCTCCCCTGTCATTAAGTCAACAGCAAAACGAGGCAGATCATGTATCGTTGAGAAGAATGAAAAGCCATTTTTACTTTCCAAATTATGCATAAAGCTGAAAACTGTAGAGAGATTTTCTTTGTGGATGTACTTCCCAGGAGGGTATTGATGAAGTAATCTCACATTCTATTGTTGAGTAGATTTCACTGTTGTAATTGTACTGAAGTATTTTAGCCAGGGGCTTGGTTACTATTGGAGCACAGGTCTTCAGTACTGTGGTTAGGATATTCTCAGGACTCATATCGTCTATAACGTTAGTGCCTTCAGCCATTTCTTGCTATCATGTGAAGTGAATGAAATTGACTGAAGAAAGGCATCTATGATGCTAAAGACTTCAGGATGAGGTCAACATGGATCATCCAATTTATACTTCTGATTGAAGTTTGTTGCAGATGTTTTAATTTTGTCTTTTGCATTGTTTGCTGGATTTCATAATCAAAAATAGTGATATTTGCAGATTTGTTTAATTGTTTACCACAATACACAACTGGATGTGGAAGGACTGCAGAGCTTAGATCTGATCCTTAGTTGTGGGAATGTTTAGATTTTTCTATTACATTCTGCCTTCATTGATTGGCATGCAATTAGTCCTGTCGTAGCTTTACCGGGTTGATGTCTTAATTTAGAATATGCCTGTTGATGTTCCTGGTATGCTGTCCTGCACTCTTCATTGAACCAGTTTGACCACTTCATGCTAATGGTAGAATGAGAGATATGCTTAGGCGTAAGGTTGCAGATTGTGAATAAATACAATTCTGCTGATTGTCCACAACTCAGAGTTGCTACTTCTGTTTCTTTTTAGCATGGTGTTAACACCACACAGCAAATGGAGGTCATATTGTCACGTATATATAAAATGGAGGCCTTGGTGACTAGACAAGTATATATTGCTTGTACCTATTTGCTCTCCTTAACGTGACATTCTATCTATGAAGACTGTACTGCAGTTATTTTTACCAATACTGTCATGGGCAAAGACATCTGTGGTAGGTAAGTTGTTGAGGATGAGCTCAAGTAACCTTTTCCCTCTTGGTTTGCTCACCACTTGCCACAGACTCTATCCACCAACTGTTTCCTTTTAGACTTGGTCAGTATTAATGCTGCTGATTGACTCACTCTTAATGATGCGTGTTTAAGGCTTCCACCCAGAGTACATTCCACCCTTGGTAAAAACAATGACTGCAGATGCTGGAAGGTGCAGATACCCCTCCTGATGAAGGGCTTTTGCCCGAAACGTCGATTTCGAAGCTACTTGGATGCTGCGTGAACTGCTGTGCTCTTCCAGCACCACTAATCCAGAATTCCACCCTTGGTTCCTCTTCCAGATGATATTCTTATGGAGAAATAGTATGTGGAGTATTCAGTGGTCATAAGCGGAAGAATTCCAAATCCATATTTGACCTGATATCATGAAACTTTGAGAGATCTGGAATTAATGTTGGGGACTACCAGATCAACTTATAACAGCATGCCACTGTTCTGTCTCCTCTGGTGGGTCTGTCTTGTTAGCATAACATGGCGTGCCCAAGAATGTCAGTATTTCGATCATTGCCCTCGTGTACGATTCATGGGATGGCTGTCAGCTTGTTGTTTACAGCTGGGACAGCTCTCCCAACTTTAGTACAAGCCCCAAAGGTTAGTAAGGATGACTGTAGGTCTGCAGCTTTACTGTTATCATTGCTAGATTGTTTGCCTGGCTTTGATCCCTCGTGATTTTTCTGTGGTGATTTCAATACAACTGAGTAGCTTGCTCGGACATTCAAGAGTAACCACTTTGGTGTAGGCCTGAAGTCTCGTGCAGACCCAACTAGGTAGGAACAGATTTCCATTCCATTCCTAAACAACTGTGAATTAGATGAGTTTTACAGCAATCAACAATGGTTTCATGGCCACGGTTACCCAGACTAACTTTTAATTCCTTAATTATGAATGAAATCCAAATTTTATAAGCTATCCTGATGAAATTTGAACCCATATCCCAAAGCAATAGCTTCGGTCTCTAGATTGCTGGTCCAGTGACATTATCACCATTGTCTTCTCTTGATATTATTTATAATTTTTACTACAAAAGATTTGTAATTCAGCGAAGTTTGTATGATTTTAATGTGAGCATTGCAGAATTTTTTTTAGAATGGATCAGATTTGTAATTATATGTGTGAATTATACTTGTCCATTATGCATTTGGTAGGACTGATGGAAAATTACAAGAACACTTGTGATGGAAACAAAAACATTTGCAGTTCTTTTGGTTTTTACTTTTGATTGGAGATTAGCTGCAATAAATAAGTGGTGCACTACAAACAATGAGCAACAAAAATATTGGATGAATTTCCTACTTTTGATTTGTAACAAACTTGTTGAACTTCACTTTTGAATTATTGTGTTCTTTTGTATTGTTATTATTCATTGATTATGAGAATAGAGTGATACGCTTGAAGATCTCATGTAGCAATAATGTAGAGTTTTCTGAGAACCTGGAGCTGCCAAATATTCTTGGATCTCTAACATTGGTGATGATACACAGGAATCATTCTCACTCCTGAAATTAAACCAGCCTGGGTAGAGAAATCAGGAATAGCCTTCTCTTCTACAACTTTATAGCATGTAGCCAAAACCTTCCTCAAATAGTTTTTTCCACTGGAAAAAATGAGTGTCAAACAATTTGCGTTCTGATCCTGGAATGTCATCGTGAGCTACGTATTTAAATATGTCTGCTGCTCCACAGGACTCTTGGGAGTTTTGCTTTGAGAATTTCTGAAAGGTTAGTGTTGAAATATAGATTTTGCTACATCTAATATTGTTAGTGAGGCTACAGCACCCTTAACCCATATCCACAAAGCTGGTGAAAGTGCATCTACACATCTGTGACCCAAATGAAAAAGGGCAGCTGAAAGCTGCCAAATGAGATTGAGGTTTAAGAAATAGTCAAATGAAATGTGAATTGTAGTGAGTGAGTTAAATCTGGAGTCAAAAAAAATATATAGAGCTATAGATGCTGGAAGTCATTAGCAAACAAAAATTGCTGGAAAAACTCCGGTTTGGCAGCATCTCTGGAGAGACCTTTTCAGGTCCAGTGACCCTTTTTCAGAACTGGCTCAGATGTTCTAAGCAAGCTGAGTATACCCTGGAATATGCTTCTTTTGAATAATAATTTTTGACTATTTGCACTGAATTGTGGGAAATGTTATCATCATCTTGGATTCGGTGTAGATTCAAATTATACTTAAAGGAATTTTGCATGCCAGGCCTGAGAAAATGTGTCAGTTGTGTTGTCATTTGTTTGATGTTTATAATTGTTATCACTTTTTTTGGATTCTCTGCTTCATTTAGTATTTCATGATTGACCAGATAGTTTGTTCCACACAAGTTTCAGTAACATTCTGGGACTGCCCATTTGTAAATATTCAAGAGAGACATATAGCTTGATTTCCTTTCATATTTATTGCGCAGTGAGGGATCAGTTTTTGTAGATAGTCTGGCTAAAACAGAAACCTGTTGTAATTTGCCAAGTTCTTCATGCTTTATAAAAAATATATATTTAATACTTATAAACATTAGTGAGAATTTTGAAATACCATTCCTTTTTAAAAATGCATGAAATAATTGGTTTTATTGTTGAGTTGCTCTAGTTTCACAGTCAACCAAAAAAAAAATCTGATCTGAGGGTATAAGAGTGTCATCCTAAAACTTGAACTTCTGCTTTGAGGGTTTACAATATGATAAACACTGCTGGATTTGAAGTCTGCACCAGTACAAAATGAAAGTCATTTGTAATGCATATTTCTGATATGATTCAGTTACTTTAAAAAGTAAAGCATTTTCCTTTATTTCATTTTGTGCTTTTGAAGGCCTCACTATTTTGAGAAAGGCACTGTTCCAGGGTTGCCCATTGAGTGGTCTTCATTTCAATTTAAAATGAAATTAGTTTGAATTGGAGAAAAGTTCATGTTTTGAAATTTTCTTTTTGTTTTGAAGAATACTTTCAAACTGTTGAGTTTGAATTGAAATGTTTGGTGTAATTATGTAAAATCCAATAGACATTAGTTTTAATATCTGCATGTATTATATGTACAAAACATGTCTTGAGGAAAACATTTTTCCATAGCAAAATGTAGCAAAAGAATAAAAGGAGGAAAGAATCTTGTCATCCATATTATAATTTAAAGTCTTGAAATTTGTACTATTCTTGCATCCTTGAGCTCATTTGCCGAGTGCCTCAAGTGCCAGTTTCTATCTTTCATTTGCCCTCCAGTTAACGAACCAAAAGGTCCCTGTGGAACTAGGAGAGGAAACAGTTGCAGATGAATTTATCAACTGTGTAGGTGGTAGATGAAAAGAACTTGATTACCTACAGCAAAAACATTGATGGAGCATGGTGTCAATTGGGCCCCTAGTTAAAGTGTATATGTCAGTATATGGGAAAGTCTCTTATATTGATAAAAATATACTACTTTATAGCCTGTTGCTAGTATCTTCCAATATTATATTTGCTTTTATATGGTATGATATGTTACTCAGTAAATATTTAAATAAAAATTAGGTTTTTTTTATAAATGAACAAAGTGCTAAGTACCTTTTTCTTCAAATTATATTGAACTATGATTTTACACCCACTGACCTGACAATACAAGTCTCAAGTTGAAAGCAACAGGAATTATTAGCGTAACATCAATAGGAAGAGGCAATGAGTTTCCGGTCTCTGATGTATAGAATCACTGGACCACTACGGAAATGGGTGGATCACTTGGACAGCCCTGTAGACATCTAGGGAAATGATCACTGTGGATGGTTAGCTTTTCGCAACCTGCTGTCTGGCTGAAAATTGAAACAGACAGTCTGGCTATATAGGGTGGTTGTGAAAATCAGATGAATGGAAAGCGCAAATAGAAGGAAAAATAATGAATAGGCTACATACACTTGGTCCTTTCTAGAGGCTAGTATGATATGCCTACAAAACATGCAGATGGTTGCTCTTTCTAAATAATGAACAAAATGGACTAAGAACAGAACCTTGACAAGGAGTGCATTACTTTATCCAAGGGAAAAGGCACATCAGAATTGGATCAAACTTAAATAAATTTGAAACTTTTTTCCCTCAAATAAAATTGAAGAATATGAATTTGTTTGAATTTAGAGATAAATTGATAAAAGTAAAAAAAAAAATTTCCATTATAGATTCTTGCCTTTTGATGAGCACACCCTTCAGGATGCAGAGCATGTCACTTACAATGAGGCATGCTGGTTGTGTGTTGTATTATATCCATTTAAATCAATATCTCCACAATTATTTGTTTTTGATCAATGAACCACTGCAGATTTTGGCTGAAAGCATTGGTGAAAATAATTAGAAACCTTGAAACAGATGTCTTACCATGATGTTTGAAATGTAAGTTAAACATGGTTGTTGCAACAGTAACATTCTGTTTAGGTAATGATGACAGCTGTTCTAACTGAGGGGCTTTTGTCAGGAAGTAAAAGTGTGTTCATAAATAGTCCCTCATTTGCATATTGGAAAACTGTGACATTCATACACAATTTACACAATTAACAGGTAATATTTTTATAGAACTGCTATTAATAGAAATTGAATGACAATTATTTTAGAAGGCTGTTGTTAATTGTGTCTGAACAACAGCAGAGCAGCAACAATTTGATTTTGATAGTTTCTCTCAGGCAGTTTATTTTGCTGAGGAAATTCAAAACTCTTAAGGTAACAACATAATCTTCCAACTGCAGTATTTTGCATTTGGGCAGAGAACAGCACGCAGCTGTCAACCTAAAATGTAACAAAACTGCCACATTGGTGTTATGGCAGTAATTTCACTGGTGTGAATAGTTAGTACCATAATAATGCTGTTGCCAATACAATACCAACTGTGTTGTAGTGCTGGTTAAGAATTCTGCCCAACTATTTGGTTGGAAGGGTTGGCTGATTTCTTCTGGCATGGATAAAGTACTTTTGATATTTTAAAACAACCTGCTCAGGTATGTTATGACTGTCTCTGACAGCCAGACCTTCTGGTCCTGAGACAGAGGCAGTGCCACTGCTCCACAATTGGTATTCATTCATAAATTGCTAATTTTCTTCTCTGACTCACTTGGAAGTGCAGTCAGGATTGGTCTGGCTGGCACTAATTTTGAATCCTCAGGAATGTTTAGGTTGTGAAGCTGAAAAGTTTCTGTTAAAAATAAAGGAGCTTTTTTCAACTCATTGCAAAGATGTATGATGTTATTAGTCATTTGAGATAAAGCCATCAAGTGTCTAGTGTAGTACTTCCTAAACTAATTTCTGATACAACTCAATTTTAATACTAAAAAAATGATGTGACCCCAGATACTAGCCGAAACAAGGTGGCTATTAAGCAGCATTAGAAACTTTCAGTCCATGATAATTAAAGTTTATGCAATACAGGTCAATGTAAAAGACATCACATAAATATGTAAATCTGTGTTTTAATGTATTTCACATTCTCTATTTTCCCTGTTAATAGTAGATGCACTGACTCTTATTTCTTGCATAGCCACACCTGTACTTTGCTGCACCTTGCATCTTAGAAAGATGGTAGCCATTAATCTTGGACTCTCACTGGGAGAAGCCCTGAAACTGTTGTCCTTTTCTTTGAAAAATTTGGGACAGTCATCTATTGAGGTTTAAAGTCTACAATTGGTGTTTATTAAGCCTTCCTGCCCACCTGTCAGATCTGTTGCTCTCTTCCACAGGCCTCATGAAAGAATCTGAGAGAGGAGCAGCATGTTGCATTGGGTGTGATCTCTAACAAAGGGAATCTTGCACCCTCAACCATGATTTCGCTGACCCACAGTTTGTAAAGTACTGGTCTTGTATCTCCACTCTTTAAATATGAGTGTTTACATTTGTGAGAGGAGGTTGCATAGCTGGCCATGGTTGCATCTAATTATCATAATCCCTTACAAAAAATGTTGCAATGCCTAACTGGTTCATATGAGCCACTGCTGTTGGTTGTTGAGGAATCTTAAGATGCATGCTTCAAAATAGTATGCAAGGAAATGCCACATACCCTTTGCTGTATTTCATTTGATGCGATTCTAAATTAGGCTTTTACATGTAACAATCTGATACTCTATTTAAACGAGAGATTCAGCTATGTCCTTTCATTTTTAGTCTTTCTTTGTTCTCCCTCTTGTTTGAAAGCATGAGCAAGTTTGCTAGATCCTACATCAAATTTTCCTGGCTGTGGCTAAGGATGAAAAAGTTATAGAGTTATTGTAGCCATGGAAGGAATGCTGTTTGGTTGTTGTTGAATCATGACTTTCCACATACAGACAAATTGTGAAATATTGCCTGTTGGCAACATCTGAGCTTGTTTTAAAATCTCATTTACAGGCATTGTCAATGTCAGGTTTCAGGTAGAAAGACTAGGGCATTAAAAGACCAGCTTTGTTCTTTTTAAAAAAAAAGCATTGTTGTCATTGATTGGTACAAGCCTCTCTGTTTCTTTTCTTTATATCTAATTTATATGTATATACACAAACATATATACAAAACATATATTATACACAGATATAAACACATTTTATATATAAAATTATGGCGGTAAATGCTTTTGTTGTGTTTTATACTTGCTTTGTGTCAATTTTTCTCCGTTGTTATGCCATTATTGTAATGAAATATGTCGAGGCAAATTTGTCAGCCTTGCAATCAGGCCACAGTTCTCAAAATTCTTTCTAAACTGTTTGTTTCATTGGTGTTTTCCTGTCAGTAGTTGAAATTATTGGTCCCCAAGATGGGGATTAACGCAAAAAAATGCATATTTCATATTAGCGATTAATTAGGTATACTCTCTTTTGTAATCATTAACAATTCTGTTAGTATTTTTGCTTGAAGGCTTCAGCTTCTGCCAAAAGCCAGAGCTTAAAGTTGTGACACAACTGAATTTGGATTCTATAGTCTGGACATCTGCAGAGTAGCTTATTTCTTAGGTGCATAAGTACATTCAGCCAGCTATATTAAATATATTTTGCTGTTAGCTTCTAAAAATTATTTTAAGAAATAATGGGCATTTTTTTTGAAAAAAGAAAATTCATGCCTATTTGAAAACAGATATTGAAATTGTGATAGTGTAAAGTGGGTATCAGTGAACCAACTATCCACTTTACACTGCTAATTTTTCTTTTGATTGTGTTTGTAATTCTATTTTAGTGGGGCCACCAACTAACATTGGCTGTTATATGTTACTGAACTATCACAACAGAATACATATGCTCTCTGACTTCCCATGACCATCTTGCATGGAAAGAAGTGATCTTTTCCTACCCTTAGTGTGTGGATTCCAATTAAATAATTCAGCAGCAACCTTTCATAAGTTTAAAAATAATGAAGTATGTTATTCTTGCACCCTTGCTCTGAACGTAATACAACATTGTGTACTCTGTTTCACTCATGCACTCACGTAAGTAGCGATTTTATTTATGTAATGGTGGTATTCGTTTACACTTAGTTTTCTCAGCTTCTCATTTTTTAAATTTTCAGTCTCCCATATGGCCAACCTGTTTCTTGACACAAATTAAAGGTTAAAGTTGAAGCGAGGGCCATAAAGCAAAGGGTTTACAATAGGTTGTGAAGTTTCCTGTGGTCAGGTGTAGAAGATGTTGGTTTTCAGGTGAATTCTAAACTGGAAAAGGTTCGGTGCTTTGCCTGATAAATGGGTTAGTTTCTGAGTGCGTTTCTCAGACTGGCTGAACTGATGGTTTTCATGGCCCTGGTGGGTCTGCCTGTGCACAGCTCCTAGCTATATTTTTTAAAGCCAACAAACACAGCATACTGGTCTTTCCGTGTGGCTTTCACAGAGTCAAAGACTGTTTCGCATAAGTTTGTTGTATTTGGAACGCAAACAGAAATTCCTGGAAAAACTCAGCAAGTCTGGCAGCATCAAAATGTTTTGAGACAGTCACTGTCTTTCTCTGATTTGAATGAGTCATTCTCAGACAAAAACATACAAAATAGGAGCAAGACTAGGGCATTCATCTTTTAAGCCTGATCTGTCATTGGTTGAGATTATAGCTGACATTCTATGTGACATCACTTTTTTTTGTTCTGTGCCCACATCCCTTGCTATTTTAATATCAGTCTTGAACATGCACAATGATTGAGCCTCTACAGTCCTGTGGGCAGAGAATTTCAAAGATTCACGACCTTCTGAGCGAAAAAATTCCTCATGCCAGTCGTGAATGGTCTGCCCTTTTATTGTAAGACCCTGACTCTAATTCAAGAGACCTCATCCAGGGAAATGACCTTTCTGTACTACCCTATGCATCCCTGATGCAATTCTTTCAAACATACAAAATTGTGAGCAGGGTGTAAAGTATCTTGTTGTCAAATGTATAGAAGAGGTTGGTTCTCGGGTGAGTTTTAAACTGTGGGATGGGGTAACGTATACCTTTACATTCTAAAACCTTGTTCTTTTTTCCATCATCCTCTCAATTTGGCTTTATTTGAGCCAAAGGGTTTAACAGCTGAGACTGGATGCTTGTAATTCTAATAAGGGTAGTTATAAAGGAATGAGGGCAGAGCTAGCTGGAGTGGGTTCGGAAAGGAGTTAAGCAGTCAACATGGTTAAGGAGTAGTGGCAAATGTTTAAGAAAATAGTTCATGGCTCACAGCAAAGATATATCCCAGTGAGAAAGACAAATTTTAGGAAAAGGATAAGCTGGCCACGATTAACCCAAGAAAATTAAAGATTGGACCAAATTGAAGGAAAAAAACACAATGTGGAAAGTGGTAAGTCAGAAGTTTGGGGGAATTTTAAAACCAAAAAAAAAACCAAAACAGTAATGGAGGAGAAGAAGATAAACTTTGAGGTGACTTGCAAGTAACATCAATATGAACAGTACAAGCTCCTTTTTAAATATAAATAGAAGGAAAAGACAGGCCAAAGTTAACACAGGCCCATTAGAGAATGAGGCTGGCAAAATAATAGTAATCAGGAAATGTCAGAGGAGTTGAATAAATACTTTTCATCAGTTTTCACAGTAGAAGACACTAATGGCTTTCCAAAATTACTAAACAAACCGCAAAAGGAGAGCAAATAAATGCTATACTATCAGTCGAGAAAAATGTTTTAGAAAAACTAATGGTCCTGAAGGCCAGTTGGTCTCCAGCACCTGATGGGAAGCATCATATTAAAAGAAGTAGTTACAGAGATAGTGACCTTCTCAACACTTTTAGTCAATGTAGTGGCTATCACTTATTCTCGTAGTTAATGTTTGTATGAGGTGTGTATGAGGTCTTTTTTTAGACCAATTCACTGACTGGTAAATAAGACATTTTCAGCATGAGTTTGCTATTTTGCTCTCACTGGTCAGTGAAATGGAGGTGATATTGAGCAGCAGCTCTCATGAACATTTTGCGATTGTGATTGCTCCGATTAATAAAAGCTCCTTGGTGAATCATTTAATATTGTATTCTTGAATTGATAAAACTTTTTCAGTATTTTGGAGTCTTTCAAACTGACAAGGCCAAGTTAGAAGGCGTGTGGGATATATTTGATTCTTAGGTGAGGAAGGCCATTGCAATTCGTGATGTGCTGTGGTGAAACCAGAAGATGCAGTGGAGACCAGCCCAAGTCACTAGAGATATTCACCATACAATAGCATACATTCAGAACTCAATTTCATTGGTATCTCTGAAGAACAGTGCTTCTACAGGCATAGGTTGTCCGCTCTGGTGGTGAAAGACGTGTGCAATCTCCAGGAAGGTGTCCAGGAATAACCCCCTGGCTGTGCAAATCACCCATGAAAACAATATTTTTGTCCCTGATACTTTCCTGAGCACAATTCTCTGACTGGATTCTCATGGCAACAGGGTGCTATCCACAGCACACTTGGTAATCTGAACATCATTGTGGCATTCAGCAATCATTATATATAAATAAAGTGTTCTTCTATCAGTTAGCTGCTGTTGTGTAACCATAGAAAGAATTTCCTATTGGTACAACCAGATTCTTTAGGAACTGTCTCGATACTTCCTTAATATGGCGGTTCAACATTGCTTCCTAGGGTGATTAAAGGGTACAATTTTAATGGTTCTCTATACATGGCAAGGGCTACCCCTTTCAAACTTTGCTAATGACACCCCCAGTGAAAGACAGCAACGCTGAAAAACTCATGATAACCAGTTCTAACATTGTGCAAGCCATCGTAATGTTGAAATATTTTTTACTGTCTTTTTAGTTCTGGAGGCATTTTCAATATGCACCGTTAAGGATGTCTAAAATGGTGTGCTGCTTTCTACACAATGTTGTGCAGCAGAGAAGATTGCAGACAGAGGTTGAAAGCACACATTATTTGCCATCAGATAAGAAGAACATTGGAAGAGGAGAAATATGGAAACATTATAAAAAAGACTGCCTGAAAATCTTATTTGCACATATGAAATATGATCACCTCTCATCTGTAGCATTTCAGAAGCCAGACATTTGCTCTCCTTACTATTACAAGGGTTGAGCAATTTGACACTAACTCTAGAATGGAGGTTTAATTGTCAAAGAAGATTGCACCATTCACTGACCTGTCTACAATGTTTTCACTCAACTTCTGCATTTATGCTGTTAGCAGTGGTAATGTGGAATGTGTCATGCGCAATTTCTTTACTTTGTAAAGGTGTCAGAGAAAGACCATTTTTGTTTAAAGTTCAGCGTTATGGAGGGAAAAAGGGATTAATTAAAATATTTTTGACAATTTACTGATAAACCAGTAGAGTTTACAATTAACTTGATTTTAAAAAAAAGTTACAGATTGTACTTATTGTTGAAGAACATTTTACCAGTTATTATTACATGGCTGGAAATATTAGCTGATACAACACTGTAGGGATTTCAGAAAACAATGATGCTTCGTGTTGCAAGAAAATGGCATTTACATTATTGTAGCAATGGCAACTTTGTGTTCAGGTATTGATGGTCCCGCACACCGGATGGTAGGAGCTTATTGAATCTGATGTCACTAACTATATCTACATATACAGAAAGTGCTGCTAGTTTGTTATAGTCATTAGGTGCAACCATGTGAAAATTGGACATTGACTATCAATCCAATTGAATGTACCACCATTCGAGATGCCAGCGATGTTCTGATTTGATTGTTCAACTAGTGGTGATGCGTGCAAGAACGTTCTGTAGCCTGCTCCTATCACCATTCACTACACCCTCCCTTTGTATTAAACATATTGTACTTAAAATACAGGATGCTATTTGGATAAAGGGAGCAAAAAGCAATGTGGCTGTGGGAAGGGTTCGAATGGTCAGGCAGATATAAACTGTTCTCTGCAGCCACACTGAGAGCTTCTAAGGTTCTGTTGGCTGCCTGGCAGCAAAGGTAGAAGAGAAGAACATGGAAATGTAGTATCCAGGGATATACAGATCGATCATATAATGTTTTACAAGTACAGGTATACAGAAAGGCAGAGAATAGGTAAAGCAAATTGTGGTCCCTTGGAATGTCCTGGGAATTAGGAAATGAAAAGGCATTGAACAAATATTTTGTGGCTGTCTTCATAATAGAATACACAATTTGCATAGCAGAAATACAAAGGTCTAACATGAGAGGGGAAATTAAAGTAATTAACATCAAAAAAAAGTTACTGGAGAAAATTATGAAACTAAAATCTGATAATTCCCTTGATCTACACACCAAGTATCTAAAAGAGATAGCTATAAAGATAATGGATGTGTCAGCAATGATTTTTCAAAATTCCCTAGATTCATGAACAGTCCCTATTAGATTGGAAGCTGGCAAATTAAGCACTGCTTTTCAAGAATGGAGAGGGAGAAAATGTGGAAGTACAGGCCAATTAGCTTGACATCAGTCATTGGACAACTGCTGGAATCTATTAATGTAGTCTTAACAAAGTACTTAGAAAGCACAGTATGTTTAGAACATTTTAAGATTTTGTGAAAGGGAAATCTTGTTTGACAAATTCGTTAGAAATAGTTGCTTGGCAGTATATAATTTGAATATTCAAACTAGTACTTTACAGCTGCTACCAGTAGCCTATACATTACTCCCATTAGTCTTACATAATTTTTATTTGTATTTCTAACCATAAAGTTTCTGCTGCCCACTTGTGATGAAGTGATTTCATCCTTAATCATTAAGGCTATTTTTCTTCCACCAGTTTGCATGTCTTTCCTGTAGATCATAATAAACCTGTTGTATGTGGTTCCCAGTGCTGACCGTTGTCTCTTAGCAATAAGTGCCATGTCATACCCTCCAAGTTGTGTTTGTGACAGTAATACATTTGATTTGTTCATTGCACTCCATTTGAATAATGATTTGATGAACAGACTTTAATCTGTCCTTCAGTTGATAGCTCTCTTATTGCCATATTGTCCCAGAGGACGATAGGGCTGCTCTCTCGTTAGAGAGATACAACTGGTGATAATTTTAACCTGAGGGTCATCACATCTAAGGCAAGGGACAAGGTTGAGATGGTGAAACCTTCATTACTAGGATAAATAGGATAGTACAGAATTTAATCTAATAAATTTATGGGGCTGGCAAGAGCTGGTTCTCTCAAAACATGTCTTCTGACCTACTCTCCTTTAAATTGTTGGTTCCAATAAGAGCTGCAGTGACTGGATCCTCCACTTTCCTCTAAATATCCTTTCTCGCAGGTTTAAGATATTCATGAGTGTATCCCAGGCAGAGTGTAGAACTTCCATTCATGGTTGCAGGTGCTATCTGTCGTTTACACACATGCAGACACACACCTGTTCGAACCACCCTGTACCCCAGAATGCTGCACGCACACCCATTCAAACCACCCTGTACCACGTAATTCTGCGTGCGCACACACCTGTTCAAACCACCCTGTACCCCACAATGCTGCACACATGCAATTCATGGAAAACATAGAAACTGAAGGCTGTGTACTTCTGAATTTTGAGTTGATGCAAAGAGGAACCTGATGGATCATGTTTGGCTGTGAACGGGTGTGGGAGGGGACCTCGTTCACAGGATCTGGGTGAATTAACAAATACACTTTTTTTTCCTGGTCTGGATTCATTTTAAGGCTGCTCCTGAACTGCAGCTAGCAACCGGGAATATTGCTACTGCATTTGATCTCGTTGATTGCCATCAAGTATGGTCAGATGTAATCATAGATTTCATCCACTCATTGCAGGGAACAAATATGTTCACTCCTCCTCCTGACTGCATCCAGCAGTAATTCCATCAATAAATCCAGGTGCTGTCTTTCTTTTTGTGCAACAATTTTGCTACCTCCAATTTTCAGTTCAACATTGTCCCTTTTAATTAGCATTTGGATCATGCAACCTGTGCATGCATCATTTGGTGACACGACACAAAACAAAACAGTTAAAATTTATTCAGTTTAGTTGTGATTCCAGTTTTCAACCTGCCTGTAACCTTGATTTCAGGTTACACCCTCTGAATTCCACCTCACTTCTAGTTCAGTAGTGGGGCCTTTGTGGCTGTGCATTGTTGTCTGTCATTTATATAAACTATTTGGTTGAGAATTTAGGAGACTTGGTTAATAAGTTTGTGGATGACACTAAAATTAGTGGTATAGTTGCTAGTGAAGAAGGTTAGCTAAGATTACAAAGAGGTCTTGATCATTTGGGCCAATGGGCTGAGGAATGATAGATAGAGTTTAATGCAGATAAATATGAAATTTTGCATTTTGGTCAAATGAATAAAGGCAGAACTTGTACAGTTAATGGTAGGGTCTTGAGTAGTATTGTCATACAAACGCCTAGGGGTTCAGGCACATAGATTATTGATTATTGTGTCGCAGGTAGACAGGATGTTTATGGCGGCATTTAGCACGCTTGCCTTCGTTGTTCAGACCATTTGAGTATAGGAGTTGAGATGTCATGTTGAGGTTGCACAAGATGTTGGTGAGGCCACTTTTGGAGTACTGTGTCCACTTCTGGCCTCCCTTCTATAGGAAAGGTATTATTAAGCTGGAGAGAGTTCAGAAAAGATTTACCAGAATGTTGCCAGGACTGGGAAGTTTGAGTTGCAGGGAAAGGCTGGATAGCCTGGGATCTTTTTCCTTGGACCGTAGGACGTAGATGTTTATAAAAGTATGAGGAACACAAATAATGTGAGAATAGCAAAGGTTTTTTCCCGTAGGGTGGGGAGTTCAAAGTCAGGGGCCATGTTTTTAAGGTGAGAGAAGAAAGATTTAAAATGGACCTGAGGAGCAATTTTTTTCTCACAGGGTAGTTCATAACTGAAATGAACTGCCAGAGGAAGTGGTAAATGCAGGTACAGTTGCAACATTTAAAAGACATGGACACATACATGAATAGGAAAGGTTTAGAGGGATATGACCAAATGCAGGCAAGTGGGACTATTTTGGGAAACAGGATTGGCTTGGATGAGTTGGACTAAAGGGTCTGTTTCCATGCTGCTCGTCTCTATGAATGTGAAAGACCTCAAGAGAGACAGAAAAATAAGACTTCTAATTGTGCATCTGCTTGTAATCTTAGTTCGGTGTTCTGTAGATTTTAGAAAGTGACTGAGAGGTGCACGTGTATGTTATTGGAGATAGAGGAGGAGACAGGTAATATTTGTGTGGTATCACTTAAATTTTCACATTTAGTTTTAACAGCAGGAAGTCATGTACTGCCTAAAGATATGATGTGGAGGTCCTGGTGTTGGGCTGGGTAGACAAAGTTAAAAATCTCACAACACCAGGTTATAGTCCAACAGATTTATTTGGAAGTCCAAGTCCTTATACAAGCATTTTAGTTTGCATTGCAGAATTAAGAAAACAAATAATGTAATTTTTTCATTTAAATCAATAGCAGCTTCCTGAAACAAATCATGTTATGTAGGCTAAGTACTTCAAATGTTGCTTTTATTTTTAATTGTTTGAAGGTCAGGATAGTAAAAACTATAATAAACACAAAATCCTGGAAATATTTAGCAGGTCTGGCAGGGTGTGTGGAGAGATGGAGAGAGAGAGTTAATGATTCGGGTTGTTATCTTGTCATCAGAATGCATTGAGTAGTTAAGGTATTTTCAGTTTTAATTTTGTATTTCCAGTATTCTCAGCATTTAACTATAAAGAGTAAAAACTGGCATTGCTGACTGATCAGATTTTATTTTTAAGGAAGCATACAGGTATTATGAGATTATAATCTCACTAGCTAACATAAAATGGCCCAAATGGATCAGTGGTCTAGGGGAGGGGTCAATAATAAATTTTGGTTGAAGACCACGAGCCCAAACAGTTAGTTACTCGATGATCAGTGATTGTAACCAGGATTTTGATAAAGCATAAACAGAAACAGAAATTGCTGGAAAATCTCAGCAGGTTTAATGGAAAGAAATCAGAGTCAACATTTTGGGTCCAGTGATCCTTCTTCAGAACTGATGGTAGCAAAGAAGAGGTTTTTTATGCAGATGATAGGGTCACAGGGAACGGGGAAAGGAGTAAATTATAGGTGGGGGTAGAGCTCAAAGAGCGAGAAGAACAGTTGGACAGACAAAGGAGTGAATATTGAAATAGGAGAATGAACGGCTGCCAATGGGGACTATTAGTTAACAATTGGTCGTGTATGATAGCAGACCATGTGATAACAATAGTTTGAAGATGCCGGTGTTGGACTAGGGTGTACAAAGTTTAAAAATCACAACACCAGGTTATAGTTCAACAGGTTTAATTGGAAGCACTAGCTTTCGGATGAAGGTGCAGCACTCCGAAAGCTAGTGCTTCCAATTAAACCTGTTGGACTATAACCTGGTGTTGTGTGATTTTTAACAATGTAATACACAAGATCTGGTGTGTGGGGGGTTGAGGTGAAGACGCGGGAGAAAGTTCCTCAAGTCCTAAAATTGCTGAACTCTATATTAAGTCCAGAAGGCTGTAGAGTTCCTAAGTGGAAAATGAGGTGTTGTTCTTCCAGGTTGCATTGAGCTTTGCCAGAGCACTGCAGCGAGCCTGAGACCTTGGCTAAGGAACAAGATGATGTGTTAAAGTGGCAGGCAACTGGAAACTCAGGGTCTTTTTTTGTGGACAGAATGGTCACCCAGTATATGCTTTATTTCCCCACTGTGAGCAGCAAGTACATTACACTAGATTGAACAAAGTGCAGGTAAAGTGCTGCTTCACTTTGGAGGTGTGTTTGGGCCCTAGGCTATGATTAGGCAGGAAGTAAATGAGCAAATGTTATACCTTCTGTGGTTGCAGGGGGCAGAACTCTGGGGATTGTTGGGATTGAAGGAGGCGTGGACAAGGGTGTCCAGGTGGGGAATGGTTTTTACAGAAGACTGACAAGGGAGGGAAATGTGTGTCTGATGGTAGCATCTGTTGGAGATGGCAGAAATGGTGGCTAATGATCCTCTGGATGTGGGTGCTGGTGAGATGGTAGATGATGGTAAGGACGACTCTGTCGCTGGTGTGGGAGGGAAGAAAGGGACTGAGGGCTTGAAGTGCATGAGATGTATTGGACTTGGACTTGGCTGAGGGCCCTGTCAACTACGATGCTGAGGAATCCTTGGTTGCGGAAGCAGGTGGACATTTCCGAGACCTCCTTGTTGAATTTGGCATCCTCAGATGTGACAAAGGTGGAGGAACTGGGCAAATGGAATTGTGTCTTTACATGAAGTATGGTGTGAGGATGTATAGACAAGGTAACTGTGGGAGTCACTTGGTTTGTAGTGAACGTTGTTGGCCATACCACCCCAGAAATGGAAATGGACATGTGGAGGAAGGGAAGGGAGGAGTCAAAGATAGGCCAGGTGGAGGTGAGAATGGATTGGAAATTGAAAGCGAAATTGATCCGGATGAGAGTGAAGCAGAACTGATGATATCATCGATTTACTGGCGAAAGAGTTGTAGATGGGGGCCCGATTAGGACTGGAACAGAGAATGTTCCATGTACTACATAAAGAGGCAGGCCTAACTGTGGGCACCATGCGAGTACCTATGGCCACCACTTTTGACCTGAAAAAATGTTGTGGAGGTGCCTGTGTTGGACTAGGTTGGGCAGAGTCAAAAATCGCATGACACCAGGTTATAGTCCAGCAGGTTTATTTGAAAATACAAGCTTGTATTTGCAAATAAACCTGTTGGACTATAACCAGGTGTGGTGTGATTTTTGACTTTGACCTGAAGAAAGTGAGGAGAGTGAAAAGAGAAGTTATTGAGATAAAGTATCTGTTACTCTGTACCATTACCTAGTATTGAAGAAATTACTAAAAAAAAATTGGCATATCATGTATTTTTGTAGAATCTTTTACAACTCTTCAGTTATCCTAAAGGATCTCCTATTCCAGTAACTGCTGGGAATAGTTTCTGATTATTTACAAAAATCATACAGAAGGTTGAGCACCAGCTTTGGTATAAGGCAAAGACGTTTTTCTTACCGCATTCTTTCTTTTCTCTATTTTTATTTTTCTGTTGTATAAATTTTTAATTCAGTTTATACTTTAATATTGCCAAAAAAAGCCAGCATTTTTGAATCATTTTAATCTTGTATGGATCAGGGCAATTTGCAGGAAATACTAGTGTAAAAAGAAACTTTCTGAACTTTTGATCTTAATTTTCTTGTTCTTGGATATAATGCTCCAGCTAGAAATAGCACAAAGAATAATGCTAGAATTTAATGCCACAGTGCATGCAGAAAACTGGGAATTTCAAGCAGGATAAATAGATATGCAAAAGTTGAAATTATAGACCTACAGGTCAGGATGCAATAGAGCCCAAAAAAGTTACAGTTGTGATCTTAGAAACATCACAGCATAATTCAGGGCTTCCCAAACTGGCGGTTGTAAGATCAGAGGCATTAATGGTGCCTTGGAGCTCTGACAGAGTGAACAGCTGTGTACAGCTTTCACTCCTCGTGTTTTTACAAAATCTGTGATGACTCAATCTTGAAGCCTGGATCTGCTTGTAATAATTAATAAAATTTCTTCAACTCTTGCTTTTCCATCCAACTTCCCCTTACAGATTGGCCCTCCGCCTCGCCCTTACAGTTCGCACTGAGGAGAGTAGTGATACTTTACCAGCCTTAAAACAGTCCCCTGTAAGAAAAGATTTGTGAACCCCTGGCATAGTTGCTGTAAGAGATCTAACTGATACAGTAGGAATTCAAAACATGAACACTGGTTCAAAAACAGAAATTGCTGGAAAAGTTCAGCAGGTCTGGTGACCCTTCCTCAGAATTGATGGTAGCCAGGAAAATGTTGGTTTATATGCAGCAGATGGGTTGAGGAGCAGGTAAGGAGTAAATAGGTGGGGATAGATCCCAAAGAGAGAGGAGAACAGTTGGACAGACAAGTGAGTGGATAATGATCTGGCTGCCCGGGTGTATAGCTGTTAATGGTGACTGTTAGTGGCTAGCAAACTGTTAACAATCAGTTTTAAAATTTTTAAAAGATCTGGGCTGATCAAATTCGTGCAATAGAATTTCAAACTTCTAGAATCCTGTGCTTGAAGAAATATTTCCAAATTTCACTCCTGAATGATCTGCCTTTAAATGTTTGACTGAGCCATCTAGCCCTATACTTGCCAAACAGTAGAAGATAGCTTCTCTCAATCTACCCTTTCTGTCCAGTGAACCTCCAGCCCCTCATTTTAAGAGGACATCTCTCCTCTCCTCCTCTTTTCCACCTCCTTTATCAAGACCTCCATTGCAATGCAATGTCTGAAAACCTTTCAGTCCTCTCTCTCACATGTTAAACCATTGCTGAAGGAAAGAACAGAGTTCAATTTCAAACTGTTCCTGCCATTTCTCACAACCACACTACATCTCAGATTCAGTCTACTTTTTAAGTAACACTGGGGTGGCTCAGTGGTTAGCACTGCAACTTCACAGCACCAGGGACCCAGGTTCGATTCTAGCCTGGGGCAACTGTCTGTGTGGAGTTTGCACATTCTCCCCGTGTCTGCGTGGGTCTCCTCTGGTTGCTTCGGTTTCTTCCCACAGTCCAAAGACGTGCAGGTCAGGTGAATTGACCATGCTAAATTGCCCATAGTGTTAGGTGCCTTAGAGGGAAGTAGGTCTGGGTGGGTTACTCTTCGGAGGGTTGGTGTGGACTGGTTGGTCGAAGGGCCTGTTTCCACACTGTAGGGAATCTAATCTAATCTAAACATAACAGTTTCTTAAGTAGCCTACAATACAAAGAACAGGATTATGTTAATTGCGTAACAACCCACATACTGGTTTCCATAGCCGTTTTCTCCCCAGTGTTTCCAGTAAGCGGAATTACTTTACAGGCTTGTTTGTAAAAAAAACGATATATAAAACCATTTTTAATGACTACTGTTTATTTAAAAACAAAGTAGTATTATTGGATTAATTGGGTGCTATTGCAGCTTATTCTGAGGAAGCAGTCACTTGCTCCATCCTAAGTTCCACTACTCTCTGTTCTAGATTCATCAACACTGATTTGCTGTTCTCTACCCCTTACCTTTCTGAGTTGCAATCCCATATGATATGTTGTGCTGGCAAGGAACAAAGGCTATACTTGAAAATTTCAGTAACAAAGAACAAAGAAAATTTAGGCCCAGGAACAGGCCCTTCGGCCCTCCAAGCATGAGCCGATCCAAATCTACTGTCTAAACCTGTTGCCCAATTCTTAAGCATCTGTATCCCTCTGCTCCCCACTTACTCATGCAGCTGTCCAGGCGCATCTTAAATTAATCTACCGTGCCTGCCTCTACCATCTCTGCTGGCAACGCGTTCCAGACACCCACCACTCTCTGTGTATAGTACTTGCCACATATATCCCCCTTAAACCTTTCACTTCTCACCTTGAACGTGTGACCTCTCGTTATTGAATCCTTAACCCTGGGAAAAAGCCTATCTATCCTGTCTAGGTTCCTTTCCATCAGTAATCTCTTCTTGATTGCATTACATCCTAAACCACACATTAGTAACCTGGAAGCTGGTCAGAGATGAGCAAGAGATTGAGGCTGGAAAAATGCGGTTGAATGTAAACAGTGCCATCATTACAATAGCAAGGAACAAGGCACCAATTTTGAGGGAGGGCATTGAGACAGTAGAGGCTAAAATTCGATACAAGTAAAGAAATGTGAAATATGTTGTGATAGTACCCTTCTACTATATCAAATATAATAATTTACATTTATTATATAAATTGTTATGTCAACTCGGTAGTGAAACATAGGAGCAGGGGGAAGGCCGTTTAGCCATTTGAGCCTGCTCCGCCATTCATCACGGCCATGTCTCTCTGCTGACTCAATAGCCCAATCCTGTTTTCTCCCCATAACCTTTGATCTATTCACCACAAGTGCTATATCTAGCTGTCTCTTGAATATATTCAATGCTTTGGCATCAACTATTTCCTGTGGTAATGAATTCCACAGGCTCGCCACTCTTTGGGTGAAAAAATGTCTCCTTGTCTCAGTCTTAAATGGTCTTCCCTGAATCTTCAGTGTATGACCCCGGGTTCCGGACGCATCCACCACTGGGAACATTCTCCCTGCATCGACCTGTCTAGTCCTGTTAGATATGAGATATTCCCCCCCACTCATCTGAAATCCAGTGAAAACCATCCTAACCGAGTCAATCTCTCCTCACATCAGTCTGCCATCCCCGGAATCAGCCTGGTAAACCTTCGCTGTGCTCCCTTGAGCAAGAACATCCATCCTCAGAAAAGGAGACCAAAACTGTACAGAATATTCTAGGTGTGGCCTCACCAAGGCCCTGTATGACAGCCACAACACAACCCTGCTCCTGTACACAACCTCTCACAATGAAGACGAGCATACCATTTGTCATCTTTACTGCCTGCTGCATCTGCATGCTTACCTTCAGCAATTGATGCACAAAAACACCTAGGTCGCGCTGTACATTCCTCTCTTTCAATTTTCAACCATTCAGGTAGTAATCTGCTGCCTTGTTTTTGCTTCCAAAGTGAATAACCTTGCATTTATCCAAATTATATTGTATCTGCCATTGACTTGCCAACTCCCCCAACCTATCCAGATCATGCTGAAGCATCTCTGCATCCTTTTCACAGTTCTCTCTCCCCACCCAATTTGATATCATCTGCAAAGTTTGAGATGTTACGTTTTGGTCCCTCATTAATATAGATGGTGATAGGACCCCAGCTATTCACAGATCCCTGTGGCTGATCCCACTTGTTACTGCCTGCCAGTTTGAAAAGGATCCATTAATTCCTACTCTTTTGCTTACACTCTGCTAACTAGTTTTCTATCCATCTCCATACACTTCTCCCAACCACATATGCTTCAATCTTACACAATAATCTCTTAAACAGGACTTTGTCAAATGCTTTCTGAATGTCCAAATATACCACATCGACTGGTTCCTCCTTGTCAACTCTACTAGTTAAATCTTCATAGAATTCCAACAGATTTACCAAGCATGATCTCCCCTTCATAGATCAATGCTAACTCTATCTGATTCTGCCACTGCTTTCTAAATGCTCTGCTATAAAGTCCTTGATGATGGATTCGAGCGTTTTCCCCATTACCGATCTTAAGCTTACTGGTCTATAATTCCTTGTTTCTCTCTACCACCCTTTTTGAATATTGGAGTAACATTAGCTACCTTCCAATCTGGAGGGATTGTACCGGAGTCTGTAGATTCCTGGAAGATGACCACCAATGCATCCACTATTTCTAGAGCCACTTCCTTAAGTAATCTGAAATGTAAATTATCATGCCCTGGGGATTTATCCACCTTCAATCCCATCAGTTTTCCCAGCACCATTTTTCTACTAATATTGATCTCCCTCTGTTCTTCTCTGTCACTAAATCTGGCATTTTCCACCATTTCTGGTATCAGATTTGTGTTTTCTTTTATGAAGACAGAACTAAAATATGTATTCAATTGCTCAGCCATTGCTCAGTCTATAACTTGTTCCCCCATTTCTGTTTATAGGGGACTTATATTTGTCTTCACTAATCTTTCTCTTTACGTACTTATAGAAACTCTTAGTGTCAGTCTTTATATTCCCTGCAAGCATTTCTTTTGTACTGTATTTTACCCTTAATCAATGCCTTTATCCTTCTTTGAATTCTGAACTGCTCTCAATCCCCAGACCTATTATTATTTTTCTTGGCCAATCTATATGCTTCTTCCTTAGGTTGGATACTGTCTCTAATTTTCTTTTCTAATCCATGGATTGACCCTCTTACCCATTATGCTGTTATGCCGGGCAGGAATGAACAGTTGTTGCAGTTCCCCCAAGTGTTCCTTGAAAATTTGCTATTCCTATCCACAGTCATCCCTTTAAGTAACACTCCCCAATCTTTCAAGGTCAACCCACGCCCCATATCTTCACAGTTTCCTTCATCAAGATTTAGCACCTTTAGTCTCGAAATCAACTACCTCACTCTCCATCTTGATTTAAAAAAAAATTCTAACATATTATAGTTGCTCATCCCCAAGGGGTGTCTTACAGCTAGATTGGCAATGGTTCCCTTCTCATTACACAGTACAGATACACAATCCTTTATCCGAAATGCTCAGGACCAGCTGGTTTTCTGAACTTGGAAATTTTCGCATTTCTGAATAAGTGACAGTTTGACCATGAAATTTTTAAAAATCTTACCGCACAGCAGACTCAGAGTACTATGGGCCCTGAGACACAATTGAGATCTGCCAGTGCTGGGCCAGGCTCCTCTATGTCGCATCTGAGTGACATGCATCGAGAGGTTAACAGTTTGCATGCCAAACAGCGTTGTTTAATTAAAAAAAAACTTTGGAAATAACCTTCGGAATTTAGAGCATTTCAGATAAAGACTTGTCTCCCTCTACTCAATGTAAGATGGCCTGCTCTGTAGTTGGTTCCTCCACATGCTGGTCAAGAAAACTGTATGCACTCCAGAAATTCCTCCTGTACGGCATTGTGGCTAATTTGATTTGCCTAATCGATGTGCAGATTAAAATCACCCATGATCCCCATTATGCATCTTTAATTTCCTGTTTAATGCTGTTTCCTGTTTCAGTTTCCTGTTTCAATTTCCTGTTCCATCATCACCTCTGCAGTTTGGGTGTCTATATATGACCCCCCACTACTTTTTTTGCCCCTTTGTTATTTCTGAACTCAACCCATCAGATGCTGCATTGTCAGAACTAATATCCTTTGCCACTATTGTGTTAGTGGGTATATAGTAAGTTTAGTAATACTGATTTTATTATATACACGAGGGCTTTCCAAACTGTGGATCGCAATCTCGAAAGGTTTTGCGGTCATGAGTCCTGAGATAGCAGTGGCTGAGTTTGGACTGATTTGGACTCTGAGATCCATTTTTAAATGCTAGTTGTTTTCAATTGATGGGTGTAGCTTAGTAGACCACTCTTAAAGCCCAATTGCAGCTGCATATTTTTTTAAATTTGGAGAATCCTGTCTCGATATCAGTTTTCCCATTGCCCAATTCTTGTTCATCATCCACCCCAGTCAATAACTGAAGCCTTTCACTATCCCCTCTACTGATCAACTGAAACCTTTTTTTCCACTGCCACCATCTCAGCAAATTTAAATTCCTTTCCTCCACCATCCTCTCAGCAAAGCAATTGAAGCTGCCACTCCACACTCCTCAATCCTTCTCGAGAACTGAAGCCCGACTAATTCAACAGCTCTCATACCTCTTCTCAAATTTTCACTGGAGTTGCATGAATTCTGAGCCATTAAATAGGTCACGAGGAAAATCTTTTGGATGTGAGTGAGCTTTTTAGTGAGTTGTTCATTGTCATGCTTGTCTAGAAAGATACAATGAAAGTGTTTTGACACCACAATCCAGTGTCATTGATTTACAAAAAGAAAGCAATTACATAAGTAGAGTTCATCATCTGTACAAGGGGTCTTCAAATACACTTCCGCAAAGTGTCCTGGGCTTCAAGGGGTTCCTGTTTTGGGTACAGCAATGGAAGACCCTCCCAAGAGTCCACACTTTATGCACCATCACTGCCGCAGCCAAGGACCTACCGTGGCAGTACCATTCTCTGTCATTTTTTTAACTTTATTTTGGTTTCTGAGAGTCCATTAAATTACAACTTGTGACTATATCATTATTAAATGATCGCAAGTTTGAAATTAAAAACCTTGTGCTAAAATTTTAAGATACTATCTGTTTAAGTTTCTCTGTAAACAACACTTTGTTCTAATTTTGGCCATTCCAGTGATTAGGAATTTTTCTAAGTCATACGTTTCTTGTAATTTCTTGAAAGGAGATTAGATTAGATTAGATTACTTAGTGTGGAAACAGGCCCTTCGGCCCAACAAGTCCACACTGACCCACACAAGTGCGACCCACCCAGACCCATTCCCCTACATTTACCCCTTCACCTACCACTATGGGCAATTTAGCATGGCCAATTCACCTAACCTGCACATTTTTGGCTTGTGGGAGGAAACCGGAGCACCCGGAGGAAACCCACGCAGACACGGGGAGAATGTGCAAACTCCACACAGAGACGCCTGAGGTGGGAATTGAACCTGGATCTCTGGCGTTGTGAGGCAGCAGTGCTAACCACTGTGCCACCGTGCCACCCACTCTTTTGAAAATGAATGATAGGTAAATAAACCTCCAAATTAAAAAATAAAATCACTCATTGTCACCCTTACAATAATGACTTGTGAAACTAAATGCTTATGAACAGTGCCACAGCTTCCACAGTTTTATTAACTAGATGAAAGGGATTTTGGTGTAACTTTATCCACAACATTTGGATTATCCAAATGAATCTCAAAGCCAGCAAGGGGAATGGAGTCCCAGTGTGGAGACCGGCGAGGGGAATGGGGTCCCAGAGAAAAGTTACCTTGGAGCAGCGGAGAGCTGGTGCAGAATGGACTGGAGACTTGTTGTGGAGGGGGTATGGTTGTTGGACTGGGGTCTGGCATGGGTGGTCAGACCACGTTTGGAAATGTAATGTTTATGTGTAATTTGTTTACATGACTGTAATGACTATCCTTTTAACTATGTCTTATTTCTGTAAAGTAATTCAACTACTTTTCTTTTTTATTCCTCTTTTTGTATCACAGATTTGTACCTAGGTACTTGTACATAAGATGGTACCATAAGAGACAACATTGTAAAACCTTTCACTGTACTCCTGTACGTCTGAATTTGAATACACTTGATAATAAAGAATATTCTATCTGATTCTAGACATCATTTGCAGATGATATGGGATCTGTAGCTGATGTACTTATGTACATTTCAAATAAACATTTGTATAGGAAAACTGTTTTCCCTTCAGTATTCAAGTATTATGTTGCTTCTAAATTTCTTATGTTTTTGGTATGCTTTACTTCATTTTTCAAAGTTTGGATATTCAGATCCATTTATGGTGATATTCTTTCCAAGGTTATCTTTTTCTGTAATAATGAAATACTGGAGACTTCATTTCTAGCCTACAATTTTAATGTTTACTGTATGCTCTTGTTTCTTTTCACAGCCATTGCAGCCTGAGCTTCCAGATTATGATTTTTAAAAAAAATTCCAATTATTTTTCCAAAAATGTGAATTCCCAAGGTGATATTTTGATGAGAATGGTTTCATGATAGATTAATTTGAAGCCATTTCATTCTGGACTAATGTTATATGTTTAAGTGTTGCTCTGATCTATGAAGTAAGTTTGATGAGCCAAGTGGACTTTTCATCCAATATTTTCCCCCACTCAATTGAAAATAGTGGAGTATCTTTTATTTCAAATACATCTTTTTTTAAAGACTAGATCATGTTCCTGACTAATGCAGTGGTTGTTTTAAATGTTGACAACCTGAAATTTAAACTCTCTTCTTTTATCCACAGATTGTTTCTGAACTGCTGAATATTTCCAGCAGCTTCTATTTTTTTACTTTAGATTTCCAAAATGCATTTTGATTCATTTCCTTTTCTTTCACCCTAATTATCTACAGCGAGAAACCATTTTCTCTTTTCTCCCAGCCCCAAGAAACACAGGAAATGTCGTAGAATACGTTCACACTGTATATAAATGTGTGGTCGTTAAATAATGCAAAATAAAATGGACTGATCGTTTGTGTGAACTGTCATAACTAATAACTTTTTTTCTTCCTGCCATCTATCTTTACAGTACCATCCAAACCAACAATTCAGTGCTGCTTATGAAATAGAGTTTAGACTGGGCCTTTGGGGATTTTAATATGTTTCAGAGCTGCTTTAGATGATATTAAATGACTGATATCATGACATCATTTTATTCGTTTATTTGCAACATTTATAAGCTCAACTGTTGTATGTTTTACTGCTGTTGGAACATTAAAGTTATGAGTAGTCTGACAGCATAATATGTGATAACAGGAGATTGTTTGAATATTGTACATTTTGCCCTTAAACGCTAGCATTTTAACTGTCAGTGTGATTGTGAGCATTTGTTTTCTCAGTATTTTTGGATTAAGTAGTTTTATGATCTTGTAAGTTTGCTAAGTTTACATTTTAGTAATAGATTTATAAAAGAATCTGTTTAAGTACAATTTGTAAATAGATAGTATTAAATTGACGTTGCCTTTTATTGCCAGCTCATCATAAGATAAACAGCGTTCAACATTTTAATACTTTGTTAACCCACATTTCGCTCCTAGTGTATGTTGAGTTAGCTTGGGCAGTAGGGTCACTGCTATTAGCTTCAATGCTATTAATTAGTTATATTTGGTCATATCATATGTTGCTGTTTGTTGTCTGGTGATCCTTACTATTTGTGTGGACGTTGGTTGAGGACAAGCTCAGTTGTGGTGTTTTGGCAATAGAATAATTTGTTGGTATGGGAAAATGGGAGAGTGTATTGAATAGGTGCTAGTACTCTCTGAAACTCAAGTAAGGAGTCAGTGCCATGAGGAGGCGATGGAAAAGGAAAAAACAGGAACAAGGAGATAAATTTAAAGACATGAGGGGCAGATTTTGTTTTTACAGAGGGTGGTTCGCTTATGGAATGAACTGTCTGAGGAAGTGTAGGCACAATTACATTTAAAAGACATTTGAATGAGTAGATTAGTAGGAAAGCTTTGGATGGTTATGGGCCAGGAGCAGGCAGGTAGGACTATTTTAGTTTGGGATTATGTTCAGCATGGGCTTTTTGGACTGATGGGTCTGACTATGACTGTAGGTCGTTCACTTATTCTACTAGATTGAAGCTGATCTATACCTAACTCTATTGTTTACTTTTAATCCAAATTTCTTGATGACCTTTGCTAATTAAAATCTGTTGTTTGATCTCTTGAAATTTCCGAATTGATCCAAGCTAAGAATCTTTTGATTTCAAGTTTTCTCTTTTGTTTGTGAGAAAATGTTTTCAGAGTAACATGCTTTCTTAAGAAATATTCAGCATTAAAAGTTTTTTGTGCTGCTTCAAACTAATCATCCAAGTTTAAGTAAGACAAAAAAAAATATTTTAATGAAAAGTGCAACTGAAACCATGTGTGACGAGCTAATGGACTACAACAGTAGCTAGGAGGGATGGTGAAAACTCGGCAGGGCTGGGAGCTGGGATCCGGTCTGGGTGTGGAGTTGGGAGTGGGGGTGGAGCCAGTAACTGGAGTGGGTGTGATGGTGGGGGGAATGGGGGTGGAGTTATGAGCAGGGGTGGTGCTCTCCTTCGGGTTCTGGGGGCCGGGAATGGTAACAGTGGGATATGTTGAGGGGGGGGGTGCGTGTCAACAGAATGCAGGTGAGTGGCATTAGTGGGGGCGGTAGGGGTGGCGGAAGTCACTGAGCGTGTGACATCAGCGATGATGTGAGGGATGGAAGTGATGTCACGTGTGATGTATGAGGAATTGTGAGGGGGTGGAAGTGGTTGTAGGAGTGGCCATGATGGGGGTGAAAGTGACATCATCAATCAGCGTGGGGGTGGCAGCTGCACCAGCCGCATGGCTAATTGTGTCCGAGTAGTTCCAGAGGCCGGTGGAGTCTTCTGGAGTGTTTGAGGAGCACTGGTTATGGAGGTGGGTAGATAAAAGTTTGTTGTACTTACAGTTTTTGATGTTTGAGATGGAGTTGAAATACTGTTTGTTGAGAGTATGAAATCTCCTGAGGATGTAGTGCAAAGTGGGTCCTTTGCAATTCTGAGAGAGTGTGGCCCTCACCTGAGGCAGGGCTGACTGTAGAGAGGTTAGGTGCCGGCACATTGCTGCAAGCGTGGAGCGGAGGATCTTGAAGGAGAACTGTTGCTGGTGTTTTTGAATCTGTAGTCTGTACTGTTTGTCCTGTTCGGGTCCAAACTCTGCTGGTTTAAAGGTGGTCCAGAGTCCATGTGGGATGAGTTGGTTACGGAGGCAGGAGCCGAGGAAGCAAATGTGGCTGTGGTAGCGAGTTTGTTTCAGGACATGGTTGAAGAGCTTCAGGGCAGAAGAAAAGACCTGGGAGTTGCAGTGGGAGAGGGACTCCCTGAGATTCTTGTAGAGAGAGGAGGAAAACTTGTTCAAGGCAGGCATCTTTGCAAGAGGATTCGCAGTAGGGTTAAAATCAACTAGGTAAAAACCATGACTGCAGATGCTGGAAACCAGATTTTGGATTGGTGGTGCTGGAAGAGCACAGCAGTTCAGGCAGCACCTGAGAAGCAGCAAAATTGACGTTTCGGGCAAAAGCCCTTCATCAGGAATAAAGCTTGATGAAGGGCTTTTGCCCGAAACATCAATTTTGATGCTCCTCGGATGCTACCTGAACTGCTGTGCTCTTCCAGCACCACCAATCCAAAATCTAGTTTCCAGCATCTGCAGTCATGGTTTTTACCTACAACAGTAGCTAGTTGAATGAATGATTTTAAGTGCAGCACTGTACTATAGTGGTTGCAAAATATGAATGAGGAACAGGAATAGCCCAGTCAGCTTTTGAGTTTAGTTGAGAAGATCACAGCTGATCTGACTGTGGCCACAATTCCACATTCCTGCCAACCCCGATAACCTTTTGGCACCCTTGTTATTCAAGACTTCTCAAATGTTTTCATTCTTGGGCCACTTAGGCAGGCCAAAATGTTTACACAGATCACCTACTGTTTCTACCCCTTCCACTTTCATTTATTACTTCAAACAGAATTAATGGGAACTTAAGAATGTGAAGAGTTCACTGCTTTTTCACTATGTAAATACAATAAAATTTATGCATTAATTTTATTAGTAAGTACAATTTAATATTTGCCAGAAGCAAAGTATTGGCATTACCATATTATAAACACTAATATTAAAATATTAAATACTTAACATAACTCTGATTTTCTCCACAGATACTGTCAGACCTGTTGAGATTTTCTCGCAGTTTCTTGCTGCAAACACTTGCCTGTGTTTGGCCCATATCTATCTAAACCTTTCTTGTGCAGGTACCTGCCCAAATGTCTTTCAGATGTTGTAACTGTACCTGTGTCGACCACTTCCTCTGGCAGTTCGTTCCACAAAGAAACCGCCATCTGTGTAAGATTTCAAATGTTCTAAAGCAGTGGTCTCCAATCTTTTTAAAGCACAAGATCACTTTTTGAATTTACCCTAGAGAAAATCTGGAATAAACAGTTTATTTTTAGTGTTATATAATTTTAAAACCAAATGTATATAATTATTCATGTTACCATCTATTCTTCAAGTCTCAGTATGGCGTGTATGACTGCATTTATCTCAGTGCCTTGAATTCTGGGTTGTAGTTTGAAACTGGTTGTCATATGCAATCCAGCAAATGAATATGTCCAAGGTGGATACTTAGGCTTAGGCTTGATTATTTTCATTTGGACAAAAGTTGAGTCAAAGTAAGTCAACTTTCACAAATCAAAGGATGACACCAGTGGGTATTTTTCTCCATGAAAGTCCCCAAATATTGCTGTCTCTTAATCTGACTTCCAGCTCTGTATAATTTTACATAGTAATTGTCTCCATGTTAACTCCACTACCTTGTAAGTCAAATGAACTTGGTAGTCAAACCCCCAACATCTACTTGAAGGAAAAGATTAGAGATGAATGTAATTTGTCCCAGCATATTTAATTCCACAAATCACCTGTTAAATTACTCTGTTAATTTCCTCAGGTGTACACATTGTTTTGAATGGCAGAGCAGACTCAATGGGCTGAATGGCACATTTCTTCTAGTACACCTCATGACCTTAGCGTTGTTGCTTTTGCTTGGGAGAACTTGTAAGGTTGTGTGTTGTTTTGCAAGTGCCAGGGTTGGAGGGTTTGAGCTATTGGGAGAGGCTGAATAGGCTGGAGCTGTTTTCCCTGGAATGTTAGAGGCTGAGGGGTGACCTTAGAGGTTTACAAAATCATGAGGGTCATGGGTAAATACCCAAAGTCTTTTTCCTGGGGTTGAGGGTGTGGGGGGTGCACGCAGTGAGGGCAGGGGTGAAGGAATCTACAACTAGAGGGCATAGGTTTACCTTGAGAGGGGAAAAGATTTAAAAGGGATCCAAGGGCAACCTTTTCATGCAGAGGGTAGTGCATGTATGGCATGAGCTGCCAGAGGAAGTGATGGAAGGTGATACGATGTTTAAAAGGCATCGGGCTGGGTTTATGAATAGGAAGGGTTTGGAGGGATATGAGCCAAGTGCTGGCAAATGGGGCGAGATTAGTTCATGATATCTGGTTGGCATGGATGAGTTGGACTGAAGGGGTTGTTTCCGTGCTGTACTTAGGAGTATATGACGCTATAAGTGGTTGAGATAAGTTTGGATTGTTGTCTCATACAGTGTGTCCTTGGTTGTGTCATTGTTTGCCATTGATTTTCATATTGATCCATCCACTGGACCACCCAGTATGTACCTCGTATATACTACCGGTGGTTTGTGGCCCACCTTTTGGGAATTATTACTGTACTAAGTGGTTCTGGCCTTCAAAATCTGACTTTATTTGGTACGTTCTTTAATAGTTTAATAGTTTTAATAGAATCATAACCAGCTGTTAGCTCTTTAACTCTTTCAGAGGATCAGAAAACGTTTCGCGTGGAGATGGGCACATGAAACGATACACGGAGCATACAGTGATTTAATGCTTTTATTGTTAGACTGTGATGGATTTGATATAACTAAAATGAAATCTTTCTCAATTTCAAAACTGTTGTTGGTGCCATGGTACAGTAGCATTTTCCTTTTGCTTTCTGGCTCTATATTTATCATTTGGAGAATATATAAGAATGCCATACTGGCGTATGTTCAACCAGCCTAACTAAATGACACTGTAAGACCATAAGACATAGGAGTGGAAGTAAGGCCATTCGGCCCAACGAGTCCACTCCGCCATTCAATCATGGCTGATGGGCATTTCAGCTCCACTTACCAGCATTCTCCCCGTAACCCTTAATTCCTCTAGACAACAAGAACCTATCAATCTCGGCCTTGAAGACATTTAGCGTCCCGGCTTCCACTGCACTCCGTGGCAATGAATTCCACAGGCCCACCACTCTCTGGCTGAAGAAATGTCTCCGCATTTCTGTTCTGAAATGACCCCCTCTAATTCTAAGGCTGTGTCCACGGGTCCTAGTCTCCTCGCCTAACAGAAACAATTTCCTAGCATCCACCTTTTCAAAGCCATGTATTATTTTGTACGTCTCTATTAGATCTCCCCTTAATCTTCTAAACTCCAACGAATACAATCCCAGTATCCTCAGCCATTCCTCATATGCTAGACCTGTCATTCCAGGGATCATCCGTGTGAATCTCCGCTGGACACGTTCCAGTGCCAGTATGTCCTTCCTGAGGTGTGGGGACCAAAACTGGACACAGTACTCCAAATGGGGCCTAACCAGAGCTTTATAAAGTCTTAGTAGTACATCTCTGCTTTTATATTCCAACCCTCTTGAGATAAGAGACAACATTGCATTCGCTTTCTTAATCACAGACTCAACCTGCATGTTTACCTTTAGAGAATCCTCGACTAGCACTCCCAGATCCCTTTGTGCTTTGGCTTTATTAATTTTCTCACCGTTTAGAAAGTAGTCCATGCTTTTATTCTTTTTGCCAAAGTGCAAGACCTCGCACTTGCTCACGTTAAATTCCATCAGCCATTTCCTGGACCACTCTCCCAACCTGTCTAGATCCTTCTGTAGCCTCCCCACTTCCTCAGTACTACCTGCCTGTCCACCTAACTTCATATCATCGGCAAACTTCGCTAGAATGCCCCCGGTTCCCTCATCCAAATCATTAATATATAATCCGAACAGCTGTGGCCCCAGCACCGAACCCTGCGGGACACCGCTCGTCACCGGCTGCCGTTCTGAAAAAGAACCTTTAATCCCAACTCTCTGCCTTCTGTTAGACAGCCAATCCTCAATCCATCCCAGCAGCTCACCTCGAACACCATGGGCCCTCACCTTGCTCAGCAGCCTCCCGTGTGGCACCTTATCAAAGGCCTTTTGAAAGTCTAGATAGACCACATCCACTGGGTTTCCCTGGTCTAACCTACTTGTTACCTCTTCAAAAAATTCCAACAGGTTTGTCAGGCATGACCTCCCTTTACAAAATCCATGTTGACTTGTTCTAATCAGACTCTGCTCTTCCAAGAATTTAGAAACCTCATCCTTAATGATGGATTCTAGAATTTTACCAACAACCGAAGTTAAGCTGATTGGCCTATAATTTTCCATCTTTTGCCTTGATCCTTTCTTGAACAAGGGGGTTACTACAGCCATCTTCCAATCATCCGGGACCTTTCCTGACTCCAGTGACTCTTGAAAGATCTCAACCAATGCCTCTGCTATTTCCTCAGCAACCTCTCTCAGAACTCTAGGGTGTATCCCATCGGGGCCAGGAGATTTATCAATTTTAAGACTTTTTAACTTTTCTAGCACTATCTCTTTCGTAATGGCAACCATACTCAACTCAGCCCCGTGACACCCTTTAATTTTTGGGATATTACTCATGTCTTCCACTGTGAAAACTGACGCAAAGTACTTGTTAAGTTCTCCTGTAGGCATGATTCCTCAGCCAAATATTCTCAATGGGTGGTTATGGTCATAGAAATTCATGGTCAAGTATCATAGAAGGTTCAGGTAAGATAGTGCTTCAAAAATCTGCCTGTTTATGTTCTTCCTCTAGCCAAACTACTACTGAATCATTGCATACAGTGCATTTGATGGCCCCGAGTATGCAGTCTAGAACTTGGTTCAGATGTCGTAGTGTTACGTGACAATAAAATCTGAAACTATAGAGAGGCAATTTTTTTTCTTTTATTCATACTTGGGATTTAGGCATCACTGGCATTTATTGCCCATATCGAGTTGTCCTTGAGAAGCTGGTGAGGAGCTATCATCTTGAGCTGATTCAGTCCATTTAATATAGATACATCCATGAAGCTGTTGGAGAGGAAGTTCCAGAATTTTGATCCAGTGACAATGAAGTCAAAGTGGTGTTTAGCTCCAAGGGAACATGCTGGGTGGTGGTCTTCCCATGTATTTTTTGTCCTTCTTGATGTTTGTGGTTGTGGAGTTAGAAGATGTTGTTGAAGGGACATTGCAGAAATTAACCAATGTGCCTTCTTGATAGTACATGGTGCTGCAGTCAAGTCTTGGTATGGGATGGAATGAACATTTGTGCTGGATGTGATGGCTATCCAGTGAATCTACATTGCTTTGGATGGAACTCACCCATCAGATAGTGGGGAATATTCCATCACATTCCTGATTTGTGCCTTGTTGGTGGTGGACAGACTTTGCAAAATTAGGTGAGTTAGTCACTGTATAATTTTGACCATCAAATGGCTCTTGGAGCCACTGTTTACAGAAGATTATGGCTTGGTGGAATTACTATTCTGCGGGCCCCAGTTCAAATCCCGCCAAGGCAGATTGTGGAATTTGAATTCAATAAAACTAGTGGTTATCATTAGGAAGCTAATTCCAGAATCCATTGTCAACTGTCAGGAAAAACCCATCTGGTTCCCTAATGTCCTTTAGGGAAGGAAGCTGCTGTCCTTACCTGGTGTGGCCTACATGTGACTCCAGACCCATGGCAATGTGATTTACTCTCAACTGCCTTCTGGGCAATTAGGGATGGACAATAAATGCAGGCCTAGCCAACAAAGCCCTTACCCCATGAATGAATTTTAAAAAAAAATATGGCTAGTCCAGTAAAGTTTCTACTCAATGGTAATGCCTGTGATGTTGATGGAGGCAATTCCCAGTGATTGTCAAGGACAATGGCTAGATTCCCTGTTGTTGGAGATGGTCATTGTCTGGCCTTTTTGTAGCATGAATGATACTTATTTGCCAGTGCAAGCTTGGATATTGTTCAGGTTTTTGCTGCACTTGGACGTAAACTACTTCAGTGTTTGAGGAGTTGTGAATAGTGCTGAATATTATGTAATATCTGCAAACGTTCTACTTCTGCCCTTATAGTGGAGGGAAGATTGTTGATGAAGTAACTGAAGATATTTGGACAGGGACACTACTCTAAAAAACTCTGCAGACTCTGTCTTGGAGCTGAGATGACTGGCTTTCAATAATCCACAACCATCTTCCTATGTGTCAGGTATGACTCCAACCAGCGGAGAGTTTCCCTGATTCCCATGGATTCCAGTTTTGCTAGGGCTCCTGGATGCCACACTCAGTCAAGCGTGGCCTTGATGGAGCAGTCACAATCATCTACCAGCTGGAATGCAGGTCCTTTAGCCTTGTAAAAACCAAGGCTAGAATGAGGCCAGAGGCCTTTTCAGAGTCCAAACTAAGCACCAGTGAGCAGGTTGTTGCTAAGCAAGTGCTGCTTGAAAACTGATATTTGACAGTTGATGACACCTTACCGTACAATTTTGATGAATCTGCTGTACCTTCTCCAAAGCCAATATGGCTTTCTTGAGATGCTCATAACTGAAGAAGTACTCCGTACAAGCATAGAAAATGGTGTAGGAAGGAACCATTCAACTTTATTATTTATGTGCTGGCCAAAAAAAACTATTCAGCATAATGCCACTTTTTTTAGCCTTTTGATATCACTCTTTAGATAATAGCAGTTCAAGTGTTTATCTATTTAATATTTAAATGTTATGAAAATTTGTCTCTGCCACCCTTTCAGATGAAAAATATTTTCTTGAACTACCCTCTAATCCTGCAAATTTCTTAAATTTATGCCCCATGGTCTCTGTCTCTGTCTCTGCTATACACTCTGTACCTCATAACTTTATGCACCACAACTCAATCTTCCCACTGCCTCCTGAGTTGACAGGCTATCCAATCCTTCATAGCTAAAATTTTCTGATTCCTAGTAACATCCTCATTAAGTCTCTTGTGTACCCTCTCTAATGTGAACACATTGTGTTATTGTGGTGACCAGAACAATATGAAGTTTTGTAGCTATAGACAAATAAGTATTTTATGGATTTACATCATAATGTTGTGTAATTATTTTTTTATTTCTGTGCCAAAGTTGATAAGGTTTACTGCATGCCCTTCTAATCACTTTGTCTACTACCTTTTAGATATGTCGTCATGAACTCTAGGGCCCCTCGTTTCACTTTGCTTCTCACCGCTTTTTTTTTGTGTATCCTTGCCATGATTTCTCTCGCCAAATGCATTATTTCACTTCTCTGAATTGAATTACACTTTCAAACTTTCTGCCCATCTGACCAGTCATTGATACGTTCATGTAGTCGTCCGCCTTTTCCTCCTCATCACCTGCACAGCCATTTTTGTATCATCTTCAAATTTCTTGATTTGGAGATGCCTGTGTTGGACTGGGGTGTACAAAGTTAAAAATCACCCAACATCAGATTATAGTCCAACAGGTTTATTTGGACACACTAGCTTTTGGAGCGCTTCTCCTCCTTCAGGTGGTTGTAGAGTACAAGCTCATAAGACACAGAATTTATAGCAAAAGTTTAGTGTGATGTAATTGAAATTACATATTGAAAAAGACCTGGATTGTTTAAGTCTCTCATCTTTTAGAATGAGCATGTTAGTTTCAGTTCTTTCATATGTAAATTACAGAACATTTAAAAGTTACATTCTCAAGTGAACTTTAACAATTAGTGTCATATCCACCCAGAAAATTTATTTAAGGTGTGAGCTGTCCTGTGTGAAACTGTTTGTGCCACAGTGGTCAGACTGATTCTAATCTTAAAAAAATTGATTTACAGAATCTTACATGGATTCATGTAGTTTTTGAGCAAAGTAAAATGTAATTCTGCAAGTACAAATTTACCACACAAACATATGTGTATGTGTGCATGTGGGTTTGCGTGTTGGGAGGTGGGTTATGAGTGTCTGTGAGAGTGTGTGTATGTGTGTGCTGTGAATGTAAAGAAGTATAAATCTGTGAGAGGGTGCATGTGGAAGTGTATGTGTGAGCGTATGAGAGAGGGCCTGCATGAGTGTGTGTGTGTAGGAGTGTCTGCATATGCCTGTGTGCGCATATAGTGCAATTGGGTCACCTGTAGTGAGACAAACATGACCCCAGGGTCCCAGTTGAGGCCATCCCCATGGGTACTGAACTTGGCTATCAGCCTCTGCTCAGCTGCTTTTCGTTGTTGTCTGTCCTGAAGTCCACCTTGGAGGACGGTCACCCGAAGATTTGAGGTCGAATGTCCTGGACCACTGAAGTGCTCTCCGATTGGAAGAAACACTCTACTCTGTTGATTATTGTGCAGTGTTCATTCATCCGTTGCTGTAGCCTCTGCTTGGTCTCGCCAATGCCTCAGGGCATCCTTGCCTGCAGCGTCTGAACTAGACAATGTTGGCTGAGTCGCATGAGTACCTGTCATGTACAGTACATGGTGGGACGTGTCCCCATGTGTAATGGAGAACCAGAGAAGTTCTCACACAGGGTCCCATTGCCTGATACAATGGGATGTCCTCGAGTGTTGGCTTTGTGCATCTTCGGAAGGCAGTAGCAGTTGCCTCCATGAGAAGTACATGGGATGAGGGCACGTAGGTAAGTCTGAAGAACTGGATCCATAGTCCTGATCACTCTGCTTAGATCATGGGTGTGCTGTTTGGTTGGATCGTCCAGTAGTTTCCTGGTTGTTCAGTTGTCAGTACACTTCCTTGCAGTAATCTGTTCTATTCTGAAAGACAATGACTCCTCATTTATTTGCTGGTTTGATGACAATGTTGTGGTTCGTTTTGAGAGCATGGATGGTGTTGCATTGTGATTGGGTGCTGTTCTGCTCTACCTTGGGGGTGTGGCTGATGAGCCTGGCATTTATATATCTCCTGACGGTTTGAGCATATATGTCAAGCCCAGGGCAGCGGCCCTCTGGTGGGATCCAAGTTGACTCCTCCTTTGGTCGCTCCTCCATGAACCCCTGTGATGACTTGTTCCGGTTCCTCGGTGGGCTCACTGGGATCAGTGCTGGCATCCTGAAAGAATTTTCAGTTTCATTTGTCCGATGAATTGCTCCATGTCTGCTGCAAGAACCTTGGGATCCACTTTGGTAGGGCAGAAATTGAGACCCCTGCTAAGAACTTCAATCTCTTCCAGTTGAAGGGTGTGGACCAATCAGTTGACGATTGACATCTCAGCGGTGATAACGTTTTCCACTGTGGTGCCAGGGTGGGCTTGGATGTCAAGTTTCTTGTTCTTAGTGTGCATTTACATGGTGTAGTTCAGACAGATACAGGCAGACCTGCTCTTACACACTCTCACATATACCCTCTCACAGACTTATACCCCTTTACACTCTCACACATACACTCTCAGGCACTCATAACCCCCACCCTCCAACACACATACCCACATGCACACATACACATGTACGTTTATGAGGTGAAGTTGTACTTGCAGAATTACATTTTACTTTGCTCAGAAACTATTCTGTAAATACATTTTTTAGATTAGAATCAGTCTGACCATTGTGGCACAGACAGTCTCACACAGGACAGCTCACACCTTTAATGCATTTTCTGGGTGGATATGACGCCAATTGTTAAAGTTCACTTGAGAATGAAACTTTTAAATGTTCTGCGATTTACATATGAAAGAACTGAAGCCAACATGTTCATTCTAAAAGATGAGAGACTTAACAAACAATCCAGGTTTTTTTCAATATGTAATTTCAGTTACATCGCACTGTAAACTTTTGCTATAAATTCTGTGTCTTACGTCTTATTCTCCACAACCACATGAAGAAGGAGCAGCACTCTGAAAGCTGGTGCTTCCAAATAAACCTATTGGACTATAACCTGGTGTTGTGTGATTTTTAACTTCAAAATTCTTATTTGTGCACTATATTTATGTCTAAGTCATTGGTATGTAATACAAAGAATAAGGGACTTAGTACTGAATGTCATGGAACCAAACGAATTGAGCCTCGAGTCATAGAAATACTCATTGATCAATATCTTTTTGATGTCTACCACTGGACAAATTTTGGATCCAACTTGTGACTTTTCCTGCCATCCCCTGTATTTTTGCTTTTCTGATGAGTTAACTAAGGATTCTGGTCAAAATCCATATACTGTACATCAAATATGCTTTGTTTTCTGATTCTCCTTGTTCCACCCCCAGCATATTCAATCCAGTTAGACGGAGAAAGTTTATTCATTAATTTTTGGAATAAGATAAAGGAGGTGAATTAGAATAGCCACCAGCAATGGCAGGTTAAATGAACAATCGGTCCATTATAATTTTATATTTAACGATTATGCTTTCTCATATAAAGTGTTTATGTACTCAACTGGATACAACAGTATCATAAGGCTGGAGAAAGAAGAGACCACGCTTAGAGAGAAGCCAATCAAAGTGGTATCGTGGAGGGCAAAATCAAAAATAATACATTTGCTGGAAATCTGAAATAAAAGCTCAAGTTGCTAGAAATACTCAGTACATTAGGCAACATGTGTCGAGAGAGAGTTGACATTTCAGGTTGATGACCTTTCTCCTGAATGATTTGCTAAAGGTCAGTTACCAGAAGCATAAACTCTGATTCTGTGTCCTCAGATGCAACCTGAGCCGCTGTAATTCCAGTATTTCTTTCTTTAATCAATACTACAATATTAACCTTGGTCTTGACGTGCAACCAGTCTGTTTGCGTAGGTCTTACACCACTCCCCCCAAACTAATCCCAACCTCCACAAATGTAACACTTTTCCTCCTCCACCAGTTCTGCACCCACACATTCATTTGTACTATTTTCCTGTTTCTGTGGTCACTAATAAATGCTGAAAACTGCAGTTTTCAAATTTTGAGGTCCTGCTTTTAACTTTCATAGATTCCAGGATCTCCTTTCTAATTCTGGCAAAGCCTTTAGTGCCGATGTGGGTGTTTCCTGCCCCTTCGACACACAGTCTGACCCTGCTCTACTCCATATTTCAGTGGTGGTTTTAAGTGTTTTGAATACCTCTTCCTTTTTCTGACGAACGTAAACAGACAGCCAATTCTTGTTCCTTCTCCACAGTTTCTAATTTATTCACCATTTAGAAAGTGCTTCAATTTCTTAGACCTCACTTCCAAGATAATGGAAAATGATTTCACTTATTCTGGAGTAAGTGGAACTTGAACTCAGGCTTCCTGGCTTAGGGGTAGAGACACTACCACTTGTGCCACAAGAACCCATGCCCATGGTGTAAATTGAAGAGAAATTTGCTATCCATTGAATATTATAATGAGAAGTGCCAGCCTCTTTATTTCCACTTTAAAACCAACATAGCTTGAGTGGCTTTTTGTGTTAGCATACATTTAATCACCTGATATCTACAGGTGAAACTTCCACCTCAAAGATTACAATAGGTTTCCAGTCCACAAGGCATGCCTTTGTCATAGGACTTAAAAATAAAAAGTACCCACACTCCTCTGACACCTCATAACTCTCAGTGGAACGCATTCCATCCCTTAAGATGGCAACAGCTACAATCCAGTTATTGTCCTCAATAGTGAATGTCACTTTCATTGAAAATCTGGGCAACACTCAATTGCTTGAGAATGGGTTGGTGGAACATAAGGAACAAATAATGGCCATCCAACTCAGACCATAATATTGAATTTCTGGCCAAAGAGGTTTATTTCTGGTGACATCGCAGCTATTTACACTGCATCAGCTGAAGCCTCTGAATAGATTGCTAAACTCAACCTCAAACTATACCTGCTCCTCAGTCATGTAAATGAAAAAAATACACTTCCACTAATGAGTTATTTTTTGATGTACACCGAGCAAACCAATAAATAAAATCTAATTTTCAATGTCTAGGACAAATCTGAAAATTGAATATGATCATCAATAGTTGTAAGCCTCATTCCAAAGAGTACAACTTACAAAAATTTGACAGTTAGCATTCTTTATAAAAAATACAAATTATAAATAGTTGCCGCTATGTGATATATAGTCCAGGTGGCTGGTGAAGTCCTGTGGGAGCTGATGTCCTGGAAAGAGCCTCTTATCTTTCAAGAACTTGTTGCTGTAAATGGATATCACAACAAGACGCACATGGGATTTTGGTTTCACTTCCTTTAAATCGGAGAAAGAGGAAGTTGTTTTTGAAATGTGTAGAAATGCATGCCATATTGATATGTGGTTACTTAATTATTTAAAGCAAACTTCAATTGAAATTATATTTCCAAAAGAGAGATTATTGTTGCTCATATTGGGTTTAATGTTGAACCACTAATGAGTACTGCTAACATTTTTTACAGCTTGATTTTAATGTTTGCTATAAATATCTTCCCATGATTATTTATAACACCTGTTTATATTCACGTAATATCTAATTTTCCTACACCTCAAAAGCAAGAGCAAACCCCTCTCTATATACATTTACTACATTCCAAATTCCTTTGCAACCATTTCCAAGATTGGTTCTCATGATGTGGCATGACTAGTATGCTAGGATTTATTGATTTTAATGGAATTGCATAAATGTGCTGTTTAGCTATACCACTTCAGATGACAGTTGTAAGTCAACCAAAGGTTGTGAAATTTCAAATTGTATGAACCTTTTGAATATAAAGTCCTTAATTTGTTGAAACTAGTCTTGTGCATCAAACTAACTATATAAGGGTGGATTCTTCAGTATTCGCAGTTCCTAGGTATTTCATATAGAACTGCTGCATATATAAATGTTATGAATCCATTATGTGCCAGAGGTATATTATTGGCAACATAATATTGGTCATAGTGTACATGTGATCAAGTTAGAAGTGTGCATCTTCGATCGAAAATATAGTTAATTCTAGTTGTCTTGCAATAGTGTCTTGTAGCTGTGCTTAGAATACTTTACAGTAGGTTCATTTGCAGTCTGCATTTTAAGATTGTTACATCATGTTTTTTTTACCATATAATCATATATGTGTCAATCTCCTCTGTAAGTAGACCTCTTATTTGTGATTAGCTTCCCTACAGTATGGAAGCAGGCCCTTTGGCCCAACAAGTTCACACCGACCCTCTGAAGAGTAACCCACCCAGACCCATTCCCCTGCCCTACATTTACCCTGACTAATGCATCTAACACTATGGGCAATTTAGCATGGCCAATTCACCTGACCTGCACATCTTTGGATTGTGGGAGGAAACTGGAGCACCCGGAGGAAACCCATGCAGACACAGGGAGAATGTGCAAGCTCCATACAGACAGTCGCCTGAGGCTGGAATCGAACCCGGGTCCCTAGTGCTGTAAGGCAGCAGTGCTAACCACTGAGCCACCATGCCAAAAAGTCTTGCATTTTCCATATATCTTGTGTATAAGTCAACCCTACTATATTGCATTATAAACCTCTTACAAAGGAAACTGTGTGTTTCCATTAACTAACTCAAACAAAATCACATTCATTCATTCAGACCAGTAACTTTACTCATCGCTCTTAGTTTACTAATTGTATCTCTGTTTATCTATCCATCCACACGCTCCTCCCTCAGTCACTGTACTAGAGTTTGTTTTGATTCATTAATTCACTCAGAAAGGTCTATTGGTACTGATCACACTTTGTTCACTATACATCCAAAACTTAATATCATTTAAAAGTTAATCATTTTAAGTGTGCCATTTTACCAGGCCATGATGATGTTGAATAGTGTGATTTTGCAGGATTTTCATGAATCTTTGACATGTTAAATTTTCCTACCAGTATCTTGCTTTTATCTGGTAATTACCTTTATTGTAATTCATTGTGTTTTTCTTCCTTACCCGGGATTACTTGTGCGATCAAATCGACTTTTGCTAATATGGTATTTCAAATTGCAGCATGAATTTCAGCCCCTCAAAACTTGTGCCCGTGTATTAGTCGACCCTCTAAATTGAACCTGGTAAAAATAGTCTTAAAATTTGGACCTATAAGTGAGTATATATGGTACTTAAATTACCACTGCACAATAGTTGGAGAGGTCACTCTACTAATATTGATCAAATATACAACAACCTCATGTTATAGTTTTTTTTTCACTCCAACCTCCTCTTTTCATGAATAATGGCAAAGAAAGAATCTGCTTTTGCATACATGTAATATAGAACTTGTAAGTAACCTGTCACAAATGGAAAACATTGTCTCCTTTGGGCATTGTATCTGACGAAGAGCACCTTCAACAACTCAGCACTCTTTCACCCCTACAATGGTGTGTCAGCCCAGAGTATGTGCTCAATTTGAGCGATACTCTGTAACTTTAAACCATAGTTATAGTTTGCATGTATTTATAGGGTTTCAGTCACTGAATTAAAATTAATATAAACTAATATTTAATATAATAATTGATATATATTAATTACCATTAAATATACCGATCTCTCCAGTCCAGAAATCTATTGCTTGGAAACGAAATAATTTGACATAGGTGGGCATCCTGTTACCAAGTCACCCTTTATTTACACATTGAGTGTCCTTGACATGGATCCAGCTAGCTCTGAGTGAACAGGATATCCGACAGTCCTGTTTTTTAAAATTTTATTAAACAATACACAATGTACAAAAGAACAGTTAACATTAACAGCTGTATACAAATAAACAGCAATTTTACAAGGGACAAGAGCAGCAAAGCCAAGGCCCCAAACCTTACCGTACAACCAGTTTTCAGGGAAATGACGACAACCCTCAAATCCTGACATTCCTGTTCTTATCTGTCAGGGCTCCCTGATTGGACCAGATTAACAGCTCCATTCAAGGAACTCATTCTGAGATCCACCCAGCTGACCTCGTTGTAATCTCCACATCCTTTCCCCTCTGAGTCTAAGGATATAGGGTGTTTCTTTTTGTTCTGTAGCTCCCCCTGAGGTGTTTTAGCACCAGGTCAGTTCCTCCAGCTCTGCCTCTGATATGGGTGGCGTACAATGCACAATAGCTCACCTCTTGCACCCAGAGCATATCAGAAAAATTTAATTCCCCTCAGGCAGTAAAGACGTTGAGGTGGTGACATCACTGTGTCCAACTCAGATTCTGATGGTCTCTTCAATGGTTGAGGGAGAACCTACAAGTTTGGAACAGTTGGAGAGACTATCAAAGAGCCAGGCACATTTGCTCCCACCCAGTTTGAGAGTTTGCAGCTTTCATGTGTTCGACATGCTTGGTCAGGACTGTCGCACCTACCTGAACTTAATACATCACTGGACCTGACCTCAGTTTAGCCATGCCCCTCACCCATGCAGAGCCATCCCTCTGGTTCCTACACCAAACTTCATCGCCTGAAGTAAATTATCTTGCTCAGTGGAATCTTGTGTCCAGCATTGGTGTTCCTGATGCATCTGTATTCACTGCATGGCCTCCTGGACGGTGTTCCATTTAATAACTTCATGCACTTAGTATGAGAGCCCACTGCTGAATTCAGCCTGAAACTATGGTTGGCACTGTCTTGTCCTCTTTAAGTTTACCTAGCAGGGGTTTGTGGTCCATTATTATTACAAACTCGCACCCATAAAGGGATTGGTGGAACTTCCTGACTCCAGGTATGACCATCTCTATCTGGGCATATTTACGGTCTGCTTTAACCAAAGTTCTGGATACATACGTTATCGTAGTTCCTCTGCATTGAGCCACCTATGAGCTGAAACCACCCCATACCGGAAGGCACCACATGTCAATGTCAGAGCTCATTTGAGATCATGAGTGCCAACATTTTAGAGGATGATAGCTGTTTTTTCACATTCCTGAAAGTTATGGCTGGGCTACATGACCATTTCCAAGACTAACCTTTTTTATCAAAAGTGTCGATGCAACGTTGTCAGGATGGAGGCCAGGTTAGGTTTGAACTTTCCATCATAATTCCAAGGAAATACCAAAGCTCCAGTATAGATGTGAGAGCCAGGGCACCTTTGATTGCCTTCACTTTGTCTTGCAATGGGTATAACCTGGTGATGACAACTCTGTAGGTCAAGTAGGTCACTTGGGGTGCCTGGAATGCAGACATTCTGTGGGAAGCTAGGGAAATGATTGCTGGGCCCCTTGACTATCGATAATAGTCATAGATGAAGTGCTGGAAGACTTCTTGATTGGCAAACGTGGTGCCACTGTTTAAGAAGGGTGGTATGGACAAGCCAGTGAGCTTATAGACAAGTGAGCCTGACGGTGGTGGGCAAGTTGGCATCCTGAAGGACTGGATGTACATGTATTCGGAAAGGCAAGAATTGATTAGGGATAATCAACGTGGCTTTATGCGTGGGCAATCATGTCTCATAAGTTTGAGATGTTTGAAGAAGTAACAAAGAGGATTGATGAGGGCAGAGCGGTGGACGTGATCTGTATGGACTTCAGTAAGGCTTTCAACAAGGTTCACCATGGGAGACAGGTTAGCAAGGTTAGATCTCATGGAATAGAGGCCGAACTGGCTATTTGGATGCAAGACCTGGTTCAAAGGTGGAAGACAGAGGGTGGTGGTGGTGAAGAGTTGGTTTTCAGACTGGAGGCCTGTGACCAGTGGAGTGCCACAAGGATCGGTGCTGGGTCCACTACTTTTCGTCATTTATATAAATGATTTGGATGTGAGCATAAGACAGATAGTTAGTAAGTTAGCAGCTGACACCTTACTTGGAGGTGTAGTGGTCAGCAAAGAAGGTTATGTCAGATTATAACAGGATCTTGATCAGATGGGCCAATGGGCTGAGAAATGGAAAATGGAGTTTAATTCAGATAAATGCAGGGTGCTGAATTTTGGGAAAGCAAATCTTAGCATAACTGACCCACCTAATGGTAAGGTCCCGGGGAGTGTTGCTGAACAGAGACCTTGGAGTGCAGGTTCATAACTCCTTGAAAGTGGAGTCTTAGGTAGATAGGATAATGAAGAAGGCATTTGGTTTGCTTTTCTCTTTTGGTCAGAGTATTGAATACAGGAGTTGGGAGGTCATGTTGCGGCTGTACAAGACATTGGTTAGGCCACTTGGAGTATTGTGTGCAAATCTGGTCTCCTTCCTATGAAAGGATATTGTGAAACTTGAAAGGGTTCAGAAAAGATTTACAAGAATGTTGCAAGGGTTGGAGGATTTGAACTAGAGGGAGAGATTGAATAGGTGAGGGCTGTTTTCCCTGGAGCATTGGAGGCTGAGGGTAGACCTTATAGAGGTTTATAAAATCCTGAGTGGCATGGATAGGATAAATAGACAAAGTCTTTTCCCTGGGTTGGGGGAGTCCAGAACTAGAGGGCATATGTTTGGGGTGAGAGGGGAAAGATATAAAAGAGACCATTCTTTCACGCAGAGGGTTGTATGTGTATGGAATGAGCTGCCAGAGGAAGTGGTGGAGGCTAGTACTATTACACCTTTTAAAGGGCATCTGGATGGGTATATGAATAGGAAGGGTTTGGAGGGATATGAGCCGGGTGCTGGCAGGTGGAACTAGATTGGGTTGGGATATCTGGTCGGCATGGACGAGTTACACCACAGGGTCTGTTTCCGAGCTGTACATCTGAGTCTATCTAAGGACTATATTCAAGTTCTCTTAAGTGCTCCTTTATTGGTCTTCCCTGTTATTAGCACATCATCTAGATAAATTGTGCCTAGGGCGGGTACACCTTGTAAAATGTTCTGTTATCTGCTGAAAAATTGCACAGGCTAATGATACCCCAAATGAAGGTCTCATATATTGGTACAAAGCCTTATGGGTGTTAATTGTAACATACTTCTGGGGATCCTCATCTAACCACAATTGCAAGTTCGCGTGGCTCATGCCCAGCTTCTTGAAGGATAGCCTCCCTGCCAGCTTTGTGTATAAATAGTCTGAGAGGGATTGACTATTCATCCAGTTATGAAAAACGGTTTACTGTTTGTTTAAAATCTCCACAAAGACTAACCGGGCCGTCGGGCTTCACAGTTTGTACAACTGGCACTGCCCCTTTGACAAACTGAATTGGTTTGATGATTCCTTTGTTGTCCAGCCTTCTGATTTCAGTCCTGTACTTTTCCCCATAAGGCAAATGGCATTGGGCAGGCCTTGCAGAATTGTGGAATTGCTGCCTGTTCAACATGCAAGATCATCTTGGCTCCTTTGATAATCCGTACATTTTCATGAAAGACTTCTGGGCTTTTAATTAGGAATTCACAGCCAGTTTCTAATCAAACATGTTTAGGCGATCTAGGTGAATCTTTCTCAACCAATTTTGCCCCATAAAACTTGAGCCCAAGCCTTTTCCTGCAAACAGTGGTAACTAAACCAGTTGCTTCTCTTAAGAGACCAGAACCGAAATCAATCTTTGAACGTTCTGCAGAATGGCAAATTTAAGGATTGGAGTGCAGAGTGAAGTTTATTAAATACAGAGGGACCTCGTTTATCTGAAGGAGATGGGCGGGCACTATTTCATTTGGATAATTGGTTATTTGGTTAATTGATTTCCTCTGGGGCTTGGAGTTTTCTGTGAAGTCTGCTCCAGTTCAGGAGACTAGGCAGCAGCACACCGTGCACGAGCGGACTTCTTGCGCCCCCATCTGCATTTGTCTACACCTAACCCCACCCTACCTGTCTGCCTCCACCCACACCTGCCTGCCCCGCTCGCTCCCCAACCTCGACTACCCACCCACCATCTGACCCCCCCCAACCCTGTCCACGCCCCCGGGGCAGCCAGACTGAACACCAAGACTAAGACTGTGGCTGCCTTTGTAGGGTAGTCTCCAAATAGCATATGTGCGCGCACGCGCACACAATATTTTACTGCAACGTTTTGACAGGTTCCACCTTTGCCCTGTACAGGACAATGTTGGAGAAATTATCTGGGGAAGTGGGGGGGGGGGGGGGTGGCGGTTTAAGGTTCACCCCTATTTGGAACTCCAGGGAAAGTGTGAGGGAAGAGAGAGAGAGAGCAGGAGATCAGTCATTTAGAGACTGTGCCTGGACTGTCCTTGGCAACATTTCAGTGAGCTGAGTTCGTTTTTAATCATTGTACCTGTGAACAAAAGACGCGATCAGGGTTGGAACAGCTCTTTGAAGTAATGTTTCTACCGGGACCTCGAGATCCCCGATATTCGGGTAATCAAAGTTCCTCTATTAGTTTAGTGATCACTGAAATGTCTGTGTTGGTATTGATCTCCATTAGAACTGAGTGTCCGGTTAACTTTGATTTTGATTTGGATGTTCTTAAGTAATTTAACAGTTCCAAACCAGATGTAGGTATACTTTAAAGGGTGAGCACTTTCCTGGATACCAGCCTAAGAGCTCTCTCACTCAGTATAGTGGGACTCTTCTGTCTTGAGTTTTCCATACCAGCAGCAGCGAAAATTGCTTTCCACCCCAATCCTGAAGATAATTTTAACCCTTTGGCTGAGGTTTGGCTTTGTTTTGGGGTTTTGCTGTGTTCCTCAGAGTTCCTCTGTTCAGGATATGTCCTAAGTGAGGCTATGCAATTTCTTTCACACAAGTGGTGTTCCCCAAGCTCAGTCGGACTGACGAGAGTGTTCACTTCCATTGGGATATTCTGGAACTCCTGCTTCACTTGCCACAATTTCTAATGATAAAGCCCGTTGAAATGCCTGTTTGAAATCCAGTTGGGCTTCAGCTAATAGGCACTTTTGCATGGTTGCATCATTAATCCCACATACCAAGTGGTATCTCAGCATCGCGTTAAGAATTAAACCAAAGTTACATGCCCCTCCCAGTTGTCTTAACCTAGTCAAAAATCTTGATATGGGTTTCCATGGTTTTTGAATTGACAAATAAAATTGATAGCGTTTCAGAATTAAAGGAGGCTTGGGGTCATAATATTCCTTAACTAAATTCATTAATTCTTGAAAGGTTTTACTATCTGGTGTCTAATGATAAGTTAAACTCCCAATAACTGAGGAAGCTGCAGGTCCACAAGCTGAGAGGAGAATTGCTCATTGCTTTTCATCTGCCACCGTGTCATTTGCCCGGAAAAAATAATATATTCTTGCCACATACTGCGCACTATCTTCAGGATTGAATGAGTCAAGCTTCCAAAGTAGTGACATGATGCCAGAAATATGCTTACCCCAACTTAAAGATGACTTTTGCAAGAGAATTTCTTCAGGAATATGCTTTACTCTCGTCACCTCTGAAATAAGTTCAGAGGCCAGTATTCCATCACCAAGTCGCCCTTCATTTATATGTAGAACATCCTTGAAAATTATCCAGCTCCCTCAGACCTGGCTTTCCAAGGCAAGTCTGACACTCCTGTTCTTTTTTTAACCTGATCTGAGGAGATTCTAAATCCCCTGTTTATGTATTTTCTTCTAAGGAGTTAGTCCCCTGAACTGAGGAGGTCCTAAATCTCTTGATTCAGAGATGCCGGTGTTGGACTGGGGTGTACAAAGTTAAAAATCACACAACACCAGGTTATAGTCCAACAGGTTTAATTGGAAGCACACTAGCTTTCGGAGCGACGCTCCTTCATCACCTGATGAAGGAGCATCGCTCCGAAAGCTAGTGTGCTTCCAATTAAACCTGTTGGACTTATAACCTGGTGTTGTGTGATTTTTAACTAAATCTCTTTGGTTATATATTTTTCCCCCCTACTGCCATACAGTAGTAATGCTTATATTCCCCAGCACCCATGTTGTGTGTAGATGCAAATCACAGTGAAAACAAGTGTCAATAGCTTTTAGTAATTCCATCATCAAGAAAAGAAAAACACCCATGTGGCCATGGAACTAATGAAAAGCAAAGCCCAAAGCAAGCAGTACTTACGTGAAACAGGAGGTGAAGGTGAAGGGGAGAAATTAATTCAGAACAGAATTGGAGGGGGAAATAAAACGCTCCACTCCCCTTGGTACCCACCTCTCCCTAAAGACAGTCCTCAGTTCAGGGGACTAACCAGGGCTCCCTGATTGGACCAGATTAACAGCTCCAATCAGGGAAATCATAATCTGAGGTCCAACTGCCTACCCTCGTTACAGTTTTTTTTACAGAAGAGTCTCTTGTTTTTAATACCATTAAACACTAATCAGTGATGGTGAAATTCTCTTCTGTTAGAAATGGCTATCTCTGACACTGGTGTTATCAGCCTGTGCCAGAATGCCATCCTTGTCTTGCTGTGTTTCGCTATGGGTTACTTTAGTATTTGAGAGGTTGTGAATAGTACCACACACTGTCCAATTATCAGCAACTATCCTCACTTCAAACCTTATGTCAAAGGGAAGGTCATTGGTCAAACAGTTGACAATGGTTCAGCCTGGAATACAACCCTGAGAAGTTCTTGTAATTATGTCCTGAGGCTGAGGTAATATTCTATTGAGTATGCAAACATGATTTGTGAATGATGCAGTGTTTTGATAAAGCTGAAGCAAATAGTTGCAAATGATTTATACTCCGCATCATAAATGAGATATAAATTGTATCTTGCCGTGGCCCTTCTATTCAACCACAAAAGTTGGGTATAAATATATCCTATAGAAATGATATGGGTGCATAGATTGCAATCTAGTTGTGCCAGGAAAACCTGCCCCTCCTCCACATGCAGGCTGTTCTCTAAAGCAGTTCCATGCAATATCATAATCACATTTTGCAAAATCTCAGACATTGTAGCTTCCTGGAGAATTCATAAACATTTCAAATTTCTTTTTTAAAAAAAATCAATGAGTAAATTGCGAAGTTCATTTCAGTTTACTGCAGAATATTTCTGCAGTAAACTGAGCCTCAATATTGAATTATGATGTTCCTTTCATTATGACTTGACCACTTTTTAAAAAAAAATTATGTTTATATATACAATGTGACAATCATGCCTGTGGAGGGCAATATAACACAAAAATAAATGCAACAAGATACATTATTCGCCAGAATGGATTGGGATCGAATGGTAATATAAAACTACAAAATGTGAGTTTGTGCAACAATTATTATCTCCAAAGGCGAAAGAAATATTTGTGAAGCATGCTCCTGATGTCTGTGGTCTAGTTTCCGTCACCTACACTGGCAGCAAATAAATCGTCTTATTATGACTATTGACTGCTGTGGATTAGGGCTGTATATTTTGTCTCTCTCACGTGTGCGGACATGTACATGCACCTCTCTCTCATACACACATCTCTCACTCTCACATGCACCTCTCTCTCACTCTCACATGCACCTCTCTCACTCATACATACATATCTTACGCGCACACACCTCTCTCGCACATACATACTCCCCTTCCCTTTCGCGTGCACGCTCTTGTGTGTGTGTATATATATATGTATATATACACACACACTGTCAATTTGGCAAGCCAACTTTTACTACCTGTCCCTAACTTGCTAAAGAAGTTGGGAATGAGCCAGATTCTTGTAGTCTGTGGTGATGGTAATACCACATTGCAGTTAGCGACTGAGTTCCAGGATTTTGATTCATGCCAGTTGAAGGAATTGAGGTTTACTTCCAAGTTGGGAGAATGTGTGGCATGGAGGAGAATTTGCAGATATTAGTATTCGTATGTACTTGTTGCTCTTGTCCTCTAGGTAGTCGGGGTCCTTGGTTTGAACAGCAACAAAGTCTAATTTTGAGAATTGTTAACATTTCTCACAAAATGGAAGAAGTACTGCTCTAGCTGTTTAAGTTACTACTTCAGATGTGCACCTTAGTGTCTGAGGATGATTTATAATACAAGAATCAATATTTATCTTACACTTATCCCACTTAATAACACTGGGCAGAATAATAGTGTCATATGTGCTCCAGGAAAGAAGTAGCATAACTGCATCATAAAACAAAAATAAAGAACAACTGAGATTCATCCTATGGTATTGGGACCTGGAATTGATCCAGTTATACTGAAGAAATAAAAAAAATATTTTTCTGGACTCCATTGTTAAAGTTACTTTGACAGAGAATGGCTTAGCATTCCAATTTTTTGCACTCAATAGACATGCACAATAGTTTGAGCTAGGAATAAGCATGAAAAAGAAACTGTTATGAAGTCACAGTTTATGACTGAATTGTTGACTATCAGATCCATGCTAGGCCAGCCCACTCAGGAGTGACCTCTGGTGGCAAATGTAATTGTCTTGCACAATTTTTGACAAAATAGTTTGGTCACTGTATCTTTAAGCTGTTTGCAAAGATTTTAAAAAATAATTTCAATGCTATGCTATACTTTTTTTAATCATGTTACAATATATGACAAAGATATGTGGCTTTTCCAGAGCCCCCCCTCCCCCATCTTTAATTGACTGCCAGGCTAAAATGGCATTTCTGTGTTTTTTTCCCTCTCTCCATCTTTGGAAGGCTTTTTGAAATCTAATTGGCTAAATACACAGTGGGTGGCATTCATGAGTTTTTCACTGTTCAGTTTAGTTCCTGTGGTTTTCAATCTAATTAATGTCACCAAATTGGAAGAGTAGCATTGCCTCAGTTGCCACTGTAGTATTTGGCTAAAGTTGTGACAGGTTTTCTGCAAACTTTTCTCCTAACTACGTAAATCCATTCTGGGTCTTGACACCTGAGATTTGATTGAATAACTGGAGTTCTTTAGATACCTACTTCATTCCACTTCATCCTCCTGCATCATATATGATTGCAGTAAGCCTAAAATTTAGAAAACTTTCTTTTGTCTACTGTTGAAAATATCATCTGAGATTGCAACTAGCTATTGCAGAATTTGACCTCGCACGTTTGTGTCTGCTCAGTCACCAGGACCTCTTCTATTATACCAGTTCGCTTTTCTTCCAGGTAAAAGTTGTCTGATCTTTCACATTGTTTGACACATCAGCTGTCTTGAACTTCTCGTTGGGTTCAGTTGTATTAGATTGTACTGAGTATATGAAACTCTGTTAATTTGTGTAACAGCTGCCTGATATTTTTAAATGTGTTAGTGAATATTAAAGTGATAGCAGTGGGTGAACACTGGTGTCTTTTACAGGACAAAGGTGAAAAATAGTAAAAGGTCCTTATTTACCATCCTAAGATTAATAACTGGAGTTATCATATGATAACTAGTGTCAGCAGTCATCTGATGACACGAGTCCATCAATCCATCATTTGCTTTCCAGGCAAAGCAGGCAAAAAAAATGTGTAAAAGGATGTAAACCAGTAAACTGTATGGCTGAGAAATGGCCATCCGGAGGCCATCCAAACTAAATCGAGAATTACATGGCTTACACTAATTTAAGTACCTTCATGGCTAGAGGAGTATATGTGCACCAACAACTAGCCAGGACTTTAAATGTACAAAATGTCTATTCAGTGTCACTGAGCAACAGTTAGATAAATTTTAATACCTGAATTTGAATTTGCCAAGCTTGCCACAGATTCAAGAAAGATACAAGTAAAAAATAGCTGCACTTTGTTATAAAGAGATCAAAATTGGGAACTAAATATTCAAGGGTATGTGACTTTTCAAAAGTACAGAAGGAAGGTAAGGGTGGTGGGTAGCTTTGTTCTCAAAAGATGGAATGGAATCATAGAATCCCTACAGTGTGAAAGCAGGTCATTTGGCCCATCAAGTCCACATCAACCCTCTGAAAAGCATCCCACCCACCCTACCATATCCCTGGAACCCTGCATTTCCCATGGCTAATCCACCTAATCTACACATTCCTGGACAGTATGGGGCAGTTTTGAATGGCCAATCTAACTAACCAGCCCATCTTTGGACTGTGGGAGGAAACCATGCAGATTCTGGGAAAACTTGCAAATCCACACAGTTGTACAACATTGGAATAGAACCTGGGTCCCTGGTGCTGTGGGACAGCAGTGCTAGTCACTGAGCCAACGTGCCTTAGGTAGGTACAAAAGCAAGAAATGATCTTATTGGAAGATTTAGAAGTAAGAAATAAGGAGGAGAGGCAGGCAATGTTGTGAGTAGTCTATTGGTCCCTAACAGTAGCTATATTGTAGGACAGAAAATAAAACCGGCGATAAGGACATTGTGATAAAAGGAAGTATGTTTATCATAGGTGACTTTAAACATCATGTCGTTGGGAAGGTCACATTGGCAGAGGTAGCCATGAGGAAGAATTCATAGAGTATATTTGGGACCGTTTCCTCAAACAACATGTTGTTTGGATTCACAAGATCTGGCTATTTTGGATCTGGTAATGTGCAATGAAGCAGGATCTCTGAGTAAATGATTCCTAGGAAATAGTGACCATGATATGGTTAGGTTTAGCATTCAGTTTGAGAAGGAGAAAATTCATCAGAAACAACTGTACTAAAATAAGGGTAATTATAAAGCAACAAGAGCAGAGTTAACTGGAGTGAACTGGGAATAAAGTTTTGCAAGAGATGTACAGCATGGAAATAGACCCTTCGGTCCAACCTGTCCATGCTGACCAGATATCCCAACCCAATCTAGTCCCACATGGCAGATGTTTAAGCCAATAGTCGTATTCGCAAGAGAGTTGAGGAATAAGAATTCTAGCAAGGTGATTAATCAATTATAGTTAACCAAGGAAGGATAAACCAACCATGATTAACCAAGGAAGTGAAAGATAGCGTCAAATTGAAAGAAAAAATATACAATGTGGTAAGGATTATTTGTAAGCCAGAGGTTTGGAAAACTTTTAAAAACTAACCAAAGATGACCAAAAATAGTAAAGAAGAAAATAAACTTTCATAGTAAACTAACAAGTAACATCAGAATGGGAAGCAAGAGCTTGTTAAATAATTAAAAAGGATAGGCCAAAGTGAACATAGGCCCCTAAAAGAATGAGGCTAGGGATAAAATAGGGATTCAGGAAATGCCCAAGGAATTTAATAAATACTTTTGCATCAGTCTTTGCAATAGATGACATGGATATTTCATATTAATGGAATGGTATCAAAGGGGCTAAAGGGGGGGAAAAGAACTAATTACAATAACTATCACTGGAGAAAATGTGCTAGGAAAACTAATGGAGCTAAAGGTAAAGCTAAAGATCCTCGGTACCTGATGAGTGGCGTCCTAGCATATTAAAGAAAATAGCTGTGGAAATGCACTGACAGTAATCTTCCAAGAATCCTTTGGTTCTGGGAAAGTCCTGAGGATTGGAAAGCTGACAGTTTGATATCCTTTTTTCAAAAAGTGAAGGAGACAAAAAATAGTTAACTATAATCCAATAATTTAACATCTTTTGGGAAAATGTTAAGAGTCGGTTATAAAAAATGTAATAGCAAGGTATTAATAAATACATAATAAAATCCAATAGAGTCACCATGGTTTCGTGAAACAGAAGTCATGCCTGACAAATTTTAAGTATTCTTTTGAAGTGGTAGCAAGTATGAGAGAGAACTGGTGGCTACAAGATATATTTGGACTTCCAGAAGCTGTTTGATTAGGAACCATGTATTAAGCTATCTTAAGTGCAAGGTTGTTGTGGATAGTAATTATCACAGATAGAGATTGGCTTGCTGGCTAGCTAGCTAACTAACAGAAGACCGAGTTGGGATAAGAGGGTCATGTTAGGGCCTAATACTTACCTGTTCATCTCCCTACTCATCGATCTCCAAAGCCCTAAACACACCTTCCAGGTGAAGCACCGTTTCACTTGTGCATCTTTCAAATCTAGTCTTCTGCATTCGCTATTCACAGTAGTCTTCTTTTACTTTGGTAAGTCTAAGTACAGACTAGATAACTGCTTTGCGGACCACCTCCACTCAGTTAGTAGGAATGACCGACCTTTGAGTTGCTTGTGACTTCAATAATCCATCTTGTTCTCATGCTAACTTTTCTTTCCTGGGTCTACCCAATGCAGCACATGGAAAAACACATCTTTTTCTGTTTCGACATTTTATAGCCTTGAGGTCTTGATATTAACTGCCATAATTTCAGAAACTAGCCACACTAAACACTTTAATCTCAGAGAGGACCCAATCTCTCTTTCACACCATAATTTAGTATTCTCCTTTTCTTTCTACACCATTAACAACTGCTTTGTCTTTTGCAGTGGGCCTTTGCCTCTGTCAAGTCTAAGATAAGTAATTTTACAACATCTTTATCTTCTGAAGGTGCTGAGTTGGAGGGTTGGCTCTGCCCTCTTGAACTGTCCTACCTGTCCATCTTCCTTCCCACCTATCTGCTCCACCCTCCACTCTGACCTATCACCATCACCCCCCACCTTCATCTACCTATTACAAGCTACCTTCTCCCCAGCCCCATTCCCCCCCTCCCATTTATGTCTCAACACATCCACATTCCTGATGAAGAGCTTCTGCTTGACACTCCTCCTTGGATGCTGCCTAACCGGCTGTACTTTTCCAGCACCATAAGTTTTTTGACTCTGATCTCCAGCATCTGCAGTCCTCACCTTTTCTCAATAAACTTTTTTTAAAAAGTATCCATGACCAACTAGGCATCACTGAACATCAGTGCAAATTTGTAAGTATTGAATCCAACAGCAAGGATAGCAGTGATTTAAGTTGACTCGGGGACACGTTGGCTGTTCCTGTGCTGAATTTTTGATGTTCTCTGTGACCGAACTGAATTCCATGTAAGTTATAATCAGTTCATAGTCAAAAGAATCATCTTTATTCATACATTTATAGATTCACACTGATGCCATTAAACATGCCTCTGTGGCACAGAATGACTGTATGAAAGATAAATATGGCATCTTCTTCAGGATAGAAGACACATGTTGATTATCTTCTTTGAACAAAATCATCAGTGAATGGACAGAATCTTTAGGAGCTGTGCTCATATTCAAATAAAAAAGCTGTGGCACCCATGGTCTAGTTCAGAATATGTGTAACTAACTGAAATATCCTGCCAGACTATATGTTAAAGTAGACTAGGTCTATAGTGTCCACCAACATTAAGCAGGGCAACTTGTACAGTGCACCTGTCACACACTTAAAATTTTTAAAGTTGTATTCTTACAACTACAATGACTTCATGCATGGCATATTATTTTGCAGGACATGATTCCCGAGCTTTCTGTACAGTATGAGCAAATGATGAACCAGTTTTGCAATAAAAATCCAATCATGATAGGATGATAAATTGTTGGGTCGCAATTTTTCTACCTTAGTGCCACCTGATCAGATGATATTTTTTGAAATTGGTTTGTCGTCCACTTCGGAAACCAAATTCAGATGGTTGAATCCAAATGAAAAGCTGTGATTCACACCATTGATTTAGAAGTGAGATCCATAGCCAAGCCAGCATTTACCCTTCAACTTCATGAAGAGGAACAGCTTGAAAATTAAAGAAAAAACAGTAAATGCAAGCGAAGACTAGATGACTAAGGTGAAACCTGAGTAAAGTTTAAAAAATGAAGGCTGACAGCACTATACGTGAATACACAATGCATTCATAACAAAGTAATTGAACAGGTCTGTTCTACTGTAGGGTGTAAGTTGAATAAGGAGTTGAAATTGGCCTGTCGCAAAGGTATTACTACAGTTGTTATGGGGGGATTTCAACATGCCGGTAGACTGTGGGGAATCAGGATGGTACTGGACCCCAAGAAAGGGAGTTTGTGGAGCGCCTCTGAGATGGATTCTTAGAACAGCTTGCACTGTAGCCTACCTTGGAGAAGGCAGTTCTTGATCTGGTGTTGTGCAATGAACCGGATTTGATCAGGGACCTTGAAGTATAGGAGCCATTAGGAAGTAGTGACCATAATATGATAAGTTTTAATCTGCAATTTGAGAAGGAGAAGGGAGAATCAGAAGTGTCAGTATTGCGGTTGAACAAAGGGAACTATGGAGCTATGAGGGAGGAGCTGGCCAAAGTTCAATGGTTCAGTACCCTAGCAGGGATAGCAGTGGAACAACAATGGCAGGTATTTCTGGATATAATGCAGAAGGTGCAGGATTGGTTCATTCCAAAAAGGAAGAAAGATCCTAAGGGGAGGTAGGGGTGGCTGTGGCAGATGAGGGAAGTTAAGGACTGTATAAAGATAAAAGAGAAGAAGTATAATATAGCAAAGATGAGCGGGAAGCTGGAGGACTGGGAAACTTTTAAAGAGCAACAAAGAATAATTAAAAAGGCAATACGTGGAGAAAAAATGAGGTACGAAGGCAAACTGGCCAAAAATATAAAGGAGGATAGAAAAAGCTTTTTAAGGTATGTGAAAAGAAAAAAAGAATGGTTAAGATTAAAATTGGGCCCTTTTGAAGACAGAATTTATTATGGATGAACTGAAGGGAATTTATATTAGGCAGGAAATGGTGTTGGATAGACTGTTAGGTCTGAAGGCTGATAAGTCTCTGGGACCTGATGGTCTGCATCCCAGGGTACTTAAGGAGGTGGCTCTAGAAATTGTGGCCGCATCAGTAATCATTTTCCAATGTTCTATCGATTCAGGCTCAGTTCCTGCGGATTGGAGGGTGGCTAATGTTGTCCTACTTTTCAAGAAAGGAGGGAGAGAGTCAGTGGTGGGAAAGATGCTGGAGTCAATTATAAAAGATGAAATTATGACTCATTTGGATAGCAGTAACAGGATAGGTCTGTGTCAGCATGGATTTATGAAGGGGAAATTGTGCTGGATTAATCTTCAGGAACTTTTTGAGGATGTAACAATGAAGATGCACAAGGGAGAGCCAGTGGATGTAGTGCACCTGGACTTTCAGAAAGCTTTTGACAAAGTCCCACATAGGAGATTAGTGAGCAAAAGTAGGGCACATGGTATTGGGGGCAAAATACTGACTTGGATTGAAAATTGGCTGGCTGACAGGAAGCAAAGAGTAGTGATAAACTGGTCCCTTTTGGAGTGGCAGTCAGTGACCAGTGGGGTACCACAAGGTTCGGTGCTGGGACCACAGCTGTTTACAATATACATTAATGATATTGATGAAAGCATTAAAAGTAATATTAGCAAATTTGCTGATGACACAAAGCTGGGTGGCAGGGTGAAATGTGAGGAGGATGTTATGAGCACACAGGGTGACTTGGACAGGCTAGGTGAGTGGATGGATGCATGGCAGATGCAGTTTGATGTGGATAAATGTGTGGTTATCCACTTTGGTGGCAAGAACAGGAAGGCAAATCGAAATGGAGTCAGGTTAGGTAAAGGGACAGTACAATGAGATTTAGATGTTCTTGTACATCAGTCAATGAAAGCAAGCATGCAGGTACAGCAGGCAGTGAAGAAAGCTAATGGCATGCTGGCCTTCATAACAAGAGGCATTGTGTACAGGAGCAAAGAGGTCCTTCTACAGCTGTACAGTGCCCTGGTGAGACCACATGTGGATGTGGTGTAAATGGACTTCAGCAAGGCATTTGATAAGGTTCCCCATGGTAGGCTCATTCAGAAGGTCAGGAGGAATGGGATACAGGGGAACTTAGCTGTCTGGGTACAGAATTGGCTGGCCAACGAGTGGTAGTAGAAGGAAGATATTCTGCCTGGAAGTCTGTGGTGAGTCGTGTTCCACAGGGCTCTGTCCCTGGGCCTCTACTGTTTGTAATTTTTATTAATGACTTGGATGAGGGGATTGAAGGATGGGTCGGCAAGTTTGCAGATGACACAAAGGTTGGAAGTGTCGTTGACAGTATAGAGGGCTGTTGTAGGCTGCAGCAGGACATTGACAGGATGCAGAGATGGGCTGAGAGGTGGCAGATTAGATTAGATTAGATTACTTAGTGTGGAAACAGGCCCGTTGGCCCAACAAGTCCACACCGACCCGCCGAAGCGCAACCCACCCATTCCCCTGCACTTACCCCTTTTTACCTTACACTACAGGCAATTTAGCATGGCCAATTCACCTGACCTGCACATCTTTGGACTGTGGAGGAAACCGGAGCACCCGGAGGAAACCCACGCAGACACTGGGAGAATATGCAAACTCCACACAGTCAGTCGCCTGAGTCAGGAATTGAACCCGGGTCTCTGGCACTGTGAGGCAGCAGTGCTAACCACTGTGCCACCGTGCCACCCACGGTGGCAGATGGAGTTCAACCTGGATAAATGCGAGGTGATGCATTTTGGAAGGTCGAATTTGAAAGCTGAGTACAGGATTAAGGATGGGATTCTTGGCAGTGTGGAGGAACAGAGGGATCTTGGTGTGCAGGTACATAGATCCCTTAAAATGGCCACCCAAGTAGATAGGATTGTTAAGAAAGCATATGGTGTTTTGGCTTTCATTAACAGGGGTGTTGAGTTTAAGAGTTGAGATCTTGTTGCAGCTCTATAAAACTTTGGTTAGACCGCACTTGGAATACTGTGTCCAGTTCTGGTCGCCCTATTATAGGAAAGATGTAGATGCTTTGGAGAGGGTTCAGAGGAAGTTTACCAGGATGCTACCTGGACTGGAGGGCCTATCTTATGAAGAGAGGTTGACTGAGCTCGGACTTTTTTCATTGGAGAAAATGAGGCGGAGCGGGGACCTAATTGAGGTATACAAGATAATGAGAGGCATAGATAAAGTTGATAGCCAGAGACTATTTCCCAGGGCAGAAATGACTAACACGAGGGGTCATCATTTTAAGCTGGTTGGAGGAAAGTATAGAGGGGGTATCAGAGGCGGGTTCTTTACACAGAGAGTTGTGAGAGCATAGAATGTGTTGCCAGCAGCAGTTGTGGAAGCAAGGTCATTGGGGACATTTAAGAGACTACTGGACATATGGTTACAGAAATTTGAGGGTGCATACATGAGGATCAGTGGTCGGCACAACATCGTGGGCTGAAGGGCCTGTTCTGTGCTGTACTGTTCTATGTTCTAAAGAGATAGATAGAGCTCATAAAGATAGTGGAATCAAGGGTTTTGGGATAAGGCAGGAACAGGATACTGATTGTGGAAGATCAGCCATAAATGGTAGTGTTGGCTCGAAGGACCGAATGGCCAACTCCTCCACCTATTGCCTATTGTGTATTAATTTTTGCAGAGATGCGATTGCTAAGTAACCATGATTGGGAGCTGCATACCCCAGGAAACGTCCCCTTTAAAAGAGATAGTCAAAATGGAAAAGGAGGGTAATTAGCCGTGATAATTTTGGCTGAGATCAAGACAGAGTACAGAGAAAGGATGTTGGGTCAGAAAATTCAGAAGTGAATCAGTTCGCATGGAGCTAGGAAACAAAAAGGACAGGTCACATCAGTTGGAGTTGTTTATACTCATTAAAGTAGTTGTAGTGCAGGGCAGAGCATAAATCAGAAAATTAGGGGTGTCTGCAACAATAGTAATACAACAATCATGAGGGAGCATTTAATCAAACCAAATTTATGCTAATAGTGTGGAGGATCTATTTCTGAAAATACATGCAAGGTAATTTTCTAGATAATACTGTACATCAACTACCAGCTAGAGAATAGACTATTTGGTTCTTGTTTATGCAATGAGAAGTCTTGTAAAGGTATAACTTGTTATGGTATAACTTGTTAAGCAACCAGAACACTTGGTTACATGTTCTGAATATTGTTCAAGTGTACGCAATGGAAGCCAGCTTTGGACATTCTAAGAGTAAAGACTGAAGAAACCCACAAATTTTCATGTTTTGTATACATCTTGAGTCTTGTATTCTATTTTAATCTGGTCAATTTACAGTTGTTTGTTAAACAGTTGTGTTAACTGTTGGGAAATTGGTAAATTACATGAGGCATTGTTCTTAACAATCCAGTACCTTGCCGTCTTCTCCACCATCCACAAGCATGAATCCTTCCTTTCCCTTCCTTCTGTCTCTCTCTCTCATTCTTTCTCTCTCTCTCTCTCTTTCTCTCTCTCTCTCTCTCTCTCTTTCTCTCTCTGACTTTCTCTCTCTCTCTCTCTTTCTCTTTCCTCCTTTCCTTTCCTCCCTCCCTCCCCCTCTCACTTTCCTGCTGATTTGTTTTGGCTGGATAATTGCTTTAATCTTATTCCTTGTCCTGTCTAGAGTACATCTGCTAATCTTCTGTTCTCCTTGCATCTTATTTAAGGTAAAAGATATTTCTAACTGAAACCACTTAACCTTTTTCAGGAATATTGTTCATTTAAGTAGGTTGGGCAACTACACCAAAAAATAAGGCAGTACATGAGAAATCTCTTGCATTTAAATAATTAATACATACTTTCTAATATGTATACAGTTCTTTAAGACACAAGATCCCACAGAAAGAATGACCCAACCTTGGCTAACAAAAAAAGGTAAAGATAGTGTCAGACTAAAGGAATAGATTTAAGTATTGCCATGAAGTAGAAAGCCAAAGAATTGGGAAGATTTTAGAATTTGGTAAAGAAATTAAGGTGAGAGAAAGTGTGATTAGTATAACAAGCAAAATACCGGTTGTTGATGTTTCCTAAGGCTTGTAAATAGGAAGAAATTAATGAAACTAAACATTCTTCTCTTAGAGAACCACATGAAATTATAATGTGGAATAATAAAATGGCAGAGGCATTAAACAATTATTTCATCTCCTTCATTATGGGAGGCATAAAAACATTCTGGAAACAATAGAAAACCAAAGATCTGTTGGAGTTGATGAATGTAAAAACCAGTATGACTGAAGATTTAGGTTTTTTTCCTGTCGCAGGAAATTGAGCATTGCAGGCTTATTCAACAATTGTCAACCTGTAATTGTTTTTAAGTGATGGTGAACTTCCTTTTGGATGTAGTCCATGGTGTAGGTGTGTCCATAGTGCATTTAGTGAGTCCCAGGATTTTAGCCTAGCAGCAGTGAAGGAACAGTGATATAGTTGCAAATGAAGATGGTTTATGACTTGAAAGGGAGCCTTATAGGTGATGGTGTGTTACCCTTGTTCTTCTAGGTTGTAGAGGCCACAGGTTTGGTATTTAATATTGAATTTGCTATGGTGAGTTTATTGTTTTATAATATGTGGGTAGTACACACTGTTGCCATGGTGTGAGTAAACATTGAAGGGGTGTTAATCAAGCAGGTTGGTTTGAGTAGGATGATGTTGGAGTTTGAGTTTGTTGGAGCTGCACTTGTCCAGAAAACTGGGGAGTATTCCATCGCACTATGACATGCCTCTTGAAGATGGTGCCCAGGCTTTGGGTACTTAGGAGATGATACAGCCGTAGCAGAATTTCAAGCCTCTGACATGCTCTTGAACCATTATGACTTGTCCAATTCAGTTTCTGGTCCATAATAACCACCAGGATGTTAATAGTGAGGGATTTAACAATGGTCATGCCATTGAAAGTCAATGGGAGATGGTTGGATTCTTTCTTGGGGAAGGAAAAGCATTGCCCCTCGCACTTCTATGGGGGTAAATGTCACTTTTCAGCCAGGCCTAGATGATTATCCAGGTCTTGTTGCAAATGACCATGGACTGCATTAGTATCTGAGGCGTCACAAATGGTACTGGACATTGTGTAATTGTCGCAAATATCTCCACTCTCATGGAGAGAAAATTATTGATGAAGCAGCTGAAGATGGTTGGGAATAGAACACAATCCTGAGGAACTTTGGCAAACTTGTAGCACTTCTAATACTGAAAAAAATGAGGGGAAACTAAGTGATGACAAACTCCTGCATCTGATGACCTGCATTCTGAGCTTATAAAATGATGAGGGGCATGGATAAAGTGGGAGAGTTCAAAACTAGGAGACATTTTTAAGGTGAGAAGAGAGAGTTTTAAAAAGGACATGAGGGGAAACTTTTTCACTCAGTGGATTGTTTGTGGAATGAACTGTCAAGAGGAAGTGGTGGGTGCAAGATACAGTTAGAATATTTAAAGGACATGAATAGGAAAAGTTTGGAGGGATATAGGTCAAACGCTAATAGATGGGACTAGTTTAGTTTGGGAACATGGGCAGCACGGACTGGTTGGACTGACAGTCCTATTTCAATGCTGTATAACTCTAACTTTTGACAGATTTTGACAGTATTTTGAGGATTTAATTAGGTAAGTGGAGAACCAGTGGATGTAGTACATTTTGATTTTCAAGAACTGTCAATGTCATAAATTGAGACTTGTGAGATTCGAGTTTTTTTTAACAGATTGAGGATTGACTCATTGACAAACAACAGAGGATAAATAAATGGAAAATTTTCATTGGCAGAGTTTGGTGTTTGGTACGAAATTAAAATTAAATGGTGAAGAAGATGCAAAGAAGCTGTAGACAATTATCGACCTGTTGGGTGAGTGGGGCCCAACATAGATTCTGCACAGTAAGGTGGAGTTTGACGTTATTCACTGTGGTAGGGAAAAGAAAAGCAAAATAGTTTTTGAATGATGAGAGACCGAGAAATGTTTGTTAAGGTGACCTGGGTATTCTTATATATGAATCACAGAAAATTAAGATGCATATATTGCAAGTAATCGAGAGAAAATGATATGTTAGCTTTGTTCGAGAGGTTAAAATAGGAGTTAATGAGTCTTATTACACTGATATGAGACATTGGGAATGTCTCCCTCCCAAAGGAAGGACTTATTATCCAAAAAGGAGTGCAATAATGGATCACTAGCCTGAGTCTTGGAATGGGGACTTTGTCCTAATGGTAGACCTCAAATGATTGTGGCCTATAGGTCCTGGCATTTAGAAGGATGAGAAGTGACAGAATTGTTAACATGCACAATTCTTAAGAGGATCAACAGTCTAGGTGTTAAGAACATGTTTCCTCTGACTGAGAAGTCTAGGACAGTGGGGTTATAGTCTCAAAAGAGTTGACAATTTAGGACTGAAATGAGAAGTTTCTTCACTGTGGCATTCACTTCCCTAGTTATTGAGTATATTCAGGACAAGAGGTCATAGAGATGTACAGCATGGAAACAGACCCTTCGGTCCAACAAAAGGTCAATAGATCTAAGTGATAAAGGGAATACTATAGAAGTTAGTTATGGTAGAGGACCAGTCATGATCTTATTGTATCTGAAGGGATTATCTCAACTTAACTGGAAGAAGAACACTGATAATTTTGCCCCACTGGTTCACAAATCCTCACAAAATGTATAAAATTTCATGAGACCATCAAAAGCCAATTTGTGTCTCTGACTGTTACCCAGAATAAAAGCTAGCCACACCATTTTTTTTCTTTCAGTAACAGTAAAAATAACTATTTATTGAAATTTAACTTTAATCATAATGAAAAGTAAAGCCCAAGTTAACAAGTTTTTTTAAAATTAACCTTGCAAATGTCGTCTTCTCCCCCTTGCAGCCTATCTCGCCTCACCCTTGCAGGTTCCCTCTTTCCTTATTCACACATTGCAGCCTCCTTTTCCCCTCAAGTTCTCTTGCAGCCTCCTACCCCTGATGCTTCATGTAGCCTTCTTTTCCCCTCAAATACTCTTGCAGCGTCCTTTTTTGAGAATCATAGAGGTCAAATCATAAGGGCAGCACGATGGCTCAGTGGTTCGCACTGCTGCCTCTCAGCGCCAGGGATCCGGGTTCGATTCCAGCCTCTGGCGACTGTCTATGTGGAGTTTATACATTCTCCCCGTGTCTGTGTGGGTTTCCTCTGGGTGGTCTAGTTTCCTCCCACAGTCCAAAGATATGCAGGTTGTAGGTGAATTGCCCATAGAGTTCAGGGATGTGTTACGTAGGGGAATCTGGGTGGGATACTCTTCAGAAGGTCAGTGTGGACTTGTTGGGCCAAAGGGCCTTTTTCCACACTATGATCTATGGCAGCACAAAAAAGGGCCTTCTGCCCATTCAGTCTGTGCCAGTCAAAAGCAGCCACCTAGCTACATGGACTGTCCAATTTACACAAGTCTGATCTTATGGATGCTTGTACTTATAAACACAATCACATACATTGTAATTTTAAAATCCCATCATACAAATACTACTTGTACTTATGAACAGTTTAAAAAAAAAATTGAGTCATGGGACATGAGCATTGCTGATGGTCCAGCATTTATTGACCATCCCTAGTTGCCCTTAAGGTGTTTTTGAGTGGCTTTCTTGAACCACTGCAGTCCACATGCTGTGGGTTAACCCACAATGTCCTTAGGAAGGAAATTCCAGGACTTTGACCCATCAACAGTAAAGCAATGTCGATATATTTCCAAGTCAGGATAGGGAGTGGCTTGGAAGGGAACTTGCAGTTAATGGTGTTCCCTGTCTGCTCCCCTCATCCTTCTAGATTAAAGTAGTCACTGGTTTGAAGGTGCTAAGGATCTTTTGTGAATTTCTGGAGTGAATCTTGTAGCTAATTCACATTGTTGCTACTGAGTGTCGGTCGTGGCAGGTATGGATGTTTGTGAATGGTGTGTCAATCAGGCAGGCTGCTTTGTCCTGAATGGTGTCAAGCTTTTTGAGTGTTGCTGGACTGCACCCATCTAGGCATGTGGGGAATATTCCATCACACTCCTTTTATTTGTGCCTTGTAGATGGTGGATAGGTTTTGGTGGCTGTGGTATTCTTAGCTTCTGATCTGCTCTTTGTCACAATAATTATATGACTAGACCAGTTGAATTTCTGGTCAGTGGTAACCCCAAGGATGGTGGGGGATTCAGTGATGATAGCACAACTGAATGTCAAGGGGCAGTGGTTAGATCGTCTCTTTTTGGCATTTGTATGGCATGAATGTAACTTGACAATTGTCAGCACAAGCCTGGATATTGTCAGATCTCATTGCATTTGAACATGAACTACATCAGTTTCTGAGGAGTCGTAAATGGTGTCGAACACTGTGTAATCATTGGGTGAGCAACTCCATCTCAGACCTTTATCGAGTCACTGAGATGTACAGCACGGAAACAGACCCTTCAGTCCAACTCATACATGCCGACCACATATCCTAAATTAGTCTAGTCTCATTTGCCAGCACTTGGACCACATCACTCTAAACCTTTCCTATTTATATACCCATGCAGATGCCTTTTAAATGTTGTAATTTTACCAGTCTCCACCGCTTCCTCTGGCAGCTCATTCCATGCACACACACCTCTGCCCCTGAGGTCCCTTTTTAAATCTTTCCTCTCTTGTCCTACACCTATGCCTTCCAGTTCTGGACTCCCCCACCCCTATCCATTTGCCGTATCCATGCCCCTCATGATTTTATAAGATGGAGGGAAGATCATTGTTGAAGCTGAAGATGATTGGGCCTCAGACACTTCCCTGAGGAGCTCCTGCAGAGGTGGCCTGGGGCTGGCCTCCAACAACCACAACCATCTTCCTATGTGTCAGTATGTCCCTAACCAGTTTTGCTAGGGCTCCTTGATGCCAAACTCAGTAAAATGCGGCCTTGATGTAAAAGTTCTCACTATCACCTCAGCTGTGGAATTCAGTTATTTTGTCCATGTTTGAGCCAAGGCTGTAACGAAGTCAGGAGCTGGTTGGCCCTGGCGGAACCCAAACTGGGCATCATTGAGCAGGTTACTGCTGAGCAGTACCTCCCCTTGACAGCACTGTTGATGCCACCATCCTTTACTGATTTTGTTTTACATTGTCCTGCATAAAGTTCCGACTTGTATACAAATCATGACTTGCAAATGGAGTCTAGAATGGAATCTATTTTCAACCTGTGGTCTGCCTGTTTTCTAATTCCATTTTCCAGCTCTTGGCCCAGAGCCTTGTATGCCTTGGCATCTTAAATATACTTCTTCACTGTTATGAGGATTTCTACTTCTGCCACCCTTTCAGACAGTGAGTTCCAGTTTCCACTACCCTCTCAGTAAAAACTTTCTCACATTTCCTCTAAACCTCCTGCTCATTGATCCCTCCAAGGGGAATTGTTTCTTTTTGTCCTCATAATTTTATGTATTTCAATCATGTTTCCCCTCAGTCTCCTGTGCTCCAAGGAAAATAGCTCTAGTCTATTCAATCAGAACTAATATTATCCAGCTCAGTCACCACCCTGGTAAATCTGCTCTGCGCCCTCTCCAGATCCAAAATGGTGGCAGAGTAGGAAGTGTCAGATGGAGCTCACCCACTCAGTCCATCTCCTTTTTATTTTCTTCTTCTCTTTTTTTTTACTTTTCCTTCTGTCTTCTTTCAACTTCTGGCCTCTGACTCCTGACATTGGATTCAGCGCGGACCCTGCGTGGCGGCCTCCCACTCGGAATGGCGGTGGTCTCTTGGCCTGGCGTGGGCATCTTTCAGTGGGGTGTGGCCTCAGCATGGACTTATGGTCTCTGTGGTTCCTCAAAGTGTGGTTTGACTGTGGCTGAGCACTTAAAGATTGTAATAGAACATAGAGCATTTCAGTGCAGTACAGGCCATTCGGCCCTCAATGATGAGCAACCTGCGAAGCCAATCTAAAGTCCATCTGACCTACACTATTTCATTATCATCCGTATGTTTATCCAGTGACTATTTAAATGCCCTTAATGCTGGCGAGTCCACTACTGTTGCAGGCAGGGCATTCCACGCCCTTAATTCTCTGGGTAAACAACCTAACTCTGATTATCTGTCCTATATCTATCACCCCTCAATTTAAAGCTGTGTCTCCTCGTGCTAGCCATAACCATCCGAGGCAAAAGGCTCTCACTGTCCACCCCATCTATTCCTGAAATCATCTTGTATGCATCTATTAAGTCACCTCTCAACCTTCTCTCTAATGAAAACAGATTCAATCCCTCAGCCTTCCCTATTAAGACCTTCCCTCCATATCAGGCAACATCCTGGTATATCTCCTCTGCACCTTTTCCAATGCTTCCACATCCTTCCTGTACTGCAGCAACCAGAACTGTACACAATACACCAAGTGCAGCCGCACCAGAGTTTTGTACAGCTGTAGCATGACTTCGTGGCTCCGAAACTAGATTCCTCTACCAACAAAAACTAATCTTAACAGCCTCTTTACAACCCTATCAACGTAGGTGGCAACTTTCAAGAATCTATTCACGTGAAGATCAACACTGCTCATCCACACCACCAAGAATGTTACCATTAGCCCAGTACTCTGTATTCCTGTTACTCCTTCCAAAGTGAATCACCTCTCACTTTTCAGCATTAAACTCCATTTGCCACCTCTCAGTCCAGCTATGCAGCTTATCAATGTCCCTCTGTAACCTGCAACATCCTTCCGCACTATCCACAACTCCACTAACTTCAGTGACATCTGCAAATTTACTAACCCATCCTTCTACGCCCTCATTCAAGTCATTTATAAAAAAGACAAACAGCACTGGCCCCAAAACAGATCCTTGCGGTACACCACAAGTAACGGAACTCCAGGATGAACATTTCCCATCAACCACCAGCCTCTGTCTTCTTTCAGCTAGCCAATTTCGAATCCAAACTGCTAAATCACCCTCAATCCCATGCCTCCATATTTTCTGCAATAGCCTATCATGATGATCCTTATCAAAGGCTTTATTGAAATCCACATACACCACATTAACTGCTTTCCCATCATCCACCTGTTTGGTCACCTTTCAAAATCCTTTCAAAAACTTTGCCCACAACAGAAGTGAGGCTCACTGGTTTATAATTACCAGGGTTGCCTCTACTCCCCTTTTTCGAACAAGGGAACAACATTTGTGATCCTCCAGTCTTCTGGCACTATTCCTGTAGACAATGATGACATAAAGATCAAAGCCAAAGGCTCTGCAGACTCCTCTCTAGCTTCCCAGAGAATCCTAGGATAAATCCTGTTCAGCCCAGGGGATTTTATCTATTTTCACACTTTCCAGAATTGCTAATGCCACCTCCTTATGAACCTCAATCACGTCTAGTCTAATAGCCTGTATCTCAGTATTCTCCTCAACAGCATTGTCTTTTTCCTGTGTGAATACTGATCAAAAATATTCTTTTTAGTGCCTCTCCTACCTCTTTTGGACTCCACGCACAACTTTCCACTCATGTCCTTGAGTGGCCCTAACCTTACCCTGGACATTCTTGTATTCCTGACAGACCGAGAGAAAGCTTTCAGGGTTTTCTTTGATCCTACCTGCCAATGACTTCTCATGTGCCCTCCTGGCTCTCCTAGGCTCTCTTTAAATCCTTCCTAGCTAACTTGTAACTCTGAAGCACCTTAACTGAGCCTTCACGTCTCATCTATACATAAGCCTCCTTCTTCCTCTTGACAAACGACTCAACTTCTTTAGTAAATAATGGTTCCCTCACTCGACCGCTTTCTACCTGCCCGACAGGTACATACTTGCCAAGGACACGCAGTAGCTGTTCCTTGATCAAGCTCCACATTTCAGTTGTGCCTATCCTATGCATTCTGCATAGAGTCATAGAGATGTACAGCATGGAAACAGACCCGTCGGTCCAACCCGTCCATGCCAACCAGATATCCCAACCCAATCTAGTCCCACCTGCCAGCACCCGGCCCATATCCCTCCAAACCCTTCCTATTCATATACCCCTCCAAATGCCTCTTAACTATTGTAATTGTACCAGCCTCTACCACTTCCTCAGGTAGCTCATTCCATACACGTACCGCACTCTGTATGAAAAAGTTGCCCCGTAGGTCTCTTTTCTATCTTTCTTCTTTCACCCCAAACCTATGCCCTCTAGTTCTGGACTCCCTGACCCCAGGGTAAAGACTTTGCCTATTTACCCTATCCATGCCCCTCATAATTTTGTAAACCTCAATAAGGTCACCCCTCAGCCTCCGACGCTCCAGGGAAAATAGCCCCAGCCTGTTCAGCCTCTCCCCATAGGTCAAATCCTCCAGCCCTGGCAACATCAATGTACTGTAAATCTTTTCTGAACCCTTTCAAGTTTCACAACATCTTTCTGATAGGAAGGAGACCAGAATTAGATTAGATTAGATTAGATTACTTACAGTGTGGAAACAGGCCCTTCGGCCCAACAAGTCCACACCGCCCCGCCGATGCGCAACCCACCCATACCCCTACATCTACCCCTTACCTACACTACGGGCAATTTAGGATAGCCAATTCACCTGACCTGCACATCTTTGGATTGTGGGAGGAAACCGGAGCACCCGGAGTAAACCCACGCAGACACGGGGAGAATGTGCAAACTCCACACAGTCGCCTGAGGCGGGAATTGAACCCGGGTCTCTGGCGCTGTGAGGCAGCAGTGCTAACCACTGTGCCGCCCATTGCATGTGATATTCCAACAGCGGTCTAACCAATGTCCTGTACAGCCGCAACATGACCTCCCAACTCCTGTACTCAATACTCTTGACCGATAAAGGAAAGCATACCAAATGCCACCTTCACTATTGTCTTTCCCCAGCTATAACTCTTGTCCTGCGGTATGTAGCTATCTCTTCCCATCACTAAAGTAAGCGTAACCAAATTGTGGTCACTATCACCAAAGTGCTCACCTACCTCCAAACCTAACACCTTAGTCCATTACCCAGTACCACATCCAATGTGGCCTCAGTTGTCCTATTTACATGCTGTAGAAACCCTCCTACACACATTGGACAAAAGCTGACCCATCTAAAGTACTCGAACTATAGCGTTTCCAGTCAATATTTGGAAATTTAAATGTCCCCCATAACAACTACCCTCTACAAAGAAGTCCAGTGAATGCCACCATAATACACCAGATTTCATAATGCAGTGATAGTATTTTTATTTATTATGTATCTACCTACAGTAGATTATGAAAAATATCATTTATCTTTCAGGAACCAAGCAAAATTTCACTGTCTGTAGGGAAATCTCTTTCCAGCCCTTCACTGACCATGTTCAACTACAAGATTATCCATTCATGGAGGTTACATGGTGTTACAAGAGTGTAGCAGAAAGGAATTTTGTAAATTTCAAAAATCTGCTTTATTCATAAAAATATCTCTATCACAAACGCAGTTCAGTTCTGTGCAATAGTATATGAAGAAAACAAGTAAACAGTGGAATTTGACTCTATTCAATAAACAAACCAAAGGCACTTCTTACTTGAACCAGACTATGTTTACATGCATTTGAGGCACCGAGAGGGTCTTATAACTGAAATGGCCCCCATTTAACTTCAGCTGGAAGACCTCGGACAGTGGTCTTTCCCCACTCTACCTTGGCAGCAGCTGCCCCAAGCTTTATTGCATCCTTTAGCACGTAGTCCTGGAGCTTAGAATGTGCTAGGCTGCAACACTTGGCTGAGGTCATACTTCAGATTTTTTCTTTCAAAAATATGCTGTATTCATAAACAAAAACTTTGGTTGCAACATAGTTTGTGTTACAATCAAGGTGCTAACATGCATATTTAAATAGCCAGCCAGCTGAAAAAGCTGAATGTGTTGCTTATCCTCTTAGGCTTCAGGTGAGACACCTAGGTTGTGCCTATTTTCTACCAGATTTCAATCCCCTCAGTGTGTTCAATTTTCTCCCCTACATATGTGCTAATCGTGTCATGAGGAAATTCATGAACAAACATGGTTTAATATTTCTTTTTCTCACAACCTAGTGGTATCTTAGATTATGAAATGTGATTGACTCAAGCGTCCTACAAACCAATCAAGCAAAAAGCATCTATTTTGCTATAACTCAACATGCCTCTCTCAGGTGTTTCTGAATTTATCTTCTTAGCTATGTGCATCATTATACCTCTTTGATATCCCCTTCCTTAATCAGCGAATGGTAATGATCTGTAATGTGCTGTCTGCAAGGGTGGTGGAAATAGAGACAATCAATGTTTTCAAAAGGAAATCAAATAGGCAACTTGAGAGGCTCCATGAATAGAATAAGAGAAATGAGAAGGACTGGATTGCTTTGCAGAGATCCAACATGGACTTGAAGGGCCAAATAATCTTTTGCTGTTCTGTAATGACTTCTATAATGCCATGCTGTTGTGGACTAGGCCAGACCCCTCAAAACATTTTAAGAAGGTAGCCCAGAATCTAACTTCGCTAGTTGTTTTAAGCAGATTTAAAGTGGATACTCCAGGAGAGAATCAGTTGGTCAAATCGCTTAGTTTAAACAAAACAATTTATTTGAAGGTGTAGTGGACAGCGAAGCAGGTTACCTCAGTACAATAGGATCTTGATCAGATGGGCCAATGGGCTGAGAAGTGGCAGATGGAATTTAATTCGGATAAATGCGAGGTGCTGCATTCTGGGAAAGCAAATCTTAGCAGGACTTATACACTTAATGATAAGGTCCTAGGGAGTATTGCTGAACAAAGAGACCTTGAAGTGCAAGTTCATAGCTCCTTGAAAGTGGAGTTGCAGGTAGATAGGGTAGTGAAGAAGGCGTTTGGTATGCTTTCCTTGATTGGTCAGAGTATTGAGTACAGGAGTTGGAGATAACGTTGCAACTGTAAGGGACATTGGGTTAGACCACTTTTGGAATATTGCATGCAGTTCTGGTCTCCTTCCTATCAGAAGGATGTTGTGAAACTTGAAAGGGTTCAGAAAAGATTTACAAGGATGTTGCCAGGGTTGGAGAATTTGAGCTATAAGGAGAGGCTGAACAGGCTGGGGTTGTTTTCCCTGGAGCGTCAGAAGCTGAGGGGTGACCTTATAGAGGTTTACAAAATCATGAGGGGCATGGATAGAGTAAATAGACAAAGTCTCTTCCCTCGGTTGGGGGAGTCCAGAACTAGAGAGTATAGGTTTAAGGGTAAGAGGGGAAAAATATAAAAGAGACCTACGGGGCAACGTTTTCACACACAGGGTGTTACGCGTATGGAATGAGCTGCTAGTGGAAGTAGTGGGGGCTGGTACAATTGCAACATTTAAAAGCCATCTGGATGGGTATATGAATAGGAAGGGTTTGGAGGGATATGAGCTGGGTGCTGACAGATGTCACTTGATTGGTTTGGAATACCTGGTCATCATGGACAAGTTGGGCTGAAGAGCCTGTTTCCATGCTGTACATCTCTATGACTCTAAAAGAAAACAGAATACCAAATAATCTAGCCATTCTGAAAACCCAACAGATCATCCCAACTTAATGGTGCTGTTCCAAATACTTGCAACAATCCCCCAAAACACCCCATGGCAGAAAAGGTAAAATCAAACACAGCCTCTTACAGGATAGAAGTCATAGCGAGAGTACCAGTCTCGACCTGTTTCTGTGGGTCCAATAGCTGCCTTTTCACACTACTGCTAAAAAAAAGAGAAAAGCTGTGCTGAGAGAACTGGCCATTCCCCTTTCATTGTACAATTATAATTTATTAAAACTCGAAAGTCGTCTGCCTAAGGCAGTCTCTGTTAGCTATTATCAAGTTCACCCTAAAACCCATCACCTCCAGACATTTTGGAATCTGTGTCATTTACTCTGAGAAAAAAGCCAAGGTCAGCATAAGCTTGTTAAAGCAGCAGCTTCATCACATCTCCCCACTTTTAAAAAAAAATGAACTATCAATATCCAAAGATGGTTTCATTTTAAAACCCCCTTTTAAAATAAAAACTTCACACATTCGGCTGACTATAAACATGCAAACAACTATATTCTGTTTCAGTCTGTTGTACTCCTGCCACCAAACACCTGTGTCTCATTCAATTTTCAACAATGCATCGGCAACCACATATTCTTGTATTGCCACATGCACAGTTTTGAAATTGAATGGTTATAACAACAAGCTCCATCTGAACAGTCTGGAATTTTTGTCCTTAAATTTCTCCACAAACCTCAGTTTATATGATTCTCAGATTCGTTACTGGTAACATAAACATCAAAATGTTGTAATGCCAGCACCAAGCTCAAAGTCTCCTTTTCAGTTGTTGAATATTTCTGCTGATGAGTGTTCAACTTCCTGGAGAAATACCAGATGCATCTTTCTATCTTCTCATCATCATCTTGCAAGAGCACAGCACCTACACTCACGTCACTTGCATCAATAGCCACCTTGAATGGTTTTGCGTAATTAGGTGTGGCTAATGCAAGGGCAGTGGTTAACACAGCTTTCAGGCTGTAAAATGCCTTTTGACAGACCACTGTCCACTGACACCTCTTGTCTTTCTTATGGAGTTCGATGAGTGGAGCAGCCACACTGCTAAAGTTTGATGCAAAGTTTCAATAAAATCCACTCAATCCCAGGAACCATAGTACTGCTCCTCTTGAAGATGGTATGGGAAACTCGCCAATTACATTGGTAATTGCACCCCCTTGGGCCATTTCATAGTGTCCAGTAACTTGGCCCAGGAAGGTGACTTCGGCTTTGGCAAAATCACGTTTAGCCAGGTTTCTCACCAAGCCTGCCTTCCAAAATCGATCGATCAAGGTGATAAATATTGTAAACGTTCCTTCCACGTGTGACTAAAAATCACCAGGTCAGCTCTATATACAACACAGTTCGGTAATCTAGCAGTGACCTTATGGATTAGTCTCTGAAATGTGGCTGGTGTATTTTTCATGCCAAACGGCACGACTTTAAACCGATACCGTCCATTCAGCGTTACAAAAGCCGAAATTGCCTTTGCTCTTTCTGACAAAGGTACCTGCCAGTATCGTCTGAGCACGTCCAACTTAGAAATATTAGTTGCTTGTCCTACCTTCTCAACAATCTTGCAAATGTGGAATCGGATATGCATCAGTCTTTGTAACTGCATTAACTTTGTGATAGTCCACGCATAATAATTGGATACTTTCTGGTTTTGGCACCATTACTATGGGTGAGCTCCAGTCACTATAACTCACTTCAATTATGTCATTTTGGAACATGCATTCAATCTCCTTTTGAACCTGTGCCAACTTTAGAGGGTTATGCCTATAAGAATATTGCTTAATCGGAACAACATCTCCTATATCTATATCATGCACAATTAGTCTAGTACTTCCCAGCTTATTTCCACTTATCATCCCATGTAAAAGTAATAACTCTTTCAGGTCATTTTGATTTTCCTCTGGAAGGTAACTCCATAATTTATTCCAATTTTTGACAACTTCCTCATTGTCTAATTTAATTTGTATGCTCAAACCATCAGGAAATGTGTAAATGCCAGATTCATCCGCCACATCCACATGTTAGAGCAAAACATCACCCGACCATAACACAGTGCCATCCATGCTGTCAAAACCAATTGTAACATTGTCATCAGGCAGATAAAGGAGGAGCCATCATCATTCAGAATAGAACAGACTACTGCAAGGAAGTGTACCAACAACTGAACACTACAGGAATCTACCAGCCAATCTAACCAAAGAACACACCCGTGAACGAAACACATTGATCAAGACTTTTGATCCAGTCCTTCAGAGTTCCCTATGCGCACTCAGCCCACATACTTCTTGTGTTTGGGACTTCTACTGTCTTCCAAAGATACACACCTGGACGTCCCATCATATCAGGTAATGGGATCCTGTGTGAGAACCACTGCGACTATGTCGAGGGCTTCTTGAAACCCATTATACAGTGGACCCTCAGTTTCTGTCACGACACTACAGAATTCTTACAGAAACTCAGCATCCACTGATTACTCAAACTGGGAATGCTCCCCATCACAGTGAACATTTCAGCACTGTACACCAGTATCCCCCACAATACGGCATTGCCACAACAGCCTCAGTACTCAATACCAACAACTGCCAATTTCAGCAACCATCCTACAACTCATTCTCTTCATTCTCAACCACAATGTTTTCACGTTTGACAGCCAATACTTCATCCAGACACAACAGCCATAGGGACCAAATTTGCACTCCAATATGTCAGCATTTTGATGCACAAGTTCAAGCAAGGCTTCTTTGCTGCACAGGACCGCCAACCAGCAATATACACCAGATATATTGACGACAATTTCTTCCCCTGGACCCATGGCAAGGAGCCACTGAAACAACTACACAGTGATATCAACAAATTTCATCCCACCATCAGACTTACCATGGACTACTCTTTTAGTATCCGTCTCATTCTTGGATGCACACATCTCCATCAAAGACGGGCACCTCCGTACCTCACTCTACTGCAAGCCCACTGATAATCTCATGATGTTACACTTCTTGAGCTTGCACCCTAAACATATTAAAACAGCCAGCCCCTGCAGACAAGCCCTGTGCGTACACAGGATCTCTTCAGATGAGGAGAAACATGACAGACACCTGAAGGTGCTCAAGGATGCCCTCAGAAGAACAGGGTACGATGCTCAAATCATTGATTGCCAGTTTCAGCGTGCTACAGCGAGAAACCTTAATGACCTCCTCAGGAGATGGAAGTGAAACACAACCAATAGGGTACCCTTCGTTGTCCAGTACTTCCCTGGAGTGGACAAACTATGCCATGTTCTTCACAGCGTGCAGCACATTATCGATGAGGATGCTCACCTCGCCACGACCCTCCCTAAATCTGCACTACTTGCCTTTAAACAACTGTTAAACCTTAAACAGACCATTGTTCACAGCAAACTGCCAGGCCTTCAGGCCAATATTGACCACAGCGCCGTACAGCCCTGTCATGGCAACCACTACAAGACGTGTCAGAGTGTGGATATGGATACTGTCATTACACATGGGGACACCACCCACCATGTACACAACAGGTACTCTTGTGACTTGGCCAGCATTGTCTATCTCAACACACTGCAGGCAAGGATGCCCTGAGGCATGATACACTGGCGAGATCAAGCAGATGCTATGACAACAGATGAATCGATATGGTGCAACAATTGCCAGACAGGCAATTGGGGAACACTTCAACGGTCGGGGACATTCAACCTCTGATCTTTGGGTGACTGACCTCCAAGGTGGACTTTGGGATACGCGGCAACAGAGAGAGGCCGAGCAGAGGCTGATTAGCCAAGTCCGGTACCCATTAGGATGGTCTCAACTCCCTTCCCTTTGTCCCCCTCTCTCTCTGTCGCTCCCCTCTCTCTGTTCCCCCCCATTCCCCCCCACTTCATACCCAAAGACTAATTCAAATGGACTGAATTGGTCAATTCATTTGGTGCATCTCTGATCGCAAAAAGCACAAACAGAATTCCCTATATCAATCATCTGGATAGTCTTGACTGTAAGCCCTCAACATGACCTTTAATGTCTGATGCCACCGTTCTAATGCTCCCTGTGATTCTGGATGGTACACAGTAGATTTGAATTGTTTTATTCCTAAGCTGTTCAAAACTTGCTTGAATAATTTTGATGTGAAGTTTGTCCCTTGATCTGATTGTATGTCTATTGATACTCATTTTTCACTAGATATGGACTATTTCCTCTACAATCCTTTTTACCTGTGATATTGCGTAATGGGACAGCGCCTTCAAATCTAGTCGACACATCCATTATTGTTAACAAATACTGATTCCCACTTTTTGTTTGAGGTGGGGGACCTACACCATCAGTTAAGACTCAATGTTCCTCAGATACAGGAATAGGTATTAAAGGTGCAGGTTTTATTACTGGCTGTAGTCTTCTAATTACCTGACATGTATGACGTCTCGCAAAATTTAACTACAGAGGAACCTTGATTATCTGAAGGACACTGGCGGGGAGTATTTCGTTTGGTTAACCAAATGCTGAATAACATTGTTTAGCCAAACATTGGGGCCTTGCAATCTTGCCAGATAATCCAATTTTCAGATAATCAAATGCCAGATAATCCAGGTTCCTCTGTACATCCTTGTACAGTCCTTGCAAACCTTGCTAAAACATCCTTGTGCAGTCCAGGCCAGTAAAAACGTTTTAGTGTTTTGGCCTGTCTTTTCCTCACTCCTAAATGACCCCCTAGTGGTAGCTCATGCACCACTCACAACATGCCTTTTCTGTACCCCACTGGCAATACGACTTGATGAACTTCTTCCCATTTCTCATCTGCCTGAATATGTGATGGTCTCCATTTCCTCATTAAGACATGGGATTTAAGATAATGATATTCAAGGATACATTTTGATTCCTTTTCTGTGTATGTCTTTTGATACAATTGCTTTAAGTTTTCATCTTTCTGCTGTAACTCAGTTAATTTATCTGAGCTAAAGATGTCTGCATTGTCATCTATCTGCTCCTGATTTGTGCCAACCATCTGATCAAACAGGGACTCTGCTAATTCCATTTCAACTTTCTCATCTGTACTCTGATTTCTCCTGTTACAACTGGTGACTTTTGTGACCTCGTTACCACAGTCAGGAAAAATTTCAGGATGTGTCCTGCAATTGTTCAGTTGCCTGAGTTTCCACTGGCTTTACAACCACAGTAGGCAGCACTTCTACTGGTGAATCACTAGATCATCATCAAGGACAAATTGTATTCCTGGAGCTGAGAGTTTGTCCGGTACTCCTACCACGAAATCTCCGCTCTTAATTTCACTTTACATAACTGAGCGTTTCTTGTCTCACCATGAACTATTGCCAGAAAAGTACCTTTACTGGCAAATAGTTCTTCAGAAGTACATATTTCTTCATCTTTCAGCATCACAGGTTGGGAGGATCCTGTGTCTCTTAATATTGTAACCTCTTTACCTGCTGCTCCTGGCCTATGTGAATAAGCTTTACCTTTGCAGGTATGTATGGTTTGAGAAGATCTGGCGTTTCCTCCTTAACCAACCTCTGACCAGCTTGTACATTCTGGTGCAGCTTTCTAGCCTCTACTGTGCTTTGTCTTACCACTGCAACAAAATTCGCTGGCATATCTGGTTTTCCGACATCTGGCTTCCCAGTGCTTCTCCTAACCAACCAACACACTGATTTCATATGGCCTGCTTTATTGCAGTGAAAACACCGGAACTATTTAACTTCTTTTTTCCCTTCCCGGGTTTCCTTACATATGGTAAGTTATCCTTATGATTTTCACCAAGATGTGCCTTTCCCTTTCCACGTGAGGATTTCTCTTTTCCCCCAATTTCTATACCTCACTGATTGAAGTTGATTCTGGAAGCCAAACTTTGCTTTATGGACCGACTCATAATCATCAGCCATTTCAGCTGTTAATCTTGCTGTTTTAACTCTGCTCTTCCACATGAGTTCTCACTATTTCAGAAAGTGAATTTTTGAACTCCTCCAAAATAATGGTCTCTCTAAGACCATCATAGGTTTTCTCTATTTTTAACACCCTTTTCTACCTACAAAATTACTCTGATCCTTTCATATTCAATGTAGGTTTGACCAGGGTACCCCCTCAGATTCCTGAAACGTTGTCACTCGGCTTCTGGCACAAGCTCATATGCATTTAAGTTGGCTTTCTTCAGCTCCTCATACGTTCCAGGTACTCCTCTGATAATGATGCGAAAGCCTCACTAGCTCTACCCACAGATTCTGTTTGGATCAATAAAACCCAATTGTTCACTGGCCACTGCACTTGTTTAGCCACTTTTTTTCAAATGAATGAAAGAGGCTTCCACATCCTTCTCATCAAATGTAGGCAACGTGTGAATATATTTAAACAATTTCTCAGCAGATATTTGGCTGCCATGGGTTTTCTCTTCCTCACTAAGCTTACCTTGAGCCTTCACCTCCATCCTTTTAAGCTCATTTTCCTGTCTAAGTGCCAATTTCTGAAGTTCAAACTGTTCTTTTTCTCTCTCTGTTGCTTTCAACCGCAATTCCTTGTCTTTTGCCTCTAACTCGAGCTGCTTCATTTTTAATTTAATTTGAACCATTCTAAAGATTCTGGTGTTTCCAACAAATTTAAATATTGAGCTACTCTTTTAATTATCTCTCCTTTCCTCATGGAAGGAGGCAGCTCCAACTCCAGCTTGTCTGCTAATTCTAGCAGCTTGGCCATAATCACCTTTTGTAAAACCCCCAAGGTCACTTCTTTCACCCCCTGAAAACTCTTGGTGACTGAAAGACACTAACACCTCCCACTCGTTGCTTTTGAGTCCAACAACTCTAACCCCAATTTGGAACTACAGAACAAATCCTGCAAAGAGTTCCCAGTCTGTTACGAACCAGGCTGGACCCCTCAAAACATTTCAAGAAGGCAGCCCAGACCCTAACTTTGCAAGTTGTAGCGAGTTTTAAGAGATTTGCAAGTTGTTTTAAGCAGATGTAAAGTGGATACTCCAGATCAAATCACTTAATTTTAAACAACAGAGAATTTATTTACAAAATTAGTGAATGAAACACAAACAACAGAAAACAGAATACCTAATAATCTAACCTCTCCGAAAACCCAACAGATTGCCCCAACTTAATGGTGCTGTTCCAAATGCTTGCAACAATCCCCATAAACACCCCATGGTACAAAAGGTAAAATCAAGGATAGAAGTCAGAGAGAGAGTGCCAGCCTCGACCTGCTTCTGTAGATCCAGCAGCCGCCTTTTCACACTACTACCTTAAAAAACACAGAAAAGCTGAGCCAGGAGAACTGGCCATTCCTCTTTCATTGTACGTGTTTTTTAAACTTGTAAGACTTCTGCCTGAGGCTGTCTCTGTTAGCTCTAATCAAGTTGGCCATAACACCCTTCTAACACCTTCATCTCCAGACTTTTCGGAGTCTATGTCCTTTACGACCTGTCTGTGGGGGGAGAAAAGAAGCCAAAGACAGCATAACCTTGTTAAAGGAGTAGCTTCGTCAAAGTGGAAAAGAACTATTTCTGAAATAAACTGTTGTCTTCTCATTATGCAAGAATTGATGACGTGGAGGTGTAAATTAACTCAATTGTGACATCAAATGCATATTAGACTGTAGTTTTAGTATAAAGCAGCATGGTTTGTTAAATTTATTGATCAACTATATCATTAAAAAACTTAACAGCATGCCAATTTTCAGAGTTCCTTAAAATCCAGTTCAACATCAGGAACAGTTGTCAGCTCAGTACCTGTATATGTAAGTAGAACATTGGACGTCCCAAATGTGGGAACAACAGCTTTTATTAATGGTTTAGAATTTGTTTTGTTTAGTAAGCATGTGCAGGCTTATCAAAGTGTTTTGGGATCCTTTTGCACTGATTAGATGTGCTTGCATTGCTGCAAAATGTATAATAATATAAGACTTATAAAAATGTCATTTCGCTAGGAAATTACTTGTGTTGTTCATGGGAGTTTGTAGGTCAGTAGTGTTCCTACTATTTTCTTGCCCTGGATGATGCTGCTTTTCTGTTGCTAACTGTAAATTTTGTTTTGCTAGTGTATCTGTAACTTTTACCCGTTCCTTTTTTTTCATGTGCATCTAATACTTTGCTTATGTCTGATAATCTGTCCCCTATCTTTGCCTTTCTCTATTTCTTTCTCTGTCACTGCTATTCTCCCACGTTGTCTGTTGGCCTCACAAATTAGAGCTATGGAGACGGCAGAGTCACTAAGGGGACAGCATAGAATCAGAAGTGATCAGAATAAATGATATGGAACCAAACATAGGCAATTTCAAATAACTAGATAACAGAGGAAGTGTTAGGGGAGGACTTTAAGTGGTGTGAATAATGGGTAATGGTTGTCTTAATCTCTTACAATTTTGGTTAGTGTTCAAAGTTAAAATCGCAACACCAGGTTATAGACCAACAGGTTTAACTGGAAACACTAGCTTTCGGGGTGCTGCTCCTTCATCAGGTGGTTGTGGAGTACACAATTGTAAGACACAGAATTTAGAGCAAAAATTTACAGTGTTACGTAACTTAAGTTATACATTGAAAATTACCTTGATTGTTTGTTGAGTCTTTCATCCGTTAGAATGACCATGATGGTTTCACTTCTTTCATATGTAAATCATAAAACTTTTTTAAAAAAAAAGTTACATTTACAGATTAACTGTAACCATTGGTGTCAGCCAGATAATATGTTGAAGGTGTTACCCCCTGTATTCCCTGTCCGTGCCATAATGTTTAAACCAAACCTTAAACAGATCATTGTTCATAGCAAGTTGCCCGGCTTTCAGGACAACTCTATATAACCCTGTCACGGTAGGTGCTGCAAGACATGACAGTGAGTGGACATGGACACCACCATTACACGTGGGGACACCTCTCACCATATACATGGCAGGTAATCATGTGACTCAGCCAACGTTATCTATCTTATACGCTGCAGGCAAGGATACCCTGAGGCATGGTACATTGGTGAAACCGAGCAAAGGCTACGGCAACAGATGAATGGGCACCGCACAACAATCAATAGACAGGAGAGTTCCCTCCCAGTTGGGGAACACTTCAATGGTCCAGGACATTCGCCCTCGGACCTTCGGGTGACCATCCTCCAAGGCAGACTTCGGGACAGGCAGCAGCGAAAAGTGGCCGAGCAGAGGCTGATAGCTAAGTTCCGTACCCGTAGGGAGAGCCCCAACCGGGACCTTGGGTTCATGTCACATTACAGATGATCACCATTGCCCTACATGAACACAAACCCACATACACACGTATACGTTTGTGGGGTGAATTTGTACTTTCAGAGTTGCATTATACTTAGCTCAAAAACTGCATGAAGGACTCTGTTATCTCACTTTTTAGATTAGAATCAGTCTAAACATTATGGCACAGACAGGGAATACGGGGCTAACACCTTCAAGATCTTATCTGGCTGACACCAGTTGTTACAGTTAACCTGAGAATGTAATTTTTAAAAAGAATTTTGTGATTTACATATGAAAGAAGTGAAATTATCATGGCCATTCTAACAGATGAAAGACTCAACAAACAATCAAGGTATTTTTCGATGCATAATATCAGTTGCATCACATTGTAAACTTTTGCAATAAATTCTGTCTCTTACAATTGTGTACTCCACAACCATCTGATGAAAGAACGGCGTTCCGAAAGCTAGTGCTTCCAATTGAACCTGTTGGGGACTATAACCTGGTGTTGTGTGATTTTTAACTTTGTACACCCCAGTCCAATGCTGGCATCTCCAAATCTTGATTAGTGTTGTTTTTGATGCTTTGAGTACCACAGGAACAAATTGGAAGGATTACAGTCGAGCTATATAAGCAATGATCATGGCACTGACAAACAGAAACATAAGAAAAAGCATTGGGAATGCAGATGTATTTATTGAAGGAGAGTTTTGTTGAGTTAGTGATGACTTTAGTTTTAATGGTGAGTGAAATAGTACCTGCCGTAAGTTTTTTTTTGTCAAGTAGCATAGGAGAGAATTTTGGTTAGCAAGCTGATTGAGGAGTTAACTCAAGGAAGCAGGAAATGAATCTCCTGAATGAGATCAGCTTGAAGATGGTTGAAAGGGAATAACTAAAAAAGCAGTAAAAGTTCAGGTCATGAAAAATGGAGGCAGCTGAGCAGTCTCTCTTCGTGGTGAATGCAACAGTTTTTTTGTCAAGAATCATCCTGAGCAAAAAAACACAGAATTCTGTAGGCTGTTCCTAGAGGCACTCATTAAGATGAATCACAGCTGCTGCTGGAGTATCACAAACTTCGTGAAAGATGTTGTTTGGTCTAACAGAAAATTATTGGTCTTTCTATGTGAAAAGCTATTAATGATTATGTTGCAGACTGGCAAAATCATACTTAATTAAGGACATAAAGGTTGGGGCATCAGCCACAATCTTCAACTGGCAAGGCCACAGACTTGAGACCCACCAGCTATCGAATGTAGAGAAGCTAGAACGTATAGGGAAAAGTATTTGGGATGTATTTACCCAGGGAATGTTTGACATTAAAAGTAAGTTGTAAATATAATACGTAATTATAAGTTCAAAGAGGCACTTCAGCATGCCACGTGCTGCAGTACCTCTCTGTAAAAGTAAATCTTGGTCACAATAAAACCATGAACTTGTAGTTAGAGATTAAAGTAGAATAGCAGGGAAGAGTGCTTCAAGAGGCAATCAGTGATGAAGTAATCGATTTTTTTTTAGACTCTACAGTCATGCTGATGTAGGCAGATCCTTGCTGTAAAGGAAACCAAAGCTTGGTATCGTCGCCAAAACTAGCAATAGTTAGCCAACTCAATTATATACAAGTTAAGGATGTCCACCTGAGCAAAGGACTTATCCAGTCATTTGTCTTATTATACCAGTGTATGGAAATGGTTTTGATGAGAGTTAACTTGGGATAGGAGGGAAGAATCTCACCAGAATCGAGATCCAAACTGGCTACAAAAGGCTGGGATGCAAAATTATGTACCAATTGTCATGTTTGCTGTTCTGTTCTCAGCATCAAGTTCTTTCTTTCCAGGCTGCATGATCGCTGTTAACTGACCCAAGTATATTTTTTCTCCAATTATTTTTGTTCTGTGTTGAATTTGGCTCAGAAGGCAGAATAGGAGAAAGTGAGGACTGCAGTTGCTGGAGATCAGTGCTGGAAAAGCACGGCAGGTCAGGCAGCATCTGAGGAACAGGAGAGTCGACGTTTCAGGCATAAACCCTTCACCAGAAGGCAGAATGGTTTATCCTAGCAGGATAACCAAGCTTGTTCCTGGTTCATTTCAAGGGAATCTGTCACTTCATTAGACATGGTTTCTAGCCTATGAAGCTTCTAAGACAGGGGAGTTTGGATATAAAACTTGTTAAAACTAAGGAGGTTAAGGCCATCATAATTGTGAAAGGTTCATGTCATCAAACCCAGCAAGGAATTGTAAAATCATCTCTACAGTCAAGATAAAAACACAGTTAAGTCAAGGTTGAAATTGTAAGGTACATTGATCCCAGCTGATATTATTACTGAACAAGTCGGATCCCAAACTTTTTCTCTCGTTTTAATGAAGTGGTCTTTCATTGAAACATAAGCACGCAATTCTGCAGATTTGGTTGAAATAACAAAATAGAAGTTTATTATTGCAAAAGCAATGAAGATTAAATAGAATTAACAAAACTATTTACATGTAACACAAGGTTAAAGATTTCCTAACAAAAGGTGAAATGCAATCCTGATCACTCAGAAGCACCCTTTACAGTAATCACAACAGTGAGTTTTCTGCACTATCATTTCTGTAGGGTTTATCTTAACCAATGTTTCAGTTACTGGTCTTAAGAAACTGAGCCTATTCCTCAAGACATCATACAACATTTTTAGACTTATTCATCTTTAAGTAACCCCTTCGGGTTTTTAACCAAACGCCGCTGCTCTGGAACTTACAGATTAAATGTCTTACATGGTGATAGTTTCTGTTAAGAGGTTATCTTCTTTCAGGAGCGAAAAAGGAACCCCCTTTTACATATCCAGCTTCAACCAGGACTTTTGGAAAATTGAATTGAAAGCAAAAGCTTTCTTCAAGCTATGGATGTTATTCTAGCCAAAAAACAAATACTGTTGTGGATCCTTCTAATTAAAATCTATGGCTTTACATTGTTCACTTGTAAAAATCTCCCATTGTGAACAAATTTCTGTCAGCCTCCAAGAACTATACCACCTCCTAACAAACCATGGATTCAGAAAGCCGTACAAGTTAATTATTAAATCACATCATATGTGCACAGACCTAAATTCTCATGCCAGTGGTTCAAAATCCCAACTTGATGATAAATTTTATTAAAAAATATATAAAACATACACTTTAAATCATGTCTGCCCCTCAAAGAAGAATGAAAATTTATCTTACACAATTCCGTTATACATCACAAAGTGTTTTAACACTATTCCTTTGTCACAGTGGCAGTAGCAACATAATTGTATTAAAATTGCAATGAGTTATGTATACAACCATATTTTGGATAAGTCCATGGGAATCACTTCACCTTGATAAGTGCTCTCAATAAAATGTCTTGCTATAACATCATCATTTCCAGGCGTATGAACAAATTTTAGAATATAGGATTAGAGACTTAAGTAACACTGAAACATCTTTGAACAGAATTCTTTTGTGAACATCCAATACTGCTTTTCCTATAATAGCCTTTGTAAATCACCTCGATAGTTTTCTAAAAGATAAAACATAATGCAATCTAATCTTGTAAACACCACCTACTTTTTCTCCTGTCTGATTTTGAGGATCTGCTCTTGAATTTTTCATTCACCAATTGTTCAGAGATTTTCATTTTACTCACTACTTCTTTCAGTACTACAAGTATGCCTTTCTTACAACTGTCATCCCTGTTGTGATATCATTTCAATGTGTTAACACGACACACTCACTAACCCTTTCCCCTGTCTAGAGAACTCACTACATAACTGAATTTCTTTTTAATTTGATAAGTTCAAGTGGTTCCCCAGAGGCAGGTAACTACACAAAGACATTGTCATCAGTAACAAAATGTTGAACTTTTGGCATTGTAATAGTTCTAGTTTTTATTGTTTCTTGAACACCCCTCAAGTGCTTTTCAACCAAATCAAGCTTTTACTTTGAAATTTGAAAGATAGGTACTCTGCTTTTTGGTTTATCAAAATCATCTTAATTAAATTATAATAAATCTGATGGTCCTCTTATCCCTAATGTCAAAATATTAGTTAAAAAGGATGAAGTCTTGTGGACTCTTTATGGTAACAGCAAATCTCTGAACCCTATAGCACATAGTAACAAAGGAATTGCCTTATCTCTGTCATTGGGATATTCTTGGCGATTAATGCTAATCACGAGTCCTCAAAGTTTGATGCCATCTTTCCAATGCATCTTTAGATTGAATGATAAGCAGAAGATGTAAATAACTTCATTTCCAAAGTAGTCATAATTTCTTTGAAGCATGAAATTTGAGCTTTGATCTGACTGTTTTTTTGTGTATTCCATGTCTTGAAAATAAATTGAACTAATTTTTCTACTACCATTTCTGTAGTGTATTTTTTCTTAAAAGTCACTAAATTAGACACTTTTGTGAAAACATCCCCATTCCTGGTTTTAGGTAGGAGTCCTACACCATCCATTAAGACCCTGCGGAACAGTTCTTCAAAAGTAGATATTGGAATTAAAGGCAAAGATTTATTTGATAGTGTTGCAGCATTACCTGATACTTATTTCATCTGTGGCAAATTTTGACTATGTCTTTATGTAATCCTGGACAAAAAAAAAGTTTTAGCTTGGGTTTTTGTAATACCTAAGTGACCTGCATCAGGATTTTGTGAGCCACTTGTACGTTTCACTCAAATACGCCGATGGAACTATCACCTGAACCACTCCTCTTTCCTCATTGGCTGATATTTGAGATCGTTTCCATTTTCACATGAGTACGTTATCTTTCAAGTGTAATCCTCAGGTATTGTTTCTGGTTCCATTTCTGAGTAGACTGTTTGGTATAACACTTTCAGCTCCAAATTCATTTGTTACTTTTCTACTAAAAAAGATGGACTAAACATATTTGTCTCATTCTCTTTATTTTCAATCTTTTTAGTTATAGTTTCAAAAGTTGTTTCTGATTCCAAGTTTCCAAATCATCTCCCTGTCTCATAGACTTCTTTCTTCCTATCTATAGGCCGAACATTTGGGCATATCAAAGTCAGGGAGCAATCCAGGATGTTTTTTCTGTAACATTTCAGTTTCTGCTATCTCCACTGGTTGTTCCACCACCCTTAATGAGGCCTATATTCTTGAATGTGCCATGTCATTTCCCAAATCAAAGTCAGTTCTGTCATTAGGAAGTTGTTTGTTTCACTATTCCAACTGTAATTTCTCAATTTACCCAAGTCACTCTTTAATCCAGTGCAAGTGATTTATAATCTTGTATATCTCCAATTAATATTTTCTCCTTTGTTAACCCCTCTGAAAAACAAATAGTAACATCAGTACTGACTTAACACTGTCTTTCAATGTCTTTGTTGGTTACATCCTTGATTCTAAGCAGAAGGAAATATCTTCCCTTTGAGAAGAAAATATTCAGAACTGATTCTCTCTATATTCTGATTCTCTCTATCAGCATCAGGAAAATCATGTCAGTCCTGAGCCATTTCTCTCTCAGTACATTCTATGGAAACATAATCTTTTTGTACCTCTATTGCACTTTTAATACCTACTTCCTTTCCTGATATATCCTTTTCTATAGATTCCTTAGCCATTTCCATTACTGTAGTTGGCCTTAATTTTAACCTCCAACCATTGGGTTTGGCATCCAGTCTTAGTAGAATGGGTGCATGTTAATTTCTTTTTGGTTCCAGCTCCCCTCCTTTTATCACTTTGGCAATTTTGTTCTCTATCACTTCTGCAAGGTGTAACTTAACCATAGCCTCGATTCTTGGTCTTGAGAACCTGATGGCCTCCTCTTTTGAGTTTTCATACAACTAATCTTAGACTTCTTCCGTTTCAAATGATATCTTCAGTATTTTAACAACTTTTACTGAACAGACTGGAACTTTTGAAATCAACTCCAAACACTGAGGTAACCTAAATAGTCAACCTTAACAGTTCTAACTATCTCCCTGCTTCAGGGGAACCTGTTTTACACATCTAGCTTCAACCAAGACTAATGCAAAACTATCCTAAAAGCAGAACCTTTTTCAATTTGAGGTATTTCCTGAAGTAAAAAAAACCCATTCTAGATCCTTCTAAGTAAAACCTAATATATTACATTGTTCGCTTGTAAAAACTGTCCCAAAGTCAACCAATTCCCATCAGCCTCAAGATCTAAAACTCTCACACTGTTCTTTTAACAGGCCATGAATTCGGAAACCTTTACAAATCAATAATTAAACCCATGGACACGCACAGACCAAAACACTCGCCCAAATCTCTCTCCTTGCATTATGTAGAACTCTTATTTCTCTGGAACTAACTCTGTATAGCCGATGATATTAGAAAACTGGTTGGAACTCTGTTTTTATGTTTGTATTCAGATCTTTCTAACTGTAGTATAAAATAAATTAGGACATAGTTTGTTTTTTTTCTTTTGTGTTATATACCTATAAACCTAAAGAACTCGTGGATTTGGTTCAGTGACTAACTACCACATTATCAAGCTGCACATGTAATATACAGTCTATCAAGACAGATTTCATTCTGGTGCATGACTTATCCACTATTACTGTCAGCTTAGATCGTAACAACAAATAGACTAACAGAGGTGAAACCATTATGCCATTTCTCCCTATGTTCAGGCCTGGCCTGAAAGTGGGAGAGATTAGAGGAGGGAACCCATGTTTTGTAAAGGTGTGACAATCACATGGTAATCAAGCAGGTAATTGGTCGCCACCTGGCTTTTGACTGGTGTTAGGACCCAGAACAACAAAGGTCCAACCATCAAGACCAGCCGGCCAGTCAGAGACGAGCAACTCTAGCACTTGGCAGAGCAACTGATGTTTTGGCGATTATTCCTGACTAAAATAAAGTTTGGGTAAGCTTACTGATTGTAGCCTGACATTCTTTCAGGAAGACAGATTGGGTTGGGATATCTGGTCGGCATGAATGGGTTGGACCGAAGGGTCTGTTTCCATGCTGTACATCTCTCTGACTGTATGACGCTAAATGAGTGCAAATGAGATGATTTCTTGGAGGGAGGAGAATTGGAGGAGAAGTCTTTTCATGGAGAGTATTATGCTACATTTGCAGGTTGTTAACCCATGCCAATGTTTATGTTCCTCCCACTTTCTTCACCTAGTGCCATTAACATATAATTCTACTCAGTAATCACTTGTGTTCACTCAACTTCCCTATAAATGCATCTATCCTAATTGCTTTAAGTACTGCTTGTAATAGCGACAGTCACCATTCTAATCCTTATTTGAGTAAAGAGGTGTCTTGAACTCCCTATCTGGACCTAAAATTCTAGCTTCTAGTTTTGATTTCTTCCGATATGAAAATACTTAATCAAGTCGTTTGATAAACCTACAGATCTCTTTCAGGTCAATCTCCATCTCTTCTGGAGAAAATAGCATGTTCAATCATTTCTGACTTGATGTGGAGGAGTGGGTGGACCTGTTGGACTATAACCTGGTGTTTTGTGATTTTTAACTTATTTCTGATTTGGTATAATTTCTCCTGCAAGTATTCTTTTGCACTCTTGCTCACTCATAGAATCCCTGTAGTGTGGAGAGAGGCCATTTGCCCAATCAAATCTGCACCAATCCTGCAAAAGCATTCATCCAGATCCCCAACCACCGCCGCCTCCGCCCCCCCCCAACCCCCCACCCCCAACCCCACCAAGCCATGAAGTCTGCACTGATCCTCCAAAGAACATCCCACACAGAAAATCCCCATAACCCCACATTTACCATGGCTAACCCTCCTAGCCTGCATATCTTTGGACTGTGGGTGGGAACCGGAGGACTATCTGGATTGGTACATGAATAAGAAAAGTTTGGAGGGTTACGGGCCAAGAGTTGGAAAATGGGACTAGATTAGTTTAGGTCGGTATGGACGAGTTGGACCGAAGGGTCTGTTTCCGTGCTGTACATCTCTGTACCCATGCAAATACAGGGAGAGCATGCAAACTCCATATAGTCACACAAGGCTGGAATTGAACCCAGGTCCCTGGTGCTCTGAGGCAGCAGTGCTGACCACTGTGCCACTATGCTTTCAACTGCTGGTGTATCTTTATATAATTTTTATAGTATAGAGACTGGAAACTGTTTACAGTACTCAAGTGTAATCTACGCAGATTATGTACACGAGAGTCATAGAGATGTGCAGCATGGAAACAGACCCTTCGGTCCAACCTGTTCACGCCGACCAAATATCCCAACCCAATCTAGTCCCACCTGCCAGCACCTGGCCCATATCCCTCCAAACACTTCCTATTCACATACCCATCCAAATGCCTCTTAACTGTTGTAATTGTACCAGCCTCCACCACATCCTCTGGCAGCTCATTCCACACACGTACCACCCTCTGGGTGAAAAAGTTGCCCCGTAGGTCTCTTTTATATCTTTCCCCTCTCACCGTAAACCTATGCCCTCTAGTTCTGGACTCCCCGATCCCAGGGAAAAGACTTTGTCTATTTCTCCTATCCATGCCCCTCATAATTTTGTAAACCTGTATAAGGTCACCCCTCAGCTTCCGACGCTCCAGGGAAAACAGCCCCAGCCTGTTCAGCCTCTCCCTATAGCTTAAATCCTCCAACCCTGGCAACATCCTTGTAAATCTTTTCTGAACCCTTTCAAGCTAAATAACAAAATACTGCAGATGCTGGAAATATAGACCAGGCAACATGACTCTTTTTTTAGATTCTGAAGATGAGTTCTATTCTGTGAAGACAGAAACGGAGTTATCTAATGTGCTGCGTGTTTCCAGCACTTGCTGTTTTTATTTCAGGTTCCTAACACCTTTGATGTAACTGCTTTTCTGTTATATTGTTCTAAAATTAGCCACAGAGTTTTGCTTGCTTTTTTATGGCCTTACTAACCTGCGCTAGTCTTTTTTTAACAATAACGTTTCACTACCTTATTTTCCAAAGAACTTGTGGCCTCCTTAATCTTCCTATCACTTGCTGGTGTATATCAAAGTTCATTTACTATTTGTACACCTGCTCTGCAAGATTATTTAATGCCTTTCTGTAATCAGATACAGCATTTCTCTGTATGAACTAACACTGACACCCTTCCCAATTTTGTCATTTGCAATTGGCTAAAATTTCTTCCAATTTTTAACCAGTCAGGGAATGGCGGTAGGAAAAATGTTTTATTTTGAATAAGCTTGTTGGAATCAGGTTATTCCGATTACCTTTTTGTATCAACTTTCCAAGACAATAAGACAGCCAATGTCCGGATATCTTCTGCAAAAGCTATGTAAAGCTGCGTGTCTTAAAATGGCAGCTCAATGTAGTTATCATTGTTATTATTCCATGGCTGATTGCAAAATCTATGGAATTTACAGGTTCACTTCATGATTTGATTGTTAAAAGACAGAATTTATCCTACTCTGTCTTCATAAATATTTCTACTGTTATGCAACTTGATCCTTTTGTATCATTTGATGCATCATTATGGACAGTATCGCATCCTCTTTCTTCAACCTACCAGAGTTGGGGGAGGGGAAGCTAACTCTCAATTGCAAATGCTGAATGTTAGGAGTAATTATAAAGTATCTGTTTGATCAAAGAGATATACATTTGAAGAGCGAAACTTGATTTCTTTTGATTATAAATTACTATTGAGATTTAATAAAATTGAAATCATTCCCAGATAAAAACCACTTATCTTTATATTGTTTTAATTTTGTTCCTTTTTTAACGTTTAGTTTTTGTGCAGCTATAGTTGTCAACTTCTTTGTTCCCTCGTCAAGTGGAAATGATCACACAAAAGATTAATGATTACAGTGTTGTTGCTGCAGACTAATTGAGAACTTAGCTGTCATTTATTAGCTGGACATTCTGTAGTCAGTATTTATTAAATGAACGCTTTTCAATTCTGTTTTGTTCTTTCTGTGATTTACTAGAAGCGCTTGCAACTGTATTCCTTAAACAAAACTGTCGAAGCAAACAGTTTGCTCACCATCCTTTTATTGAATATAAATTTCAGAATTAAGTCTTTTAGACAACAGAAATATCTAGCATTTGGTCCCTTCAGCAACGGGTTTTAGTGACCGGAGATATTCAAACACATAAGAAAAACACATTTTAACAATTTTATAGGAAGCATTCACATCTTTAATTTTTTTCATTACCAAAATTTAGATTTTCTGTTACATAAAAATATTTCACACTGTGCCTTTATATTATCCAAAATGGCATGAGTCTTTTTGAGTAGTTAATCAGAACGCAGATCATCATGTACATTATTTTGGAAGTGAGTGTTCAGTCACTAGTGATTTTAAATGCTAATGGAGTAACTTATCTGTTTCTGTGAGTGAATGTTTACTTAATTTGTATTCTGGTGAAGCAATATAATTTAATGTTTTGTCACTGTTTATTGTTTTACTCACTTTTCACTTATGAACATTTATGAAATACCTTAACTAACTGGATTTGTGTAGGTGAAATACGTAATAGCACAGTCACAGCAAAAATAGTCTTGTAGTTTCTGACTGCTGGTTTCTCCCAGCCGTTCATAAAAACAGTTCACTGCTGTTTTATTATTATGATCATCTCATTCAGGTTTTAATGTAATGAGGATAATGCAAAACTAAAAATTTAAGTATCATTTAAGTACACAAATAGCTTAAATTCATAAGTGTCATCTGGATTTTTCTATTTTTCAATTTGTTAACTTTAGCATGGTAAAACTGATGGATTCCCAGTCCTATTGCTGTCACTGATAAATTATATAAAGATAAATGACATTATGGTAAATTCTACTTAATGACAAATTTTTAATTTTCAAAACACGGTCATTTCTTGGTGGTGAATAAAGAGCTAATTACATGAAGATCTGCACAAAAATAACTCCTCATTTTGAAAGATAATAGAAAAGAAATGTTGCAGATTAATGACGCTATTTATCTTTAAAAAATTTCTATCTTTCTTTGTGATAGCAGTGCTCCCCAAGGAAAATATTCATAAAATGAAATTGAAGTCGCAACTTAATAGGTTATTAAAATTGTTGAGTGCATATTGCTTTGGTTTACTCCAACTGTAAATTTAAATTGAAGGTTTGCAGTGTTTCTGAGCCATGCATGTGGTTTTATGATGTTGAAATTGAGAGTGCATGTACATCTTCGTCAAAAGATAATTTTGAATTTGACTCTGATGGTGGTATTAAAAAGAATGAGATGAAAGGAGAACGTTGACAGCAAACGCAGCATGTTTGCTTATTCTCATTAGAGTAGAGCTGTTCACAAGGTTCTCCTTTTGTCAAACCTTTGGCTACTTTGTTGTAATTCTTTTGGTCTGTGCCCTACAGTGATTCTTTGTTGACTTGTACATCCGTATGGTGGACCCTGGTGACCCTCACATTCAGCCTCGTGGCATTCATTCAAATCTATGAAACCAGAGTCTGATCTTTTTTCCTGCTTGTTTCTTGTGAAAACCGGGTCAAAACTACGATGATTACAAACATTTGCTTTATGAAGGTTTCCTGCCCACACGTCTGTTCCCTGTTTGAAAATAATTTTCCATAACCATAGAAATTGACAATTTTAATCCATCATTTTCCATAGATATCTAGTTACTCTGCTGCAATAAAGAGTTGTCCTTTAGTTTTTAATTAATTCTATAGTAGTTCTGGTTTAGTTGTTTTGCTGATTGGAGAACAGTTGGATTGAAAACCGGTGCATCTTCAACAACAAAAGATAGCAAGTTGATCTGAAAAACGTAGTTGAAGACGAAGTCAGAACTCTGATCTGAATCATCTGCAGTATATGTGACATAGTTGTTTGCCCATTAAATGTTCATTAATTAAACAGCTTGGTCCTATTTGTTTTTCTTTCATGGTATAACAGAATTTTTTTGAAACTTTACAAGCAGAAAGATTAATAGATATTCAGTCACTTTCTTTTTACACACACATTTAGGGCGACACACAGAGGCTAAGTTTTTTTTAGAACATCTCCTAATTTTCTCTAACATTCTCAGAATTTACAAATGATTGAAGTTATTAGTCGAATAAATAGTTAACCTTGGATTCAACATTAATTTTATATTAATATATGGAATTTGACCTTTTGTTTTTATCTTTTGAAATACATACTCTGGCATTCAGATGGATATGGACTGTATCTTTGTCACTCAGCTCATGTATTGTGATGAGACAGGAGGGTTTCAGCAGTTACACACAATGCGGAGGGAATTGTTAAAGTTTGTAGTTTAATAGAGGGGCATTTATTTATTTGTGATTTCAAAATACCCACATGCACCATTCTGTTAAATATACCAGCTAAATCCTTGAATTATTTAAGTATAGCTGAATTTGGATCTTTCAATCAGTGTCTTCTATAAAACATTTGTTTGAATGATGGCTGTTTCTGACCACCCTCTAATTTTGAAACACACTTAAAATTTTAAATACAACATTAGCCAATTAAAATAACTGTAGTTGATTTCGCCACCATATTTGCCATGTAAGGTTTTTGGAAGTAAATTCCAATGGATCACAAAATAATGAATTATCCATTAGTGACATTCTGACAAACTTTTACCAGTTCAAACTGGCAATTCTTGAGCAGTCATTTAGGATAAGTTTGATATCCATAACAACAGTTATTGTAAAGAGTTAGTAAGACTCAATAATTAGCTAACTTATATTTTCCTGGTCTCTCTATATATGTCAATAAATCTGTTTGACTTAAAATATGAAGATATATTTTCACATGTCCAGTAGTATGATTGTTGAAGCGTTTTGGCTCATCAGCTCTTAGACAAGTATTGTCCCTCATCCAAACTTTCGTAAAGCAGAGGAAAATTTTATGCTAGCAGACTCCCATTAAGACCATAAGACATAGGAGTGGAAGTAAGACCATTCGGACCATTGAGTCCACTCAGCCATTCAATCATGGCTGATGGGCATTTCAACTCCACTTACCCGCATTCTCCCCATAGCCCTTAATTCCTCGAGACAACAAGAATCTATCAATCTCTGCCTTGAAGGCATTTAGCGTCCCGGCCTGCACTGCACTCTGCGGCAATGAATTCCACAGGCCCACCACTCTCTGGCTGAAGAAATGTCTCCACATTTTTGTTCTGAATTGACCCCCTCTAATTTTAAGGCTGTGTCCACGGGTCCTAGTCTCCTCACCGAAAGGAAACAATTTCCTAGCGCTCACCCTTTCCAAGCCATGTATTATCTTGTACGTCTCTATTAAGTCTCCCTTAATCTTCTAAACTCCCGTGAATACAATCCCAGGATCCTCAGCCGTTCCTCATATGTTAGACCAACCATTCCAGGGATCATCCGTGTGAATCTCAGCTGGACACGTTCCAGTGCCAGTATGTCCTTCCTGAGGTGTGGGGACCAAAACTGGACACAGTACTCCAAATGGGGCCTAACCAGAGCTTTATAAAGTCTCAGTAGCACAATGGTGTTTTTATATTCCAACCCTCTTGAGATAAGTGACAACATTGCATTCGTTTTCTTAATCACGGACTCAACCTGCATGTTGACCTTTAGAGAATCCTCGACTAGCACTCCCAGATCCCTTTGTACTTTGGCTTTATTAATTTTCTCACCGTTTAGAAAGTAGTCTGAGCTTTTATTCTTTTTGCCAAAGTGCAAGACCTCGCATTTGTTCACGTTGAATTCCATCAGCCATTTCCTGGGCCACTCTCCCAACCTGTCTAGATCCTTCTGTAGCCTCCCCACTTCCTCAGTACTACCTGCCTGTCCACCTTCTTCGTATCATCTGTAAACTTCGCTAGAATGCCCCCAGTCCCTTCATCCAGATCATTAATATATAATGCAAACAGCTGTGGCCCCAACACTGAACCCTGCGGGACACCGCTTGTCACCGGCTGTCATTCCGAAAAAGAACCTTTTATCCTAACTCTATGCCTTCTGTCAGACAGCCAATCCTCAATCCATCCCAGCAGCTCACCTCGAACACCATGGGCCCTCACCTTGCTCAGCAGCCTCCCGTGTGGCACCTTATCAAAGGCCTTTTGGAAGTCTAGATAGACCACATCCACTGGGTTTCCCTGGTCTAACCTACTTATCACCTCTTCAAAAAATTCCAACAGGTTTGTCAGGCATGACCTCCCCTTACTAAATCCATGTTGAAACAATTATAGTAATTGTTAATTCTAAACACCTTTCAATATCTAGGAAAATTGTTTATTTTGTAAGTAAAATTGTTTTTTATGAAGTTTTTTTAATCCAGAGCAAAATTTGGAAATAAAGTGATAAATTGAACTGTACTAGAAGATAATTATGTTGCTGTCTAATACCAAGTCATATTAAAAGCTAAGATACATTACCTGATCAGTCCAACTCTCTGCTGTACCATTAAAGGAAAAGAAAATAATTAAGCTTGCAGTGTGGATTCTGTAATATTGAGAGTTCGTTGTGCTGCTCTTCAAATGAAGCTTTTGGTATAATGAAAGCTGAACTTAGATAATGGCACTATTTAATATTTTACATTATCATTGTGCATTTTCAATTTCTGAGTTTATATATCCCCTAAGATGCTTTAAGTGGAATAGTTAAGTGTATTAGAACACTCTTATCACTTAGTTGGTGGATTTGAATCCAGTATAGACAAATGATATAAAGATATGTTCTTTATGACAATTTGAAATAAATTTAAGCTGTCGCTGTTCAGTTCCCAGTGGATTTTTTTGGTGTGGACAAATTGACTCCAAATGCAGTGCATAAGAAATTGTTAAGTATGATCATTTCAATGCTTAAATTGAAGCTCAAAGCAACATTTTAAAACAAAATCACAGATTACTTGTTGGCATTACACATATAAGGGAGGTGATAGCTTAGTGGCATTGTTGCCGGACATGTAATCCAGAGACCCGGTTAATGTTCTGAGAATCTGGGTTTGAATCCCTCCATGGCAGATGGTGAAATTTGTCAAAACAAATCTCGAATTATAGGTCTATTGATGACCATGAAACCATTAGTGATTGTTTCAAAAATATATCTGGTTCACTCATGCCTTTTAGGAAAGAAAATTGTTTCTCCAAACTGGTCTCTGCCTTCAAATCCACAGCAGTGCAGTTCAACTGCCATCTGAAATGAATGCCCAGCAAGCCATTTGGTTGTGTCGAATGCTAGAGATAAAAGGAATAGATCATTTGGTATCAACTAAGGCACAGAAATGACCCTGCAATGACAGACCCTTAGTAATATCTATGGCTCATACCAAAATTTGGAGAGCTGTCTCAGTCAAGCAACAACCTGAAGTAGTCATACTCAGCAAACCAGACAACACCAGCACCATCCCTGGATATGTTATGGCAGGACAGACCCAGGAAACACATAGTATAAAGTCAGGAGGGAGCCTAGGAGTCCTTAGCATTGATGTCTCAGGTCAAACATGAAAACATTGCTAATTACCACAGCAGTACTGCTATTGTCCAAGCTGGTTGAGCCCTAAAGGATAATGCTGATGGACTGGGACGGTGGCAAGTAGTGAGAGCATTAACAAGAGGAAAGAAAATTCTTTATCTTCAACAATGTGCCTTGTACAGACGGAAATATCCATGATAACATTGATCATAGTGACTAGCTTTCAGTCATGGTAGAGATGGAAATTCCACCTTCACATTGAGAGTACACTCCATCATGTCTATCTTTGGTAGCACTGTGCTACATTGACTTTGAACAGATCCAGCAACTCAAGACTAGGCATCTGAATGCTGTGAGCCATCAGCGGTTTAGGACACCAACACAATCTGCAACCTCACAGTATTTCTCCCACTCTGCCATCATCATCAAGTCATGAAATCAACAGAGAATGCAGAGAGGGCGTTCAAGGAGCAGCACAAAGAATGCATAAAAATGAGATTTCAACCTCATGAAGTTACAAAACCGGACTACTGGTGTGTCAACCACCATAAATAGCTCCTGAAAGAGCTAAGCTATTGCACAACCAAGAATGCAATCCAAGTTCTGCGGTCCAGCACATCTAGTTGTAAATGATGGTGGCTAGTTAAATAACTCATTGGAAAAAGAAGGTCCACATATATCCCTATCCTCAATAATGCAGGAGCCCAGAACATCCGTTCAAAAGGTAAGGTTGAAGCATTCACAGCAACTTTTGCAAGTTGATATGAAGGCTAATGTTCCAGTAGTGCCACAGCAGGTGCTTACTTTTAGTTAGTGTTGAGATCTGTAGTTGACAGGTTATTGTAAGATCTATATTTTATACTATTAAATCACTTGTGGGGCCCGATTTCTGCTACCTTGGATTCCAGATCCATTTAATGGTGGTGGGGAGGACCAGTTACAGGGATTCTCTCCCTCCTTGCTGGTGTTGCTAATATTTGCAAGCATGGAATAAGGTTATGAGTAGCGAGCCCATGTCCTGTACCGCCAATTTGATTGGCTGCTTTGGGGTAGTTTTTGTTGAGTCAAGCCAGCTTCGCATTCACTTGTGGCTTACAATGTCGTGACAGAGTCTGGATTGGAGGGACTATTTGACCTTTCAACCCCAAGTTGTAGCCATTCCTTTACTGAGAGCCCAGATTATTATAGCAGAATTGTTAGTGAGTCTGTTTACATGAATATATTGCAGTGAAGTATTGACTTTCCTTAGAGTCGGAATTCTAACAGCACAGAAAGAGGCCTGTTCTGTCCATGATGATCATCAAACAACCATCTATTCTAATCTCATTTTCCAACACTTGGCCTATAGCTTTATATGCTACTGGCCATTTCAAATATTCATCTAAATACTTCCTAACTTTGTTGACGGTTCCTGCCTCTGCCACCTTTTATTTTTTTAAGCAATGAGTTTCAGGTACCTACAATCCTCTGGGTAAAAACAATTTTCATCAAGTCTCCTTTCAACGTGTGAGCTTAAATTATGCCCCTGATTATGGACCCCTTAATAAAGGGAAATGTTTATGCCCCTCAGAACTTTGCACATTTCAATCAGATCTGCCTCTTGACCTTCTTTGTTCGAATACTGGGGTTGTTTCCCTATGTAATATCTATTGCTGAATCGCTCCAGCCTAAGTAACGTCCTCTTCTGCACCCTCTCTAGTGCAATCACATCCCTTCCTTCAGTGTGGCGAGCAGAATGGCACACAGTATCCTAGCTGTGGCCTAACCATTCTTATATACAGCGCCATCATAATTGGTTTGCTCTTCTATTCAGTGCCTTGACTAACGAAGGCAAGTATCCCAAATGCCTCCTTAATCATCTTATCTACCAGTCTTGCTGCCTTTAAGAATCACATGAAGGTCCCTCTGATCCTCTGTATTTCGGAACTTCTACGTTCAATATGTACTCCCTTGCTTTGACAGTCCTCCTAAAATGCGTCACTCCACACTTGTCAGGATTAAATTGCATTTAGATTTCAGTGTTCAGTCCACCTAACCAGCCTGTCTATTAAGGATTTCCTCCTCGTTATTTACCACACCACCAATTTTAGTGATACTGATTATTCCTCTTACATTCATGTGTAGATTCCCATGAGCTCTTGGCTTCTTAACCAGTCTGCCATGCAAGTCCTTGTCAAAAGGCTTATTGAAGTCACAAATGCATATACAACCCTCATCTACGCACTTGCTCAAAAAAATTAAATCAAATTTGTTAGACATGATCTCCCCCTTATAACGCCATTTTAACTATCCTTGATTGATCCTAGCCTGCCCAAGTGGGGATTAATTCTGCCCCTCAGAATGTTTTTCAGTAGTTTCCTACACAGATGTTAGAGTCACTGTAATCTCCTCCCGTGTCTCCCACAACAGCCTGGGGTACACCTCATCTGTACCTGAATATTTATCTGCTTTCAAAGTTCAAGCTTGTGAAAACCTTTGGTACTTTCTCTCCGTGTTATTTTGTTCAAGTATATCACAGCCGCCGCTGCTGATTTCTCTATATGCAACATGTAAGTACGACTTTAAAATTTCAGCTGTGTCTTCAACCTGCATACATAGATTGTCACTTTGGTACCTAAAGGGCCCTTCTCTTTCCCTGGTTATTCTCCTGCCCCTAATAATATTGTAAAATATCTTCGGATTTTGTAGACGTCTCTATGATGTTAAATTCCTTTTGGTTTTTGGTTATCTCTTTTGTCACTGTCTCAATGTATTTGTGGAAGGGTAAGTGGTGTCTTGCAGCTTCTGTTATTGACAATTAATTGGCCTGTTTGACACTTTTATAGGATTGTAGACGTGCCAGGGTTTGTATCTCAAATATTCTGAGTGGATTTTTTTTTCTCAGTTTTTTTCTAACATCCCATTGTTGCCATAATGGTTGGTATAGGGTCATTAGGTTTGTCCGAATTCAGACTATCTGCTTCATTTGTGAAAATCAAATTGTTTGAATCTCAAGTCAACATTATATTTGCACTAATTCTCTCAACCTGTAAAATCTGATCTGGAAATGATTTGGTTCTCAACATAGTTGATCATGTATATTTAAACTGGAATCCTGTCTTGCGATTCTAAGACTTGATTTAGTCAAACAGTTGGAAGTGAATTTTCTAGAAGTTTCCCTACTCCACTGGTATACTTTGTAGGAGAAATACCAAGAAAATCCAACCCTTAAGGTTCTTGTATAATTGCTAAAGGTTTCTACAACATTGTATCACTGCAGGATATATCCTCTTGTGTTTATAGTGCCAGCAATCAACTTAAATTGTAAACGACTTGAGGAAAAATGAATTTTAATTTTCCTCAACTATTTTGCTTTTTGCATTAAAACTTACAATTCTGTTGAATATTGAGATATATAGGGTTCAATGCAAAGAATTACTTTTGAATCTCAATGAATGTTGTCAACCATTCCATTGTATATGAGAAATAAACAACAGTGGGGTAAATAAATAGCTGAATTTTTTTAAAGATATTGGGTGAAAGAGGATATTGACAAAGAGATTCAACAAACTATTTGTTTTTATTCATATAGATGGTGGGCAGATCATTTAGTATTCACCAGAGTGAACTGATAAGATTTCTAACTTCAAATGTCATCTTAAATGCAGCATCTTCGCAATTTGTTAGCCTTTTAGCATTGTTCTGTAATGCAAGTCCTGGTATGATTGACCTCATAAACTTCTGCTGCAGAACAGGAGTGCCAACAACTCTTGTCACATGAATCTATTCTAGGTCTCAGGCTCAAATGTCTTGAATTTAGCTGTCTTGCATGTGCCACTGTTCTATTGTCATATTGATTTACTTCTTGAAAATACAGCTTTATAATTGGCTCCATCCAGTTCACCTTGTAAGATCTAAATTTAGTTATTGAAAATAGACCCATTATTACAATGCATTTTAAAGAAATATATTTATGTCCAGTTTAAATTGAGAACCTGACGCTTATTTTATGCATCTTTATTTCATGAGAAAGTTGTTCAGAAGTTGAATGTCTGCTTTTTCTTAATGCATGGAATCTTGATCCAGTTTTCTGTAGCAGGTTTAAGACAATAGTCTCCATATTATGAAGTCATTAAGTGTTAACTTAAGTGGTAAAGTGTCTAAGTATGTAAACAGTGTAATAGGACTCTTGTGGCACAGTGGTAATGTCCCTGCCTCTGAGTCGGAAGGCCTGGGATCAAGTTCTACCAGCTTCTGGAGGTATGTCATAACATCTCTCAGGTTGATTAAAAATACGTTAACAGCTTAATATGTCAATATGTACAGTTTATCAAATACTTGATGAATTTTATAACTTTCTTTGAGGATTTGATGATTTAGAAAACATATATTTCTTTAATTAGAAGTTTTATTCTTGGAAGTGTTGGTCAACCCATTTATTGTGTTAACTATGGGGAGTTTATTCTACATGTTAAGTAATAAACAGCAAACCAGGATCCTTGCCATGAAATTGCCTGCTTCAAAATGGGGTAGCATTTATGATTGATTTTAACTGCTTTAAGTAAACACAGTAATATTAAAAGGCTTTTTGGTAGGGGCAATATACACCCAGCAATAAGTTTGCATGTGGTTAGAGAATTATTTATAAAAGAGAATTAGCATAAAAAGGCATTATCTATAACAAGTATTGAAAAATATGATTTTACCTTTTAAAATCTTTTTTGCTTTGTTAGGATCAGAAAGGCAAGAAAGTAACAATTTGAACCCATTGTGGAGGTCTGCCTAGAGTATTTTAGGTAGTTGCATTGTTTCTTCCTTTTTTTTATGTTTTTGTTTTTTTTCCCCTGTTTCTTTTCCTGTACTGAGTACAATTTTGGCTGCCTTACTTGAAGGATGTAATTGCATTGGAGACCGTTCAGACAGGTTCACTAGCTTACTTCCAGAAATGAAAGGTTTGTCTTCTGGGGAAAGATTGAACAGTTTAGGCTTATTCTCCCTGGAGTTTCGAAAAATGATATGAGATTTAATTAAGGTATATAAGATGCTAAAGGGGATTGACAAAATAGATATAGAGTGGATGTTTCCCCTTGTGTATAATCTAGTCCAAGAGGTTATAGTGTTGGGCTAAGGGGTGACAGATTTAAAACAGAGATGAGGAATGACTTCTGTCAAAGGTCTGTAGCATTCACTACACCAGAATTCTGAATAAATTTGAGGAGATAGACAAATTTTTAATTACTAATGTTTTAAAGTGGGCAGGACAGTGGAATTGTGGTTGAGGTTGAGATGAGACTGCCATAACCGCATGATCGTACTAAAAGAAGCAAATGAGAGGTGAGAAACTTTTCCACATAGAGAATAATTAGGATCTGGAACGCACTACCTGGAGCTATGGTAGAGGCAGGTTCAATTGAGGCATACAGGAGGGCACTGGGTCAGTATTTAGTGTTTCTGTGAAAAGGCAGGAGAAGCGCCAAGTTAAAATGCTCAGAGATCCAGCGCATAGATGATGGGCCAAATGGTGTCTTTCTGCATCATAGATACTCTGTAATTGAAGCAATGGCCACTAGACTAGGCGACAGCTATGGAATTTTGAAAAATGATAAGCCTACATGTCACTGAAGACTAACATAACATCAGTCTTTTTATTTATTAAAGTACTTTAAAAGGAGTGAAGCACTTTTGGTTCTGTAATGAAGTTGTGAATTACGTGCAGGCTTGAGGGGCTCAATGTCCTATTCCTGCTCGTAGTTCTTACGTTTTGGATATTGTTTACATTTTAATTTCCCAATGCTTGGAAGTGGAGTTAAATGATTTGTACATCTTTTTAGTAACAGATCATAAGAAATTGGAGGTTTCCTGCGCAAGTTTCCTCTTGATGCCATGTGCATTTACATAGTATGCTTTGTGGAGCCCTTGGCACACTTCAAATCAGAGGGTATAATCTGTTAAAATATGGTTGGTATTGATACTCCCAATATTGATAGTAACAAGTACGTAATTAGCAAACTGAACACTGAAAAGAGATTTACATTCATGGATTCCTGTGATGCATAAATGGCCATGAATTTCACAATATACTTTCTCCAAAACTTCTATTCTGTCTAAATGATAATATGGCATATTCTAATCTGCCCATAAGATTTAACCTAACTGCTAAACATGGATTGTAAGACCCTAAGAAATAGGAACAGAAGTCGATCATTCGGCCCCTGGAGCCTGCTCTGCCATTCAATAGGATCATGACTGATCTGACATATTATCCATTTTCCTGCATTTTTGCCATAATCCTTGGTTACCCTACTGATTAAAAAATCAATCTATCTCAGCTTTGGCTAACACTAGTAGCTATATTTATGATACCAGATGTAATACTACTTGCTAGGTCATTCTAAATAAACCACCTTGAACAACAACTCAGACACACATTGTACCATAAAATTGAAATAAAAGAGCATATTGGACCGAAGGGTCTGTTTCCGTGCTGTACATCTCTATGACTCTATGACTATATGCATGTAATTCATAACTTCATTATGGAATTGAAGTGCTTCGCTCCTTTTAAAGTACTTTAATAAATCAAAATACTGATGTCATGTTAGTCTTCAGTGACATGTAGATTTATCATTTTTCAAAATTCCATAGCTGTCACCTAGTCCAGTGGCCATTGCTTCAATCACACAGTATCCATTTTCACAGAATTGTAATGGTGCAGAAGGACTAACTGGTGTCATGTGTAAGTTCATCATTATCTCCGTGCTGTTGTACTCTGTACCCCTATTTATGAAGTTGCGAATACTGTGTGTTTTATTAAAATCTCTCTGTCTTGCCACCTTTTAATGACTTATGTATGTATACACACAGGTCTCTATGCTCCTATCCATCTTTTGAACTGTCTCATTAGTGTTCTTTGAGCCAAAGTGAATCACCTTACACTTTTCCATATTTGAGCCTCATCTGCCAACTATCCACCCTTTCCAACAGTGTGTCAATGTCCTTTTGTCATTCCTCGCTGCCCTCCTCAGTTTACAATTCTCCTATGTTTTGTGTCATTTGGAAAATAGGAAAAGCAGAGGTCCCAATTCCTGGGGAACTGCAGTACAAATTCTCTTACGTCCCAAAAATGATCAATTAACCATTATTCTTGGGTTCTTATCCCTCAACCAATTTTAAATCCATATTGTTGTCCTTTAAATCCATTCTGATTCTTCTGAATCAATCTACATTTCTCCGTGTGACTTTATTTGACTTTCTAAAATGCAAAACCTGACACTTATCTATATTAAACTTCATTTGCCATTTCTTGGCTCACTTTCCCAGCTGATCAAAGTCCTGCTGCAATTTCTGATAACTTTCCTCACTATACCACCTATTTTAGTGACATCTACAAACTTGCCAATCATGACTTGTACATTCTCATCCAAGTCTTTGATATAGGTAACAAACGGCAACGGGTCCATCACCAACCTCTGAGGCACTCGACTAGTCACAGGCTGCCAGTCTGACAAGCATCATTCCACTATTACCTTCTGCTTCCTCCCATCAAGCCAATTCTGTATCCAATTTGCCAGCTCCCCTTGGATTCTGTATAAGCTAACCTTCCAGAGCAGCCTACCTATCAACCATGTTCACCATAAGCCCACTGACTTCGTAGATACCTTGATTACACTTGCCACTCCTTGATTTCTGTATTTCATTCTCTGTGATTTTCCATCACGATCACTGTTGTTCTGATGGTGCAATCTTGCATACTAGCTTCTGCTTTGTCTTCCTTTTCTTGCAACTGAAGCTACCCTCTCTACCATGTTTGTGACAGGCTTCAGCTGGGTCTGTGCCATTTCAAGCATTGCTGTCATCTCTTACCCTCCTTTTACAGAATCTGATGGGTTTCCCAGTCCTCCTCATCTAACCCACCAATCATATTACTCTGCCATTTTTGCCATCTCCAACTTTATATCACCACTATATACCTGTTCCCTTTACCATTCTTTTCACCATTCTAAATAGAACATTTCTGCTGTAAGACCCTGATTTACTCCTCAGTCATCCTCTCCCTTCCCATGGCACCTTTCCATGCAAGTAGAAGAGAGATGCCTTCTGTTTGCTAACATCTTCCCATTTCATCGTCTAAAGCTCTAACTGCTGGATAAGAGATGCCTTCTTCTTTCAATTTAATGCTACTGAGTTCATTACCCATGATATGGTATCTTCTGCACTAAGGAGAACAAACACTGATTGATAAGCATCTTTCCCTACATCTCTGTTCAGTTCATAAATGTGATGCTGAATTTTCAGTTGCCTGTCAATTAATTCTCCATCTTGCTCCCATTTGGACCTTTATGCCATTGGCCTCCTGCAATGTTCCAAATAAAGCTCTCAAGAAACTCAAGGAATAGCATGTCATCTTCCAATATGATATTTTTACACCCATCCAATCTCTATGTTCAGCCCAACAAATTTGGGTTATAACCTCTGCCCATTTTTATCGCTTTCTCTTTGTTTTGCCCTTGTTTACTACTTTTTCATTTTGTCTTTTGTATTTTCCACTTTTTTTGTTCACAGATGGCAGCTGTTCATAACCTTTCCATAATTTAGCTGGAATACTGTAAACCATTTTGGGTCCCATATTTGAGAAAACATAGACTGACGTTGGAGGCAGTCCAGAAAATGTTCACTAGAAAAGGTATTATTAAATTGGAAAGGGCGCAGAAAAGATTTACAAGGATATTGCTGAGTCTGGAGGGTTTGAGTTATAAGGAGAGGCTGAATAGGCTGGGATTTTTTTTCCATGGAACATTGGAGGTTGAGGGGTTAAAGAGATTTACAAAATCATAAGGGGCATAGATAAGGTAAATAGCAAAGTTCAAAACTAAAGTGCAGAGGTTTCAGGTGAGAGGAGAAAGATTTAAAAGGGACCTGAGGGGACGATGTTTTCACATAGAGGGTGGTTTGAATGTGGAATGAACTGCCAGAGGAAGTGGTAGATGCAGGTACGGTTACAACATTTTTAAAAATTTGCACATTTACATAACTAGAAAAGCTTTAGAGGGACATGGGCTGAGAATGGGCAAATGAGATTACCTTAGTTTGGGAAATCTTGTTGGCATAGATGAGTGGAACCAAAGGGTCTGTTTCCATGCTGTATGACTCTGATTCATATCTCCTGTCTACACATCTTTGTTTGACTCATTAGCAGTCCCTGTGACCTTGAACCTCAAATTATTTTTTCATTTTTTTATCCCACCTTCCCTTCTTTCACTTATATAAAATCCTATTACATCTTTGATGTTTCACAGTCCTGATGAAAGGTTGCCCACTTGAAATGTTAGTTGTTTCCTGCTACCCGAAAGCTGTCAGGCCTGCTGAGTATTTCAAAACATTTCTTTTCAGATTTCTAGCATCTCAATACCCGTAATCATTCACTTGTGACCTTGCCATAAGCATCTGTCCTCAATGATGCAAAAAGTAATCTCAAGCAACGTAGTTAGTTCATAAATTGCATTTAATGGCTTAAACTATTTTACATGGTGAAAATAATGAAAAATTCCCTTTTTTTGTTCTGTAGCTCCCTGCTCCGGTGTTAGAATTGTATATTTAGTGTCTGGCCTTTCAAAGTACACTCCAGCTAATTTGTTTCACAAAGCTGAGTAAATACAATAATTTACATTATATTGAGATGGTGTAAGAATGAGGACTTTAGATGCCTGAGGAATTTGGACTGATTCTGGGTTAGAATGAACCTGTACAAGCTGGATTTGTTGCACCCAGCAAGGGCATTTGCTATTCCAGTAGGAAAAGATTTAAACTAGTGATAAAGGAATGGGAACCTGAAGAGGAGACATAAGAGGAAACAAAGATAGAAATGAAAAAAACAGCAGTAGAAAGCAAAAGTAAAAGGCAGAGGGCGAGCAACCAATAGTGTCAACAAAATTGAAAAGATTTTAAAAAGACAAATCGAAAGGTAATGTATCTGAATGCTCAGAACATTCACATGAAGCAGAAACAAAAACAGCACAAATAGCTGTGAACAGATGCAACACAATTGTGATTACAGAGGCATGGCTGTTGGATGAACAGGACTGGGAACTAAATATCCAAGATTTAGGAAGGAGAGGCAAAAGAGGAAAGGAGGTGAGTGGTATAGTTTTTAAAGGATGAAATCAGTGCAGTAGTGAAAAAGGATAGTGGTCAGAAAATCTAGATGTAGAATCAGTCTGGGTTGAAAAAGCAACAAGTAGTGGAAGCCATTAGTTGGACTTGTTTATAGGCATCCAAGTAGCAGTGATGAAGTAAAAAGCCAGCATTAAATAAGAAATTTAAAGCAGCTTGTAACAATGATGATGCAGTAATCATTGCTGACGTTAACCTACATATAGAATGGGCTAACCACACTGATAATAACATTGTAGATGGATTCTTTTTAAGTGTAGAGTTTTAGACTAGTATGGTAAGGAACCAAATAAACAATAGGTTATCCTATATTGTACAAAGAGAAGGAGTTAGTTAATCTTATTGTGTGGGATCTTTTAGGGAAGAGTGACCATAACATGATAGAATTCTTCATTGGGAAGGAAAATGAAGTAGTCCAAACTGAAACAGGAAAAGTGGCCCAACAATGGCAAATAAGAAATTACAGATAGTATTAGATCTAAAGTCAGATCAGTCAAAGTTGCTAGAGAAACTGGAAACCTGAGGAATGGGAGCAATTTAGAATTCAAAAGAATGATTTAGACATTGATTAGGAGGGAAAATAGAGAGTAAACTTGCAAGGAACATTAAGAAAACTATAAAAACTTCTATAAATATAAGAGATTAGTGAAGACCAATGTAGGCCTCTTACAGTCTGAAATGGGAGAATTGATAGTGGAGACAAGGAAATAGACAGTCACTTCAGTTCCAAATTTACAAAAGGAGATACAAACAGCTTCAAAGAAATACGAGGGAACTCTGAGTCTGGTGGGAAGGAGAAATGAAAGGTAATTAGTATCAGTACAAAAATCGTGCTGGTGAACTTACTAGGACTGAAAGTTCATAAATCCACAGGGTTTGATGATCTACATCCCAGTGTACAAAAGGGACGTAAGCATGGAAATGGTACATGCATTGGAGGTGGCAATTGTAACTCATTATAGTATTTTTTTTAAAAGAGGAAGGAAGAAAATGGGGAAATACACATCCCCTAAATGAATAGAAATCTTCAGAATGAAAATTAACAATTGATCCAGCATGTATTGCTACTTTCAAAACAACGTTCCAAGTGTTTAGTACTGTGTACAGAAATTTTTTTAATCAGCCTTGAAAGTTCTGGTTTCCATGTTCACTCTCTGGTTTCCATGTTCACACTCTCTCTCTGTCTTTCTCTCTTTTCTCTCCTGTCCTTTTACCCGTAATATCTTAAATTTTGATCAAATTATCTGTTAACTTTCTAAATTCTCAAAAATACAACCTAATTTGTGCAATCATTTTTGTAGCTTAACCCTTGGAGGCTCAGATTACATTTTGGTGAAGCTGCACCACATTATTTCCAACATGTTATGTTCTTTCTAATGTGTAATGCCCAGAACTGCTCTTAATACCACAAGTGTAGTCTAAGCACAGCTTTATGCAGCAGAAACCAGACTTCATTCCACACATTTATGTCTAAAGGTCAGCATTCCAGCAACATTTTAATTATTTTTCTGGAGCTTTTCATGACATTTTGTGTACCTGAACACCAGTGCTCTCCCTAGACGCTCTGACTGCCATCATTTCTTCAGCTTGCCAGCATTTAGAGAGTCCTTTATCTTTTTTTTAGATCTACCTCATACATGCCTACGTTGAAACCTTGGAAAGGTGACTATCTGGTCCTGGTGATTTGTCACCCTTTAGTGCAACTTCCTTGTGATTTCTGGGGTTCTATCCCCTTCCTGAATTTTAAATGCTGAAATATGATAATTATTCAAATTATATATCATTTTCCTAATTTTCACTGACAACCACGTCTATACTGGTATTCAAAAGGTCAGCATTGCACCTGCCCATCTTGCAACGTTTTGTGCTTGTTTTTTGGTATTCCTTGCACTTTCTTTTCATTTTCCCATTTTATAACTGTTTATCCATGCTTTGTCTCTGTTGTTCTTTGCATCTTTCTGTTTGCTGAAATGTTTGTTTTTATATTTTTGCACCTAGTTTTATGATGTCTCTGACATCTTTAGTCATCCTTGGTTGTTTTTTTTTGGTGAATAGTTTGCTGTCCCTCTGGGATATAAACTTGATCTGTATAGTAATCATTACTTTTTGATTATCTTTTACTGATTTTCTGTCACTTGCTTGTTAACAAATTTGCCTAGTTTCCTGTGGGCAGTCTGTGTCTTATTTTGTAACCAACGTTACTTAAATTTAATATCTTAGCTACTTTAAGTTTCTCTCTTTCAAACACTACACTGAATGTAGTCATATTCTGTTTCCATTGTGATTGCAATAGGAAGCATGCCTGTGCTGCAAACCCCTTTCACATCACTGTTTTAAAGCAAATGATTACATGCCAAAGAGGCTGGGAACAATCTATAGATGGACATAGACTTGGCATATCAGAAGCATGCTATCTAGTTGCTTACAATGCTCAAGTAGGAAAATTGTAAAATTTTTAGAGTGAGTTCTAGATCCTAGGCTGGGATGCTGAAAGTTTTGCCACCTAATCTGGAACAAAGGGAGGTAGGTCAGATATAGCTCTGCAATAGAGGGAAATGTTGAGGATGTAGATTGTTGTATCTGTGGGTTCCATCAAGTCTGAAGTGGTCTAGCGTGGGCACAGACAGCCAAATTTCTGCGCTAATTGAGGAGTCTTGTTGATTAAACAATATTTACTGTATTACTACAAATATTTACTGATTGCAGGAAAGCTATCTACATTACTATACAGACTGTTAGGAACACACTAGCCTCTGTCTCCTACCAGATCGATCTTTTTTTCTGCCAAAGTGTGTCTCAGTGGATGGTTCCTACTGCCCTTAATCAACTATTAATCCTTTTAGACCCATGTGCAACAACTCCTGTGAAACTTTTTTTGCTCATTCATATTATTTTATTTGTTTATATATTTACCACTACCTAATCCTCAAACAATTATTCAATTTTGCAAATACAGAAAATTTGAAAGTTTCACTATTCTTCCTAAACACACAATCTTCAAACTCTGAACAAAGGTAGTTTAGTGGATAGAAGACAGTTGATTGGGACTGTCTTCCTAGCAGTTTAAGGTCTGTACTTCTGACTTGAACTGGAGGGTATTTAACCTCTTGTTTTTCTTCTGTGGAAGACTTCATGATATACACTTGTTCTTTATTACTGTCTGTTATCCCTGCAGTAGGTTGTGATGCATTTTTTTTATACCTTAAATCTTTTAATGTTGTTTGGCTTTTCATGATGTATTCTGTGGAGCAATGTGCAACACATCTTGAATTTGTGTTGGTGGAATGTTTTCTCATTCTGCATATAGCTTTATGTTGAAATAGGCAAACTAATGTACTTTAATGTATTGAGTATTTTCAACTTTCCTCTTCTCTCTGATTAAATTATAGGTGAATCCAGCTTGTTCACTTGCTCAATTGGAAATTCATTCTTGCTTGATGTGATATTATTTATTGTTGCAGATTATTCTTCGGAAGGTGGGAGGTTAGACGTTTTGCTTGACCTTGTTGCTTTCTAAAAACCTCAGCCTCTAATATTAGATTTGAATTTGGAGTAGATAGTTGTCCATTGTGCTGTCAATTTGATTTCTTCTGCTTCTGTTGTTTTTCTGACACGATATATCACATCAAGTGGTGTAAAAGGTTCAGTCGCTGCCTCTTCTGCTTGCGCTTCTCTGGTTTCATTGCACTTGGAATTTTAACTCTTATCAGTTTTGATAGTGAAAAAACATTTAAGCTAAACCACTATAGTCACCACTTTCATCTCACTTATAATATAAAACAACTTTTTATTTTTGATTGCATAGAACAAATTGATTTTCTATTACAGAGGAACCTCAATTATCCAAATGACACGGGCGGAGAGTATTTTGTCAGATAATAGTTATTGCTGAATTTAATAAAGTTAATGCTGGATAACACAGTTTATCCAAACGTTGGGACCTTGCAATCTTGCCAGATAATCCAAAATTTGGAATATCAAATGCCAGTTAATCGAGGTTCCTCAATTTAGTGTCCTCTATATTAGAGGGTTGCATATAACGTACTGTTAATGTTAATATGTTCAATGCCCATGATACATATAGTTGAACTTCTGTCCATTGCAAATAGGGTCTTACTAACGAAAGCTCACTATCCATGCCTAACTTGAAATTAGATTAGATTCCCTACAGTGTGGAAACTGACCCTTTGGCCCAACAAGTCCACACCGACCCTCCGACGAGTAACCCACCCAATCCCATTTCCCTCTGACTAATGCACCTAACAGTGTGGGCAATTTATCATGGCCAATTCAGCTGGCCTGCCCATCTTTGGACTGTGGGAGGAAACCAGAGGAAACCCACGCAGACACGGGGAGAATGTGCAAACTCCACACGGACAGTCACCCGAGGCTGGAATTGAACCTGGGACCCTGGTGCTGTGAGGCGCAGTGCTGACCACTGAGCCACCGTGCCACCCCTTCATGAGGTATGTATTGACCTAACTGTCTAAAGGCCAAAATGTTGAGCCGAGATCATAAAATCAAAGCTTTCCAAGGAGAATTAATCTTCAGCTGGAGACTGGTCTACTTCATTTAACTCTTTGTATGGATTGTTTTTTGGTCCTTTGCTTTTCTGTGGCTATGACCTGCTTTGGAACATTTCCTGAAAGTGATCAACATTCTTACAATAAAAGCATATGATATTAAATGCTGGACATTGCTTGTGCTTGTGAGGTTTCTTTGCTGTGCGGTATTGGCAAGGACTTGTAGTGTCTGGTGCCTGTTATACTGTTCTACTTGCTACATTGATTTATCTGGTATGTCATTTGTGATTTTGTACCTTTAAGAAACAAATAGAAGCCATAGATCTCCCGAACTAAGTTTTATCTTCTCTTAAAATTGATCTGTTTTGCTTCCGGATCTCTGTGTGTGCTCAGAAAACAAGTGGTTCCCTTCCTGAGATTCTTATACCCTTGATGCAACTGCAACATGCAAACTTCTGTGAACAGCCACAATTTATTTCAGCACGTACAAGCCTTTAGAGGACCACTTAATACACTTTGCGAGGCTTGCGGAGCCTGTCAAGAGAGGCGCCTCCACCCACCGGCATCCAATTTCTTACATATCAGCAGAACAAATTAACCCTTTAACATCTCATTCCCTCCTTTTACTGGCACATAACATTCAATGATCATAACAACAAGAATTACTAGCCCATGAAGAAGGTAGGATCCCCAGAATCCTCCCAGTAGCCACCCGAGCCAGCCATCTCTGTTCTTAGGCCTTGTCTGAAGTTATCCAATTGGTTCTTAAAAGACTGGATGGCATGGGTTATGTTGTATGATTTGTTTATAACATGGGTGATACATTTGTCTCCTCCTATTGTACACACTCCCCTTGTTGGGCCAATTGATAGTCTACTGCATATCTAGTCTAGTTTTGTGCATAGAGCTTTAACTCTGCCAATTCCCGATTAATCACATTTAGTCCTCTCACTCTATTGTTTCCCAGGATGGTTAACCCACAGTTGAGGAAATTCAGGTTCATTGCTGCTATTGTTCCCATCGATCCTCCGAGGGAACCTGTAGCCAAGGGAAGATCCCAGAGTTACTGGGTCCTTCCAATCCGCACAAAACTCCTCACTAACAGCTCGGGTAACCCTTTAACATCTCATCTGCTTCACTCACCATTTGAATGTTTTTTTCTAGTTTTAGGCCTTCTTTGGATAGTGATAAATCAAACAAGGACTGTGCAAAAGTAACTAAAACAATCAGATCTTAAGTAAATTCTGACTTTAACTCACCACAGTTACAGTAATCTCTCCACTAGCCTGTAAAAATCATTAATGAAAACATTATGGATTCGCCTAGATGTTGCATTATTTTCTTAAAGTTCTTGAAAGGGCAAGATTTATTAGTTCTGAAATTGAAATAATTGTCAAAGGTTTTCAATACCTTTTTGAATTTGTCTGATGTAGCATTTACCCTTGACAAGCAATAATATCATCATATGTACAGAAGTCATTTATTTATTCAATTTTTGTCTAACTATTTGGTTTGACTGCTAATCTATACTTCAAAGATTGCCTTCTCTAGATGTTCTATTTGACAAATCTCTGACATCAAATCTTCCGGGCAATGGTGTTTCTGATGCTGTTGCCTCCTAATGTGATTAAGTATTTTACCTTCTTTAAAGATTTGTTCTGTAGTAATGAAGGTTCTCCCAGGTTTTGTTGCTACTAGCAGGGTTTCCTCTATTTGGCACTGAGGTTTTTTCAGCCTTTATGGCTAGAAGAGGTTTGTCCATACCTGGTGGCTGTCATGAAGGTTTTCCTGCACTTTGAGGCCTTATTAGAACTCCTGCTGTATTGTCTTTGTCACCTGAAAAAAAAATTTTTAGACAAGAAGTACATGCTTACTTTAAATTATCCAGTCCTTATCTACTTTATGGCATTGAGCAGGCAAGGGAAGAGGCTCTACATAGTCATTAGGAGGAGCTAGCTACCAAATTAAGAAGCAGAACTTCAAAGGTAATAATCTTTGGATCTCTAAGCCATTTGCAAACTGGCATAGAGCAATTAAGATTTGAAAAAATAATGCATGACTTAAAGACGAGCCAGTACTTGTGTACAGTATGCCATGAACTGAAATCCACTTTTACTGCACCACAGTGGGGCCTATAGCCACTGGGACAATCCATTCCTAAACTATGCTGGGGTCAGTGTTCTAGCAAGCTGCTGAACAAGGGAAGTAAAGACAGTTGAAAACTAAATACTGGGGGCAAGATATCAAATTTTGGAAGATATGGTAAATTGAAGAGTAAATGCAAGGCAAGAGAGAAGAATATTAATGCGAGAAATGATAAACAGCTAGTAAGAGGAAAGAATAGAGAGCAGAAATCTAAAGGTAAATTAACAGGTAAGGCTAGAGGTTGCGAAAATACTAAAAAGACAAAAACTGAATGTCCTTAGCATTTGAAATAAAACAGAATAATTGAGTGCAAATAGAAATAAATAAGTACAATCTTATAGTCATTAGTGATGTGTAATGACATAGATTGAGAGCTGAATATTGAAGAGTATATGACAATTAGGAACAGTAGGAAGTAAGGAAAACATGGTAATGTGGCTTTGTTTGTTAATGATAACATTAATACAATAGAGAGGGAAGAACCAAGTTCAGAGAACAGGATGGAGAAGCATTTTAGGTAGAGATGAGAAATAATAAAGACAAGAAGTCACATGTGGGTATGTTGTACAGGCCCCTTAACGGTAACCTGACAGTGGGATGGAGTACATAGGAAAATGTTATGGGAGTTTCTCAGAAAGATTGGTGAATTGAGGATTTTAATGTACATAGACTGGAAAAAATCAGATGTGTGAAGGTAACCTTGAGTTCGTAAACTGTTCTAGACCGGGTATTGTTCAACAAGAAAGGATTAATTAATGACCTCATAGTGAAGTTGCCCCTAGGTAGCAATAATCATAACCAATTGAATTTTACATTGCTCAAGGATGAAAAGAGTATCTCTTGGGGTAATCTTTACAATTGAATTGTTTCTTGTCAACCACATGCAATTGTACATTATACAATCTGCAAGTAGTTGTCTTTACTTTTGAAACTATTGGATATTCAGTTATATATCGCATTTATTATATTTCTAGTTCCTGAAATTGCTTTGCAATTTACAACGTCCTACCCTTTATTGAAGCACAAAAATTCTAGTGACTTACTTTTTGGGGGAAAAAATTATCTCCACTGGAAAACTAATTAAGTAAGACAGTAATAAAATAAATTTTTACTGTTTTCATTAATAGTACTCTCAATCAGGATAATGGTGAGGGACTTCGTTGACCTTGCTTCCCCTGAACTGCTGAGAAGAGAAGAAAATGAGCCTTCCTTGTGATCCAGTGAATCAATACCCCTTTATTAGAAAGCATGCATATGTTGAAATTGGGAGAAGACTGAATTGGACCTCTGAGTGTAATATTTCCAACAGTCAAATATGGTGACACTTGCTACCTGTGTTTGCTACAAAGTTAAATCCATTTTAACAAGTTGCTAAAGGTTCCCTCGAAGTCATTTCTGATCTTCAGGAAGAGTAAGTAAGAGAAGAGCATTAATTTGTAGCATCAGAGCAACCTGGGGCAATTTGCAACTAATTTTAGTAGTAGAACTCATTACCTGAAATTTGTATTAATCTAATTTTCTTTGGTTTTTAAAAAACAGTATTTTCAACTCAGTTACGTTTGGAGATGACTGCTGTGATCACTGCTGCTCTCAGTGAGGAAAGAAGAGTGAAATGCAGAGTCAGTGTATCCAATAAATTAATCCACTGTGTCTGGAGCAAGTGAAAATGTAAAACGTTCTTTGTTCAATAAGTAAAAGGAAACAAAAGTGAACTTTAAATTGAATGAAGCAGTGATCATTTTTAACCATCTGATTTCAAAGAAAATTGTCACTCATGCGGCATTTATTTAGAAATAATTGAAGGGGAAAAATACCAGCATTCAAAGTGTTTCTAATATCCTTAAGCAGTTTATAGCCAATGAATTAGTTTCAAAGTGTTGTCCTGGTTATTCCAGAAGTAAACCCAGCAGCCGGTTTTCACACAGCAAGTTCTTATAAGAGACAAATGCGATAAATGATCATTGACCTGCTTTGTCATGGTTTTATTTGAGGGATGAATATTTGCCAGAGCCTGTGTTTTTTGCATAAAGCCACAGAATATTTTACATCCATTTCAACAGACAGATAGAACATCATTCTAACATTTCATTCAAAAGACAGTACCTCCAACAAGCCCTGGATTAGGGCTCAGGACTCATAGCCTTCTGACTCAGATGTGAAAGAACATGCTAGGAAAAGGTCAAATTAATCAAATGTGGGGTTCATACTTGGGCACAAAGCTAGTGGTTTTTTGTGCAGAGATACATCCAGTTCTCCATTCCATATCACTGCCACCCTTCCTCCTCAAAAGGTCCTGAATGGCTTACAAAAATCTGAGTTTTTTGTCATAAAACACTTATTTCTTTAAAAGTTACAGCCTGCTCAACTCTGAATCAGGTACACATTGTATTTTAAAGGATCTGACTAAAACAATATTTTTCTGTGCTACTGCAGTTTCCTTCGCTATCTTTTGTTATGTATTGGCTTGCTAATCCTTGTGTTCAGATGTATCAGACACCACCTTTCTTGGGTGCAGTTAGCCCACTCTTCCGCTTTCTTTGTCAAAAGGTTGCCTTAATAGGAGAAGTCAACAGGGAAGACAAAAATGGATTGAAAGTTCTATTTAGTCGGGGTCAGAGAGGTGGTGTTCGGAGTGACAGGCCCACAGGCAGGCCGTTCTTTGAAGCATGCCGACGCAGATGGTCCCCAAGCGTTTAGCTAACTGAAGAGAAAGCAGCCCAGCAAAAGCTATTGTACGGCAGCATTGTTACAGTTGAGGAAGGTTGCCAGGGGTAACTGTAGTGTATCAGTATTGTGTGATCACTAGTGTGTACCATCCCAAAAGCCTGGATTGTGGAGTGCATTGCATTGTTTTCATTTTTTCCTGTGTAAAATAAGACCACAAAACTGCTCTTTTTGTATGTTTGTATATCTACATAATATATAAGTGGACTTCTGTAATCTAAATAAATCACATTTTAAGGATGTATAAATTCAAGAGCTTGCATTAGATTTAAATTAATACAATCTGTCATTTATTTAGCCTCATGGTTGATTGTAAACAAAATACAACAAAAACACAACACAGACCTAATTTAGTTTTGTCATTCTACATGAGATTTTATTCAAGCATAGATGAGTATTATAGTGGAACTCTGGAGCAGTAACTATTGCTTTTTTTCAAAAATTTACTTCATTGAAGTAGTTGTCCTCTTGCCAATTTGCTCCCACTTGAAGTTGTTGACTCCTTAACAGTACAGTTCCAAACGCATTCTGCCTTTGAGCACCTCGCTCAAGTAGCATTGACAATGAGTGTTGCCTCCTGTTTGATTGTATGAGGCTGAGGCAAGCAACATCACAGCTTAGCCTGATCCTGTTTATACCCAATGTCTGTGCATTCATATGTCCAGCCAGGGTCACTGAATAGAGATTAAGAGCAGGTAGTCTGTCTGAATCTTTTTCTCACCCCTAGCCCAGTGGCATTTGAGGGCACTTGTAGCATCCTCACCATTGTGCTAAATGAAATTAGCACAGACTGTGAATCAAAATGTGTTCATAGTCTGTGTGGTGCTGCTGCCCACTGAACAAACTCACTAAACCATGATAAAATTTATGACAATTCTACCATATCTTTACCTATTATATATACTTACAAGTTGTAAGTAGTTATACTAAATGTTTTGCATGAATTCTTTAAACTCAGGTCAGCTGCACTAAGAGGTTCAAATAGTTTGAGTTTTACTTTTATTTAGTTATTGCTCATTGCTCACAAACTGCATCCCTGCTAACAGTATGCCTGTTACTGTATTAACATGGGTTTTGTTTTATCCTTGTATTTAATTCCACCTGAATTGAAGTAACTGAAGTTGTGTATCTAGTTTTTTCTTTGTAATATTACTTTGTAAAACCGTTTGTAGAATCATAGTTTCCTTCTGTACTATGAAATCTCTTCTGCCTATTCTATCTTTACATTCTGGAATGGTTTCTTCTCATTCACTGTTCTTCAAAAGATTTTATATTGTATCTTTTTGAATAGCTACACAATTTAATTCTAAGTGTTATTTTAGTACCTCAATTCCTATCTCTATATTTTAGGTGAGATAACGGAACCTGACTTCCCCCTTCATTCTTCCACAAGTAATCCTAAATATGTGCACCCTTCGCACTGATTTGCCAAACAACCTTAAAAAATGGGTTGCCTTCTCAAAACCTTTAAAATCAAAAGAAAATTTTTTTAAAGATTCAGTTGTCTCTTGCTGGGGAAGAAACCAACTTGCATTGATATATCAAATGATCATAATACTTAACTCAGGTATCTGGTAAAATGCTGTAATCATAATGCTTTGAATTAAGAGGAATGTAGTTGTTCTAATTTAAGTAATTTTTGTTGTTATAATCTTTCTCATAACTTTTACTGTCATCCTCATTATAAGTTAGCCAAGTCGCAAATTATATAAAAATGCGTATTTTAAGAATTGTGCAAGTCCAGTTCATGCTATTTAATTTGGGACAGTTTTGGAATAAAAACTTTCACAGATGTGTATGAGTATAATCACTAAAACTACGGTCCACTCTAACAGTCCCCCCATTCAAATTATCATCCTCTGCCATTTCACCACCTTGAGCAGGGTTCTACCACCAAATACACCTTCCCTCCCTATCACTGTCTGCCTTCTGCCAGGATTGTTCCCTCCTTGACACCCTGGTCCACTCCTTCATCAATCCGAACACTTCCTCACTCCCCGTGGTACCTGCCTATGCAATCGCAGAAGGTGTAACACACACACACACACACACACACACACACACACACATTCAGTATCCCCCTCCTCACTGTCCGAGGCACCAATGTTTTACTCATACTCATTCAATGTATTCTATTGCATTATCGACTGACAATGCAGTCTCCTTTACATTGGCAAGACTAAATGCAGATTGGGTGATCACTTTGCAAAACACCTCTACCATGTCAATAGAAATGACCCTGACATTCCAATTGATTTCCATTTCAGTAGCCCCCCCCCCCCACCATCCCCCAAACTCCACACTCATGCTAACATTTCTTCCTCAACCTATTGCAATGTTCCAGCAAAGCACAATGCAAGCTCAAGAAACAACACTTCATTTCTCTCTTGGGCACTTTACATCCTCTAGGGTTCAATATTATATTTAACAACTTCAGACAGTGATCTAATGCCTTCCATTTTTCTTACATTCTTCTCCCTATCCCCATGTCTTGTTTGTGTCTTTCTTCCTTTGCTTTCAGCCAAGAAGACCCATTTTCACTCTTTCCCCACCTTAATTTACACCTATTTTACACCTCTATTTCTTTTTACACCAGCCAGCACGCCCTTTATTGTTTGCACTCTGCCTCCACACCATCTGTTCCCCTTGCCCCTCCTCTGTCTGTCAAAAGTATGTCAAAAGCACCACTTTTCAATCTCGTGTGGTTCTGAATAAGAGCCATATCATTCAGAATGTTAACACTTTCTCCCTCCACTGATGCTGAGTTTCTCCATTTTCTGTGTTTGAATGAAATTTACAGCATCCACTGTTCGTTCTTTTGCACTGATATGGCTCGTTCTTTTGTGCATTGTTGCTTTTCAGTTCAATGAGTTAAATGTAGCATATTAATTTCTGGTTAGATTTCATTGTTATGCTGTATATATGCATGTAAGTCTTAGGTCTTTGCACACTTCTGGACAATAGTCGTCTTGAAGAATCCATTGTCAACATTTGTAATTACACTTTCCGATGCAAGCTTTGTCACATTGAAATTATCCAGTCCTCCCAGATGTTACAGTGCCGCCACCTGTGAGAGGATGTGGTTACAAAATGATGTACTTAAATAAGAAATCGCAGTATAATGTGTGGACATAAGAAATTTGTAATGGAATATATGAAATAAAGACAATATATTACTTAAGAATGAGAACTCATTTACCTCTGTGCAAATTCATCTCCAGTTTTGCCACCTGTTTTACTCAGTACTCTTGTTTTTGATTCCCTGTGCACTGCCATGGCAGATAGGTACGTGTGCGTAATGCATAAATCTAATATTAACTTATTTATGTTATGTATAAAGTGACGACTTACATTCCTGACTATCAGTTTGATTTTCTGCTGCTTCTACACGCATGATTCAGCACTCTGTGATCCCACATTAAAATGAAGAGTGCATGAGCTATGTAAAGAATTCCCATGCCTACATGGTTGGACTGACCATTTCACATTTCTGTGGTCTCTAAAGTAGTGATGTGTAGTGAAGATGATGCTTTGTTTTTTAAATGTAACATTGATCTTTGAGACCAAGGCCACCCTGTCATTCTGGTATGATTCTGAATTTGCCAGTCTGCATGAACATCACTGTTGGATTTTGACACAGAAGGTCAATGAAGTTTTGAAAGATTGTCATGGAATGTAGGGAATGCATGGTCCCTTTCATTCTATGTCCATATTTTATAAAACTTTTTTTTGAATATGTCATTGAGTTTAGTCAAATGTTACATCTAGTTTATAGTACTTGTTCTAACATACAAAAGCTATAGTTTGCCCTGGTGTTCTTGGCCTCACATTTACAAATTTAAACTACACCGCCAAGTCAAATTCTTTAGCTGTTCTAACCAAAGTGCAAAATATATTTTCATGGTTTATGCCGGTATCAAATGCCAGTAATATGTTCCTAAACAATTTATTTTGTTCTCACTGCACATTAAGAGGAGAATTGATGTTTTAGGGAAAATAAAATGGTATGTTTATAAATATATTGAAGACTGAAAAGCTTTGTATCCTATGTTTAGAGTGTCTGAATCGACAAAATCCACATCTGGATGGCATTTTAAAGTATTTCATTCTGGGCTAATTTATGTGGGTCCAAAGTGAACATTGTCCTTGTTTACACAGTGCACTACATTGTCTTTTACAGAGAGTCAGTGAATTGAATCAAATCCAACCAGTGTGACCCTGATTCAGGAAGTTACCCATGTGCATGTGTCATTCAGTAGTGCTAGGGGATTACTGCATTGTACCAGGAGGGTGGTATCGTCTTCATCTTTTTTTTTCGTGGAGCTTCTTGTAAAGGAGCTCATTTATATGATTGTCAGGTGTGGATGTGAGTGGACAGACCCATTCTTGTTAACAGAATTGCAGAAAAATGGATCATCAGGGCAACATTTTGTTTAAGTGAGGTAGGTACGGGGGACTTAGAAAATCTGATATTTGAAAGTGAGTATAGTTTAGCTAAAAAGATTTTGTGAAGTTAAGTGTTTTCCTCATAGCTTTTGTGTTACTTTGCAGTAACAAAACCGTTAAGAGTTGAGCAGTACACATGCAAAAAAGTCTCTCAAGTTCATTAGCTGCTGTCTATCTGCATGGATTTGTACTGTTGTACACAGTATGTTCCCTAAATGTCAAAATTTGGATCTGACCAGCGATGTGATTTAATGAATGTAGAATAGCCCTGGTTAGTCAGGAGTTGTTTTTATCTTGTTGAATGAGCTATATTGGTGGCAACTTGCCAGTTTGTTAGATTGAAATCAAATTGGACAAAAAAAATAGGTTGACTGAGCGAAAGGAAAACTCAAAATAAACATAGCTTTCTGACCAATTGGTTGGATTGCTCATTTTGATTCTTTTATTTTACCAACCAACCCTTTTCATAATCCTAATGCATTTTGTAGGTGGGAAAAATGTTGTATCAGAATGATAAGTAAATTGTGTATGGAATAGTAAAAATGTTTTTCGTTTCCACCAATGTTCAGTTAAGCTGTATGTTGAATGGTAATTCTTATTTTTGGGCATAATATTTTTCACTTCATAAATTTCATATTTCAGCTGGAACCTCCTGTAGAGAGGCTAAGCAAAGGTAAGGTTTAGGTGGAAGAGGAAATATACATATGAAGAGTTGGCTTGCATTGTTTATATGCAACCCATAAACATGTCTCGTCAAATGACGTCTGCATGACCAGAAGAAATAAAGGTGCGTTATTCATGGTGGCACACTTCTCTGTTCTTTTAATTGTGCAGTTTAAATCTTAATGGTAATCAAAGTTTTATTCAAAATTATCCATACATAACACTAGTTTTGAAAATCTAACACAATTGTCAACTCTTCTGGTTTCTGGAAAAAACCAATATCTTTGGTAATATTTCATATGTTAATACATGGTGGCATGTAATATAATAATTATCAAAGCCAAATATATTGGAACCTTACAAAAGAAGAGAAAGCTTTTTGGTTTTAAAAATGCTGAGACAACTATTTGTTCTATGCAATAATTAACACTACTAAATCCAAGAGCAAACAATAGTATGCCATTTTGGTTTTACTTACCACTCCTCACTAAACATGATCTTGTACAGTTTGGTCTGATATGCTGTTGCAACGCAGTTAATATGATTTACTCTTTTTAGGTACTGTTTTATTGAAACACAAACAAGTGATTACTAGTTATAAATTTCACATAGAAAGCTGTCAACAATTTGTGGAAAAATGCTTTAACAACTAGAACACTAATTTATTTTAGTGGACTTGTGATGTAACAAGCAATAAATATATTAAGTCCTAAGTGTACAGTTGGTTTTGATGCATTATTTTAACCTGCTTCAAAGAGGAAGATTAAGTTGTTTAGATTACATTGATTATAGTCAAGAAACCTCACCTGCCAGTGGGCATATTGGAAATAAGAACAGAGTTTTTCAACCATTAATGATTGGCACCCAAATTTCCAACCTATACATGTTGATGGGAAGGCCCTCTCAGTTGTGCAAAGTTCTGAAATCACCCCATTTTAGTGTAGATATTACAGTACTCTGTCTCTACCAGACTAAAAGGATGATCCAAAGTAAACACAGTCCTCCACCGTTACATTGAGTAATCTGGGTCAAAATGCAGCTAAACATAAAACACCATTGTTATGAATGATTTAAAATCTAAATTATTTGAGCTCATTACTCTAAAATTATTTATGGTATGAATGTAAAAATAAGCACTGCAGATCCTAGGTATACATGATTGGACTTTCCTCTTCAGGTGTGGGCAAATTTGCTGTGTAAGTACATTTCTAGTTTCATTTCCACTTTGCAGTATATAAGCTTTTTTTCTCCTTAATTTCTGAATATCAATATTCAATTCATATCACTGACTAATTTTGATTTGTGCCTTTGTTAGTTTGATCCACATTATTGGTGGTAGTGCCTTTTTCAGCTACTGTTATTTATTCTCATACTACTCGTCTCATACTCTGAGTCAATTAAGAGCAAAAACTTTGTGGATGCTTGAAATCTAAAATGAAAACAGAAAATGCTGGAGAAACTCAGCAGGTCTGGCAGCATCTGTGGAGATGCTGCAGATGCTGCCAGACTGACATGAGTTAATGACTTGGTCAATCAGAAGTCTTAAATGTTCAGATCAATAAGTTATACCAATAGGGTTTTGTCACATTCATCAGTTAAAGCTAAGAAGGAACCATGAGGTGATTTCCAATACTTGACCATAGGCCTGTTTCACCTGTCAAAGCTGCATTTTGAAAGCTCCATAAAGGAGCACCAGCCGTAATAATCTTATATTGTATTGACATACTTCTCTTCTGGAGAAACATGTTCCTTTACAGAAATGAATCTAGCCACCTTAGTCACTGTGTAACTTTATGGTATGTTATAGCATGAAATCTAAATCGTCATAGTTACTTTATAAATATTTATCCATTTAAACATACTGGATCCATGCAAGGTTTTCTGGTAAATATAAATGTTCTAGATGAAAGGTTGCAACTTAGTTCCTAATATGGTGGAATAATGCTATTGCATGTGTCCATAAGTACAATATGCCTTGGCATCATATGTGTCTGCTATGCAAAATGTTTAACATAGGAAAGTAATAGGTGGTTATGGAACAGGTTTACCTTGAAGTTGTCAAGTTCCTTCATTTGGCAACTGGTAAAACTATTTCTGTTTGGAAGCTTTTGGTAGGACACTTCTTCCTCAATATGATTTAGAAAGGTTTGAATTTATCCTGCTGTGCAGAAAATTAAATTATTTTACAATTCTTAGCAAATGCCATTCAGAAAATTGGATCAAAGTGTCATCTTAGTCTTCCCAAAATTATTTAAGTTGACATCAAAAGAAGCATTAGGTGGATAACCATGATATATATCAATTCCATACAGCTTAATAAAGAGCAAAGCATAATACACAGTAACTGTAAAACATACTGTGACCAACCAGATTTAAACCTTAAAATCTAACTTAGCTAGTCATTGGAATTGGCTGTTTTCTGCAGCACACAAAGATACATAATCACTGTGAGGGTTTCAGTTTGATGTATGAAGTTTAATCGGGGAAGTTCTGTAGCATTTTACTACTTTACCAGAATTTGAATTCAGATTATAACTTTCAAGTGGGCTGAAATCTATATTAATATAAAGACTAAAACTGTAGAGTAGCTGTACAGAATTAGTGCTGGCGACATGGTTTTATAGTCAGTGCCTGGTATGGTACTGCCCTAAAATATACCTGAAAATAGTTGAGAGAAAGTAGGTAGACTATATTGTGGTATGTTTTTTGTGCAAATTTACATTTAAATTGCTGAAAAATGGATAAAAATAGTGCAACTTCCATTTTCACAATTGGAAAAACCATCAAGTTTTAAGTGATCAAGTATAGGTTTTGAAAAGATTTTATGGAGACCTGTTCCATATGTCCGTCATTTTCTGCCGATTTTGTGTGTAATGTAGAGCCATTGAATGCAGTTTAATTGTTTAAAATGTGCAAGTGTTTCTAGATAGTTAAATTAATCTCCGTAGTGATGTTTTACTCATACCTTTTTATTTCATCAAACTGTAGAGGTCTTATTTCATAAGTAACATTATTGTTTGTGGCTAATGATTAGAAATTTGACAATATCAAGATAAGCCTCTTGTAGCCCTACTTTAAACATTCTGTACAGCAATGGGAAAGAAATACAGGGTGATGTAAAATAGGTGTTTTCTTTACTCTTTTTGATTTCCGTTTAATCAGCATACTTAACAACAGTTTAACATTATATGAATGAATGTAATAAAAACAGCATTGAAGTAATAATGATAGGAAACTTTTCAACAAATGCAAGGAATGTGGAACATAATGGCAACACTTCAAGAGAAATTGTTCAATATCCAGAATACAGGATTGCAAGGACCAAATAGTCTAAAATATTTGGGTCATTCGCTAAATGCAGTGGTCAGGAAAGTAGAATGTAATAGGTCATGTTTTGAACTGCAGAGCTTGTGTGATTGGCAGAAGGCGTGTGCAGTACTTCCTTTTATATTCAGAAATGCTGGACACAGACTGCTAGTTAGTTAGGGCAAGGGTGCATTTTGCTACATGCTTCATTACAGATGCAGCAAATTACATTAACTGGAGATCTGCTGACAAATTAACTGTATTTAATAAACATATAATCATATTGGGTGGGACCTCCTGAAAAAATTAGTCATATGCAATGATGAACAGGACTCTTGAAATATTTATCAACAAAACACAGGTGTGCTTAGTGTCCAAATAAAATTAAATGTTTTCATACCTGAAGACATACAACCACTTTTGTCAGCAAGCATTCTTTAAAAAAAATCTTTCCCTCTATTTGTGACATTCTCATCTCTCCATTAGTGACTGGAAAAAAACAACCAGGTGCCTACACCTTGGCCCTAAACTTGAGCAGTTTCATGAGAAGAGCAGAAAAGTCCTTATTGACAATTTTCTGTATCTATAAGGAGCTTGTGGAATTAGTTAGGCAGCTAAGATAAGAAACTTGGGAGTGGGAAGTGAATATTTGTGCCACTGTTTATTTGTGTGATATGTTGTGATGTATGTTTTGCGTGGCATAATTACAATATTAATTCAGGTGATGCTGCACAGTTTTGAAATATAATTTTTTACTGTCTGAAAAGAAAAGTTGTATTTTGAAGGAATTCTTGATCAATTAGATTGAGGCCATTACTACCAAGTAATCAATCGTATAGTGACAAATGTTTCATCCAGATAGGAAGCATGATATCCTCCTAACAGAGGTGATGATATAATGTCAAAGTTGCAAATATTTGTCTCATACATAGTCCAGGCTCTGCAGAAATCTTGAGAAGTGACAGATCGGCCGTCCTTCTGAGGCCTCCTCAGGATGAATATTTGCCCACTGGACCGGAGAAACAGTTGAACGCTGAACTTCTTTGTCTCCCTTTGATTTGCAGTTGTTTCCAATAATACAGAGCGAACGTTGTATGCAAGTTTAGAAGGCTAGCAATTTCAGATGTGAGAATGACCAAAATTAAAACCTCTTTCCAAAGCAAGGTTAGTGTTACATAACCCTGCAGTTACATGTATGAATAATAAAAGGCAAAGAAAGGAAGAAAGTCTCCCTGCCCCCCCACTAAGCACTCAGAAGATTCATCTCGCAAGGTCATGGACAACCAAGCAAAAAGAGGGACACAAACAAGGATAAGAGTTCAGGGTCTCCTTGGATGCAATAAATGAGAAACATAACAATTTGGAGAGGAAATTATCACCCTTTTGTGAATATGTATATATGTGTGTGTGCGCAAAACATGGTTTCGGACGTAGCGTTTACAGTAGTGTAATGCTACCTTTTAAGTAAGTTTACGTTGTGATGAAAATAGGTAAGCTCCCATTGGTTGTTAGATAATAAAGATAAAGGTTATGTTAAAGTGTTCTGTTTTCACTCTTGAAGTAATAAAATATGAATTTAAATAATCCCAGAACCCAAAATAAAAAGTCATTAAAATGCACTTTTTTGTCAATTCTTATAATTACTGGGGACAATTAATAGAAACAGTGACTTCTTTGTATCTTGCTTCAAAAGAGGGCAGATGCTCAAACATTGCTGTTTCAGCAGTATGATATTCAGCAATCACCTTTGCCTTTCTGTGATGTCCTTTGAGATGAGGCTGAATAGTATTTGCCCATGAAGGTAGCATTTGTTTTAAGTGTTATTGCATAGAACTATTGCTTCATTCCATATTTTGATAGTTTGTTGTGAAAACTGGTGAAAGCATTACATTTCACTTTTTTTCTCTTTTAAATGTTATCTTTTTAGTAAAGTGTTTTTGAACAAGGTGAAAAGCTAAGAAGTACCTAATGTTCTTTGTGAGTCTCCCAATTTTTCAGAAGCTGAACTGATACCAGGCTAAATTGGGGTCTCTATCATTTTTAGTTTGTTTATTCATAAATGTGTAAAATGAGAATGAATTTGTTTAAAAACAAAGCTGTGCTATTGCCAAAGAAGGTGATGAAAGAGCTGTATGAATGTTAGATTTTAAATTGTGAAAATTATTTTCAAGACAGTATATTTGTATTCAAAACAGTAATTTGGTTATAAAATTTTGCTGCAACACATCTGGAAGATACTGTTTATTTGAGAAATCCTAATCAATGTACATTATAAATGTCGTTGGCCATCTTTTTTGTTCATTTACAGAAATATGTCAAATATTCATTGAAAAATGTACAAATTCAATTGTGTGTGAATCTCAGCAATCTGGGATACAACTGAATGAGGCTGTGACAACATGCCTTATTCTTGCCCGCTTGCCAGCCTGTTCCCCATGCTCGCAAACTGTTTACTCCGAAATGTTGCTAAAATATGTGGTTAGAAACGTTCAGTTTTAGCAGAAGTTACATTTTCTATGTTGATAAATTTTCATTATTGAAATCACTGAAAGAAATTCTGGCTTGTAATGGTTCAGTTTCATTGACTCTGAATAGCCATTTTTCATTTACAGCAATTTATAACGCCAATAGACATGTGATATGTCTTTTCTGTTCACATATATTGAGGTGCTATTCTGCCCCAGGGGTTCTTGCAGTTTTGACCCTGCAAAATGCTGTAAATGCTGACAGCAAAGATGAATTTATGATTTTTGTTTTAGCCGAGCACAATCATTTTATGATTTTTTTACTACATGTTGCGTTGCTTTTCTATTGATATTTGAGCTCCCAAAAATGTAACAAATATGGAACCAATCCAGGTACGACGACCACTAAACCAGGATCTTCTTTCAGTCCATACTGTTCAAGAGTCCAATTTGGAGAGTAATTTTTCTGATTTTATTTTAGAAAATAAAAATATTTATGCTTGTCTATGGTATTTTTATGAATTAATTTATTAAGTTACGTATGTATATTACAAAACCAGCAGTAGTAATTATGCCACATTATATATAGTATTCCTTTGTGTGAATTTGGGCATGTTGCATGTAGATAGACTTGTATACAGAAATTGTTCACAGTTACTAAAGCAAATACATATTAAAATATTCCTGCTGAAATTTTTGAGTTCTTAACTCTGAAGTGAAAAGTAATCAGAATTGTCTTTTTGTTTCTAACCGTCTATCCTTTATGGAATGTCTTAAATTACCTTGTTTCTGTAATCTGCACTTTCATTTAAAATCTGTTGTCTTCTATGAGCACAGCTGCAATAATTCAGTTCTGTGGTGTAGATTATTCAATTAAATGTTATTTTATGATTAAAAACAAGCAGCTTTGAAAAGTGACTTGCAAGTTTTTACTTGTAATATGGTGATAAATTATTTCTGTACTGTAGTTTGTGAATGTTTTCTGCCTCCATGATGTTATGTACCAACCTCAGTGAGTATTGTCATATTAATCTAGAAATTTTCAAGTTTGATGTTGTCTCTGGAATCATTGTTGTGAAGCATACTAACAATCTTTTTAAAAATCAAATTGCGTGCTTAATTTTAATGAGCCGTTGTTTTTGTTTTAGGTGATCTTCATAAACAGTGGTCCATCAGTGAAAAAGACCGAAAGGTAAGTTGATCAATCCTGTTTATAAGGTTTTTTAAAATTATACCTGTACTAAAATACATAGTAATGAAAATCAACCTATTCTGTATTCTTCTGTTTTCTCCTGTTTTTCACATGGTGGAATGATAAATCTGTGATATACATTAAGATCCTCATTTTGCAATCAACTAGTTAGAAAAATATCGTGTCTTAATGAGTGCAAATTGAAGGCTGGACTGTAGCTTTTTTTTAATGCTTTGCTAGGTAGTATTTAAAAATGCTGTTTTAAGAATAAGTTTGTGGATTAAGTGAATGATAATGATTGTAATTTTCAGTTAATAAGCATTTAGCCTAGGTTTTGCTAAAAGCAGCCCTTTCCCTTCCTATTGAAGATTCGCCAGCCGAGCTGTAATTAAGTTTTATTTTCTAGATTTAGAAGTTTGTAGAGGAACATATGTTAGAAAAAGTTTGACTTTTCGAAGTGAATGCTGTGTACTGATGACTTATGGCATAAATCCAGAACCCATTTAAAACAAACTGCATCCTTCAATTAAAAATTAAACAAATGAGCTTTCTCTGGCTTTTGCTTGATTCCGATTTAACTTACACTCAGCCTTGCTGTCTCTTTTTTATATTTGTTTAATAATATATTTATTCGGCTTTTTTTCTGCCATTCTCATGTCTTTGTTATCACACTTGGGTTTTTATAAGCTCTCCACAAAATTATTTGTATCGTTACATTTTACAAGCATTTCCTTAGGCTGCTTTTCTTTTTGATTTTCTATTACTTCTCTTCACTTTTTTAATCCTTTTTGTATTTTTTTGTTTCATTGGTGATCTAAACCAAGAACAGTGGCAACTGGTAAAAGAATTCTTACCAAGAAAACAATTATTTGATAATAACAATGTGATGAGGGAATAAAAGGTAGGAAACTGGGTACCATCAGTAACTGAAGAGGAACTAGTCAAAGAAGATGATGAGCATTATCAAAAGGAAAACTGTGAGTCCACAATAAAACAGATGAAATCTTCGAATAAGAAGATAACTGAACACAGGATTAATAAAATGTGAAAATAGCTGGTGAGGGAACGCATCTATCCTACAGTTTCTGTAAAGAATTCACATTCTGATTGTGAAACCGATTAATGTTTTGACTACCCTTCAAATATAAACCAATCCATTTATGGAGTACTTCTGTAAAAACTCATTGTGCAATAGTGCCCTAATGACACAGTACTCTGAAAGTACTTGTCTCCTATATGACTGGATAGGCATTAATAAACATTTTTTCTGGACATAATGTTTCAATGAATTATGTTTATATAAATCTGAAATCAAAATCTATAATCCATGGTTTGGTTTAGTTAAATATTATAAATATTTAACTATATTTGATACTATAGCCGACTCGATGGGCTAATGGATTAAAGCATCACTTCATATAGCACTATATCAAACATGTCAGAAAGCTGGCAAGTCAATCATACAATCAGTAAAGAGTTAATTGATCTAAGCCAGGACTGCATTTTTTTTTATTCAGTCATGGCATGGTGTTGCTGGCTGACCAGTATTTATTGCCTGTCCTGACTGCCCTTGAGCAGTTGGTGGTGAGCTGTTTTCTTGAACGTGCTGTAGGTTGACCCACAATGTTCTTGGGGAGGGATTTCCATGATTTTGACCTACTGACAGTGAAAGAGTGATCATGTATTTCCAAATCAGGCTGGTGAGCAGCTGGAAGGAGAAATTGCAGGTGTTGTGTTTCCGTATGTCTACTGCCCTTGTCCTTCCAAATGGAAGTGGTCGTGGATTTGGAAGGTACTGTCTAGGGATCTCTGGTGAATTTCTGCAGTACATCTTGTAGATAGTACAAACTGAGGGTCAATAGTGGAGAGAGTGGATATGGTACCAATCAAACAGCCTGCTTTGTCCTAGATGGAATCAAGCTTCTTGAGTGTTGTTAGAGTTGCACCCATCCAGGCAAGTGGGAAATATTCCATCACACTCCTGACTTGCGCATTTGAATATGGACTGCTTCAGTGTCTGAGAAGCCGCATTTGGAGTGTTACTGCTGGTCTCTGATTGGGAAGAAGAGACAACATTTTAGGTTGCTGATGTTGTTGCCTCTGTCCGGTGCTTACCTATCAATGCTGGACAAAAGTTGATTTGGGTTCCAGTGTAGAGACCGATATGTTCAAATGGCTTATTGGCACTTGCTCTGTCAGCTCAAAGGTAAAGAATTGGCAATTTGGAATCATGGTCCTCTGAGATTAAGAACTTCAGAAAAGAAAAAAACGTAGAGGCTTGGGAGAATAATCATGGAATAAAATAAGATGTTAACATATTTTTTATCATGTTTCATGTCTTATTAATAATTATTTTTTGATTCTTTTTAGCCATTGTTTGGGAAACATCGCAATCGTTACTATACATCAAATAAAACCTTGCACTGCCGGAACTGTGGTAAACTCGGGCATGACTCCAAAAGCTGCCCATCTGAAAAGGTAATAGCTTGATATTTGAAACAGATTGTCCTTTATATTAATATCAATGAAGAATATGAACTTGTTTTCTAATGCATGATTTTTAAAATGCTGAGAATTTTCTGCTAATGCCATTCCCTTTAATTTTGTTTTCCCTGTGTGCAACAATAATGTGCTGTTCCTTTAAGATTGTTGTGCAGTCACATCTTGAATAGAAAGTTGGTTTGGCGCACTGCAAAATAATTTCTGAATTGCTGCATGACTGTTCACCCATACAGCTTAGAACAGGGCCTTCTCAAACTGTGGGCCTTAATATGAGATTTTGGGATGACAGCCTTATCAATAGATGACCAGCAGTGGTGGCTCTGGACATGTTGTAACACACGTCTCGGGCAGGAGGGACTTGAAACTAGACCTTTTGATCCAGAGGTAAGGGCATTACCACTGCATCACAAAACCCTTGTAGCTAAGATTGAATGCTAACAGCATTGTGATCCATTGACATTTGCATTTTTTTCTCTTGGAGGGTGTGGTCTAACAAACAGATCTCTGACGCTCAATTGATACTGCAAAAAAGTCTTTGAAAGGTAGTTTTTATTGTGCAAAGAGCACTCTCATGATTAAACAATTCCACCATAATGAACTACTTCTACCATGCTCAGGAGCTAATGCCCCAATCTGCCTGAGTCGCACAAGTTCTAAAACATTAAAATAGAGTCTCACAGGAAAATATTTGGGAAGCACTGGCTTAGAAGAAATGTTACTGTTCATTACAGTAAATTGCCATTATAACTCTGACTGTTTCTCTAATTCCATACTGCTGTGGAGAGCGAGGTCATTTTTGTTTCATATGGTAGATAAGGCACAACACGTGTTGGTTTAAAAAAAACCTGCCCAATTTTGTTATTTTCTGCACCCAGGAAAATCGCTTCTAATTTTTCAACTTGCTTTATCATTCAATTTTGGTTCACAAACTAGCTAAAGTAAGGGAACGTCATTCAATCCATTTTGCTTCATCCATCCAGAATGATCATACAGCCCCTACACTTCAGTATCCAATTGTTCTAAGTGATTCCAGGGTTTTACCCCCACTATTTTATCAGTAGCCCATTTCATATGTTGATTGTTCTTTTTGAAGATAGACTTCCTGACAGCGGGCCTGGTAGATGGATTCTATGGGTGGGAGGTTGGCCTTTGTGATTGTCTGGGCCGAGTTCACCACCCTCTCTAACTGTCTCCGATGATGAATGGTACAATTGAAGAGGTCTTCTTGGACATCTTCAACCTCTCCCTGCAGCAGGCCAGATAGTGATACATCCAGACAGAATGCTTTCAGTGGCGCACCTATAAAAGTTGGCAAGGGTATTCGCCATCATGCCAAGTTTCCTCAGCTTCCTGAAGAAGAAGAGACGCTGTTGGGCCTTTGTAACCAGTGCATCCACATGAAGAGTCCAAGAAAGCTTGTTGTGGATGACCACTTTCGAGGAGCTTGACACACTCCAGTCGTTCCACCTCCGTGCTGTTAATGTATAGGGGGACACGAGTAACATCCTGCTGAAAGTCAATAATGAGTTCCTTGATTTTGCCAACATTGAGAGCTAGGTTGTTCTAGATGCATCATTTTTCCAGGTCTTCCTCCTCCCGTCTGTAGTCTGTTTCATCACCATCTGAGGTTTGACCGACTATGATGGTGATATCAGCGAACTTGTAAATTGCATTAGTCTGGTATTTGGCAATGCAGTCATGGATATACAGTGAGTACAGTAGGGGGCTGAGTATGCATCTCTGGGGGGCTTCAGTGTTGAGTGTTAGTGAGGATGAAATATTGTCCCCAGTCTTCACTGATTGTGGCCTGTGGGTCAGGAAACTGAGGCTCCAATTGCAGAGAGTAGGGCTTAGTCTGAGATCACGAAGTTTAGTAATCAGTCTCGAGCGGATAATAGTGTTGAAGGCTGAACTGTAGTCAATGAGTAGGATTCTTACGTAGCTGTTCTTGGTGTCCAGATGATCTAGGGAGGAATGAAGGGCAAGTGATGTGGCATCTGACATGGATCTGTTGGTCTGATAGGCAAATTGGAGTGGGTGAAGAGTAGTGGGGAGGCTGGAGTTGATTAATACCATGACCAACCTTTCAAAGCACTTCATGACTATTGAAGTTAGGGCCACTGGGCGGTGGTTGTTGGGACCTGCTGCATGAGCCTTAGGCGCAGGGATGATGTTGGCCCTCTTGAAACAGGCAGGGACAGTGGCCTGCGGCAGGGAGAGGTTGAAGATGTCCGAGAAGACCTCTGCAAGTTGATCTGCGCGTGCTCTGAGTGCATGTCCTGGTACTCCGTGTGGTCCCATCACTTTCCTTGGATTCACAAGTTGGATTCACTTATACAGGTTACTTCTAAAACATAAAAGCTTTGGCCTAAAGTCTCATCTGTTTACGTATAAACAAAAAGGCCGTCAGTACCCTTTTATCTCTGTACCAAACCCAGTTGTTTCGGAGCACCGAGCGTTTTATGACCCCTCCAAAAAAGATCAGGCACCGTGTATCCTTGAGAAAAGGAACAGCTTTAAGAAAAAAGGGGCAGCTTTTGTGGCATTTGCTACATTTTTTGTTGTTCTGTCCTATGTATTCTGTTTTCTGCTAATGTATCCTGTCTCCAGCAGTCTCTAACACTAAGACTGTGATACACCCCAGAGACCTCTGCACTTCCCAGGTCTTCCTTCTCTTTCAAATGCCCATCCACCTACTATCCTGAACTCCTTGTGTCTCTGGGGTGCTTACCTTGTGAAATGTACAATCCAGAAACTCTCCTCCTTCCTGCTGTTCTGCACTGACTCCAACTCCCCCTCAAGCTCATGACTCTGACATGAAGAAACTCTCCCGTGACTGATGAAGTATCCTGAAGTTTCTACACGGCGCAGGAATTGCAAGCAATATGTCTTGTCTGTCAGTCCGTTTTCAAAAGAAAGGCTCTTCTATTTTGAATCTGATTAATATCTTGTTTAAGCTGTTGATTTTAATTAATGCCTCAACCTGATTTTTATTATAATCTCTTCTTAATTCACATTCTGTTACAATTATTCCACCTGTGCTGACAATATTTCTGTTTTTAAACCTTGCTCCCTTAGCACTCACACTATATTGCCTTTCTTTCCTTTAACTGCTTTAACTATACTGTCTTCGCCTCAGGTGAATAAGCCGCTTATCTACTGTTCTGTGATACACATTTTGTTTTGATGTTTAGTTGTTACGGCTTTTTTCCTCCAGCTGATTCTCGCAACCATTCGACCAACATTTCTTTCTTTCTTTCTTTCTTCCTTCCCCCTTTCCCTTTTGCTTTTCCTCCTTGAATTGAATTAGCTTTGTTATCACATACTCAAATGAGTACAGTGAAAAGTTATAGGTTGCCACTGACACTGCCGTCTTAGGTATAAGGTACATGGTACAATCCTTAGTTACAAAATAGAAAAAAGTTACATTACAGCTATAACTACATAACCATCGGTCAGCAAAACAAAAAGTTAAAAAGACAAGCATCACAATCTTTCTCCAACGGCTGTCTTCAGCAGATCAATGCGGGGGCCTCCATATAGTCTGCTGCCACGATTTGGTCTGGGTCACTATTCCTGCTCCCACACTGGGCCACTGCCGTTATGCTCTGCGCTGGACTGCTGGTTGCCGGTGGCCCCCGCTGAGGTTGCTGTTTGCCAGGGTCCCCACTGACTGCCAACCCCAGCTCAGAGGCTGAGAGTTGGAGGCCAGAACCAGGTGTCAGAGGTCAAAAGAAGGGAGGAGAGAAAAAAAAGAAAAAGAATGGGCTGAGCAGAGGAGCTGCAGGTGGAATGTCCTACTGTGCTGCCCTTCCTTCCTTTTGCTTTTCCTTCCTTCCCTTTCCTTTTGCTTTCTTTCTTTTCCTTCTGCTCAGTTGAAGAGGGGGCAGTGAGATGCAGGATGAGCTAAAATTGATACAGGGAAGATGAGCTATGCTTAAATTTTATTATTCATCAGTGTGGGTCCATCCAAGATTACTGAGGGACGTGAAGATTAAGAGGGACTGGAATTATGTTTCAGTCTCTAGCCAGTGTCTTATCACCATTATCCTCATACTTCATAATATTGCTTATGCTGTCTGAAAATTTTGAAATTGTGCCTTGAACTCACTTTGATCATATTTAGTATCAATCCCTAAGTGTCCCAACTGCATACCTTCCTCTGGTTTGGGAAGCAACTATTCACCACCACGCTCGCTGTTGTCATGCTACCAAATTCATGCAGTGCTGTGTTCCCTCTTGCCCTTTTATTCTCAAGACTTCAACTTTACTGGCAGTCTTACCTGACACTTTCTTACGTTTCCTGAAGACCTTGGGATATTTATGACCTGGTCCCCTTTCTTTTTGAGCCAGTTCTGTGTTTTTGCTGTTACATCACATTTACACGTGACTACTTGCAACTGCAGGTCACCAAGTTTGAGCATTTACTGTGTGCATTGTAAACTTGATATTAATATTGCTATGTTACTCAACAGTTTTACTACACACAAAATACTTGAGAGGTGTTTGTCCCTTCCAGATTTTTGTGCACCTTGTTTATCTTTCCTAATGCTAGACCCCAGTTCCTAGCTCCTGACCAAATTACTGTATATACTCGCATAAAAGTCAATCTCACTTAAAATTCGATCCCCCATTTTTGGCGAAAAAATATGGAAATGTCCATATCTCATGTAAATGTCAACCCTAATTCTTTACAGATAACAGATCAACATTTATGAGCCAAGGTATTATACTGTACATAAACTACGATGTGGAAATGAATTTTCTTTTTGATGCACAATTCACACCAGTGTTAGACTATGGATTTCTTAAATTCGTTATTGTGCAAGCACTATAATTACAAAGTTTATCACAATTATTTCCTGTACAAGATAGTCCTACTGGTATATGAATTTACTTCACTATAATTACTGTGCCACTGTTGATGATTTCTCACTGCTATGTTGATTGGTGAGTCTGTATGAGAGTCAAATGTCTGATAACATTTTTATCAGAAATAAAAGTTAAAATGTTCATTTGAAAAACTAAAACAACAGTAGATGAGAGAAAACTGAGGGAATGGACGAATTTGGCGTAAAAGGTTTTAAGATGCATCAGAATCAGGTGACAGCCTCCTTTTGTGTGCAGCTGAGCTCAATTCCTCTAGCATTCGTGAAATTACTTTAATTCATTTTTTAAATTCATTTGGCGATCAATTAGGCTTCTGCTTTTGGACTGTAGCATACATTTCAGCCCTTCAAAAGTAGTATCCATGTAAAAGTAGACCCCATAACTTTAACCTTAAAAAATAATCTAAAGAAATTTGACTTTTACATGGTAAACAGTCATTTGTAACCTTCCCCAACAGCACCAGTAGAACTCTAGATGAGGACATTTGTCAGACTCTATTTGGGTGCAACCCATCCAACCTGTATAGGTCCCAGTGTCCCAATGATCCAAACTCCTATCCTTGATGTACTTTATATGGTACGATCTGCCTGTAGAGCACGTAAAACAACAATAAATCAAATTAAATCTCTCTCCATCATTCCAACCATGCATTAATCTATTCTATCTTCCCCTCTATGCACTGACTGGTGGGTGGCATTAGGAATAATTTAGCAATTACCATCTTTGAAGGCCTGCTTGTTAGTCTCTTTATTAACTACTTAAAATAACCTTGCGGGATCTTATTCCATTTTTTACTTATGTCATTGTTACTGCTTTGTACAGTGAATTAGCTGTTCACCTGTACCTCTGAGTCCTTTGCAGATGCTCCGTGACATCCTTGATCTTGGCACTAGTGGGACAATTTATCAATTGGATTATGGCTACAATTTTCCCTTTTCCAGACCTGTTTTGGGGATGGGTGTATTAGATGTCAACTAAGTCGCTGTGGCCACTGCCATGAGAGCTCGCCAGATTGTTTCCCAATTAGCTTGTTAAGAGATGATCAATGAGCTTCTTGACCTATCATAGCCCTCAACACTGGTCTAGTGGCTTACCAGAATCTACTGAGCAGAGGCTGGCAGCTTCTGTGACCTAACAATTATTGGTCAAGACTTACTCTTTAGGGGACCTAATGATGAGAGTGTGGGTCTTTTTGCTTCTCTCATAGCGAGGATCGCTTAATGGACAGGGAGCTGGGAAATGAGACGTTGTGACTGAGAAGCACAGGGGTTGGCTTTGAGGCCGTTCCTTGCCATCTCATCCATGTATCCCATTGTTCCCAAATTGGGGCATATGGAGATCCGACCTAAACCCAGTAGGCAGGTTACTCTTGGTTACTTAATTGGGAAACCAACCGCTTTTCTTGCATTTTGGGAAGGCAGAGAATTGAGAAGCTGGAAAGTTGAGACCTTTAAGTAACCATTAATTGACAACTTAATGCCTTAGTGGCTAGTGAGTTGAGAGAGTCTCCAATGGACCTTCTTGCCTGGCACTTAATTGGTGAGATGGCGAGAAATGGGTGAATATCTTTTAAGGCCAACTCACCCAGTGATTTCTTCTTCTCACTTCCTCTCTAAGCTACCTCTGGGAATGGGAAAATTGCTCCCAAGGTGTCTGGTCACAAAAATGCCTTATGTTTCACTAACCATAGTTTCTCTTATCACTATTACTACTCCTCATCTTCCTCCTATTGCCCTTAATAGCAGAGCCAACTGTGGCACAATGGACTTGATTCTGACTGTTCTCACCAAAACAGTGGGAAACCCAAATGCACAGTAGAAATACAAGGAGTAGCGAAGACCAAACACGGCAAGAACAAATCATGAATAAAAATCAATATCTTTCATCACAACACAACAGAAAAGTGATTAGTTGTTTGAGGTGCCCAGCATTGAGAACCACAAGCCTAAGAGATTCGGGATGGGGCATCAGAGCAGAGTTTGAGCTCCAACTTGTGTTGATTACATTCCTAAATAGCAAACATCACAGCAATTATCAGCAGGATATTGCTGGACTGGCTGGGAGTGAGTAAAGTGCCAGTTTGTCCAGAATGAATATCCGTATAGATAAATGTAATGTGGTACATTTTCATAGGAAGAATACAGAGACCATATTTAAACAAGATGGATCTTGGGAGTATGGATGCATAACTCACTAAAAGTAGTAATGTGAGTTTTTAAAAAAAAGCCATTGCTCGAAGGATAAAAATGGAAAGGAGTGAGATTATGTTAAACATAGAACCTTGTTAGGGCCACATCTAGACTACTGTGTACTGTTCTGGCTTCCACATTGTAAGAAAAGTATCATAGCACTGGCGATGTTGTAACAATTTCTCAGAATGACGCCAAACTAAGCGGTTATACCTGAAAGGAAAAAGTATGACCAAGCTAGGACTCTTGATTCTAGGAAAGAGAAGACAAAGGTTTTATTATTAAACGATATAAAGGGTAAAAATCAAGAAGATAGCTACCACTGATGGGCAAGGTCAGAATTAATATAAATTGATGCTAATAAATTCATTAGGTAATTCAGGACTTTTTTTGGTGTTCCAGCATGTGCTTTCATTGGTGAACTCATTTTAAGGGCAAAGCTAGACGAAGGAGCAAGTAATGGAAGTATATATTGAGGTTAGATGAAGGAGGATTAGGGAGGCTCAAGTGTTGCAAAAACAACTGGTGTGGACCTATTGAGTTTAATGGCCCGTCTCCATACTATGAATCTCATGTAATATTGTAAATTTGTAAGTGTAGAAATATTAGTTTTGTAATTATAGAGTAAGGTTAATCATATTGCTTTTCATTGTATCTACCTCCCATAATTGCATCTACTCAAAAATATCATTAGATTATGTCAATAATTTAGAAAACTTTGCATTTGTAGGTTATGATCAGTTGAGATATAAAACTGTAATCAACTTAAGTAATGAGCAATAATCTACATATCTAACTTTATTTATCCTTTTTTTAATTACCAGTGAGCAAAAGCAGTAGAAATTGTTATCCAGTTTTAAGTCTTCTATGGGAGACGTTCACATCAAAAGAATTAGCTTATAGTTTGTGTGAACCATTGAGTCAGCTCTGCCATTCAGTTATGGCTCATATGTTTCTCAACCCCATTCCTCTTCCTTCTCCCCGTAACCCTTGATCCCCTTACCAGTCAAGAACCTATCTATCTCGTCTTAAATACACTCAATGTTTTAGTCTCCATAGCCCTCTGCATAAATGAATTTCACAGATTAACCATCTTCTGGCTGAAGAAATTCCTCCTCATCTCGGTTCTAAAGGGTTGCCCATTCATTCTGAGGGCATGACCTCTATTCCTAGTCTCTCCTAATGTAAACCTCTTCTCCACATCCACTGTATTCAGGCCTGTCAGTATGCTATATGTTTCTTTAATCTGATCCCCCACCCACCCCCACCAAAAATCCTTCTGAACTTGAAGTCCAGACCCAGAGTCCTCAACTGCCCCTCATATGTCAAGCCCTTCATCTCTGAAATCATTCTTGTAAACCTGCTTCAACGTCAGCATGCCCTGCCTTACGTTTGGGGGCCAAAACTGCTCACAAGATTCCAAATGTGGTCTGACTAGAACCTTAGGAGAAAAGGAGGACTACAGATGCTGGAGGTCAGAGTTGAAGAGCCTCATTCCTGACAAAGGGCTTATGCCCGAAACGTCGATTCTCCTGCTCCTCGGATGCTGCCTGACTGACTAGAACCTTATACAGCCTCAGCAGTACATCTCTGCTCTTGTATTCTAACCCTTTTAGATGAATGCTAACATTGCATTTGCCTTCCTAATTGCCAACTGATCTTGCATGTTAATCTTAAGAATCCTGAACTAGGATTCCCGTGCCCCTTTGTGCTTCAGATTTCCAGAATCTTTCCCCATTTAGACAATGGCCAATACCTCTGTTCTTCCTACCAAAGAGCACAACTTCACACTTTAACACTTGTATTCAATCTGCCACTCTTCCATTTTGTCCAAGTTCTTCTGCAGCCTCCCTGCTTCCTCAACATTACCTGTGCTTCCACCTATCTTTGTTTCATTTGCAAACTCAGCAATATTGCCCTTGGTTCCTTTGTCCAGATCATTAATGCATAAAGTATAGTTGTGGTCCTAAGTCCCTGTGGAACTACGCAAGTTATTGGCTGCCATACCAAAAAAAATTCCCTTTATCTCTACTCTCAGTTAGCCAATCTTCTATCCATGCGAGTATCTTGCCCATAACAACACCATTGGCTCTTATCTTATTTTAGTAACCACCTCTTTGGCGCCTTGTCGAAATCCAAATATATCGCCATCCATTGGCTCTACTTAGTCTAACTTGCTTGTTAACTCTTCAAAGAATGTTAACATTTGTCAAGCATGACCTCCCCTTGACAAAGCCATGCTGACTTGGCCCTACTTTATCATGTACTTTCAAGTACTCTACAATCTCATCCTTAATGATGGACTTTAAAATCTTAGAAACAGCTGAGGTCATACTAATAAACCTATAGTTGCTGGTCTTCTGTCTCCCTCTTCTTAAACAGGTATGTTTCATTAGCCATTTTTCAGTCCTCTAGGACTCTGCCTGACTCCAGTACTTCCTGACAGCTCACCACCAATGTGGTAAAAACAATGACTGCAGATGCTGGAAACCAGATTCTGGATTAGTGGTGCTGGAAGAGCACAGCAGTTCAGGCAGTATCCAAGGAGCTTTGAAATCAACGTTTCGGGCAAAAGCCCTTCATCAGGAATAAAGGCAGTGAGCCTGAAGTGTGGAGAGATAAGCTAGAGGAGGGTGGGGGTGGGGAGAAAGTAGCATAGAGTACAATAGGTATTGGAGGAGGGGATGAAAGTGATAGGTCAGGGAGGAGAGGGTGGAGTGGGTAGGTGGAAAAGGATATAGGCAGGTAGGGCAAGTCATGGGGACAGTGCTGAGCTGGAAGTTTGGAACTCGGGTGAGATTGGGGGAAGGGGAAATGAGGAAACTGTTGAAGTCCACATTGATGCCCTGGGGTTGAGCTCACCACCAATGCCTGTAGAGTCTCCTCAGCTATTTCCTTCAGAACTCTGGGGTGAAATCCAACTGGTCCAGGTGATTTATCCACCTTCAGACTTTTTTAGCTTCCCCAGCACCTTCTCCTTAGTGATGGCCACTATCCTCACCTCTACCTGCTTACACGTGGTCGTCTGGTATGCTATTCGTGTCGTCCACTGTGAAAACTGATACAAAGTAACTGTTCAATTCCTCTGCTGTTTCTTTGTTCCTCATTAGAACTTCTCCAGCCACATTTTCCAGTAGTCCAATGTCCACTCTTGCCTCTTTCTTACCTTTTATATATCTAAAAACACTCTTGCAAGTTTTCTTTTTATATTACTAGCTAGTTTACTTTCATATTTCATCATCTTCCCCATTATTGTTTCTCTCATTATCCTTTGGTTTTTAAAGGCTTCCTAATTTGTTGCTTCTCACTAATCTTCACCACATTGTATGCTTTCTCTTCTTCTTGTGTACTGCCCTGACTTGCCTTGTCAGCCATGGTTGCTTCGCCTTCCCTTATGCTTCTTCTTACTTGGGATGAATTTCTGCTGTGCATCCCAACTTCCGTCCAGAAACTCCTGCAATTGCTGCTTCACTGTCTTCCATTCTAGGCTCCCCTGCCAATCGACTCTGGCCAAATCCTTTCTCATGTTTTTGAAGTTACTTTTACTCAGTTGTAATACCGTTCGATCTAATTACAGCTTCTCACTCTCGAACCGCAGGGTAAATTCATCATATTATGATCACTGCACCTAGGGGTTCCCTAATCAATTCTGCCTCAGGACACCGCCAAACCCAGAATCGCCTGTTTCCTAGTGGGTTCTACCACAAGCTGCTCCAAAAAAAAGCCCAACTTGTAAGCGTTCCTTTTCTTGAGATTGCGACTAACCTGATTTTTCTAATCCATCTGCACGTTGAAGACCCCCTGATTATTGTACTGGTGCCTTTCTTACATGCCTTTTCTTCCCCACATCCTGACTACTGTTAGGGCACCTGTACATCAGGGTCTTCTTTCCTTTCTCAACTGTGCGCACACAGATTCTACACCTTCTGACCCTATTATCACTTCTTGCTATCAATCAGTTTCATTTCTTGCTAGCAAGGCATTTCTGCCCCCTCTGCCTGTCCTTCTGTTAGAACGTGTATCCTTGGATATTTAGTTCACAACTCTACAATCCAATTGACGTTTGGCTACTTCTTTAAAGTTAAAGAAGAATAATGCTAAATATTTGCAATGTATGTGTACAGGTTATTCACAATAACCCTCATCAGCCCAAAGGAATCATAACTCTTTCTTTGATCCTTAAAACAATTCCACTATGAATGGAACAGGTTAAATATCGGCATTAGAAACTCCTTAAAATTAGGATATTTTTATATATCCTATTATATAATGTGTGTATAGATATATCAGGATACTCCTCTAAATTTATATTGTGGCCATGTCTCTGTGATAACCACAATTTCAATTGTGCAACAAGCTAATTTACTTTGTTTCGTATACTGCATGCATTTAAGTACAACACCGTGAGTTTTGTGTTGACTGCAGCCTTCCCATAGTTGTAACCTTATCTGCTGTGCCTGAAGTTAGGTTCCTGAGCTTTTCCATACCCTCAGCTCTACTACTTGTTCTGGAAACTTTAGTAACTCTGCTCAACATTGCCGCCCCCACCCTTTAACTTTTTCTGTAATTTTCCATGCAGCTGACCCCCCCCCCACCCCAACACACTGTAATTTAAAGTCCAACAGCCCTAGTTATGCAATTTGCCAGGCCTCTGGTCCCAGTGTGATTTAGTGTAGCCCATCCCATCAGAACAGGCTTCCTCTTCCTCAGTGCTGGTGCCAATATCAGTGAACAACTCATGCAAATCTTTGCTTGCTCTTGAGCAGCACCTTTCCATTCATAAACCATTACATTGATTGCAAAATGTTAAATATCATATTGATCACTGTAATGTTGTGGATTAGATTTATTAATTAAGAGTTTGAAAATTCAGAGTTAAAACAGAGTTGCAATTGCTAGTGATCCCTGTGTTAAACTCCTCTCTGGGAATGTGAAGAAAACCACAAATTCAGTCAAGCACTTCAAAATTATGCAGCGCTTAAGTGGATTAAGATGGAATCACCTTTTTTTATGGAATACAAATTTAGAGGAGTATCCTGATATATCTATACACACATATATAATAGGATATATAAAAATATCCTAATTTTAATGAGTTTCTAACACCGATATTTAATCTGTTCCATTCAAAATGGAACTGTCTTAAGGATCACAGAAAGTAAGTTATGATCCTTTTGGGCTGATGAGGGTTATTGTGAATAACCTGCATGCATACATTACAAATACTTAGCACTATTCTTCTTTAACTTTAAAGAAGTAGCCAAACGTCAATTGATTGTAGAGAAGGGCTTCCTTCTGATTGCAGGTTAGACTTTTCTCTTGGAAAGTAGGACAACTTAGGGTAACCTTTTGAGTTGAGCAAAAACATACAGTTAAAGATTCACTAGGATGATCCCAGGTATGGACGGATTGTCTTAAGCACAAAGGCTAAACAGGTTGGGATTCTACTCACTGGAGTTTAGAAGGATGAGAGGTGATCTCGTTGAAAAGTATAATATTCTTAAGGGGTTTGACAGGGTAAATGCTGAGAGAGGATGTTTCCTTTCATGGGCGAATCTAGGACCGGGGGCATATCCATTTGCTTTGAGAGTTGCGTGTCTTTGGAACTCCTTACCTGAAGGACCTGTGAGGTGAGAGTCCTTGTTTGTATTTAAGTCTGCATTGGATCGATTTTTGATCAGTAGGGGAATCAAGGGTTACACAGAAACCACAGCTAAATGGATTTGAGAAATGTCAGATCAGCCATGATCTGATTGAATAGTGGAGCAAGCTCAAGGGCTGAATGGCTTACTCCTGTTCCCAATTTACTGTGTGCATTCACGTACGTCGAATTCTTTAGACTATTTCTTAAGGCTTAATTTATGGGGTTGACTTTTACATGGGTACTACTTTTGAGGGGCTGAAATTCATGCTACAGTCCAAATTATTATGAGCAGAAGCGTAATTGATCTCTAAATGAATAGAACTACACGCAAAGGGACATTGTCACCTGACTCTGATGTGATGCATCTTAATTTTTCATGCCAAATTCTTCCAATTCTCTCCATTTTCTCTTGTCTACTGTTGTTTTAGTTTTTCAAACTAATATTTTAACTTTTTATCTGAAATAAAAGCTAATCAGACATTTGACTCTCATACAGTCTCACCGATTATTGTAGCCATGAAAAATTATTAACAGCTGCACATCCAATCAAATCCCGCATGAAGGAACGAAGGCATAAAAATTTTACTATGCCGTGAAACAAGAGCAAAGCTGTAATAACATAGGATCGAATCTTACACGCGATACATGGAAAATTCCAGCTATTTTGGCCAAAAACTGGGAGTTGACTTTTACATGAGATTGTGTCTTTTATTCGAGTATAGAAAGTGTATGGTCTTAAAGGTTACATAACACTGCTGGTTTTTTCTATTATGCTCATAAATAATAATAAATTTATGATCTCCCCTCACAAACTAGTCACCTTCATGTTTACTTGTTTTGCTGAAAGCAAGAAATCGAGGCAATGCAGATTGAACAATAATTTGCTTTTTGAAATCCCCCTTTCCACTTGCACTCAAAGACCAAAGTAGTGAAAGTGACCTATGAGGCTCTGGAACATCCATTGAAAATCCCTGAAGATAATTAGGTGGGCACTTCAAAAACAGTGCTCATGCCAAAACTCGAAAGGAAAACCAAAGGCTGAGATCAACTCTCATGGAATTCAACTCTGAACTTTCCATTAAAACAGAACAAAGAGATCTACTAAAGGCCAACTGTTATTAAGATCTCTTCAAACAGAATTTGTAATGTTTTTAATTATCTACTAGTTCTTTGACTTATGATTAACTAAATCAGAGAGGTTTGTGATGGGCAGATTAAACAAACTGAAGCATGGCAAAAGAATAGACCGTAAGGGCCTGGGCAAGTGTGATGCAGAAGCCTCCATTAAAATTGAATAGTAGACCTATCCAGGCATATCTACCAATCAGAATATTGGGAAAGAAATGCTACATACAGCAGATTCTATAGAGCTCAAAAGCTTACTACTGGATGAATCTGTATCAACAATTGGAACATTCTGTAGCTGAAGTGCCAGAGATGAGTAAACATGTGCAAAGGAACACATATCCAACTCGTACATTCCACAGAAGTTGATGCGAAAAGACCTCCAACTCCATCTAGAAGCAGGAGCACTCACTTCAAAAAAAAAAATTCTTTGGTCACTATGTCAGCTATAGATCTACTTTACTTGCAATTGAAATTCAATAGTAATGTTGATAGTACTGCCTTTGGGATGGAATCAATGCTTCACATGGTGCTAAAGGCCATTGTAAAAGGCAATTACTACTTTCTCAAACGAAGAAAACTTAGGTGCACGCACCCTTTGGATGAAGAGAAGATCTTTTGTTCACAACCAAATTGAAAACCATGATGCAGTTTGATGTCAACTCTGATTTCTTGAGAAAAGGGGTCTGTGCATGTGCCTTTTAACTTTAGTTGCATTCTATGGCTTTTTTTTGTCTTGCATTGTCAATAAGAGCATATGGCAAGGATGCCTACTTTCCTCTGTTACTGTTTATACTGACTTTGGAACTTTTTGCAATTGCCACAGATATCAGTCTGTGTATCCAAAATGTAGAATGTAAAATGCTCTTGAATGTTGACATAATGCAATTCCAGAGCTCTACCTGTTGTGTATAGAACACCACAAGCTACCTTTAGTTTATCTTTTCTCATTTTTCAAGAGTAATAGCTTGACCACTTAGAGTCAACCTGTCTGGTTTAACCATCAGTCATCACTAGCTGGTGCAAGCTATGTGGTAATGCCCTACCTATCAGAATTCACCATAACACTGTTCTTTCATACACTATAAACGTTGTCTTCCCTTTGATTTTTTTTTGGAAATTGTCATGATGACTTCAAGATGAAGACAAAATGTGCCCTTTTCAGCAATATTTAAATTGAGTATACCTAAATGATATTTGATCATTACTTCATGGATCAAGAACATTTGTATATTTTTCATGCATATCCTTGAACTTCACTCAGTAATTTCTCAAGGGTGAATGCAGTAATTCCCAAGCTGAACTGGATTGCAGTATTGTTCTGTTCACTGTTTTGAATGATTTTCGTTCTTATACTTTTTCCTCCCTCGTTCTCCAAATCCACTATTTCCTTCACTTAACTTCTTCATCTCTATCTCCCTTAAGGTCTGTTGCCTTCTCTCTTATTTTCTCTATTTATTTCTGTACATTTTTATTTGGTGAAGGAGCTAAACCAGTGGGCACATATCCATGAGGTCCCCAATCTTTCTTTGACATCGCTATGTTACTGCCACATTGTTGTTCCAGTAAGTTGGAAATATTCCAGCAGTTTGGAAATAATCCAAAGACTTTTTAAAGCCATCTTTTTATTGAGGCAGCCTAATTTACATCCATATAAATTACAGGTTTCCCACAGATTGTGCCAAATTTAATGGCAGGACATCCTTTACATATTTTTTTGAAAGTAATTCTCACCAAAGAATGTCAGTCAGGTTGGAAAGCAGTTGGCATCAGCTTTCTGGCAAATCTGACATCACAGTTTGGTTGAATGTCATGAATGGAGAAAGAAATGGACATCATGGGGATGATATGAACATTGAAAGTAAGGGGTTAAGATAACAGGAAACTTAGAGTGGAGGGTGGTGAATTTAACATCACCTTGGAATTTGAGCATCATGGGAATAAATCTGCCATCCCGGGGATTGGTGGAGCATGTGGAGATAGGTTTTTGGGTCTGGGAAAGCGCTGCTGCATCTCCTGCCCCACAAACAGTGCAATAAAGACATTTACCCATCCTTAAAAGATGTTAGTACCCTGTTTCTAAGAGGAGGTTGCCTGTCCCCTTACTCACCTCTGTTAGTGATAGGTACTCACATCCAGTGATAGGTAGATTGTGATCATATTTGAGAATTAAACATTATTACCTTTTCATCTGACCCACCCCACTTGTCCTTCGGGATTACTGTTCTTACCCCATGACAATTGTCACAACAAATTGTGTAGACAAATCAAAACAGTTGATATTCCTTGCAATGGTGTTTTATACTGGCCTGTTTTGAAAGGGACTTTTGTTTTGTCTTTTTATTTCCTTTCAATTCTTATGAATGCACAAAAATGTTCAAGCAAGAGCAGCTTTGCTCTTCTAGTTGATTGTCACTTATTTCAACAGTTTATTTACTGATATAGCTCCTTTTTTGCTTCTATACATTTTCATTTATTCCTGAAACGCTAGCCCAGGATGGCCCAATTTTCCTGTGATATCTAATTCAATGTATTTTGCCTATCTTGAATTATTTTCCACTTAATTTCAACCTTATTTCTGGCCAGGCTGTTTCATCATTTTTTCTGAACTGATTTTCTTTTCAAGTTCAGTATAGTTGTACATGCAACATGAAGCTGTTTTCTTCTGATTGTCATCTCAGTACATTTTTCATGTAATGTAATGTATAGTTTATTCTAGAACAGTAGATCTTTTGACTTATGAGCAACTACATGGACAATCCACCAGTTTCATAATAGACTACTACATCTGTCAAGTATATATAATAAGAACCAGACCGATCAACAGCAGAATTTAATCCCATCAGTTGCTAGTTTGTCAGAACCCAAAACAATGGACTACACTATTGAAATGGTAAGCACTTCCATCAAACAATCAAACAAAAGCTTTTAAAGGAACTTGGATTTAATTTTAACATTGAATCCAAGTTCACTGCATTTTACATAGGTTTTTATTTGCTGAAATTATAAGTATGATATTGCAATACCTATAGATTCTTTTTAACTCTCATCATACCTGAACTTGCATGAACCGTCCCTAAGTAATTAGAACAAAAGCTACAGAAAACTAATACTGAATGGCAGTTCTGTCCTATTATATCTGTTACAAGGCAATATTCTATAATCTGCAGAGTTTGTTAAAAATATTAAATACTCTTTGCTTGCAGAAATTGCCAGTTTGTTGTTTGTGTGCGGTTAAGGGACATCATCAGAAAGAATGCCTGGAGAAATATTGTACAAACTGCAACATGCCTGGGCACAGGTTTCGGAACTGTACTGAAAAGGCATATTGGAAAAAACATTGTCGTCGCTGTCAGATGACCGGGCACAATGCTGATGTGAGTATTCTATTCATTAGAGAAATAAAGAATATCAATGGCATGACTGCTATTTAAGATGAGGTGAGCAAATACATTTGTGAACTCCTAAAATTCTATCACTAAGGAATCAGGTTAGATGTATTCCTTTGTGTTTATAGCTGTAATTCTTTTGTTTATAGTTGCCATTTTATGAATTAATGTAAAATGTATTGTTAGGTTGAGATTTATTCTTTCATACTTTTACTTCTATTAACATATAAGCACCAGCCCCATCTCAAAATACCTTTTTTAAGGATATTTAGATTTTATGGGTATATATTGATTAGATGTGTGACTGCACTGAAGTGTAAAACAAATTCACTGTTTCCCATAAAGCAACTTCCAGAGGGCTTGACCTTGCTGTGTTGAACTGACTTACAGCATGCAGCAGGGCATCCTTAACAAAAACAAAGCTGACAAAACACCAGAGATTGCAGTAAAAATAGAAATGTAAGTTGTCTACAGTGATTGTGGTTCTGGTGCCAGGCCACAGATCAGTTAGTGCTGCAAGACTTTTTCTGAGTGGAATGGATATAGCAGCAGGGTCCCAAGTCTCCTGGGCAAGCCGCTCACTCATTAGGACCTGCCATTACCAGTACCAATCTTATGCATGTATGTGACGTGCATTCTGTTATTGTATGCTCTACTTGTCAGTGTGCAGTTTCCTGACACTCACTTATGTCACTCTTTATTCAGAAAGGAAGAAGCTTTTGATAATTTGACAAGACAAGCTCTTAAACGATCTAGGTCATGGCCTTCACTGTCTGTGATTGTGAACATATTTTCTGAAAGCCCTGTCAGTCATCACAGCTACATTTTCTCCTAGAGACCTCCTGGCAGAGTAGAATTCTTGCTAATTTACCTATCTGTGGTTGCATATACATGCAGTGCATATGCATTTTGGGAATTTTTTTCCTGTAAGTCACAAAACAGTAGGTTAAGATTTCATGTGTTCTGTTCCCAGCAGGAATTTGTATAAAGGTCCTCTAGTACAAGACAGACAACTGTCTAAGGATAGCTGAAAGAAGGAAAGGCCGTTTAGTGGTGTTTTGTGTTTGTTCATTGTTGTGGAAATATGAGAACTGGTGGCAAGGGCCCTGTCTATTGAGCACTCAAGTCTCTGTCAGCTGTCGGGGCCTGTTAAAAATCGAGTGTTTTATTTTCTTTGATGTTCACATTGGAGAATAGGGAAGTAGGAATTAAACAACAGATGCACAAAGCTATATTTTAATTTTAAAACTGTAGTTTACACATGATGAATTATACAAAGAAAGGACACAAGCCGATGCAATGCTGCGACTATTGAAATAAATATTCTGTGTGGAAATATTGAAAACTGAGAAGTGTGCAGTTCCTGCCAATATTACAGGTTCATATATTTTGTATACAGAATAGAAATAGAAAATACAAATTTCAAAAAGCATGCTGAAGTCTAACCTTAGGAAAGCAAAATTAAACATAAGGGCAGTTAAACAATTCTGTTCCAATTTCATGAGCACGTAAAGAAGTTTAAATAAATGGTGGACGGCATCACTCATTTCTTGTCATTTGTGTCATCCCACTATAATGTTCACTTATCGCTATAGGAAAAGAATGGAAAGAAAATGTTGTTAGTAACTGTAATATTATACCAGTACGTATCGAGATGAACACACAGCAAGAAAAAGTAGATCAACCAATTTCCCAAAATTAAAGTGAGAAATAAACTGTGTACAATTTGCTACAAGCTTAGTGATAATGAATGAATGTTCCAGAGAGTATTTTATCCTTTGTATCTTCTAAAGGTTAACCTGCAGTGATTTGATTTGATTTATTATAATGTGTATTTACTACAAATACAGTGAAAAATGTTGTTTAGGGTCGCCTCTCTCCGATCTCTTAAAACGCACAATATAGAGCCAGAAAAATAAAAGAATAACATTCATCTTATAGTCTTATCTCAATAAAGTGAGGTTGTCTTTGGAACAGGTCCAGCTTCTCGTTCAGCCATAGGCCTGGATCCGTCGTCCTCCACTGCAATCCTGGAGTTCCTGCTGCTAAACTGCTACACATTTTTGTGTAAATGTCGTCTGGTTAAACTATCACATGCCTTGCTGATCCTGTATTTTTTAAACACCAGTTACACTTTAGGAACTCCACATACAAACAGGAGGAAATAATTATTTTCTGAATATTTAAAACGAAAATTCAGTGTAGAGCATTTAGATGGTAGTTGTCTTTAGTACACTAAGTGGATGACTTTATTTGTGTGTTTAAAATCCTAATTACTTCATCCTGAAAGACTGCCAGTAAGCAAAAATAAAGGAATGTCCAAAGGCATTTCCTTTGCTATTTGTGAGAAGAAAAATTTGAATATATAAGAACAGAATTTTTATTTACAATGAATGTTATTTTTTTAAAAGCTGAATTCCTATCTACTTGACTGTAGCAAACAAATTCTTCCACCTTTTATTCTCTTAATATTTGTTGCTTTTAAAGACTCACGTAAAAAAATCTTGTTCTCAGCAACGTTTTAATGTAAAAATTATTGCTATAGGAATTTCAGTACTTCCATAAATATTCAACAAATTATATAATCAGTAGACATTGCTTTGGTCACTCCATAACTTAAAAAAAAATTTCAAGTAGTTGTTTACATTGTAAAATGTAAAGAAGAATACAAGAATATGAGTACCCACAATGGCACTTTTACTTAAATGTATTGTGGTATTTGCAATTGGATCAAAAAATCCCTGAGTTTCAGCATTCCTTAATTAATGAATAGGAAACAGCAAGCTTGTTAGCATTGAGCGACCTACATTTGCTTAAAAATAAAGATACTATTTTGCAGATGTAGCAATGTTTGAAGTGCTTGTATGAAAAAGTTTTCTCTTCTTTGCAGGGACTGTTGCTTGTTAACAGAGAATCTCTCATGAAATCTCCTTCTTTAAGTTCAAAGAAGGTTTGAGCGATAAATTGGAATTATCTGTATTTAGTGGGTTGTTAACCAATAGCAATTTTGCTATGATTCCAAATACTGAACACTCCACTGATTTGTTTTAAAATACTTATTTTCAAAATTAGTTCTTTTGTTCCTTTATTTATGATGCCATTAGAACTGTTGACTAGACTGGTAATGTTTGCATTTATAGAGTCATAGAATGAAGCTTTCATGTAATCCACTCCAACCACTTTTCAAACAAAGATGTTTATTAGACCAAAACATTCATCCTGTTAAGCTGATGTATCACATTTGATGGGTTTTTTTCCCTTTCTTACAGGCTTGTCCTGAAATATGGAGACAGTATCATTTAACGGTAATTTCTTTTACTAAAACTTCAATTTAATTTAACAGAAGTAAAATTTGCCTCTTTTAAAATTTTTTAATGTATCATCACAGACAAATCAGTAATTTTAATTTTGTATTCCGTGCTTTGGTATGTGAATGCTGGTGCAGATACTTTGGTGTGCCAAAAAAGTGGTGAAGTTTTGGTTGAGTAGGAAATACAGTATCATTTTACAGATTTTTTTTTGGTCATTGTTTGTTCAGGTAGAATCTGTTGAATAAAATGGATATTTATCAGCACTGGTAATTACATACCAAGGCTGCATGTGTACCTGTTACAAATAGATGGGACTCTGTCCTTTTGTGATTGCATTCATTTCATTTTTCTTGTGAAGAAAAGGACAGTATACCTCAGAACGTAATTCCCTTGTCTTTGTAAAGTTCGTTCCATTCAGAATATTCAAGGAGAATTCTGTTTCCACCTTTTGGTTTTACAGGTATTTGCAATTTCACACCTCAAGTGACATTCCTACTCTTTTTCTATCCTCACTTCTGCAAAAAAAAACCTTAAAGTCAATAATGAAGCATACCATTTATTGTTTTGCTAAAATGTTAAAGAAAATGTGGAAATCCCCACGGATTTCAGTTTATGCAATAGCGGTGTTAAATTTTACAATCTGTATCATGCAGCATCAGACTGATTTAATTAATGTAACTTCAAATTTCACAAACAACTGATGTCATGCCTTTGCCAAAAGACCCATATGAAGTAAATTCTCTCAAAAGTTGTTTCATAAGACCATAATTGCTTTTAATTAATGCAGTCAAATCCTTTTAAAATGACAAATGATCTCTCGTGCACAATTCAAGTACCTTTTGTAGTAATGCTTTTGATTTTTAAATTAGGCATACCTTTGTTAATCAGAGGTCACTAGATTTATTTTTGCTGGATGTAACAAAAGTGTTATTTCACCTGCATGCAGAATGGACTTGAGTCTCAAAGCAACATGACCCTTTTAAAAACTTTTATTTCGAGAATATGTCATCTTAAAGAATTTCCTGAATCTTCACTTTATTAGTTCTAAAGATATGAGATTTTTTGCAGGAAAGCACAATTCATACGAAAAGTCTTAGACCAATAAAGTCAATGTAAGATTAAACATTTTTGGCTATAACATTGACCTATAAATAAAGACATATGTTTTACTACTCTTTTATCTTAATCTGTATCTATAACCTCCCCAACTTCCAATGTTTTGATTTCTTTTTAATTGAGTGATTTGTAAACTTTAATTTGCGTGAGACCATATGAATAATGATTTACATGCTTTTTATTAGTGATGGTAAAGTATAGCTGTTGGTTGCATCCTCTATGTCAAAACAGTTATACACTCAGTGCCTTGGTGACATGAAAAACAACTATGTCAGTTGCATTTGGAAACACCTCCCAGCAAATTGTAGTGTATTAAATTAACACCCCCACGATATATGAAGGTTTAAAATTGGTTATGTCCTTCTTAGTCGATATGTCTCAATAATCACTCTACGTCACTATTGTTTCTGTGATCTATGTACCCCAGGGTATGTCTGTCGTCTTACAGCAGCAGGTGAAAAGGTCCTCAAATAAGCCCCTCAAACCCACTTTAAAAAATAGTGATTTACTTGAAGAGTGTGTAAATGAAATTAAAATTGTAAGCATGAAGAGTGTCAGATTTCAAAAGGGATTGGGATGGTTACACTGTCATAATAAGAAAGATCTAACTGCAGGACATGTTCCATTAGTGTCATTTTCTAAAAAGACAGGGTCTGAATTAACATTCTGAGGAGCTGGAGGACTTGAATAGCTTCTGATAAATCTGTTTTTCTATCCGATTTTCTGTAATTGTATTTCTGAAAAAAAATTGTAGAATTTAGAATTCCACATCAAATAAGCAGGCCCACAATGCAAAGCACTAAAAAAAATGAAAAAAGGCTGATTTTTGGGTATGATAAAAACATAGTACTGACTTTCAAAGAACTCTGTCATAGTTGAACTCCAGTTGCATAACAAAGAAAACAGTCTGTTCTAAATGAATATTTTACTCTTCTAACAAGATTTAAACAAGTTGAAATATTTTTATGTATGTTTTCCCATACACAGTTCATCAATATTTGAAAATAAATGCAACAAGTGTAATGTTTTCTGCGGGAAATATGAAAAAGTATCACTCTGATACTCTACCTTTCTTTAAGTTGAGCATTTAACCAGAAAATCACCCAACTGTTTATTTTGAAACATCACTGAGGTACCAGTGATTGTATGATATGCATTAAGATTGCTTACTTATTCATGTGTCCTGTTCTGATTTGCACCAAACAAGCAATATATAGTTGTGATTCAATGTAGTATACTCTACGCATTTTTAAGAGCATACTGTGTTTACTGGATTTCATGTTGTTCTATCTCTATTCAACTATTGCATAGCAACAGAAGACAATAGGAGTTAAAACTTCCAAAAAAAAGTTAAAATAGCCATAATGTAGGTTTGCATATTGCAGTGTAGACCCATATAATATGTGGTAAGTTATTCTGGGATGTATAATGGATTGCATGGGAAACACAGTTCAATAAATTTGGATTTTGAAATATATTCACTAATGAAAATCTTTGGTACCATGTAAACATGTGCAGCAGAAACACTTTACTGACGAAGGGCTTATGCCCGAAACATCGATTCTCCTGCTCCTTGGCTGCTGCCTGTCCTGCTGTGCTTTTCCAGCACCACAGTCTTGACTCTGATCTCCAGCAACTACAGTCCTCACTTTCTCTTAGCAGAACCCATTTTCATCTTAAAGTATAGATCTTTGTCTGCTGAGATATAGTCACATCAAGATGAAACCTTGCAAATATAGTGTATAGATTTTCCATGCTGTTATATATTTGAACAGAAATTATGCATTAATGCAAATACTTAAGCTTGTAACAATGGGAACAGGCCATTTAATGACCCAGCATTCTGCTAGTACATAAACATTCTGTACCTGAGCTATCTTTACCTGCCTCTTTGTGTGTACAACACAACAGTCTGTTCAACATGAGGACTATGTTGAAGTGAAGCTTAAGATGTGTGCCTCATGGTAGTGATAGCATGGCTGTGGCATTTGTACTTGATTGCATTTCAATCCAAACATTCTGTTTTTATACAAAAAGTGGAATGCTTTGTTATGTACAATTTTAGTTACCTAAGGTTCCAAATATCTATACTGTTCTCATGCTTTGGCAGCTTGTTATTTCCATTAGTCTCTGCACAGTCATTAAATTGTGCTGGTTTCTTAATTGAGCATGTGTGCATTGTTGTCATTCCCTGTACATCTGAGTATTTCAACAGGGACTGGTGTTCCTGTGTCATTTGTTGTTGCTTTGTTCTGTTTCTGGTGTAGGGTTGCTGTGGATCTCTGGGTCTGATGGTTGATGTGTCTTCTGTGTCAGTTCTGCATTCACCTCTTCCTGTTTAGTCGTCTGCAGTTGAGAAATAGCTTCTGCCATTCAGCATTTGTACCTGCAGTTGTGACATTTAGCTAGTCATTCACTTGCACCATGTACAGTAAAGGTCACAGTTAAGATTGTTGAATGTTTGTGTCCTGACTTGCTCTCCCAACACTCAAACCTGGCAATGGTTTAGCAGTCTTGTCAAAATTAAATTTGGCTTTCTACTATTTAACCTTGATTTCCCTCCCTCCCTGCGCTCTCTCCCCCTCCCCCCAAACACACTCAGCTGTTACTACTTTTGGCTTCAGTTGCCTTTTTGATATTGAAAGAATAATTTGTGCGTGGCATGATGTTAGTCTTCTTACTGGACTACTTTCCATGCCTTCGATAGGTGTCTTCCTCCACTCAAGGCCTTATATACATCTATGTGGGATTTATTCTACATTTTTACCATTGCTGTATCCTTTCCATTTGACCAGTGATATTTTGGAGATGGTGCGTAGTATTGAATTTTTCACTCATGAATCGAAGGCCATTGTTGCTCGTGACAATGTCAATGACACCATAATGGCTGAAGTGTGCTTTTAGGCATTTGACAGTCTCAAGGGTAGACATTGAAGTCAACTGGTCAGTTTGTTGTCAGACGTTTGTATGGACGTCTCTAATACTAATATTGATCTCTCTCTGTATCTTCTCGGCAGCTTTAACATTGTATCCTGCAGTCTGTTCTGTTACCTGATGCATTGTACGATCTGCTAGTAAAGCATGTAAAACAACAGTTTTCACTGTATCTTGGTACACATGATAGTAATAAATTAAATCAAATCTCCCAGTAATCAGGATAGTAGTCTACTGTGACAAGATGATCAGTTCCTGCAAGAGTCAAGAAATCTACTCCCAGCTTCATCCATGTTCTGTCTGGGATATCTTGTATCATTAGTGGCTTGAGGACAATGCATTGAAGTGGTTGCAGTCAGACATGAGTGCCACTTTGTCTCATCCAAGTAGTCATTGATGAAAGTAGTTACAAGTAAAGATAATGATTAGACACTGTTTCTTGATCTGGATGTAATGTCTTTCAGTTTGTGTTAGTACCCTGGATACAAAACGACGAGTTTACTGTTGCATTGTGGTTGCTTCAAGTCCTGTCTTACTTGCATCACACTGCTGAATGTCTTATTCATTTGCATTGTAGTATTTCAGCACTGGCATTTCATCACCAGCTGCTTAATTTTAGTGAATGCTGTTTCTTGTTCCATACCCCAGTACCACTGCACATCCTTGACCATGAGTTGGCATATTGGTTACACTCAGGATAAATTGAGCAAGAATTTTGCAAAATAGTTGACAAATCTTACAATCTTGCTGCACTGCTTTTAGATCTGCTAGTTGCTACATTGCTGCTTCAGCTGTCACCACCTGCTGTCAGTGTGTGGCACATCCACTTCATTTTGGACATTTTAAATTGTAATGTTTTCTTCAGGGTTTACCTGGCAAGCTCATGCAAGCAATCACACCAGATTTTAATAGTGGGTAGCAATGACTTCTTCCGTTGTGCCTCTGCATCCAGAAACTAGCAGGTTCTTCAGTCCAGAAAGTTCACTAACTATCTCATGGTGTCTGTTGATATCTTTCTCAACTTTCTAAGTTGTTTCACTGCTACCATGCTGCTAATCCATTTTGTTCAAGTTGTCACTTAGTTATTCACTATTTTTCCAGCTCTTCTGTCTTGCTTTTCCTTGAGAGGAACAGGTTACTTTGCTTGGCAGGTGTTGAATTGGTTTGCCTTCATATCAAACTTCAAGATGATATTCCCTGGAAAACATCCTCACCCTGTGAAAACACCTTTCTATTTGTGATTTCTGTACCAAGGCCAATAGTATTATGTTTTGTGACACTTTTGGTACATTGAGAGTTACCAATCCAAGCTTTAGACATACTTCATCTAAAATGGTGCCAGTTTCTTGCCATTTAGTATCCGGAACTTCAGATCCTCGTTCATGTTGTTGCAATGGCCTCATGGAATAATTTGTCTTCTCAGAGCAAGTATGGTTCTATCATATAGTCCAACCTTACTTTTGAGCATTTAATTTTTAGATTGCCATGTTGTGACCCACTTTGCACATGTCTGTGAAGGTGTGATATTTTATGACACACAAGTGTCTATCTGGCATTTTGTCTTCCACCAACCTCATTCCAACAATCTCACCTGTCAAACTTGGTTTAACCAATCCGTTGAATGGTATATTCATTAGAGTTTTCAGCCAATATCTCTCCAGTGGCCACCTGTACCTGTTCTGCTTCTTTTCAGCCGTACATTTATGTGCAAAATGATTCAGCTTGTTGCAGTGAAAACAGTGGTTTCCCTACACTGGACATAACGTGATCTGTTTTGCATGATGTCTTGTGCAGTATTTGTTTCCTGCCCTTTGTGCCTGGAGTATCCATTGTCATGTTGCAAGACTTGCTCAGTTCTGCTATGAATATGCTTTAGCTGTTGATTCACAACTTCAGCACTTCTGCACAGGTCAGTACTCTTCTAAGTTTGTCTTCTGTCAGTAGGCATGCTTTCACGTTTCACCTTTTCCCTCATATAGTCCTGTCCTTAACTAGCTCAGCCTATAATTATGCAAGTTAGAAGGTTTCCGCAAGCTTTGTTAATGATATTGCATGTTTGATATGAAAAGATTAATTCCAGAGATGAAAGGTTTGTTTTATGAGGAGAGATTGAGTGGTTTAGGCTCATACTTGCTTGAATTTAGCAGGATGAGAGACTTCGTTGATGTGTATAAGATGCTAAGGGGGAATTGACAAAGTAGATGTAAAGCAGATGTTTCCTTGTGGGGTAATCTAGAACAAGAGGTCATAATTTTAGGATAAGGGGTGGTAGGTTTAAAACCGAGATGAAGAGGAATAACTTCTCTCAAAGGCTTGTTAATCTATATAATTCAATATCAGACTGTGGACACCAGGGCACTCAATAATTTTGAAGAGGAGATAGATTTTTCATTAGTAATGGGTTAAAAGGTTATGGGGAATGGTAAGAAATGTTGAGTTGAGTTGAGTTGAACTGAGATGAGATGAGATCAGCCAGAAATATATTAAAAGGAGAAGCAGGCTCAAGAGGTTGAATTGCTTATCCCTGCTCCCAGTTTTTCACTTTTTCACTTTGTTCCCTCGTACCAAATGTGTACCTATTCCTACATAATATTAACTTGGGGCTGAAAGCATATCCTTAAAGCTTTTAAAATTTCAGTCATGTTTCTGCTCATTCAAGATTTAATGTCGTGGAACATCTTGGTTTGGAGAGCAGCAAGTTCTGGAGCACTAGTCTTTAGTACTGTTACTGGAATGTTGTCAGCCATTTGTCATAGCCTTTGTAGTAGCTGAAAAATGTGTTGTTGGAAAAGCGCAGCAGGTCAGGCAGCATCCAAGGAGCAGGAGAATCGACGTTTCAAGCATAAGCCCTTCTGGCCTGACCTCCTGCGCTTTTCCAGCAACACATTTTTCAGCTCTGATCTCCAGCATCTGCAGTCCTCACTTTCTCATAGCCTTTGTAGTATCCACTGGCTCCAGCCATTTCATGATATCACATCAAGTAAACTGAATTGGCTCAAGACTGGTATCTGTGACGCTGGGGATCACTGGAGGGGGCAGAGATGAATTATCCAATCGGCACTTACAGCTGAAGGTTGCTGTGAATGCTGTTTGATTTTGCTGATGATTGAGAGTAAACTGGGACACGAACTGGCCAGGTTGGATTTATCCTGCTTTTTGTGTGCACATTTTCCACATTGCTGGGTAGTGCCGGTATTGCAGTCATACTTGAAGAGCTTGGCTATGATGCAACTAATTCAGGAGCACATGTCTTCAGTGCTATTGTCAAAATATTGTCAGTGCCCTTAACCCTTGCAGTATCTACTACCTTTAGCTATTGCTTGACATCATGTGGAGCGAATCAGATTGCCTGAAGACTGATACCTTTAAAGCTAATGACCAAAAGGTGTAGGCCTTTCACCCACTGACTGTGCTTTGTTGTTAAATAAAATTATGGCTCATCCGCTAATCCTCAGCATATTTGACCTCATCTTCATAACTCTACTTGTTGCAGATAATCTATTTAGCTGTCCTTCTCCATTCACGATTGAATATGGTTGGACTACAAAGCTAACCCATGGGTTGTGGGATCACTTAGCTGCATCTATTGCTTGCTGATTTTATTGTTTGCCATGCAAGTTGTCCTGTGTTATTATTTCATCAGTGTTGACCCGTAACTCAAGGGTAATGGTGAAGTGCCAGGTCAAGAGTTTACATCTTGTGGTTGAATACAATTTTCCTACTGATGACAATCCACAGCACCTCATAGATGCCTAGATTTGAGTTGCTACATTTGTTTGCAATCTGTTCCATTTAGCATCATGGTAGTGCCACACATCACAATGAATGGTATCTTCAGTGTGAATATGGAACTTTGCCAGCTCAAGGATTATGCAATGGTCACTCCTATCAATAAAGTCGTGTACTTGTTCATTCACGCACCATCTTCCACAGATCCAGCCTGACCACTATATCCTTTAGGACACAGCCAGCTTGATCAGTAGTCGTGTTACTGAGCCAATCTTTGATGGGCGTTGAAGTCTCCCAGAGTACCATGTGTGCTGCTACCATCCATTGTGCCCCTTCCAAACTGTGCTCAACATGGAGGAGCTCTGATTCATCACCCAAATGGAAGGGATAGATGGTAATCAGCAGTTGGTTCTCTGGCCCAGGGTGTTTGATCTGATGCCCTATGACTACATGGGGTTCAGAGTCAATTGTCATTGTATAGCTTCAAGTGATATTCTATAACAACTCTCGGGGAAACTCCCTCCCAACTATATAACAATGAATGTAATGCCACCTTCAGTGAGTCTGTCTTCCTGGTAGTGTAGGGCATATCCAGGTATGCTGATGGTGGTGTCTGCATCATTGTCTGTAAGGTATGTTTTGGTGAGTATGACTTTATCAGACAGTCCCTTGATTATGAAATCTTTCAACTTTGGCACAGGCCCCTAGATATTAAGAGGATCGACAAGGTTGGGCTTGCTATTGTTATTTATTTCCAGCATCAAGGTTGTTGCTGGGTGGTCAGTCTGATTTATTCACTTTTCCTAAACTAGATACATCTAGTGGCTTGCTAGGCCATTTCAGAGGGCATTTAAGAGTGGGTCTGGAGTCATATGGAGGCCACACCACTTAGATTTCATTTTTCTAAGAACGTTAGTGAAGCAAATGCTGTTTTTCCAACAATTGACAATGGCTTCATGGTCATCATTGTACTAGCTTTTAATATCAATTTATTAGTTGAATTTAAATTTCACCAGCTGCCGTGGTGAGATCTGAATCTTGTCCCCACAGCAATAGCTTGGGCCTCTTGATTACTGGTCCAGTGGTGTTACCATTATGTCAGTACCTTCCCACTTACTATATTGCCTTTGTTACAAATGACTATTATTTCTTGCTTAATGCTTTGTCCAATTTATACATACTGTTAAAGAGACTATTAATTGCCCCCATCAATATTTTTGAACCTTGTTAGTCCCTAATGTCCAACTATATTAATGCTAGTTCTCGATCTGGAGCCTAGATCCTCCCACACTATTGTCCTTATGTTATCCTTCACTATCATGGCTACTACTCCTCCATTTTTTTTCCTTTGTCAATTATTGTATCACCTGCACTGTTTCATAATTGGTTCAGATACATGTTTTCTTTTCACATATTTGTTGAAAGAAGATTTGTAGTTAGCTTTGGTATTGCAATAAGGAAATGTAAATGGTGAGATTGTGAGAGCATCAGCCAAGATAAACTAAATATTTGTCTGGACTAAATTCTATTTTGAGTAAAAAAAATGTGAAGTTTCTGGAAAGACACTACACCTTACACAAATGAGTGGTTTGTACAGTAATTAAGATCCACAGTGCCATCTACTGGTGAAAATATTCCTTGCATCATTGTCAAGAATTCCAAGGCTAAATTGACGTATATTTTGTTTTGGTGGGACTGCATTCCAAAGTTTTTCTTTAGAAAATATATCTGTTTCATGTTAATCTTTTCTTTATGACCTATAAAAAAGAATAGTAATCCACAGCTAACTAGCAAATTATATGTAAAATGCTGGATTGTAATGTGGTCATGTGGTTTTTATAATGGGTATCTTTTGAGCATTTGTTTTTGCTTCTGTTCGAGAGGAATTTGTTTTATTTTTGATAATTTGAGCCTTTCGTACATTTTAGCCATATTTGTTTAATTTTGAAGGTAACTTTCATCTCTAATCTTGGAGTAAATATGGAGTGGATTTGTGTTTTGTCTTCGAGATTAGACCGAATACACCAGAGCTCTTGTCATTCACAAGTAAAGGCTAGTACTCAATGAGAAGTGACCTTTTTCACAGGACTTAGAGATGGAATTTGTGTTAGCTATGGCTCAGTTGGTAGCAATCTCATCTCTGAGTCAGTTTACATCAGTACAGTACTGATGAGTGCTGCACTGTAAGAGCTACCAGCTTTCAGACGAAATGTTAAAGAGAGAACACACACCCCACATGCACACACAGCCCACAGCCCCTTCACAGGCACACACATTTCCCACACATGCGCACCCCCTTCTCCCTCCGTAACACACAACCACTCCACTTGTGAGGATGCAAATGGCTCTATTTCAGAGAGCAGTAAGGAAGTTATCCCCAGTTCCCTGACCTGTGTTTTTCCCTAATCAATATCATAAACATCCCATCCAGTAATTATCATATTGCTGTTTATGAGAGTTTGTGCACAGACTGCCGTGGTTCCTATATTACACCAGTAACTAGATTTCAGAAATGCTTCATTAGCTGTAAAGTGGAAGAAAGCTCCTTGGAAGAAAAACTACATAAGACATATTTTCCATTCTCTTCTGTTGCTGTATGTGGAACCTTGTGTTGAAGAGAGTGCACATCGATTAATCTACTCAGGGGAGTTTCATAGGGATACAATAAGGAACTGTAAAGTCTGTTTCTTTTATAACAGCTGATATTAAACGGATATTTATTTCCCAGCCTGAAATTCTGTTCATCTACTTCTAAGTTTTTTGTGTCACTGTTTCCTTGTTTCTTTCCCTTAACTATTATTATTGTGGATATAATTCTCTAATCCCAGCTGCTACAAGTGACCAGTCTTTAAAAATATTTTTTGGAAAGCTGAGGAAGGAGTTTGAACGAGAACTGCTGCCCATACTATTGCTATTAATTCAAGCATGTGCTTCACTGGAATTTTTTTTAAAAGCAGTAAATGCTAGAAATATTCAGCAAGTCTGGTAGCATCTATGGACAGAGAAACAAAGTTAAATGTTTCGGTTCAATTACTTTTTAAAATTTGAAAAGTTTGATATGTTACAGGTTTCATACCAGTGAAAGGTACAGGACAGCAAAAGGAAGGGAGCGAATATCTATGATGAGGCTGAAGGCAGGACAAAAGTGATGTGGTGCAGAGCAAAAGTGAATGCTAATAGGAAAAGTAAATTAACAAAAGATTTGTTTACAGAAAGTGTGGTCTTGCTGGTGCTGACTACAACTAAACTGAGAGAAAATATAAAGCAAAGTCCAGTCTGCAAGGAGAAAGAAAATGAAATAGGAATGGGGAATACATGAAATCGTTATCCAGTGTTCAGTTCAGAGGGTAATTTTTATCTCCATAGATGCTTCCTGATCTGAATGTTTCCAGTATTTTCTGTTTTTATTTCACATTCACAGAATTTTGCATCTTTATAGCATGTATTAATTTCTAAAACTTTTTTATTCACAGTATTTGTTAGATGATAAGATATATCTCCATTTTGTTGGTTTGCTGTTTGTTCTCAGTGGTGAGTGGGCATACTGCACAAACAGCATTGTGAATGTTGCTCCTGGTGTTGCAGGAATCCTGCTTGCTGTTGCTAATGTGTCTCCCTGGATAGTAAAGTTTTCCATGTTGTTGTTGTTAGTCATCTTCTGGTTTACCAGCTCGAGTGCAAGTCAAATATGCTTACTGGTTTTTGTCTAAATTATGTATGACCTTGGGGGTCTCTGTTTCAACATCAACTTTTGCTGGGCTCCCGGCTTTTCGATTGGATCCTGAATATGTACATTTTGTCCATTCAGTCCTTCAGGGAACAATTGATATGGTTGCTGAAGTGTTGACCTCCTCTTTCTTGTGTTTCAGTGAAGTGTTCTTGGTCACCTTTGCTTGGAAGAGTAAATTTATATTTTATTCCATTCAGCAGCTTTGTAGGTTATTTCATTTTAACCTTGAGAGCCATGGGTCGGAATGACAATAAATCTTGGTTTGGATTGTCTTTTGGCATTTCGTAAAAATTCATTTGATCGTCTTTCTATAAACTCATGTCTCAGAGTAGTATGGTGATGATATTAAACCAATGCTGTTTAGTGAATTCCTTAAATTTTCTGGAGGCACGTTTTGGTGCATTGTCACATATTAATGTTTCTGAACTCCCTTGCTCAATAAACAGAGCTTCTGATTGTTTTGGGTTTTCAATTCCTTCATCTTCTGGATAAAACCACATCTTTCATCTTACGAATGAAAACAAACTTTGAGCGCCAGTCTGTTTCGATAAGGCACCATTCTTGATTATGAGAAAGTGAGGACGCCAGATGCTGGCGATCAGAGACGAGAGTGGGGTGCTGGAAAAGCATGGCAAGTCAGGCAGCATCAGGGCCTGATCCTCGGATGCTGCCTGACCTGCTGAGCTTTTCCAGCACCCCACTCTCGATACCATTCGTAATTGTGTATGAACAAATCAGCTCCTCCCATCTATGTGACGCTTAAATAGCTATCTGTCATCTTTCTGCTGTGTTTTCTGTACTTTTTTGCACATCTGTCACACAGTACATGTAGTCACCATGTTTTCAAATTATTTGTAGATATCTATTCAATGCTTAACTGATTTAGCTGTGAGTTTTAATTTTTCTGTTCCCATGTGCCCTTCATGTATCGTTTCGAGAAGATTTTCCTGCATTGTTTTGGAAATGATTATTCTGGATCTATTGACATGTCATCTGATCGAGCAGTACAGTCATATTGCCAGCTGTGTCTTATGAGGGCATCCCAGATCAATCACTGAAAGAGCATCTGTAGCTTCTTTTCTTTGCATCCTGTAGGTGGTGATTTTTTTCTGACTAGATCTCTAATCTTTTGCTTACCCTATGGCAATTAACCAAGATGAAATATCTGCCAGCACCATTTCTCTTGTCATGAATTTCAGAATAAAATTATATTTTATAAACCTCAAGAGTAACCTCTTTGGTTTTGCCTCTGCATTGCACAAATGTTTCTTGTAGATCTGTGCTACTGGACAGCAATCAATCCCCACTGTGAACTGCCTCCCATGGAGACATGTGTTGAACTTCTCCTATCTACATGCAACTGCCAAAGCACGCTCTCTCTATATTGGCATATTTAGACTCAACTGAAGGTGGAACTGGAGTTATGGACATTATTAACTTTGCTTCTTGCACCAAGACTGTTTCCAATTCTTGTGGAAGCAGAGTAACACTTTTTTTTTGTCCTAAAATGTCAGACTTTTTTCCTGTATGTTATCTTCAATTTCGAGTATCACATTTTCCAGTTGTTGCATTGAAACACTTTGAGTATATTTGTATCTGTTCAGGGGGTGCATTTCACTGGTTGAATATCTTCAACCCTAAGTGTTGCATCACTCACCTATGGTTAATGGGGATAATCTACAAAGGCTCAATCCAATATTGTAGAACCAAAGCAAGGCATTCGACAAGGTTCCCCATGGGAGACTGATTAGCAAGGTTAGATCTCATGGAATACAGGGAGAACTAGCCATTTGGATACAGAACTGGCTCAAAGGTAGAAGACAGACGGTGGTGGTGGAGGGGTTTTTTTTCAGACTGGAGGCCTGTGGCCAGTGAAATGCCACAAGGATCGGTGCTGGGTCCACTACGTTTTGTCATTTACTTAAATGATTTGGATGTGAGCATAAGAGGTACAGTTAGTAAGTTTGCAGATGACACCAAAATTGGAGGTGTAGTGGACAGCGAAGAGGGTTACCTCAGACTACAACAGGATCTTGATCAGATGGACCAATGGTCTGAGAAGTGGCTACATTCTAGGAAAACAAATCGTAGTAGGATTTATACGCTTAATGATAAGGTCCTAGGGAGTGTTGCTGAACAAAGAGACCTTGGAGTGCAGGTTCATAGCTCCTTGAAAGTGGAGTTGCAGGTAGATAGGACAGTGAAGAAGGCGTTTGGTATGCTTTCCTTTATTGAGTACTGGAGTTGGGAGGTTATGTTGCGGCTGTACAGGACATTGGTTAGGCCACTGTTGGAATATTGTGTGCAGTTCTGGTCTCCTTTCTATCGGAAGGATGCTGTGAAACTTGAAAGGGTTCAGAAAAGATTTACAAAGATGTTGCCAGGGTTAGAGGATTTGAGCTACAGGGAGAGGCTGAACAGGCTGGGGCTGTTTTCCCTGAAGCGTCGGAAGCTGAGGGGTGACCTTATAGAGGTTTACAAAATTATGAAGGGCATGGATAAAGTAAATAGGCAGTGTCTTTTTCCTTCGGTCAGGGAGCCTAGAACTAGAGGGCATAGGTTTAGGTTGAGAGGGGAAAGATATAAAAGAGACCTAAGGGGCAACTTTTTCACACAGAGAGTGGTATGTGTATGGAATGAGCTGCCAGAGGAAGTGGTGGAGGATGGTACAATTGCAACATTTATCAGGCAGCTGGATGGGTATATGAATAGGAAAGGGTTTGGAGGGATATGGGCCAGGTGCTTGCAGGTGGGACTAGATTGGGTTGGGATATCTGGTCGGCATGGACAGGTTGGATCGAAGGGTCTGTTTCCATGCTGTACATCTCTAACTCTATGAACTGTTATAATGACATAGACATACAGTTAACATCTTTTACTTTGCCTCTCTCAGCCACATTATCCCTAAATGTGAAATCCAAGTTCCCCCATAAGCTGTTAACATGACATTGTTCACTTCCAGAAAACCTTTTCTATGATAAATATTTTCTTCCAAACTTTGCAGAAAAGTCTATTTTAGTCTGATGTTACTTTGTGCACTGGTTTTGTGAGCTTATTTCTGACTTCCTTCTTCATCTGAGTGGTTGTTTGAATTTCTTTTTCTCTGGGGAATATTGCATCCAAACCTTTTATGTAATTATATGGTTCATATGTCTAATGAGTTCTCAGACTTAGTGGCATATTTCTGTATACAAAGGAACGTCAATTATCCGGCATTCGATTAACTGAATTTCGGATTATCTGAACAAGATCGCATGGTCCTGATGTTTGGCTAACTATGTTATCTGGCACTCGATTAACGGAACAAAATACTCCTTGCCCATGTATGTTTTAGTTTCCTTTCATACCCATTCACCCTGGAGTCCAGGGGTAATGTAAGATTGCCTACTATTGACATCAAGGCCTCATTTGACCAAGTGTAGCATAATGGAACTCTAGCGAAACTGAAGTCAATAAGAACTGGGGAGAAACGTCTCCACTAGTTGGAGTTATACCTAGCACATAGGAAGTTGGTTGTTTGAGATCAATCATTTCAGCTCCAGGACATCTCAGGGTATGTATTTTCTAATCAAACAAGTTCAGAGATATTCTTTCACACCTTTGGAGTTGATCAGACTTGAACTTGGGCCTCCTGATCTGGATGTAGGAACAGTCCTATCACATCACTAGAGCTGTCACTTCTCAGGGTAGTGTCCTAGATCCAACTACCTTCATCAGTTACCTTCCCAGCATTGTAAAGTCAGAACTGGGTTGCTTGCTAATGACTGCATCATTTGTAGCTCCTTAGATATTGAAACAATAACTGACCAAATGCAGCAAGAAAAGGACAATATCTAGGTTTGGGCTGAAAAGTGACAAGTAACATTCATGCCACGCAAGTGCTGGCAATGACCATCTCCAAGACTAATCTAACATCACATTGGCATCACTGAATACCCTATTATCAACATTCTGGGGTTTTCCATTGACCAGAAACTCCATTGGGCTAGCCACATAAATACTGAGGTCAGAGGCTAGGAATCCTACAACAAGTAGCTCATCACTTGACTTCCCCCAAACCCTGTCTACTATCTACAAGGCAGAAGTCAGGAGTGTGATGGAATATTCCCCACTTACCTGGATGAGTTAAGCTCTCAAGAAGTTGGACACCATCCAGGTCAAAGCAGCGCATTTGATTGGTACCACATTCTCAAACGTTCACTCTCTTTAGCTCTGTTAAGATGCACTGAAGAAACTCATCAAGGCGCCTTAGACAGCACTTTCCAAACCCATGGCCACTACCTTCTTGAAGAACAAGGAGAAGAAATACATCACAACCTGTAAGCTCCCTTCCAAACTACGCACTCAAAACATTGCTGTTTCTTCATTCGCTGGGTCAAACTCCTGGAAATCTCTTCCTCACGGGATTGTAGGTGTACTTCCATCAACTGAACTGCAACAATTTAAGAAGGGAACTCACTGCCAGCTTCTCGACAGCAACTAAGGATGGACAACAAAATTGTGGCCCAGCCAGCAATACCTATACCCCAATGGGCCGTGGCCCAGCCAGCAATGTCCATATGCCATGAATGTTTAAAAAAACGTCATGTTGCTCTAGCACCAGTGAGTCATCTATTATGTTCAAGCTTCATTTTGTACATTATTTTTCCCTAGTGCTTGGTCTTTCCAGTATCTTTTCAGATTGAGCTTATGTAGGACTGATTCCTCAGTTTTAAAATTTGTGGTCATACACTGCTGTTGAGCTCCTTTTTCTCCATTTGGTGTACATTCAGTTGTTGTTTCACTGCATTCACCCTGCTACCTTTCTCTTGGCTGAACTGAAGGCTAACCTGCTTGGTTATTCAAAATAGACATTTGTCTGCTTGTGGCTTTGTGCTCTGATTTTGTCAACAGCCCGCAATATTGTGAGCTTGTCCTTTTCTGATTTGTACTTTCTGTATCTCAGGGTGCACAGATGTCCAACTTGTTTGATCTTATCTGCCTTTCATCTGTATCCTTAAGCTTACATTTTCTGGCTGCATTTTGCAATCTTGTTACAAAATTATCAGTTGGCTAACCTAATTCATACCTGAGGCCTTGAAATTCATACTGATAAGCCGAATGTTTTGATTTTGGCTAGTTTAAAAGAAGTAAAGCTACCATGGATCACTCTGTCATTATAGTGAATTGATTGGTGGTGGTTTAACCTAAGGGTCACCACATCTCAGTTCAGAGGTTGAGAAGGAGAGTCCTTCATGGTAACCTCAGCCAGTGTGAGAATTGAACCTACACTATTGGCATTACTCTTTCACAAACTGAGCTAACCAAACCCCCATGACATGGTCGCTGAATCTTTCAAATGTTTTGCCTGGGTCATTTTCAGTAAGCTCGCAGTTAAATAAATAGAATCTTTCAATTCCTGCCTAGAAAAGGATGCAGCTGACAAGCTGTTCATTACTAGTGCCTTTTAGGAAACTATTGAATGTCAGTATACAATGTAGTTTTAAGTCTTCAGACTATATAATCAGTTTCCCAGTTTATCATGGGTTGTGACTATGCATTCATTGCTATGCAAGTCAGTATTCCTTTTTTGTTGTTTTTGCATGAGGCACTCAGTTTTTCTTTCTCACATTCTTGAATTAATTTAGGTCAGTTTTCCAATGAGGTTTAAACTAATGTAAAATGTTTTAAAGTTATTCTCAAACATTTGCTGCCATCATATTTATTATGCCTCCTAATTCCCATATGTTAGAAATGAAAAGCACTTCAGACTTTCAAAGTTTGAAGCTCTTTATGTTTAGTACGGCTTGCCATGCTGCCTGAAAAGAATTCAGCTTTAGGCCACTGTACTGTCACATGTCAGAAGACACCCTGTGCAGCTGTGAATGTGGCCTCCTGAAATACCTACACATCACAATTGCTTCTTGGATAATGAAAATAGAAAGCACTGTAAAAACTCAAATAGGGCTGATAGCATTTGTGGTGAGAGAAGCAAAGTTACCATTTCAAATCACTCTAACTCTTCTTCAGATATACTTTTCATTGGATCGGAAACAGTAACTCAGTTTCTATCATAGCACATGCTGTCAGACATACTGAGTTTCTTAAGCATTTCCTGTTTTAATTTCAGAAGTCCAGCATGAGCATGTGCAATACTTTGCTTTTAATTGAATTGCTTCTTGGCTAGTTATTACCTTTACATTAATACAACAATATGTAAATACTAACTGTGCTACACAAGGGATCAAGATTGTTGGAACCGGGAAGAAGCAAGTGGTCAAGTTAGGCCTGAATGAACAAGTGCTTAGAGAGATGGGATTGTCGTTGAGGATTTGTTGGGTGGGCAAGGACAGCACATTGCAGAGATACTTCTCTGAGCTGATAGATTTAGAATGAATCCATGGTAATAGACAACTAAGGATTGGAGGCAGCATGAAGCAATAAGTCATCAAATCTCAAATTTGATTGATCTCTTTGAAATTTGAAGTTGTTGTTTATCGTAGACTAATCGTTTGTCACTTTTGTTTTGCTCTTATTAATTGCTGGGAGTATTGTGAGTGCTGTACTTCAACTCACTGATTCTTTTCCCTCTTCTTTATGATTGACGGACCTCTTTAGTTTTCAACCCATATGAATTAGAGACCTTGTGGTTCAGTGAAATCTAAGAAGAGAACCAATGATCTGCTTGTTCCAGGATCTGTCTTCTGGGTGTCTATCCATTGTCACTTGGCTGCATATTTTTCCATTTTTAACTGGGTTATTGTGTGGTCAGCTTTTATTAATTGTTGATTATGTATTGACCATGGTTCAGTGGATAGCCATCCCACCACTGAGTTAGAAGGTTGTGCACTCAAGTCCCACTGTGGAGTCTTGAGGACATAATCTAGGCTGACACTCTGTGCTGTACTTTCAGAGACTCAACCTTTTAGATGGAAATTTTAAGTTCAGCCCTGCAACAATATAACAATACCCCTAGCATCAATGTAAAATATCCATGGCATTATTACGAAGTGTGCAGTGGAATCTGTATCCTGACCAATATTTATCTCTAAGCCGATATCATAGCAAACAAATTATCAACTGACTAATTCATGGTATTTTGGGGACCTTGCTGTGTACAAATTGGTTGCTGCATTTTCCACAGTGATTAAACTCCCAACTGTTTCACTTGCTATGAAGTTCCACAAAAAGTTAGGACGGTTCATATAAACTAAAGGGTATAATTCTGAAAAGATTGCTCCATTGGTTACCACTCTTTTTAGATATTCCATTACCCTCAAGATGCAAATTACACAAGCAGGATTAGTGAAATGAAAATTAATTTCAAATGTTCCATTTTAGTTAGGTGAAGAATGTGTTTTGACATAATTATACAAAAGAAGTTAAAAATAAATGTGTTTTGAATAGAAAATATAGTGTGGCATTCTGAATGTTTTATGTATTATGAGCAATTTGTGGGAGCACTTCATAATTCTTGGGCCAACTGTAGTGGGGCTTATGCCCAGCCTGTATTTGTTGGTGATGAGGATGCAATGATTGCAATGCTGTATGCATAATATGTGTATACATAGAATTGACAATTGTTTGTACATTGACAATCATTGTTTGTAACCCAATAGCAGTTGGTTGAACACAGTTGTATCCTGCTGCTTACCAGGAGTTGATATTGGTGGTGACTTTGTTCTTTTAAATTTATTGAAAAATTTGCTCAAACTTGCTGTATTGCTTTTCATAACACCACTGAGGTTGGCTATGGTTGTTTACGTTGTGAATCCCGACGCTCAAAAGCAGTAGTTTCAATACTGATCATGTTGCAGCCTGCAGTGGGCAATGGTATAGGATTTCTGCATCATGTTGATAATCCCCAGTCACTTGCAAGAATCTAATTGTAGTTGGAATTCTAGTGCGTCAGTAATAAATTCCTGATTTCATATGCAAGGTATTTTAAGTAATCATATATTGTTATTGTTCACGTACATTGTACACTGAAAATGCTTGCTGTCAAGTTTGCCTATACGATAAGGATATGGTAAAATGAGATGAGCACTAGTGGCTTTCCAATAGCATTGATACAATGCAGCACTCTAACATTTGGTGCTATAATGAATAAGAAGATAACAAGTTTATTCCACCACCTATTGTTAACTTCCTGATGTTAACTGCTCTGCTGTAAAGGACACTAAACAAAACACAAGCGGATTCCCTTGCGGAGAGAAGATTGGAACGTATTTGTTCCGAAATGACTGTTAGCTATCTTCTAGCCATGAGCGTGTAGCAAATGTTGGCATTAACCCTGAAACAGCTGGATTATGTAATGTCTTAGTGAGGGAGGTGGGAACAATGACTCTATGTTGGAGACTAATTGAAAAGCCCAAAGATGATGTGCTAATGAATCAGTTGTGGACAGCCTCAGGAGTTTAAACGTTTAGAAATCTTTCCTACTTACATGAACTCTGGGGGCAAAAACCCATGAATTGTTCAGTGACTGACCACCATTGTAATCAAATTGCAAATCTAAACTTTGTTATCTTTCAATTTTGATTTTGGTCTGGAATCTGAAATGCCTAGTTTTACCATTAACTGAGATCATATCATTTTCAGCATTCAAAACTCTGCCAATCTCAGTCTTGAATGCACTCATTGACTGAGAATTCACTTGAAGAGTATGATGCTGGAAAAGCACAGCCAGTCAGGCAGCATTCGAGGAGCAGGAGAATTGACGTTTTGAGCATAAGCTCTTCTTCAGGAAGCTTACCAGTCACTTAACTCAAGTCACTTGCTGTCTTGGAAAGGCTGTTTTAAACTCTCTCTACAAAACTGACTTTTCTGATAAAGAGCTTATGCTCAACATCTGATCTCCTGCTCATTGGATGCTGCCTGACCAGCTGTACTTTTCCAGCACCACACTCTCGACTCTGATCTCCAGAATCTACAGTCCTCACTTTCTCCAAACTGAGAATCCACTGCCTTGTGGAATAGAGCACACCAAAGATTGACAACCTCTGAGAGAAGAAGCTTCTCCCCATCTCAGTCTTAAAAGATCAAGCCCCCTGTACTTGAGACTATCAACTCGAGCTCTGGAATCTCCAGCCTGGACAAACAAGTTATCAGCATCTCCACTGTCAAGCCCTTGAGAAATTGCATGCTTTAATGAGATCTCATCTCATTCTTTCACATCCAGAGAATTAGTGATGTAGTGGTATGTCACTAGACTAGCAATCCAGAACCTCCAGCTCATATTCTGAGGAAATGAGTTTGAATCCCACATGGCATATGGTGAAATTCCAATTCAATAAAAATACACTAGAATAAATGAGGATGACCATATAACCATGTAATTGTCATAAAAACCAATCTGATTCACTAATGTCTTTCAGGGAAGGAAATCTGCTATCCTTATCTGGTCTGGCCTACATGTGATTCAGGGTTCATAGCAGTGTGGTTAACTCCTAATTGCCACTTGGAAATTAGGGGTGGGCAATGTACGTCGGCCTTGCCAAAAGTGCATATCCCAAGAACAAAGTTTCCCTCCTTGCCGCACGTTGTTTTGGCTTGGATCTATATTACTACTGCATTAGTGTCACTGTGTCAAAATGCTAGAACTCACTCCCCAATAAAATTATGGGTGTACCTACAATGTTCAAAAGGCAGTTCATTACCACGACCACAAGTAGTTATGGACAATAAGTTCTGGCCTAAGCAGCAACAACCACATCCTGTGAATACATTTTTTAAAATCTGCATGATCTCAATCTCTCTGAGTTGCACTAACTCGCACTGCCATAAAACTACCTTGGTCCAGCTTAATTTCGTCTGGCAGTCGATCTAAAAGCATGTTGCCTTCCTGTCAAGGATTGAAAGATTCAACAACTGGAGGATACTAACCCTCCTCTGGATCCTCTTTCCCTTCACGTCCTTCCTGACCTCATCTGTCCCTCATTCCAATGACATCTCTTGCTATGTATTCAGATTAGCTTTTGACCTTCCCCTTTCTGACCCTGAAGATCTGTGATCAGTGAAGGCCTCAGCCTCATCATTTTAAGCACCCACCACGTTCATTTTGAGTTCAACACAATATTGTTCTTTTATCATCTCTGCACCCACTTCTTTAGCCAGTTCCCTTCCCCTGCACAGTGGATCATTTTCCTAGTCTACAATATTCTCCCTTGATCTTCACCTCACTTTCTTGTGCTTTAACTTTGTTTTTATTTAAGAACTATTCATTTGAAGTTAGCTGCCTCAATTTCTGTGCTTCCATCTTTCCTTCTGGTTCCTTATGAACTTACAGCATTATGGTCCCTAACATTGACACCAAACCTGCTGATAGAGGTGATGCTGTTCTTGTTTGGCATACCTTTTGCATCTCTTTTTGTTTTTTCTGCCTTGCTTTCAAGCAGCAGCTGTAAATGATGCTGCCATTCCCACCACCTCTAGACACTTATTTGTATCTTGTCCCATCTCTATTTGGCCTTACACCATCATGTCTTTTAATATCCATCACAGACCTGCTTTTTGTTTTTTTTTCCTTCACCTCCTTTTTGATTTGCTTAAAACCTGATGATACTCTAAATTTTCCTAATTCTTAAAGAAAGTTGTTGATTTTAATCATTAACTCTGTTGCTATCCCCACAGATGCTTCCAAATCTACTGAGTATTTCTGGTGGTAATTGTTTTTATTTCAGATTTTTACCATTTGCAGTATTCTATTTCAATATACCTCTTGGCAGGCTTTTTTTTTGTCATCCTCAATGATTACTTTGCTACCTGGCTTTAAAGTGTCAGCAAACTTTATGCATTTCACTTGATCCCCTAATTCTAAGTCTCTGATGTAGGTTATAATCAGCTGAGAGCTGAGGCCCAAGCATTGACCTCACATCACCTACTGTCATTGTGAAAAGCAATCATTTATTCCTACTCTTCATTTTTGATCCTTCAATTAATCCTCACCTGATGCAGTACATTGTTCCCTATAAATTCTACAATTCCTATGCTCCTATAACAATCTCGAGTTCAACTTATCAAATGCTTAATGAAAATCAAAATATACTACATCAACTGATTTTTCCTGCTCCCTTTTTAAGTAATTTTCCCTCAAAAGTGACATGTTCAATAAACATAAATGAGTGATTGATCAGTTGAATGTTATAGTCATGGGAAGCATGAGGACATCAGCACATGCTTGATTGGTGACCATTTCTCTATTCGTGTTCCTTCCAGGAAAAGGGCGCTAGATTATATTAGAGCTGAAATTGTTCGGACAAGCTGCTGGATGAACTTGTTTTGTAGGAATACAGATATTTTTAATCAGCCTCTTCAGACATGTTATTGACACATCTCTGGAGCAAGGTGGGGCTTGAACTCTGACCCAGAGGCAGGGATACTGCCACTGTATCACAACACCCCAGTGTAGGAATTATATATTTGTTGAGTACATCCAAATGTTAATTATTTCACTGCAGCATCTTATGGTGTTTCTAGTAGCTAAGAGATCATACTGTCTAAAGCCATAGCGGCTACAGTTGATGATGCTGTCTTCTCAGCCAGCAGGAACAAACTCTAGTTTTAACTTACTCAGCAGAATGGGGCTAAGTCTTTAGGTCAAAAACTAATGAAATTAGCTACTTCCAGGCAGGATTATTAACTTTAGGAGGTAGCAATGTATTATTTATTAAGTAAGCAAAAGTTGCATTGATTAATTTAGATCATAATGTATAGCACTTTGACCATTGGAACCCATGGTTATTTTGGATTGGCCTTGAGAAATTTGTTTAGATGATAAATCAATTAATGTGGAGAATTCAAGCCACTGAGAGACAGTACACCTCGTTTCCTTGCTGCCTTGGAAGTAACTAAATCTCTTCTGCCAATCTAGAGCCAATAACGTTTTAGAATACACAAGACCCAGTGATCAATAGAAAGCTTTCACATTTCAAGACTTTCTCTGTAGCAAACTAAAAACAACGTAGACCAAACATTTAACAGTCACCTTGTATTCTGAACTGTAGGAAAGGTTCTTTCCCTCACTAATTAATCCAAGAAAAAATCTTTACGTGAGCATTCTCTCCTCACGGAAGATATCAACTTTACAATGGAGTTGCACAGTCCTTCCTGCTTTGCAGCAGACTCCCTTTTCCTATCATACCAAGGCAAACCTTCCACTGTGCTTTAGAAAGTTCCTATGTTAGTCTTCCAAGGCAGAGATGTGTTAGTAATGTCACTGAACTTGTAAACCAGAGCCCCAGGCTAACGTTCTCGGGACATGGGTTCAAGTCCCACCAAAACTGAAAGTTAAATTTGAATTTGATAAAAATGTGGAATTAAGAGTTAGTTTGTTGTTGATAATGTAACCATTATCAATTATCGCAAAGACCTATCTGGTTCAGTAATGTCCTTTAGAGTATGAAATCTGCCACCCTTACCTGGTCTGGATTGCATGTAACTTGAGATCAACAGCAAAATGATTGACTCTTAAAAGCCTTTAGATTTGGCCTAGCAATCTATTAAGTTGTATCTAACCATTATAAAGTCTAAACAAAGGAATGAAACTGAATGGGTCATCAGGTATCGACCTAGACACCGGACACTAGAATGGCAAAACTAGCCATCTCAAGTATGCACAGTCCACCAAAATAAATTTGGGGCTTATGCCTAAATTTGGAGACTTGTGCCACAGAATAGTCAAGCAACAGCCTGATAAAGTCATACTCTGAAAATCATACCTTGCAGACTATACCCCAAGCTTCAAGATCACTCTTCCTTGATGTGTCCTGTCTGATTAGAGGACAGACCACCACAGGTGGCAGCATGTATTATATATTAATGAGCAAGATGTCCTGTGCATCCTCAATATTGGCTTCAGGCACCATGAAGTCTCATAGTATCAAGTCAAACATGTGCAAATAAATCACCTTCTGCTTGATTTCCACCCACTGCCCCCCTCAGATTGACACTGTCCAGGACAAAGTAGCCAACTTAATTAACATTCCATCCATCACCTTCACAATTCTTTCCCTTCATAACTGATGCACAATGGTAGCACAGTAGCAGCTCACCAAGACAACTTTAAGAGCACCTTCTAAACCAGTGACCTCTACCACCTCGATAGGCAAGGGCAGCAGATGTATGAGAATCTCACCACATGCAAGTTCCCCTCTAAGCCATACACCATGCTGACCTTTCCTTCACTCTTACTGGGTAAAAATACTGGAACTTCTTTTCCAAAAGCACGGCAGGTGTACCTATAACCCAAGGAGAAAGTGAGGACTGCAGATGCTGGAGATCAGAGCTGAAAATGTGTTGCTGGAAAAGCAGAGCTGGTCAGGCAGCATCCAAGGAGCAGGAGAATCGACGTTTCGGGCCTGAGCCCTCCTTCATGAATGAGGAAAGTGTGTCAAGCAGGCTAAGATAAAAGTTAGGGAGGAGGGACTTGGGGGAGGGGCGTTGGAAATGCGATAGGTGGAAGGAGGTTAAGGTGAGGGGTGATAGGCCGAAGTGGGGTGGGGGCGGAGGGGTCAGGAAGAAGATTTGGAAGGTGGTGCTGAGTTCAAGGGTTGGGATTGAGACAAGGTGGGGGGGGGGGGTGAAGGGGAAATTAGGAAACTGGAGAAATCTGAGTTCATCCCTTGTGGTTGGAGGGTTCCTAGGCGAAGATGAGGCGCTCTTCCTCCAGCCTTCATGTTGCTATGGTCTGGCAATGGAGGAGTCCAAGGACTTGCATGTCCTTGGTGGAGTGGAAGGGGGAGTTGAAGTGTTGAGCCACTGGGTGGTTGGGTTGGTTGGTCCATGTGTCCCAGAGGTGTTCTCTGAAACATTCCGCAAGTAGGCGGCCTGTCTCCCCAACATAGAGGAGGCCACATCGGGCGCAGCGGATGCAGTAAATGATGTGTGTGGAGGTGCAGGTGAATTTGTGGTGTATATGGAAGGATCCCTTGGGGCCTTGAAGGGAAGTAAGGGGGGAGGTGTGGGCTCAAGTTTTGCATTTCTTGCAGTTGCAGGGGAAGGTGCCGGGAGTGGAGGTTGGGTTGTTTGGGGGGTGTGGACCTGACAAGGGAGTCACTGAGGGAGTGGTCTTTTTGGAACGCTGATAGGGAAGGGGAGGGAAATATATCCCTGTTGGTGGGGTCCGTTTGGAGGTGGCAGAAATAACGACGGATGCTATGATGTATATGGAGGTTGGTGGGTTGGTAGGTGAGGACCAGTGGGGTTCTGACCTGGTGGCGATTGGAGGGGCGGAGGAGCGGGAAGTGGAGGAGATGCGGTGGAGAGCATCATCGATCACGTCTGGAGGGAAATTGCGGTCTTTGAAGAAGGAGGCCATCTGGGTTGTACGGTATTGGAACTGGTCCTCCTGGGAGCAGATGCGGCAGAGACGAAGGAATTGGAAATATGGGATGGCGTTTTTACAGGGGACAGGGTGGGAGGAGGTGTTGTCTAGGGAGCTGTGGGAGTCGGTCAGTTATAGTAAATGTCCGTGTTGATTCGGTCGCCCGAGATAGAAATGGAGAGGTCTAGGAAGGGGAGGGAGGAGTCTGAGACGGTCCAGGTAAATTTTGAGGTCGGGGTGGAAGGTGTTGATAAAGTGGATGAACTGTTCATCCAACTCCTATACTCAATGCTCTGACTAGTAAAGAAAAGCATAGCAAACACCTTCACTATCCTATCTACCTGTGACTCCCCTTTCAAGGAACTATGAATCTGCACTCCGAGGTTCCTTTGTTCAGCCACACTCCCCAGGACCTTACCAGTAAGTGTATAAGTCCTGCTCTGATTTGCCTTTCCAAAATACAGTACTTCACATTATGTAAATTAAACTCCATCTGACACTCCTCAGCCCATTGGCCCATCTGAGCAAGATCCCATTTTACTCTGAGGTATCCTTCTTTGCAGTATTGGCACAAATATGATATTGACTTATTTAGGGGTCAAATATGGTGTCAAATTTGTAAACAATGTAGTATAATCTCAGCCAGCTTCCAGGGAAAGGGATGAAATTGATAGCTGGGCAATGGGATTTCGATTGGGAATAGAAAACAATAGCTTTAGTCTTTGAATGATTTAATTGGTGGAAATTTCTGCTGATCCAGCACTGGATGTTGAGCGAACAGTCCAATAGTTAGCAGCAGTTGAGGAGTCAAATGATGTGGTGGGTGAGGTAATGCTGAAAAACCGGGTGTCATGATCATACATGTGAAAACTAAACTGTGCTTTCAGATATTATCATCAAAGTGCAATTTGTAGTTGAGAAATAAAGTCTTGACCCCTTTCTATGTAACACCAAAGGTAATAGTGCAGAAGCAGGAAGAAAAAGGCATTGATTTGATATTCTGGCTATGATTCAATAAATAAGAATGAAACCAGGCAAAAGCGGCTTAGTGATAGTGGAGAGGGATTCAATGAGGATGGTCAACTGTTGTTAAAGGGTGCAGACTTGGACAAGGAGAGGGAGTTCTTTATATTTTTAATGGCAAAGGTGGAGGGACAGGATAAAAGGGTTTAAAAAGACTGCTTGCAGTAGAGAAAAGGAGCTAGGTGTTGTATTTTCATTCCAGGATGACCTTGGAATGGAGAACAGTTTCAGCACATAAGAGCAGGCCACAATACACCTCTATCCCTTTAACTTAAGAAGCTGAGATGAGGGCATTACCAGAGAAACGGCCTGGTGAGAGCGCATAATGGTCTATTAAAAACTAGGGCTTTAAAATAATAATGACACTTTGCATTTATAGAGCATCTTTAACATGGAGAAGCATCCTAAGGTACTCAAACGAAAAAGACAATAAGTTGAAGAAAGTGAGTTTTAGAACTGATAAAAGTCTTGGTCAAAACATGAATTTTAAGGATGGTCTTTAAAGATATAGTGAATATTGAAGAATCTCAGAGATTAGGAAAGATTGCATAGCATGCTACTGAACAAATTAAGAGGACTATCAAGTAGGGGGATTTTTCACAATCATCATCATCATCCCAAAGACATTTTACTGCCCGTGAAGTATTTTGATATCTGGTCACTGTTATGTTTCTTGGTGGTCTGTGATAACAAGGAGACAAACCATGGAGTCCCAGAATGAGGATATATGAGAGAGATTGAAGGGTATAAAAGAGAGAGGGAGGCTTTAAGAAATGGGGGTGAAGTCGGTGAAAGGAGAAACAGAACTTTTTTAAAATTCAAAATCCACATTTCACATCAGTAGTCTGTCAGTTGCTCATGTCATGGTTGATAAGTTGTATGTCTTTTTGTGGTTTCTTGTGGAGTGCAGCTAATAGCAGATGGATATGGGATAATGATCAGATAATCTGTTTTTGTCATATTGATCTTGGACTGAACATTGGTCAGAGTAGCAGAAATAATTCTTGCTGCTGTTCACAATTGTGTCATGGGGTATTTTATGATCACTTAAGGGCAAATTGTGCCTCAGTTTAATGTCCTATCCGAAAGGCAGTCTTTCTGATAATGCAGCACTTCACCAGTACTGTACTGGAGTGTCAGCTCTGATATTTATTTTCAAATTCTGGAGTGGTACTTAAACTCTCATTCTTCAGACCTGGAGGTGACGACTGCAACAGATAGGCCATGGTTCACATAGCTATGGGATTACACAAGAGGCCAAAGTCAGAGCCACTTTAGGTTTGAGAGCAAGGGGATTAATGGAATGAGGACTGATGAGCCCATAAAGAAGGAAATGTTTAAATTTGCGATGCTGGATGATTGGGTGTCTTTCTGTAGGTCAGTGAGCAAGCATATAAAGGGATGAGTAGCACCATGCAAAATAGAATCCTGATGAGTTTTCTAACCAGCAAAACATTGGTGTTTAGTCACATCTGGAGGTGACTGTGGTATGGACAAGGGATTGCAGTACCTCTTTTTAATTAAAGGTATGAATGAAAAATATTTTTACTATTATGAATGTTTCATATTGATAATCTTATACTTGTATAAACTCATTAATACTCAGACAAAATATGGGAACAACTAAACTTCCTTATGTTAATTGGGTAGGTATTGAGTAAGGGTTTGCCTTGAAAAGCCATCTATCTGGGTGTCTAATTTTTAATGTATCAATGTTGCCTGACTGACATCATAAAATGAAAGTGAAGTATTGAGTAAGTGGTGATTTGGTCACTGGTGATGGGGGAATGAAAGTTAGTCACATAGATATGAATTATTAAGGCACAATTAGAGAACCATGTGTGTTATTTTACTAAAAAAAATACTCTTCTGGCAATTCTTCTCTATAATGTTGCCTTTTTATAAAAACCTCATTTGTTCCGGCATGTCCCTTGTTTCCAGCAGGTCTTTCCAGGTATGACAGAAGCACAACTGATTTGAACAGTCTACTAATGCTCTGTTCAAGATGAGCATATGGATAATTATCACTTGTCATTTGGGCAAGGTACTGGAAGCGAGGTAGCATCTGCAAGCCTTCAAACAATGAAGTTTGAGAAGTGGCATTATTGGTGGCAATAAAAGGGGGCAAGTGTTCAAACACAGAGTTGGTTATCAGTTACTAAATTAGGGTTGCTGGGTTATGTGTTCAGAATGCAAAATCTGTGGTCAGATATGTCTATACAACTGTTTCCAGTAAGTAGCAAGGTCAAATTCTTGAGACCGTGTCTTTGCAGCAATCCCTGGCTTAATTTAGTGTTGTATAAGAAAGCAACAATTAAACAAATTAATTGAATCCGTTGAAAATACGAACCCCTCATTTAATATTTTTCAGCAAAAAAAGGGCAATAATATGGTTTAAAGCCTATAAACTGAGCTTCGGGACTTGTTATAACCACTGTCGCTTCAGTATCAGACTTCATTATATTTGAACCATTTCAATCAGTTCCACATATCTGTTATGCTCTTGAGTGATATTTCAAGAAATTCAATCGATTAGATTTTTCATATTTTTAATGGCTTTACAGAATCATGCATTCAGTAATTACAAAGTCAGTACTCGCTAAAAACAAAAACTACCTGCTTAACCTTCAGTCGTCTCCCATGGAGTTATTTAAGAATTTTTTCATCTTCTTTAAATTTGTTTTTTTTACAGTATTAGACTACTTTGTTGGTTTAAAGCACAAAATCTATCTCCTGCTACTTAACTGCAATTGAATTCTGTCAGAATCAGCCTATTTGTCCAGTATTGTTTGTGGTCAAAATGGTGAAAAATATTCTGTCAGTGATCCAGAGTGTTTGAATGGCTGTTCCTTCCTGGACAATCAGCAGAGGTGCTGAGAAATATTCCTGAGAGGATTATTTAACCTTTCAATTTAGAGGGCACAAAGCCACAGTGATTAATGAACTTTCTGATTGCTTCCGATAAGAGGATCTATTTCTTTATTTCCTACAAAAGGATTCCTTCCACTCTCTGATATTACTATAATCTTAAACATAAAATGTGGCAAACAGATTAAAAAACAGCACTAAAGAGTTTATCTCGCCGGCAAACTGAAGCAGCAAATTAAAATTGGTAATGAAAGCAGTCTTGAAAGTGGCTGAGCTGCTGTATGTGGTTTTAAATGCATCCTGTATTTGAAGAGACTTATTTCTGCTCTCCCTGGTAATGACTGCTTTGGTGCACAGTCAGACCAGGCTTCTGTTATCCAAAAATTAGTTGTGTTATCTGGATGACTGCAGACACATATGCATTCGCTTTTCTTACTGCATGGGCAGACAAGGTCGATAGCATTACAAGGTATTTGTGGCAGTGCTTGTTTCAGTTTTCATAGCTGCCAGTTTCTGGCCAGATTTGAATTACAAAGGAAGAAGCTGGCATGGAAATTGAAGAGGGTTATCGGCTGGTCTGTAGCCTCAGAGCACTGTGCTTATTTATGCAGTCCATCTGCTGCTGTAAGTGTGAAAAGGAATCACAAGCTCAAACAAGGCTACAGAGGCCAAGATGTGTTTACAATGATAAATCTTATTAATGTATAGAAACAGAATACTTTTTGATCTATTAAACAATATCATTGAAAAGTTTCTATTTTCTTGTGTTTTATTCCTTTTTCAAAAACAATTGTTCTTAATTGAAAACTACAAGTCAAATTGGGTACAGAAATCTGCACTTTGCAGTTATTCCTACTGAACAGGATAAATTTCTTGTGCAGTGATCATTTGTAACTTCAAATTCATCAGCTGTTTGCAAAGTAAATGATTGACTATGTCAGCTTAAGTTACGTAAATTAAATGATTGAATGTAAGCACCAAGTTGCATATTTTTAGAGATATGTTTGTGCTGTATCTTGCTTGCTGGGTTAGCTATTATCTAGAGGGACACAAGACTCTTCAATTGACAGACCTTAACACCCTAGTGACAATGAGTTCAGCATTCAGGTCATTCACCCTGTTGGTGACAGCGTTTACTGTATATTAGAGCATATATCATTGTTGTAATGCTATTGTGCTTATGTGACTGTTACAGTGGTAGATAAGTATTTCAATCATGTCTCCACTTTTTTTACCTCTTAAATGACTGCAGTGCTTGTCATTCTTGAGAACGTACTTTAATGTCCTCTTTTAATTACTTCCTGCAATAAAATGATTGGATATCATATTTTAAAATGCATGAGGATCGCATGTGGGGTAATAAGGGTCTTTTACTGCTGTGTACCTGGCTCCAAGTTGTGTCTCAAACATCTAACCACCTACTTCCGTGAATCTTATGGACCAAGCATCTTGACCGCATTTTGGAACTTCAGTGCCATTAGATGGAACACCATTAGAATATGGGATTATCTTGTGTCAGAGGGTGATGTTCTGTTTCATACCATGCTTTTCTTGCTGACAGATGAACAGTGTGGTATCAATGGAGATTTAGGGAATTTTAATGTAAAGTAAGAATCTCAGTTTACTTTGTTTTTGGCAGAGGCCATACCTGATTACAAAACTAGCTGATCTCCCAACACATTATTCAGTGAATGTGAGGATGTACAGTACAGCACCAGGTAATATGCAATACATTATACAATACAACAAATCAACTTAACTTAAACTTTGGGTTTTATCCCTCAAAATAGAGAGGAAAAAATTCAAACAATGCAAAATTGCATGTTAAAATCAGCAAAAAAAAATACAGTTTCACAAAGAGATTTTTAAAAACTCACGCAGATTAATTGCAAAATTTCCTGATTGGAGAATGCTGATCTTTTAAAGAAAACACTTGAAATTAACAGTGCAACTAGACTGTCTGAGAATGTTTAGAATATGTTAAAATGCAAGGACACTGATGCTTGACGTCAATTGTCCCAATAATTAACTGTTTTAATTTTGATACCTGGCACACCCCTAAGTACAGCCCTGTTAATAAACATACGTGCACACCTATGCACTCATCTGTTCAAATACAAATTCACTCACTCTCACACAAACAGGAACACTCAAACTTACACGCATTCACAAACCCTGTCATTTGCATATTACGCATAAAATTAAAGCCAGTTTAGCTGCTGCTACTTCAGTTGAAATATTTAGATTCAATCAAATGCTAACCTCCCAAAGTAATTTCCTTGTTTTTTTTTGAAAACATAATGAAGATCCCAGTACAGCAAATGGGCTGTGATGTTAGGAGACTGTAGGAGGCTAATGTTAAGGTATCAATCTGTTTTACATACTGACTTTGTACCCTCTATCTAAATGATGATGTAAAATTTATTGTTTCGCAGCTACAATTCTGAAAGCTGCACACCAAACAGCTGGACTAATGAGGACTCTGTGCTTCAGAAGGTATCAGGAAAGGGTACTGCATTTATATTTTCCTCATTGGCAGTCCCTCAAGACAGAGGATGGCTTGCTTCCACTTGGTTTGAAGGGTTCTGAAATGGGTTCTGTTAAGTCCAGTGTCTGGTTGCATTTATATAGCATCACATTGTTATTACATCCCAAAACACTTCACAGCCCTTGAATTACTTTTGCCTTTCACTGTTGCTGTGTAGACAAATGCAGCAAAATACCTGTACAGTGCAAAGCCAAAAAATGCATGAACAATTTGTTTATGCTTTTGGTGTGTCAAAAAATTTTGCCAGGACTGTAGAATTCCATGCCTTTTTTTTTATCGTCACTTAAACAGGGGCAGTGGGTAACATCTTATCTAAAAGACAGCATTTCTGACAATGTAGCACATTTTCATTGCTGGAGTGAGCAGCCTGAATTATGCACTGAATTCCGGAGTGAAACTCAGTCTTGCAACCTCTTGTTGTTTTGGAACCCCATTGAATTCAAATTTATATTGCAAAGTGGTGGTGATACTAAACGTGTGCAGAAATCTAAAAGCATAAGGCCATAAAGAAATAGAAGCAGGAGAAGACAATTCAACCCCTTACATTTTCCATCAATGAGTAAAATTATGGCTGATCTGTTTGTAGCCTTAACTGAACTTTCCTGCCTGAACTCTAAAACTTGTAAATCTCTAGTCCACGCCAACCATGATCCCAAACCAAACTAGTCCCACCTACCTGCATTTAGCCCATACTCCTCCAAATCTTCCCTATTCATGTTCTTATCCAAATATCTTTTAACATTGTGGCTGTACCTGCATCCATCACTTCCTGTGGCAGTTCATTCCAAACAGTAACCACGCTGTCTCATCCTTTTTAAATCTGTCTTGTCTCACCTTTAAAAATATGCCCGTGTCTTCTACCCAAAGCGTCAGCTGTTTCATCACTGATGTTCCCTCCATTGTAAGGGCAGAAATAGGGGTATTTACCAATCGTTGTACAATTTTCAGTGCTATTTGCAGCACCTCATATACTGAAGCAGTGCATACCAAATGAAGCAAGATCTGGGCAGTTCTAAAGTCTGGGTCAATTTGCATTCATGCCAGGCAAGCACTGAGCAATCTATTTAGCACCAGTCAGGAATGTGATAGAAAAAATTCTGCTTGATCAACATGCCATCCACCACCTTAAATGTGTTATCACCCCACCGTCAGTGCACAGTAGCTGCAATGTGTTCCAAAAAAAAACCAAATCTCCATTAACAGCACTTCCAAATGTGCAACCTGAAGTGTTTAGAAAGGCAAGGGCAGCAGATAAAGAACATCATCTGAAATTTCTCTCCAACCACGGACCATTCTGACTTTGAACTGTTATTGCTGTGCCTGTCACAAGATCAAAATGGTGATCTTCCTTCATAAATGTCCTGTGGGTATACCTACACCACATGGACTGCAGGCAGTGTTTCAAAAAGGCAGCTCACCACTAACTTCTCAATTACAGATATGCAACAAAATCATGCCAAGTCAGCTCACTTCTAATGGGAAAAAAAGTTTTAAAAAGTGCTATTTGTATAAGTTTCTTTAATGTTCAAGAATATCGCTAATAAACTTGATACTGAACTGCTTTACTGGTCCTACCAGGAGCTTATTCAAATTGGATTACATATTGATGACTTGTACTATCTTCTATAGAGAGATTGCTGGAAAAGTCTGGCATTTTTCCTGCTTTTGTTTGAAGGGTCATCAATAAAGGACATTATTTGTTAACTCTAATGGGTGAGAGGGAAATTGGTTATTTGTTTACAACAACCTATCCCATCTGTGGGAGATTCCAAACCATTTCACATTCAATGAATTATCCTTTAAGTGCAAGGCACATTATTGCACTGCAATTTGTACATAGCAAGATCCTGCAAACTGCAAGTAATAGCCTGGATTTCTAAGAATTTTCCCTGATTGTTTTGAAATAGTGGATTAGTGGTGCTGGAAGAGCACAGCAGTTCAGGCAGCATCTAACGAGCAGCGAAATCGACGTTTCGGGCAAAAGCCCTTCTGCAACATTTACAACTCTGTCCAGACAAATGATACTTAGGTTTGACATCTTAGCCAAAAGTGTCAGTCTAGATTTTGACTCAACTCAAGTGAATTTTACATCTTTGAAATTCTGTCTTAGATTTGAGAGGGTTATCCCTGTTAACTTAAAACATCATCCTATGATGTTGTGAGACCGATTTCATTAGAAGCACACCTTTGTTATAATTTCTTCCTTTGTCAAACTTCACTTACTGATAATAAGATATATGTTGTAGTCAAGAAAACTGGTTTAATCATTTGAAGATGCTTTCCTGTTGCAAACGGATCTATTTTAAGTGGCCCAGTTTTCATACTTACTGCAGCCTCCTGTGAATCAGGAGGAGCGAAGCTTTTGTGCTCTTTTACTGGACAAAATATTTAAAGTCTGCAAGAAAAAGCCTGACTCTTTTTTAGCTTTAAGTTTTACTCCAAAATCACTCCAGGTTTTCTGACTTTACATAGAATTTTGCTTTTGTGTAACAGTTGATTAATCACATCATATAATATTTGTCTTCCACTTCACTCTAAAGTAATGGACTATGAATTCATCCAGACCTTTTAAGAAGAGCAAAAGGCTCCAGGGACCAAGTAATGCTTTTAAAGCTGGCATTATATAGGCATTGGACCAAAGAAACAAAGGACAAACAATAATGACAAAGAACATGTGCTTTCCTCATGCAAAGTCCACTCATGCACAGAAGCAAAAACAACAACTTCAAGTGTTTAACATCTGTTAGGGGTTTGTGGCATCTTCTTCGAAGACTAAAGCATTGTCTCGCTATTCATTCAGCCAAAGGCTGAGTGTGCAACCAGTGCAATGTACCAGAGTGCAAATATTTAATGTGTCAGGGACAAGCTGTTTGTTATACTGGTACGTTACAAACTACTTAAGGGACTTGGGGCTGTGCTAAGAGTCTTTAGTCCTCACAACAGCTAATTAGCAAAAAAAAAAGTCTTCTTTGACAAGAAACAGCTTCTTTTGCACTTTTTAAATCGGACAAACAAAAACAATTAAAGTGACTGTTGGTCTGAAGTAAACACATCTATGTTTTCTGTAGTAAAGCCAGGCAGCACTCCTGTTTGCTAACACAAGCCATTTTAAAAAAAATTTCTCATGGTGTGGGCGTCACTAATTACCCAGAGTTAACTACGTTGCAGGTCTGGAATCACATGTAGGCCCGATCAGGTGAGGATGGCAGATTTCCTTCCCTAAAGCATATTAGTGAAGTATTCGTGTTTTTAGAATAATTGGCGTAGTTTTCATTTAAATTAGCTTTTTATTCCAGGTTTTTATTGAAATCAAATTTCACTTTTTGCCATGGTAAAAGCCTAAGGTTGTAGATCACAACAGCAGTGATATTACCATACACTACCACCGTCTCAATTTTCAGTTATGTTAAAATCAAAATCCTGATCAGTATATAGACCTAGCTTCCATAAGACCAGAATACATTGGAGCAGAAGTAGGCCATTCAGCCCATCGAGTCTGCTCTGCCAATTAATGAGATCATGACTATCTGATCAACTTCAGCTTTACTTTCTTGCCTTATCTGTATAAACCTTAATCCCATTTCTGATTAAAGATCTATCTCAGCTTTAAGTACACTTAATGATCTAGCCTCAACATCCTCTGCGGTAATCAATTCCACAAATTCATTACTCTCAGAAGAAATTCCTCATCTCTGTCTTAAATGACTTATGCTTAACACTGTGATTATGCCCCTTGGTCTAAGACTCTCCCAAATGGGCAAACAAATTCTCAGCATCTATCTTGTCAAGATGTGTAGATGTATGCTTCAGAAGGTCTCCTCTCATTCTTCTAAACTCCAGTTAGTATAGGAGAAAGTGAGGACTGCAGATGCTGGAGATCAGAGTTGAGAGTGTGGTGGTGGAAAAGCACAGCAGGCTAGGCAGCATCTGAGGAGCAGGAAAATTGACGTTTCACACAAAAGCCCTTCATCAGGAATGAGGCTTGTGAGCCAAGGTGTTGGAGACATAAATGGGTGGGGGTTGGGAGGAAGGTAGCTAAGAGTGCAATAGGTAGATGAAGACGGGGTAATGGTGATAGTTTGGAGGGGAGGGTGGAGCAGACAGATGGGAAGGAAGATGGACAGACCATGAGGGCAGTGCCGAATTGGAAGTTTGGATCTGGGATAAGGTGGAGGGAAGGGAAATGAGGAAATAAGTGAAATACACATTACTCCCGTGTGGTTGGAGGGTCCCAAGATGGAAAATGAGGCATTCTTCCTCCAGGTATTGGGTGGTTAGGGTTTGGCGATGGAGGTGACACCTGCACCGACTAACCCCACCTCCCCGGGCTGAATACCTCAACTCCCCCTCCCACTTCGCCAAGCACATGTGGGTCCTGGGCCGCTTCCATCGCCAAACCCTAATCACCCGACACCTGGAGGAAGAATGCCTCATCTTCCACCTTGTGACCCTCAAACCACACTGGAGCAATGTGGATTTCACCAGTTTCCTCATTTCCCTTCCCTCCACTTTATCCTAGATCCAACCTTCCAACTTGGCACTGCCCTCATGACTTGTTCTACCTGTCCATCTTCCTTCCCAACTATCCGCTTCCACCACCCTCTCCAACCTATCACCATTACCCCCATCGTCTACTATCCAACTATCAGCTACCTTCTCTCCACTCCCCCCCCTCAAAAACCCCCGACATCCAGCCCCCGCCCATTTATGTCTCCATCCCTTTGGCTCACAAACCTCATTCCTGATGAAGGGCTTTTGTCCGAAACGTCAAGGGTGCTGCCTGACTTGCCATGCTTTTCCAGCACCACACACTCAACTCCAATTAGTACAGACCTAAATTAATCAACCCTTCCTCATTTAAAACTGAAGGGAATTTATATTAGGCAGGAAATGGTGTTGGAGACACTGTTAGGTCTGAAGGCTGAGAAGTCCCCGGGACCTGATGGCCTACATCCTAGGGTACTGAAGGAGGTGGCTCTAGAAATAGTGGCTGCATTGGTGATCATTTTCCTATGTTCTATAGATTCAGGATCAGTTCCTGCGGATTGAAGGGTGGCTAATGTCCCACTTTTTAAGAAAGGAGGAAGAAAGAAAACCGAGAGTTATAGACCAGTTAGTCTGACCTCAGTGGTGGGAAAAATGCTGGAGTCAATTATAAAGGACGAAATTACGACACATCTGGATAGCAGTAATAGGATAGGTCTGAGTCAGCATGGATTTATGAAGGGGAAATCATGCTTGACTTACCTTCTGGAATTTTTTGAGGCTGTAACTCTCAAGATGGACAAGGGAGATCCAGTGGATGTGGTATACCTGGACTTTCAGAAAGCCTTTGATAAAGTCCCACATAGGAGGTTAGTGAAGAAAATACTGACATGGATTGAAAATTGGTTAGCCGACAGGAAACAGTAGTGATAAACGGCTTCCTTTCGGAATGGCAGGTGGTGACCAGTGGTGTGCCGCAGGGATCAATGCTGGAACCGCAGCTTTTTACAATGTACATTAATGATATAGATGAAGGTATTAAAAGTAATATTAGCAAATTTGCTGATGACACAAAGCTGGGTGGCAGGGTGAAATGTGAGAAGGATGTTAGGAGAATACAGGGTGACTTGGACAGGCTAGGTGAGTGGACGGATGTATGGCAGATGCAGTTTGATGTGGATAAATGTGTGGTTATCCACTTTGGTGGCAAGAACAGGAAGGCAGATTACTACCTAAATGGAGTCAAGTTAGGTAAAGGAGCAGTACACCAAGATCTAGGTGTTCTTGTACATCAGTCAATGAAAGCAAGCATGCAGGTACAGCAGGCAGTGAAGAAAGCTAATAGCATGCTGGCCTTCGTAACAAGATGAATTGAGTATAGAAGCAAAGAGGTCCTTCTGCAGCTGTACATGGCCCTGGTGAGACCGCACCTGGAATATTGTGCGCAATTTTGGTCTCCAAATTTGAGGAAAAACATTCTGGCTATTGAGGGAGTGCAGCGTAGGTTCATGAGGTCAATTCCTGGAATTCTTGGCAGGACTATCTTACGCTGAAAGATTGGAGTGACTGGGCTTGTATACGCTTGAGTTTAGAAGGCTGAGAGGGGATCTGATTGAGATGCATAAGATTATTAAAGGATTGGACACTGTGGAGGCAGGAAGCATGTTTCCACTGATGGGTGAGTCCCGAACCAGAGGACACAGTTTAAAAATAAGGGGTAGGCCACTTAGAATAGAGTTGAGGAGAAACATCTTCACCCAGAGAGTGGTGGGTGTATGGAATACTCTGCCCCAGAAGGCAGTGGAGGCCCAGTCTCTGGATACTTTCAAAAAAAAGGAGTTGGATAGAGCTCTTAAGGATAGTGGAATCAAGGGTTATGGGGAAAAGGTAGGAACAAGATACTGATTGAGGATGATTAGCCATGATCATAATGAATGGTGGTGCTGGCTTGAAGGGCAGAATGGCCTACTCCTGCACGTATTGTCTATAAAACAAAGTCCCTTCATTCCTGGAATCAACTCATGAACCTTCCTTTGGGCTGCCTGTAATGCCAGTGCATATTTTATTTGATAAAGTGACTAAAACAGTTCACAGTACTCCAGCTGTGGATTAACTAGTTCTTCCTACAGTTTTAGCAAGATTCCTCTATTTTTATACCTTAATTCTCTTTGAAATAAAGGCCAATTTTCCATTCGTCTTCCCTATTACCTGCTGAGCTTGGATGCTAGCTGTTTGTGATTCAGGCATGAGGATCCTCAAATCCCTGTGTGTTGCATCTTTCTGCAGACTTTCTACATTTAAATAATTTCCAGCTCCTCTATTCTTGCAAAAGTGCGTAGCCTCACATTTTCCCACATTATATACCATTTGCCAAGCTTTTGTCCATTTGACCGGTTTATAGCTCTTTGTAGCCTATTTGTGTCATCTTTACCCCTAACCAAATTTATGTGTCATCTTCAAACTTAGAGGACATTCCCTTTCATCAACCTAGTCATTAATATATTTCATACATAATTGTGGCACCAACACTGATCCTTGTGATACTGCACTGGTTACAGGTTGCCATCTTGAGAATTTCTCCTTTATAGACAATAGATGCAGGAGTAGGCCATTCTGCCCTTCGAGCTTGCACCGCCATTCAATATGATCATGGCTGATCATTCCTAATCAGTATCCTGTTCCAGCCTTATCTCCATACCCCTTGACTCCACTATCTTTAAGAGCTCTATCCAATTCTTTCTTAAAAGAATCCAGAGACTGGGCCTCCACTGCCCTCTGGGGCAGAGCATTCCACACAGCCACCACTCTCTGGGTGAAGTAGTTTCTCCTCATCTCTGTCCTAAATGGTCTACCCCGTATTTTTAAGTTGTGTCCTCTGGTTCGGCACTCCCCCATCAACGGAAATATGTTCCCTCCTGCCAGAGTGTCCAGTCCTTTCATAAGCCTATACGTTTCAATCAGATCCCCTCTCAGTCTTCTAAACTCAAGGGTATACAAGCCCAGTCGCTTCAGTCTTTCCGTGTAAGGCAATCCTGCCATTCCAGGAATTGACCTCGTGAACCTACGCTGCACTCCCTCAATAGCCAGAATGTCTTTCCTCAAATTTGGAGACCAGAACTGTACACAGTACTCCAGGTGTGGTCTCACCAGGGCCCTGTACAGCTGCAGAAGCACCTCTTTGCTTCTATACTCAATCCCTCTTGTTATGAAGGCCAGCATGCTATTAGCCTTCTTCACGACCTGCTGTACCTGCATGCTTGCCTTCATTGACTGGTGGACAAGAACACCCAGATCTCTCTGAACAGCCCCTTTACCTAATTTGATACCATTGAGGTAGTAATCTGCCTTCCTGTTCTTGCCACCAAAGTGGATAACCAGACATTTATCCACATTAAACTGCATCTGCCATGCATCTGCCCACTCACCTAACTTGTCCAGGTCAAGTTGTAATCCCCTAACATCCTTCTCACATTTCACCCTACCACCTAGCTTTGTGTCATCAGCAAATTTGCTAATGTTATTGCTGATACCATCTTCTATATCATTTACATATATTGTAAAAAGCTGCGGTCCCAGCACGGATCCCTGCGGTACCCCACTGGTCACTGCCTGCCATTTCGAAATGGAGCCGTTAATCACTACCCTTTGTTTCCTATTAGCCAACCAATTCTCTATCCAATCTAGTACTTTGCCCCCAATCCCGTGCGCCCTAATTTTACTCACTAACCTCTTGTGTGGGACTTTATCAAAAGCTTTCTGAAAGTCCAGGTACAGTACATCCACTGGATCTCCCTCGTCCATCTTCCGAGTTACATCCTCAAAAAATTCAAGAAGATTAGTCAAGATTAGTTTATCTCTACTATCTGTCTTCCATTGGTTAGCCAATCCTTTATCAATGATAATATTCTCCCAACACCATGGGCTCTTATTAAATAGCCTTTCGTGCAGTGCTTTTGGAAATTTAACTCTATTGCCAGTTTGCCTTTTCTATCCTGCTTTTTACTTATAGAATCATAGAGTCATAGAGATGTACAGCATGGAAACAGGCCCTTCGGTCCAACCCATCCATGCCGACCAGATATCCCAACCCAATCTAGATGTTTTGGCAACATCCTTGTAAATCTTTTCTGAACCCTTTCAAGTTTCTCAACATCTTTCCGATAGGAAGGAGACCAGAATTGCACACAATATTCCAACAGTGGCCTAACCAATGTCCTGTACAGCCGTAACGTGACCTCCCAACTCCTGTACTCAATACTCTGACCAATAAAGGAAAGCAAATTTATCCATGAAGCCATGGTCACTTTGCTTGATTCTACAAGCTATTTCTAAATGTTCTATTATTATATCCATTATAATTGCCTCTAACATATCCAAGACAAATATTAAGCTAACCAGCCTATACTTAGCATTTCTGTCTCCCTCCCATTTTGAATAATGGTGTAACGATATCAGGTTTCCAATCCTTGTGGACTTTTCCAGAACCTAAGGATTTCTGGAACATTTCTACCAGTGTATTCACTATCTTTGAAGATTATTCCTTTTAAAATGTCCTAGATGCTTCTCTTAAAACCCTAGAATGCATCCCATCAAGTTCAAGGGAATTGTTGGCTTTTATGCCATTAGTTTTCTTAGTACTTTGATAGCATGTTTATTACCCCCAACTCCCAGCGATTGTTTGGTATTTTTGTAATGCTATTAGTGTCTTTTACTGTGAAGACTGATGCAAAGTATTTATTTAACCCCTCGATAATTTTCACCCCCTTACTAGGTTCTCCAGTCCCATCCTTTCTTGAAGAAATTCTTGCTGTGCAGCTTGACATTATTTGCAAGTATACCCTCAAAGTTTATGCTTTCCCTCATCATTTTTGGTCATCTCTTGTTGCTTTTTAAAACTTCCACAATTCTTTGCTTACCACTAATCTTTGCTACATTATATATTTTCCTTCCAATTGTATGTTGTCCTTAACTTCCCTGATTACCCACAGTTGACTTATCCCTCTTCCTCATCAACAGTGACTGTTGTTCAAAATGGGTCATTGGCTATAAAGAATTAAGACATCCTTAAGTCATGAAAGTGCAAATGCAAGTCTGTCTTTATTGTTTCCTAGGACAGGGGATACTATGCAACTGTGCTTGGTAAGGTGGTTAAATGATTTTATTTTGAGATGATGGTCATAACAAGGACGGAGTATTCCTTAAATCGCACTAAACTTAAATACAGTCATACCTAAGTTAAGGCAGGCTCAGGAGGTTTATGTTATGCATAACTCTAGATTGGAATTCAGGTTCTTCACATAAAGCAAGTGCTATTACAGTTAATAGGGTTTACAAAGACTATATCTTTCGATTATAGGGAGAGGCCTCCTACTCAACTGAAGTTGCTGATGTGCCTTAGGATCTTAAGCACATTGATGAGGAAGGGGTGTTGAAACCTCTGAATGCCAGTTTTACCTGCTGAGATTGCAGGTGGACAGAACCACTCTACTTTTCCTGGCTTTTACATGGATTTGCTTGGAGTTTTCCATAGGAAGCTTTGTAAACTCAGGCTTTAACTCTAAAATAAGTCAAGGTAATTCTAAAGTAAGTCAGGGAGGAAGATTGAACACTGTCTCTGACGATGTCAAGGAGCATTATATGGGATGATTGGGGGGTGTGGGCATTGTTAAGGAGTGAGGGAGCAGGTGAACATTGTTGGCGTGAAGTAGGGAACAGTACACTGTCAAGAGTATGGACATGAGGTTAACACCATTGGAAAAAGAGAGGCAGGACAGCACTGGTGTTGAGGGAAATATGATCATTGCTGGGGGGGGAGGGGCGGGGGTCTGAACATTTGGCTGTGAGGGAGGGAGGCTGAACATTCTCAGAAGATGAGGAGTTTGAAAATTAGGAATGAGAAGTGTCAACAGTAAACCAACATATTCAGTATTGATAGCAGACGCATTTTGTCAAGCTATTTATCGCACTCATCAAAAGTGTGCAATAATACCAATTTAAGAGGAAATTCAACATTTTTTTGCTGTCTGAGAGGTCAGCACTGACTGGTTGGCACATGCACTCTGACTGGTAGACACATTGCCACGGAGAATGCACCAATTAATGATTAACTTTTAACTGCCAGTTTGTGTTTAATTTTAAACCTGCAGACTGTCTGTTTGGTCAAAGCATTGCCCCGAGGAATGGACCAGCGAATGGTTCTTACCTATTTTATTGAGCTGTAACAGATACAGTATGTGTACATGTTCTTCCTGTCTGCAAAGACCTGGACCCTGTGTGTTAATACATGTAGCTTCCAGTGTACACCAGTACGCTGCACTGAGGCTGAATGACCATCTAAATTGGTTGTCAATGTAATCCTTCACACTAAGGATTATCAGCAAATTGTCTAGTTGTGAATTCTCACCTAATGTCAGACATTGTTTTGCAAGTTTTGTAAATGTGAACTAGTGGACTATGTCAACTCCATGTATGTTGTGAACAGCTGAACATATGATATTTGATACAATCCACCGTTCTTTGGAATGTACAGCCTACATACCTGGCATCACACTGGTACTTAAATTCATATACCTCCTCACTAATTTGTGAGATCAGCAGAATGCCTTTTTATATGACAGCAGTATCCGATTTATGACGAACACAATTCGCAGTAACAGTGTGAAATAACTAGCTTAACTTGTAACTCAGATGCATCAGTTACCTTACCCTTCCAGATGAATCTAGAGTAGAATGGGTACTTTTTAGGACCGCAAGTGACTATCCCAGGGCAGTTCATTAGTCTGTGATATACAGCACAAAATGAGCTTATCAGGATGTTTGTTACTCTGCAGGATGACTGTGCTCTGTTTCAGCATAGAAGTCATAAAGTGAACAAATGGCAAGAGGGCCTTTTTTTTACAAAGTTGTCAGTAAGGCCAATCTTATAGTGCATGGAACTGTCGCAGCCCTAAAATGTTCATCAGTGAAGGTAGGTTTCCAATAGTATTAGATTGACTGATTTCTTAACTAGGACAAGAACTTGAGTGTAGGGTGGAACTCATGAAGATATAGAAATACTGGACCTGGGATAATTAATAATTGTAGTTACTATTGAAAATATTTTCAACTATGAAACAGAATTGGAAATAGCACAATTTAAACTAATATTAAGATATTTAAGCTCTTACCAGAATAACTGGTAACACCATGAAAAGAGGGAGTGGCTTGTCTTGCACAATGATCCTGCATTACAAGGAAACAATTGGATTTCAGATAATTATAGAATTTCTGCCATGTGGAAACAAGCCCATCAAGTCCACACCAATTCTCAAAATAGCACCTCACCCAGACATGTCCCTACCCGATCCCTGTAACCCTGCATTTCCCATGGCTAGCCCACCTAGCCTGCACATCCCTAGCCAAACCACCTAAACTGCCCATCTTTGGACTGAGAGTGAGACAGCTGGAGGAAACCCACACAAACACAGGGAGAATGTGCAAACTCCACATAGACATTTGCCTTTGACTGGAATCAAACCTGGGTCCCTGGCGCTGTGAGGCAACAGTGCTAACCACCAATGCCACCTGTCTCGGAAAGAAGCACAAAACTTGGTCATAACACAGGAAATAGGGAAAGATTGGCAATCCAATAATTGCCACTCCTCAGAAAATTTGGGCCAGTGAAACTGAAGCAGGAAGGGAGGAGAGAAATAGGATTAGGGTAGAAGACCAAGAACACAGTTAACATTTTGAGAAAGTTTTTGAAAACTGAATGAGATTGCAAAGAGGAGGAGACTAGGCAGTAATATGACAGAGCAGCAGCACAGTAGCTGAAATAATGGTTACCAATAGCAGATTGGTCATAAGAATTTTGCAGTTCATAGAACACAGGATGTGGGGAGCTTGGGTACTGGGGTTTCTGTGGAAATCTATTTTTTTTGGGTAGTGTGTTAGATAGGGGAGGGATTCTTATAGCTATGGATGCAGTCTGTGGCATTTAGGATGAACTGAAATTTATGCAGAGTTGACAAGGTACTTCCAGCAAGAGTATAGGTGATGTTCACCTTTCAAGGTGACAACATTTTGGATTTTGTTCTCATATAATGGTTGAGTTAGAGGTAATGGCAAAGATGATAGTCAACAAATAGGACAATACAAGGAAGCTGACATCAGTTTTGAGCAGTGTGGCAAGATACTGCATGACCTTCAGGCAACTTAAAGTAGCAACTGAGACAGTTGTGGAGTTGGAAGCATGAGGTTGCCAGCAATAAAAGTACATTTTGCCAATAGTAAGTCAAAGGAACCTTTAAGGATTGAGCAGGTTTTGTTATGGAGTGGGTGGAAATGGGATTTGCAGCAGTACAGATGGTAAAGCTAGCTCTATCAGCATACATGAGATAGGTGACATTGAGCTCCTAGATTATTTGAGAAAGCAGATCAAGTGGATGGTAAACAAGATGCAGATTGACATGACCTTCAAGGCAGCAAGGGAAAAAGTTGACAGAGACAATGTAGTGTCCACATCATATCAGAAATGAGTAGAATTATGCAAGGTCAGTGCCATATGACGGCAAAGGTTAGAATGGTTAATGTCATGGATGATAAATAGATCTACTTGACATAGATGAGTAGATAGAAGATGAATTGAAAGCTATAGTCAGTTGTATAGAATGTGAGTTTGAAAATCCATGAGCAGGCCGGAGCACATTTTAGAAACTTGAATATTAAATAGTGGCATAACTGAGAGTCTGGTTCACAGCAAATAAACCCCTCTAGGAATTTGGAAAGAAAGGGAAGATTGAAGAAAATGAAGAACTTATGATGGATATCTTGAAGAAATGGGTGGTAACAGCAGTCTCAATAGAGCTTGTTACATTAATAGAGGAGAGAGGAATTAACTTGCATGGGGTCAAGCAAATGGAATGTGGAGGTCAGGGAATTACACGAAAGGGACTTCATGCATGAAATGAGTGCTGAGAAGTTATTGGAAGAGAAGCAGTAGTTAAGAAAAGGAGAGGAAGCAGCCATGAAAATCAAGGGACAGTAATGCACTGGCCTTGATTTGCATATGTATCGGATAAAGTGATTTGGAGGTTATATTACTGGATCAGAAATTCTGAGGCCTGAATTCAAATCCCTGTCAAGATTAGAATGGTGCTGGAAAAGCACAGCAGGTCAAGCAGCATCCGAGGAACAGGAAAATCGACATTTCTGGCAGGAACCCTTCATCAAGAATGAGGCTGGGAGCCTCTGGGATGGAGAGATAAATGGGAGGGAAGTGGGGCTGGGGAGAAGGTAGCTAAGAATGCAATAGGTGGATGGAGGTGGGGATAAAGGTGATAGGTTGGAGAGGAGGGTAAAGCGGATAGGTGGGAAGGAAGATTGGCAGGTAGGACAGGTCATGAGGATGGTGCTGAGCTGACAGGTTGGAACTGGGGTAAGGTGGGGGGAGGTGAAATGAGGAAACTGGTGAAGTCCACATTGATGCCCTGGGGTTGAAGTTTTCCTGGGTGGAAGATGAGGCGTTCTTCCTCCAGGCATCGGGCAGTGATGGAGGGGACCCAGGACCTGCATGTCCTTGGCAGAGTGGGAGGGGGAGTTGAAGTGTTCGGCCACAGGGCGGTAGGGTTGATTGGTGTGGGTGTTGCTCTGCAAGAAGGCGTCCCCAATGTAGAGAAAACTGCATCAGGAACAACGGATACATTAAATGACATCTGTGGAAGTGCAGGTTGAACTTTGGATGTGGAACGTTCCTTTGGGGCCTTGGATGGAAGTGAGTGGGGAGGTGTGGGCACAGATTTTGCGATTCCTGCTGTTGCAGGGGAAGATGCCAGGAGGAGAAGGTGGGTTGTTGGGGGGCGTGCACCTGACCAGGTAGTCAGGGAGGGAACGGTCTTTGCGGATGGGGAGGGGAGGGAAATATATCCCTGGTAGTGGGGTCAGTTTCTAGGTGGTGGAAATGTCGGCAGATGTGGTTTATGCAGAGGTTGTTGGGGTGGAAGGTGAGGACCAGGGGGGTTCTATCCTTGTGGTTGGGGGGTGGGGCTTCAGGGCGGAGGTGCAGGACGAGAATGAGATGTGTTGGAGGGCATCTTCAACCACGTGGGAAGTGGAAATTATGGTCTTTAAAGAAGGAGGTCATCTGGTGTGTTCTCTGGTGGAACTGGTCCTCCTGGGTGAAGATAGTGCAGAGGCTGAGGACTTGGGAATACGGGTTAGCATTTTTGCAGGAGGTCGGATGGGAAGAGGTGTAAGCCAGGTAGCTGTGGTTTGTGAAAAATGTTAGTGTTGAGTCGGTCGTCATTAATGGAGCTGGCGAGGTCCAGGAAGGAGAGGCAGGTGTCAGAGATAGTCCAGGAGAGTTTAAGGTTGGGGTGAAATGTGTTGGTGAAGTTGATGAACTGCTAAACCTCCTTGTGGGAGCACAAGCTGGCACTGATGCAGTCATCAATGTAGCAGAGGAAGAGGTGGGGAGTGGTGCCGGTGTAACTAAGGAAGATGGACTGTTCTACGTAGCCAACAAAGAGCCTGGCATAGCTGGGCCCCATGTGGGTGCTCATGGCTACCCCTTTCATCTGGAGGAAGTTGGGAGGATTCGAAGGAGAAATTGTTAAGAGCAAGGACCAGTTTAGCCAAACGAACTGGGCAATAGCCCCATCCCAGGACATAATGGCCAAGGTAAATGAACTCTTATAGCCAAACAGATTGATTATCAACCTGCAGATCCCTCTCTCACACATCATAAAATCCCTACATTGTGGAAACAGGCCCTTCGATCCAGCAAGTCCACACCAACCCTCCGAAGGATATCCCACCCAGACCCATTCCCCTATTACTCTATTTGTACCGCTAACTAATGCACCTAACCTACACATCCCTGAACACTATGGGCAATTTATCATGGCCAATTCACCTAACCTGTACATCTTTGGATTGTGGGAGGAAACCAGAGCACCCAGAGGAAACCCACGCAGACAAACTGCACACAAACATGCACCTGAGGCTGGAATCGAACCTGGGACCCTGGTGCTGTGAGGCAGCAGTGCTAACCACTGAGCCACTATGCCACCCCCATGGGACTACTATGGCAGGTAGTAAGCAGAATAGACCCCAGGTCAGTCACGCTATGAAAAAGTCATTGAGATTCTACTATCAGTATTCGTAGTTGTAGACCACAACATGCATGTTGTCACAGCAGACCCCAAGCAGCGTTACTGCTAATTTATGTTTCTTCTGCGTGGACCTCTGAGGTCTGTGCATGGTAGCAACTTCCAGAACCTTAGAGGTAATGTTGTCGGAGTGATCTGTAACACACCACCACCAAGGCGTAGTGTGCATTAACCAAGTTTTCTGTAGCTGATTTGTGACTTTCGCCACTTTTGTTTTCTTGTCCTCTGCACAAGTTACAACGTTCCATTTGCCATTCTGATTAATTAATGACTGGTCATACATTTTTAATGATTTATGTACCCAGACACTAAAGTTTTTTTGAACATCTATATTTCTTGCTTTTCACCATTAACAAAGTGCAATAGTATATTTTCAGTTCAAAGTTAATGACTTCACATTTGCCTGCATTAAAATCATGTGTTACAGTTTTGCCCCTGAAAGTTAAAGAGACATCGATATATTATGCCTCCATTTACAATGTATTACCAGCAATATGTAGCTTTCTATTTCACCATTTAAATTGTTATAGGTATACAGTGAATGATGAGCCCTCAACTGTGATAGGATTATCCCTAACATAGGCTGAACTATGGATCATTAGCCTGCAATATAGGAGAAACAGTCACTCATTTTCCCCAGTCTGGCTAGTTCATGGCCAGAGGGTGAGCTTAAAAAGACCCTGGTTCAATTCCTACCTGTTTTAGAGAAGTGTAATCACATCTCTCAACAGGTTGATTGGAAAATAGGTTAGAGAGCCAAACCGAGGCTTTCCAGCAGACTGTAATGAAAGCTGTGTAAAGGAGAGGGCTTCAAAATGGAGGCACCCTCTCTCTGACCATTATTTTTTGAAATTGGTAAACTTAAAGATTGCTTTTGGAGCAAGGTCATTACAGTGGGAAACAGCGCTTCTATAGGGCAGTCTGTAGCAGGCTGTGTGTGTCATTAGGTGTGCTGGGAGCCTTGGTCCCCTTGTCTACCACGAGAAGGTGTTCTTTATAGAGCTGACCAACCTTCATTTCCAGCCCCTGTGGAGCCTAAAAGTAAAGCCCCATTAGTCACAACCTGCAAATTAAAATGCCATCCATTATCCCTACATCCTGTCTCCTGCCACTTGAGCAATTTCCTAACCAGGCCAGGAATTTGTGTTAAATTCAACTTTAGCTAATAGCTTTTACAAGGATTTTATTAAATGCCTTCTGGCAGTCCATTTAAATAACATTCTTACATATTCTCCCCCCTACTACTTTTGTCACCTCTTTTTTTTTAAAAAAAAATGGTTCAGAATTGTCAGGCATGACCTGACCTTTACAAATTCATACTGGCTGTCTCTAATCAGCTGAAAATTTCCAAGGTGTTCTGACACTCTACCTCTAACTGCAGATTCCAACAATTTTCTGACAACACATGTTAGGCTAATTGGACTGCAACATCCTGGTTTCCTTCTGTCACAAAAAGGTAAATGGTAAATAGCAAACTAACATGTACAATTTCTCAGTCCAAAGTGAACAGCTTCCAAGTCAAGAGATATTAGGAATTTTATACTTATGACATTCTCATCTACGTCCTTTGTGGTGCAAACCATCTGGCCGTGGGGATTTGTGTCTTTTTCTTCATTATAGCGATCTTGCTTAACTAGTTTGGGTGAGTACTTGGCCTTGATTCACTACTTTATTAATTTCCTTGAGGTATGGAGAATTGGTTCACAGATTTTCAGCAGAGTAGAGATAAACAGGGCATTTTCAAGTTGGCAGGCAATAATGTTTGGAATGCTTCAATGACCCATGCTGGGGCCCTAGTTATTCACAATCTAGATTTAATTAGCTGAAGAGACTGTAACCTCGTGCATCCAAGTTTATTGACAATAATTTAGCTAAATAGTAACATAAGCTATAAAGGGGACACTAAGAAATATAGTCAGGATAAGTGTCTGGGGAATGAGGTGTCAGATGGGACGTAATATGGAAAAATGTGAGGTCATTCACTTTAACAGTAAAAGTAGCAAAGCAGAATATTTGTAAAAGGTGTGAAGCTTTGAATGTTGATGTTCAGGAAGGCTACAGTTACTTGTACAAGAGTGAGTTTCAGAGTCCATTATTAAGAATGAGATGGCAGAGTCCTTGGATGTGCATGGTAAAATAGGGCTGAGTCAGCATGTCCTCTTCAAGGGAAGTTATTATTCTGACAAAGCTGTTAGAATACTTTGAGGAGGTAACGAGCAAGTTAGACAAAGGAAAGCTGGTGGGCATGATCTACTGTATTTGGGTTTCCAGAAGGCCTTTAACAAGGTGCCACACAGGAGGCTGCTCACTATGAAAGGAGCCTATAGTATTAGGGTGAAGATATCAGTATGGATAGAAGGCTGACTGGCTGAAGACAGGGATTAGGGATAAAGTAATATTTTTCAGCATGGAAGCTGATAACTGGTGGAGTTCTACATGGTTCAGTGTTGGGACTACAACTATTCACATTATATATTAATGATTTGGACAAAGGAACTGAGAGCATTATTGCTAGTTTTACAAATGACAAAGAGATGGGAGGAGGGATAGGTAGTTTGGAACAGGTGGGAAGGTTGAAGAAGGGCATGACCAGTAGAATGGACAAAGAAGTGGCAGATGGAATACAATATGGAACATGAGAGGTTGTGCACTTTGGTAGGAAGAATGAAGGTGTAGACTACTTACTGAATGGGGAAAAGCTTCGGAAAACCGAAGCACAAAGGGACTTGGGATTCAGGATTCTCTTAAGGTTAGCATGCAGGTTCATTTGGCAGTTACGAAAGCAATTGCAACATTAGCATTCATTTTGAGAAAGGGAGAATGTACATCAGGAATGCGCCACTGACACTGTATAAGCCTCTGGTCAGACACGTTTGGAATATTGCAGTTTTGGGCCCCTTATCTAAAGAAACATGTGTTGGCATTGGAGGGGGTCCAGAGGTATGCAAGAATGATCCCAGGAAAGGGTTTGTGAAATGAGGAGCAGTTCTGGATCTGTACTTGATGGATTTTAGAAGGATTGGTGGTGGTGGGGGAGGGGGGAGGCGGTGGCGGCGGCGGCGGCGGCGGGTGGGAGGGCGGGATCTGACTGAAATGGACAGAATACTGAGAGAGCTGAATAGAGTAAACATGGGGAAGATGTTTCCACAAGGACAGGGACTAGGACCTAAGGATACAGCCTCTAGGTGAAGACACTATTCTTTAGAACTGAGCTGAGGATGAATTTCTTCAGCCAGAGGTTGGTGAATCTGTGGAACATATTGTCACAGAAGTCTATGGAGGCCAAGTCATTGAATGTATTTAAGACAGACAGATAGGTTCTTGAATAGTAAAGGGATCAAGGGATACAGGAAGAAGGCAGGAGAGTGGGGTTGAGAAACCCATCAGCCAAGTTTAAAATGCAGAGAAGACTCAATAAACCTGATCCTGCTATTGTATCTTATGGTCTCAACACAGAAAGCAATTAGAAAGGAAAGTATTGTAATGGCCTTTATTGCAAAGGAAATGGAGTACAAGTAAAACAAAAGATTTGTTCTTCAGGATAGTGTCCAATCTCCAACCATCTTCAACTGCTTCATTAATGACCTACTGTCCTCCATCAGATTAGAAGTAATAATGTTCACGGATGTTTACACAACTTTCAGTATCATTTCTGACTTCTCACAATACTAAAGCAGTCCGTGCCCATGTGCAGCAAAGACCTGGATAATATTTAGGGTTGGGCCAATCATTGACAAGGACATGTCACATGAATGTTAAGAAGCTACCATCTCCAACAAGAGAGAATCTAATCTTTTCCACTGAACATTCAATGCAATTAACATCACTGAATCCCAAACTATCAACATTGTGGATTACCATTCACCAGAAACTAAACTGGGCCAGATATATAAATACTATGGCTACAAGAGCAAGGCTGAGGCTAGGACTTCTGCAGTTGTAACTTACCTGTATTCCGTTTGTCTGTGCATAATTTATAAGGCACAAGTCAGGAGGGTGAAGGGATACTCTCTTCTTGCCTGGATGAGTTTAGCTGCAGCAACAGTCAAGAAGCTGAACATTCAGGATCAAGCAACCCGCTTGATCAGCATCCCAGCCACTAACTTTAATATTCATTTACTTCACCTTTAATGCACAGTGACAACAGTGTTTACTTTGTACAAAATGCAGAACAGCAACTCTCCAAAACTTCTCCAGTACCTTGGGGATGATAATAAATGCTGGCATAGCCTGCAGCACCTACATCCCATGAAATAATGCATTTTAAATGATCAAAAGCACTATTTTGTTTTAGTGGGCAATGTGCACTTTAAACTAGAAAGAAGCATTTTGTTTTTATACTTATCACATATTGTACTCCCCCATAGCATTACATTCTGTTATAAAGGGTCACGTTTGTTCGCAGCATCCAGTGGATTCCTATATCCTCCATTTTCACCAATGGTAACTTGGAGTGGCCATCTCCAAATGCTTTCCTCAGTCTTTGAAGAATTCCCTAAATCCACTACTAGCAATAAAGTCTGTTCTGATGACTCAGTCCCTCCTCCCCTACAACCTTCAATGCCTTCATGTACCTTTGGGAAACCAGAAGTCCTGGATTTTCCTGCAGCCATGAAGATTCCACCAATTTTCCACGACGCCAAGTGTTACCCCAGTTCCAGAAGCCCTGCAATTGTTTCCAACCGGTTCTATTTTGGCAGTATAAGAAAGAAGGTAGGAAGTGACTTGTACGTGGGAAAAACCTGAACTCAGCAGGGTCAATTGCATGTGCTTTTGAGTTTAAACAGATCTCATTTTGCCATTGTGGGATGTAAGAATCTTTAGAGAGGTTGTAAACCCTCCTGAAAGCTGCATATGTCAATCAAACTGTGAAGCTGTCAAATTATTTAATTGTTAGCCCTTTAATACCATTTTAAAAACTGCTCACATCTGTTTGAGTTATAAATTAAAAATCTATTCTGGCAGTTTCAATAGTTGTTTGCTGATATATCCCGAAGTGTTATCATTGTACCATTATTAATATTTGGCTGCTTTCCACAACCTATCATCAAAGTGGGGTTATATGTTCACTATGTGACTGGCAGTTCAAAAGATTAGCTGTCTTTGTGGGATTCTGAATACAAATGTTTGTGTGTTGAACAGATTTTCATGAATAAGACTTAGTTTTTATATAGTGCAAGCTGTAATCAATATTTAAGACGTCTTATATTTTCAGCAAGACTCCCAAGGTCTGTGATGGATACAAACTGAGTTAGCAGAATGAGTGCAAGAACAAAGGCTGTTGAATTAGGTTCAGAAGTTGGCATATGGGCTATAAGGGGCCATGGGATGGGTGACCTATGAAATACTATGCAGGTTGTGTGGAGCCATTGGGTTAAGTAAGCTGGCATGCATTGGAGTAGTTAGTGTAAGATGAGAGGTGGATGCCCTAATGTTAAAAAATTATCTGGCTTCCCTCTGTATTCAGCACCTCTGATTTGCTTCTGTGAGGCAGTGGATATGATCCCATCCTTCCACCCACCCCTCCCCTTAAAATCTGTGCACTGTTGTTGGAGAATGGTGTAGTGAGCTTTGATTTTTTTTGTTTGACACCACTTGATTCGGAAGTGAGAATCTAGGCATCACAGTTCACTTGTTGCAAATCCAAAGGCTGGAGCCATTGTCTCCAAACTTAAATACCTTGAACCTCCTGTCAGTCTAAGTCTTTAACATTCAAATCACCCAGGCTTATTGTCAATCTTACTTCAAGCCACATGACTCCGTTCATTTATCTAAATTTAAAAATACAGATTAAATATGATAATTTTATGAAAATTAGCATTGTAACAAAGAAAATCTGCCACCACTACTTCAGAATAATTAGCAGCAGACTAAAATATAGCCTAGCCAGCATCCAAAAAAAAAGTAACTTCAAAAATGACACACAAATGGCTCACTGGTGATGTTATCTAGTATGGTAATGAAACGTCTGATACCAAACTTGCAGCCCAGCAAGCAAACCTGCATCCAGAACCTCAATCTGAGCTACAAATCTTCTCAAAACTCGCTAATACCTATGGGCACAATATGCTAAAACTGACATGACACTCAAATGTCCAGGGTCACAATCACTTATACCCAGTTCTGGTCCTTTTTCAAATTTCTCAATCTTTCCAGTTATATCAATAATATCTGGACTACCTATGGCCCTCGCCACAAACTACCTTTTTTTTTTGTTCCAGCTTTATTCCTACTTCTGATCACTCTACAAACTGAGCTAGGCTATTTTCAACCTTGTACTCCTGAAATAACTTCAAACTGAACTTCCAGAAACAAATATTCTCTCTTTCAAAGATCCCCTGTTCCCAACTTCATAACTGCCTCAGTCTGCCCTCTGCTACAATTCTCATTTTTCTTATCACCTTTAGTATTTATTATTCCAGTGTTCTTCTGGCTAGCCTTCCAATTTCCAGTCTTAATAAACTTTGGCTTATCAAAAAAGCCAGTTCCTGTATTCCGGTCTATTCCTATTGTCCTGGCTTGCAAATGTTCCCTAAGATTCAAGTTTGAAATTTGCATTCTGTAAACCCTTTTAATTTCTTACACACACATGTATAATAAAATCTCCTTACGTAAATTTGTCACTATAGCCCTTCACTAGATTAGATTCCCTACAGTGTGGAAACAGGCCCTATGGCCCAACAAGTCCACACCGACCCTCCGAAGAGTAACCCACCCAGACCCATTTCCCTCTGACTAATGCATCTACCACTATAGACAATTTAATGTGGCCAATTCACCTAAACTGCACATCTTTGAAATGTGGGAGGAAACCGGAGCACCCGGAGGAAACCCACGCAGACATGGGGAGTGTAATTATAACTTGAAAGTTTGCATAGGCACTTTCAATTGTAAGTGTGGATATAAGAGTTTACAAGCAGAATAGAAAATTAAAGACACAAGCCTATAGTACCCACTGGCCAGGCATTCGTTATTCCAGCTAAGGTGGCTGCATCTGAGGAGCCTGAGAATTGCCAGGATAGCAAATGTTGAAGGAATTGCCTAGGCAGTTGAATATTTTGGGCAATTCCTCTCTTCCCAGGATCCTCCAAAAGCCTCATATCAGAGACTTTGGAGGGTTCTGCTGAAATTAAGTAGAATAGTTTCTTAGGAAATTGCATTGTCTAACTCCTGAGTATCTACTAAAATGATCCTATAGTTAGTGCACACATTCAAAGCAAACCCTCTGCCCAGAACCCTTACAAGTCCTAAGGCCCCGAACTGACCTGACCAGCTGAACAGATGCCAGCTAGGACCCAACCTGATGCCTTCCCGAGACTCAACCTTCCATTGCTGTACCTGGCATTGTGGATATGTTTTACAAATTAGTTGAAAATGGCAAATCATTGTAATCGTGATCTTTTGAGAACATGCTGATATATTTATTTTGCGATCACTAATAATACACCTTAAATGTGGAAACTGTTACTGAATGCAAATTTGGTCAGCAACTTATGTAAATGGCATGATTTGGTTTAAGGCAACTATAGACTGATTTGCACATGTTCACCACCCAGTATGCAATTGGAATTGCAAGAGAGTGAGCAAGAGGAATTAATGCTTTCATTTGTCATTTAAACAGGTGCAGTATGAAATCACAGGTTAAGATGACAAAAATACTTAAGTAAAGTAAGACTTAAGGAGACAAGATTACTAATTTAAACAAAGAATATGGGAACCACAGGTCTGTCAGCACGTCAAGAGAAGTCAAGTTGTCATATTAATGATGTTGACTGTTCATCATAAGTTTTGTTTTCTTGGTAGACAATAATTGACCTGCTATATGTTTTATTTCAAGTTTTCAGGCTTTACTTACTGCATTATTTGCTTGTCTCCCTACAACATAGTTCATTAAAAGTTTATAGCAAGGTTTAGCCCTGCTGAAGATTTGATTGTCTGTACCTCTTCTATGCTCAAACAAACATTTATCCTAATTTTAAGATTAAATTTGACGCCAGCAGTGAATCATACTTTAACTGTAGTCTTCTCTTTCACCACTTACTCTTTTCTTCTTTAGATTATGTTTATTTGATCGAATAATTAGTCATTTAACATGTAAAAATACTCTTCTAGCAGTGCATCAACATTTTGTAAGAATTCAAAGTCCAGTTATTTCTGAAACTGTTTATTAAACCGTGCCCCAGTATAAATTCTCCTTTTATTCAATGTAAGGGATTTAAATTTTTGGTCTCAAGAGTGACGGAGCTTGGCCAGGTGCACCTTGACTGATGTCCAAAACAGATTCAGTGTAAAATGATTATCCCTACGTGATACTGTGTATATTGTATGCCTGTTGTCAAAAGTACCTGCTAGCACATGCAATCATGAGTTTTATTTGAAGAGAATGCTTATCGGATTGAAGTCAGTTTTGATATGAACAGCTCAAGGTCACCCAGGGAACTGCCGGACAAGTACATTTACATAAAATATTACTTGCGAAGATGGGTTGCCCAGACAGCCCATGCATTTTGTCCCCTGGTTCTTTGTCATGGAGATTCCAATGTGAGAGAGGGAGGGAGGCTAGTGTCGCAAGATAATGATTAACTGTTTTAATGACATTCATTCATTCCGTTGTAACTACTCATGCAGAAAAAGGGTTATGTAAAATGACATTAGGAGAAAATCATTTGTAATCGCATCGGGCTGCACTTTCAGGAGACATTAGGAGCAAATCCATGGCGTAGTTGGCTTACGCTTTATCTTCTGATATTTACTGAGTTTACTGGTGCATGAAAAGCTTTCACCAAGGATAGCAGATAGGATGAATCGTTCATAGGTATTGCTATCTACTGACTTATTACTTTTATATTTTGATAGTGTGGTAATCTGCAAGATATCAGTCTGCAAGTCCAGATTATTTAAATGTTTGTTAAAATTGTAACATGGAAGCTTTTCCACCAATAGATCGTTTTCCCTTGTTCTATCTGTGCCTGCAGATAAATTTTGGAATATATTGTTCTTCAATGAGAAACAGAAAGCAGATAATTTAATTTTATTAATATCTTGTCATGGATGAATTGAATGTGGATGCATGTAAATTTGCAATTTTCATGGTATACTGTAAATCCACACATTTATTTGGGCATTTTGTGTTTTCATGTAGTGTTGCCAGTGTTTTTAAAAGAAAGAGCCCTCCCCCACTCCATATTTTATAGTGTCCTTCATGGCCTCACAACAGCCCCTTTACATCCAATATAATGCTTTGGAAGTGTAGGCCCTGTTGTAATTTGGGAACAGCATCAACCAAACAGCACACAGTAAGATTACACAAATACTGATATGACTTTGACTAAATTCGTTATTTCATGGAGTGTTGTTGAAGGATAAATATTTGCCAGGACAAAGGGAGAACGCCCCTGTTCTTCTTCTAAATAATGACATGGAATCCTGTGTCCCCACCTGAGCTAACCAATAGAGCTTTGTCTGTTAAGGCCTCAACCAAAAACTGACACTTCCAACAGCATCCCTCAGTATTGCACTGGAGTTTGTTTTTAATTGTCAGATTTCTGGAGTGGGACTTTACCTTATTATTTACTGACTTTGAGGTGAAAGTGCTACTTACTAAATAATGGCTGGTACTTTATGTTGAAAGTTTGTTATCTTATGACCTTATCCAAAGTTACCATCTGAGTTGGAAGATAAAAACAAAAGCTCATTCTAAATTCTATGATAAAATGTTTTAGAAGCAGCCTTTCTAATTGAGTGCGTATCAGCTTCAATAAAACAATAAGAATTGTACTACAGAAGTGTGTAGTATTATCCGAAAATCATTTAGTTATAGTCTTAGTGGGAAATTAAGCCCTTTATACCATTCCATTTCTCTCCATCTAAGACCAAAGTTCTCCATAATTTACCTTCATTGTGTGGAGACCATTTCTTGTATTGCATGATTCTTTTAAAGATTGCAGTTGTGTGGATCTTGTAAAGGATTCCCTGCTTGTATAAAACCGATTTGTTCCAAATAGTTGGGTTTCATTGAAAAATATAGTTGAAATAATCTATCTCTATTGAATTACCTCAGTAACTTCATTGAACTGTCATCAAATGTTTATTGGTTTGGTTATTCTCAGTCTGAGATCCTTGAAGAATGGATTTCTTGGAAATATTTAATGCAGCATTCCAGATGTCTATGAGTAATCAGCTCAACTGAGTTAAATGTGCCCTCATCTCTTGAGACAGAAGGTAATAGGTTCAAACCCCATTCCAGTTACATAACCATATAATTTAGGCTCCCATTTCTGTACAGAACTGAAGGAATGCTGTGTTGTCTTGGATGCTGAATTTCAAATTAAATGTTAAAATAAGGTCCCAGCTACATGTTATGACGATGTACAAGATTCCATAGCATTAAGTTAATAAAGTTAGAAATTCTCCCTATGTCTTGACCAATGTTCATCCATCAAGCAACATCCCCTAAACAGATTAATTGACTATTTATCTAATTTACTATTTCTAAGAAACAGGACTGGGACATTTATCTCTTAACCTGTTTCAGTTTAATTGGATAATGGTTGATCTGTACTCAACTCCTTTTGTTCCATATTTCTTGAAATGGCTGCAAATTTAAAAATCTATCAACAGTCTTGAAATTTCAGTTTCAATCTCCATAAATTTAATATTTCTGTTGCCAGTTGTATGATTAAAATGCTGGATGTCCTAGATCTGTTTTTTCAGATTGTAGCCACATGGTCTGGATTGCTGCATCAAAATAAATAGTTTCTACCTATGATGTAGCAAAATTGTTGACCTGTCTTATAGGACAGCCCATATCTTCGGCCCCAAGTGTAATATTTTTGCATATACTTGGCATATTAATTGCGCCCTCTTTTCAGTCACAGAATGCTGTATTTGCATCAATGGTCAGCCTTAAATATTCACCTCACAAATACTATTTCATCAAGCAACATCCTCTAAACAGATTAATTGGCTATTTATTTAATTTACTATTTGTAAGAAATGAGAGGTGAGTCTAAAATGTAAAATTATAAGAAAAAACAAATCTGTTCTGCTTGACCATGATGAATAGATTGAAATGTTTCAGCATTAGGATTGATGATTCTGATAGTGTTGAATTTATCAGTTGAGTGTTTGGAGGCTTGCAGCTGTCTCCCTCAACAGTGACTTTGCTGACCACTTGTTTTTAGCTATCAGAGAGAGGAATGTTGAGTGGGAGCTTCCCAGCATACATGAGCACAGAGGAAGCTGAACCATAAGGTAGCATACAAACATACAGAACTAGGGGGTGCTTTGGTTTTTAACCTCTTCCTTGTATATTCACAAAAGGATAAAACATAATTGTGTCTTTCACTCAAGCGACCTTCAACTCTGATCATGACTGCAGCTTTGGACACAACCCACAGAAGATTGCAGTTCATTTTTGAATGGCATCACTCCCTTTGAAGTGTTGGTGTCCGAAATTTCCTTGACACTGTTCATGTGCAATATTCCATGATTTTTCTTCAATCTCTTCTTGTTTAGCTCCTGGGATATGAGTGTCACTAGGAGAAAGCGAGGACTGCAGAGACTGAAGTTCAGTGTCGAGAGTGTAGTGCTGGAAAAGCACAGCCGGTCAGGCAGCATCCGAGGAGCAGGAGAATTGACATTTCAGGCATAAACCTGATTAAGGGCTTATGCCTGAAATGTCGAATCCCCTGCTCCTCAGATGCTGCCTGACCGGCTATGCTTTTCCAGCACCACACTCTCGACTATGAGTATCACCAGGCCAATATTTACTGCCCATCTTTAGTTGCCCTTGAGAAGGTGGTGGAGAGTTGCTTTGTTGAACAGTTACAGGCCATTTGTGTAGATACACCAACAGTGCCATTAGGGATGGAGTTCCAGGGTTTTGATTCAGCAAAACTGTGATACATTTCCAAGTCAAGATGGTGAGTGTCTTAGTTGGTAGTGTTCTCATATCCACTGCCCTTCTTCCTCTTAGATAGTAAGGGTCATGTGTTTGGAAGTTGCTGTCTAAGGAATGTAATTCACACATATTTTAAACAGCCCCTAAACTAGCATGCTTAACCATCTTTTAGCTTAAGTGTCTTTCTTTTAAAAACCACATTGTACTTCAAAGTTCAACATATCTGTAAGTAATTCAGGACTGTGAACCATTTTAATAACAATTTTTCCATGGCAAAAATTGGAGAGGGGAGAGTGAAGTTGTAGATCAATAATATATGGAATAGGTTCCCCTGTGGTGTATGTAAAGAAGGCATCTAATTACTAAAGGGCATATTCAGATCAAAGGGCAATTGTGAATTGCAGTGTTACCATAGTGCAGTCTTTGGTATAAGATGCAGAAATAGGTGTTCAGCCCATGGAGTTCCATTAAATTATGGCTGATCTGAAAATCCTGGACTCCATTTTCCTGCCTTTTCCCAATAATCCTGTATTCCTTTGCTGATTAAAAATCATATGCATCAACAAGCCATTCATGGATCACATTTGTACTAAATGGAATAGGTGTATGATTTACGGAGAAAAGAACTTTCACTAACAGTGGAAATATGCATGCTGCTGTGCTTATTTTGTGTGGTTTTGGCATCAAATACCACTAGTGCATAGAGCATCTCACGAAATAAATAAAATTTAAAAGAAAAATTCATTTGAAAATTTTTTTACATTTTTATTATGTAAAAAATAAAAATGGATTGAGATTACAGTAATGTCTTGTGGAGGGATGAATATAAAACTGAAAGTGTCACATCTGATCTAGAGTGGGATCCTTATGATGCCAGAGCCAAAGACTGAAATTGATCAACTCTTTGGTGAAGGCTATGAATTTGATAGATTTTTAAGATTAAGATTAAAATATCAATATATAATTCATTCAGTAAACTGTGTCACAATAAATTAATTTGAATTAAATCATCCTGTATACACAAAACAGGATAAATCCAACCAGGTCAATTACTGCCCCTTCAGTCTACTCTCAATCGTTAGTAAAGTGATGGATGGTGTCATCACAGTGCTATCAAGCAGTTTCTGCTCAGTGATGTCCAGTTTGAGTTCTGTCAGGGCCACGCAGCTCCTGATCTCATTATAGCCTTGGTTCAAACACAGAAGAGCTGAATTCTAGGGGGTGAGGTGAGTGTGTCAGTCCTTGACATCAAGACCATGTTCAACTGAGTGTGGCATCAAGGAGCCCTAAGCAAAACTGGAGTCAATGGGTATCAGGGGGCAAACTCTCCACTGATTAGAGTCACGCCTGGCACATAGGAAGATGGTTGTGATTGTTGGTAGTCAGTCATCTCAGCTCCAGAACATCTTCGCAGGAGTTCCTCAGGGTCGTGTCCCAGGCCCACACATCTTCAGCTGCTCCATCAATGATCTTCCCTCCATCATAAGGTCAGAAGTGCGCATGTTCGCTGGTGATTGCACAATGTTCAGTTCAGTACTTGCAGAATGTTCCCCTACTCTTTTATCTAATTCTGATTTGTTACTCATTGCTAAATTTAATATGGCACACTCCCTTGTTGACTGTAACACATATTGTTCCAAAAACTTGACTTTGTTCAATTCTAGAAATACAGTCCCTTTGCTACGTGAGCTGTTCTGCTTCTTCCAATCTATGTGACAATTAAATTCTCCCCTTGAAGCCACATTTTCTACGCCACATTCTTCCCTGATCTTTGCATTGTTACAATCCAGTTAGGAACTGTCAACAGTTAGAGAGAAATAAAAGTACCTTGTTTTAACCAATAGAACAATGTCACAAGATTTCACGTTTTAACAAAACAAATGTTATTGTTTGTGAAATAAATGAGTAAAATAAGCATTAACTATAAAACAAGGTTTATAACCATATATGTTATGCACTCCGGTTTATTTCTTATGTCCCCAAAAATCCCTTTGTGTGACAAATCAGTCTCAAAGCTATTTACCCCTATAGGGAGCACCCAGAATCACCAATCTGTGTTCTACTGTCCTCTGGAGATTATTCCTCAGCTTCAGCGATACTCAGAGTTAAAACTCTCTCTCACCTTTTCAGACTACTTTTCCAATATTTCCAAGATAATCTGGTTACGTATATGACACTGGATTTAGATTAGCTGTTACATATATATAAAACAATAGTGAAGGATGTTTTTAGTTGCAAAGTTTCACCACACACTCTCACCATCTTAAAACACTGAATATAATGCAAGATTTTAACTGCAATGGAGTTCATCTTTCTCACTCCTTGTTCTGTACCTTCTGTTCCCATCCTACACTCCTCCAGACACTGTCACTGGTCCACTGTCTGACCCTTTTGCCAATGCTTCCGCTCCTTCAGGCACCCGGGCCTAGCTACAGACCTGGAGCCTCAGCTCAGCCTGCAAGTCCAGACCAAAGAGTCAGCCCAGCACCTGCTCCTCACTTGCTGGGAGACTAGGGTGGAGCCGTGCCCCTAGCGTTGCTACCGCTGCTGCTGGAGGCCTCCTTTACCCACTGCTCTTCAGGCTTGAAGGAAGAGAAAGATATAAAAAGAACAAAAGTAAAAAGAAGAAAGGGAAGTTAAGAGAACCTATAATAGAATCTATCGTTAGTTTAAAACAGTCAAGCTTCCAGATTCTCTTCCTCACTGAAACTAAGCTTCATCTGCCTTCTACACAGTCAGTGATGAAGTTAATGTTTTACTTTGTTTACGGGGCAGGTCTACCTGCCATTTATTTTGGCTAAATTCTCTGAGAGCTGGAAATGAATGAGTTCCAAACTGCAACTAAAAACCTCTTCCATTGAAGCACCCAGAAAAACTGAAACCAGAGCAAATTTCTAAGCTCCACCCATCTCCAATAATAACATCTGGGCTATCCTCAAACCTACCAGTCATCTGATTGTAAGCCTGTCTCTTGTTTTGCAGCTACATCTCTGAAATCTGACCCTATTAAACCTTTTAAACTGCCTTTTTTTCCGTGTTTCTGGCAACTACCTAAAACCAACAATTTAATTACCTTACCTTTACACTAATAATTATCCCAGACTCAAACATTATCTCTAAAATCAGACAACCTACAAACTAGATATTTGTGGGTATATTTAAACATTCTCCATTATATTGCTACCATCAGAAGGTTTGTAGACATCTTCCACCAGTGTCTTGCAGCCCTCACTGTTTCTTGGTTCTACCTGCACTGTTTCCACTGCCTGATTGAACTTTCTGAAATACTTTCTTTCTGCTGCTCAAATTGTTCCAATGTTGTTGTTCTCCTACTTCTGTCAGTTAACCTTACATTTCTAATTATCCTAACACCTGCACTGTTTACATTCCAGTCTTGCTCAGTTTGTAATCAGGACATTAATAGAGACTGCCATCAGACCCAATTTTAAAAATATTGTCCGAGGCATTTGCCCACGTGATGATGGTGGCTCAAAGTCAAAAAAAAAACTGGAATACATTGAAACGTGAGAATGCAAAAGGTGCTTTGTAAATGCACATTTGTTTATAACGGCACAAGCCCTTTGCTATGCCAAACATTCATAACTCGTTTTCTCAGAAAAGTATTGATGTAGAACAGTAGTTCCAGGCAAAATTGCCAATGCAGTGAGGCACACAGGAAGTATAATCATGACTTCCTAACACCATTTGTCCTCATCCAGTTCATGGTGAAAACCTTCCAAGAGTTGCTTAACCATTCCTTTTAAATTATAAAAGTATAAAATAAAACATCAGTTAATGTCATATTAAGCATTAAATCTGTAACTGTTTTTCAAACCAGGTTATCCCTGAATGTTCAGAATAAATTGTTGAATTTTACAACAAATTGAGATTGTATTTTGTACTAAGATATCCATTCATCAAATGACCAATTTTGCACTCCCACTTTCATATTCTGCGAGGCCCTCAGAGAGCCCTCATTTCGATTTCAATACACCCACGATCGTTGTTTCATTTTGTAGTACTGTGCTCATCTCAGCTTTTGGTTTACCCCAGCCTGTGCAGTTAATGTTCATCAGAAAAGTTTCAGTAAACCTTTTGATTTATATATTTTTACTCTGATCACTTCCAAAATGTTCAGTAGGTAACAACAGGCTAGACCTTACATGACACCGCAAATATTGTTCATCCATTTTGTTTTTGGAATAGTAATTAGTTTTAATACCTTTATTTCAGATTTTAATCTAGGTTTTAAAATTCGTGAAATATTTGGTTTAGCAGATGACAATACAACTAATTAATCATTGTCTATTTCCTCTTTATTTGAATCTTGATATCCAAATGCCGGTGTACTTTTCATCTTGTTGTTACTTCTCTATTGCATTTGGAACAATTTCTACAAACATTTTGAAAGATATACTTTCAAATTGTGTTTTATTAAAGCAGCTTATTTTTTCAGTGATCAAATGTTTTGATTTGCAATAAAATAATTAGTTTTAATTTAATTTCAGTGTTCCCTCATTCCTTTACAAATTCGTACCCTGCACTTACAGTTGAAGAATCACTATTATGTCCCCTGTGTTCCTAAGGAACAGTAAATTAATTCTTAGTGTTATTAATATCCGGAAATTGACTGAAACATTTCATAAAGTTCCATTAGGGAGCAATATTTTGAGGATAGACTGAACAAGCTTGACCCTTTGACACAAAAGATAACATTTAGATTTGAGTAGGAACCAGTGTGTGCTGTTTCAAGTAGAAAGTAAATGATGATTTTGTGCTTTATTGGCAGGAAATTGCTTTTGCTTCCCCAGTGTAGAGATGCATCTCAAGTGCATACGATATTACAAGTGATTATGAATTTATGAAGTCATCTAAGATCTTTCCACTTAATTTGATCCTTATTAAATATCTAAACACTGTCAAAATACTAACTCCCAGATATGACACTTCTATTTTGGTATGATGATGTGTGCTCAGTTTAGAAAATACAGCGACTTCTGCAGTTAAATTGTGATGGCAGAATATAATGAACCTATCACCATTACTACTGTGGAGAAAGGCTTCAGGCACAAGGGAATTAGGAGGATGCCACTGAATTAACTGAGGCAGCTCAATGTAACTATAACATTTTAAATGTATCTGTTTAGTACATCTGAAAATACACAAATGCCACCTGTGTAAAGCTAGTAATGGAAAACTGAGTGACTTTGTATCCAAAAAGTGAAACAAAAATAAGCTAGGATGAAATTTGCAGATAATGATGTAGCTAGGTTTGTTCTGCAGGCAGGGATCATGCAATCCTGACCTTTTTTGTTTCGGTATCTTATTTGCCCTCAAATACTTTCCAAGCTTATCTTGTCTATGAGACCCACCTCCTGTTCTCTTGACCTTAATCCCATTAAAGCTTTAAGGACGGCATGGTGGCTCAGTGGTTAGCATTGCATCCTCACAGCACCAGGGTCCCAGGTTCAATTCCAGCCTTTGGGCAACTGTCTGTGTGGAGTTTGCACATTGTCCCAGTGTCTGCGCCAGTTTTCCTCCCACAGTAGGTGAATTGGCCATGCTAAATTGCCCATAGTGTTAGGTGGATTAGTCAGAGGGAAATGGGTCTGGGTGGATTACTGTTCAGAGGGTCACTGTGGACTGGTTGGGCCGAAGGGCCTATTTCCGCACAGTAGGAAATCTAATCTAAACTGTTAATGCAGCTTTCACATCTGGCCCCAATGCTAAGCAATATTGATAATGATACCTTGCAGTCCATTACCGATTACTGAGGCTGGTATCCACTGGCATTCAAAGCTGCCATCATCAATTGCCTTTTCCTGAAAATAGCTACTTGGTCATTACACAACCATCACCCCACCTCCTCTCGAAGTTTTGCTTCCTCCTGTGATCTACGCCCATCTTTGCTAAAGCTCCATGTTTGACCCTCTCTTTAATCAGGATTCTCCCTTGCTACAGTACTGTATCAGCCTAGTACTACTTATCCATCTTGACATATTTGCAACTTTTAATAAAGTTGACCATGCCATCTGCCTTCAGCTACTGTCCCCACTTCTGTTTTATTAATCCAATCCAAAACCAGAGATTCAACTGTGATCATTTCTCCTCTAGCTCCCACACTGTTTTCTCAGCAGTACCATAATCTATCCTTGGCCTATCCACTTTCTCATCTACATTCTGCCCCTCTGAGGCATAATTTGACAATAGGTTCCATGGGTACACAATTGATACCCATTTATAGCTTAACAGCAACTCTTTCAACCCATTGACTGCATCTAACCTGGCATGTCAACATCCAGTACTGGATGAGAAAAAGTTTCCTTGAATTAAATATTGAAAAAAACATAGCTATCATGGGGAACTTTAACCCCTCAAAAGTAGGTGACTTTAAGTCCAGTGGGATGCAATAGTTAAGAGGGTTCTCAGATCTGAATCCAAATTGGTCGAAACCCACCCGCTTGCAGTTTTAACAAAGATGCAATGAGTTGGACAACCATACCCTTCCAAGTGGTAAGATGCTCATTTAACAATTTGAAAACGCTTGCGTGAATCAAACTTTACCTCCACCCAAACTGACCCAATCCCCTAACTCACTCCACAATTAAATATAACTGAGAATTTTATACCTTGGGTATTTCTGAGAAGTGATAACCAGGCTTTTCTAACTGAGATTTATGAAAGATATCTTGTTGGTTGTCACATTTTCCTTTAGGTTAATGCAGAGGAATACTGTGAATTTACCTTCTGATGTAAGTAAATGGTAGTGTTCATCTGAGTTGGTGAAAAATGGTGCTGTGCAGGTGTCTTCTTTAGGCATGGGTAACGTATGAATTTGTTGACTGAAATGTGGAATACACGTCCAGGATGGTAAAAATGCAGACATTGATTTTCACCAGATAATGCAGTCATGACTACTTCTAAGATGTCAGTAAAAGATAGTATTGTGAGGTGTGACTACTAGTGCTTTGAATGGTTTACCATTGATTATGTGGAATTGAAGTACTGAATTTAAAGAGAAGCAGAATAATCTCACTGCTAAACCATGTATCAGTCACCAATTATGTCACAATCCCATGAAACAAGTAAGGGATGAATACCAATTTGTTCACTACCTGCTCAATAACAATATGTAGTAAATTACTACTCTCACTCCTATGCAAATGTAAGTAATAAGTCAAAGGTTTTACTATTTTGTTTGTAAACTCATTGTTAGGTCTACTGTGTGAGCTTTGTATTCATCTAATTCACAGCAGTAGAAGTGCCAGTGACATAGCCTTGCAGTAATCCCCCTACTCCATAAGACCAATAAGAATCTTGTTTACAGATAACCGATCCTTTTCTGTTGAGCAAGGAGTTCATTACCTGGCCAAATTTGGTTTGCTCTTATCTCTGAAAAAGACTTAACGTTTAACAACAAATTTGGTAGGGGAAAAATTGAATATATCTAACAATTATTGCACGTGACCTTGTAGTGAAAGCCTCTTTCAAACATAAGCACTAGGAGCATTAAATTATAGTTTAAATGCGAAAACCCAATGTATGTTCCTGGCTGTTTGATCAAGCTCTTCACAGCCCTGCACCTTCCTCTACAAAAAGATCTTGCTCAATTGGATCAATGAGCTAAGGAGTGACAGATGGAATTTAATTTGGATAAATGTGAAGTATTGCATTTTGGTAAAAAAAACAAGGTCAGGACTTGTACAATTATAATGGTAGGGCCCTGAGTAGTGTTGTAGAACAGAAAGATCTAGGGTTTTACGTACATAATTCCTTAAAGTTTGCATCACATATGGATAGGATGCTTAACAAGGCCTTTAGGACGTTGACCTTCATTGCTCAGACCTCTGAGTACAGTAGTTGGGATGTCATGTTGAAGTTGTGCAGGAAGTTGTTGAGGCCTTTTCAGGAGCACTGTGTGCAGTTCTGGTCGCCCTGCTATACAGAGGATAGTATTAAAATGGAGAGGGTTCAGAAACTATTTCCCAGGATGTTACCAGGAATGGAGGGTTTGAGATATAAAAATAGATGGATGTTTTTCCACTGGAGTGGAGGAGGTTGAGAGCTGAGAGGTTTATAATATCATGAGGGCTAAGATAAGCTGAATGACTAGGATCTTTTCCCTAGGATGGGGGAGTTCAAAACAAGGGGGCACATTTTTAAGCTGAGAGGAGAAAGATTTTAAAAAGTACATGAGGGGCGACTTTTTTTTTACACCGAGTAGTCCATATATGGAATGAACTGCCAGAGAAATTGATGGTTCTAGGTACAGTTAATGTTTAAAAGACATTTGGATAAAGAGATGAAAAATGTTTGTAGGGATATGTGCCAAGCATAGGCAAGTGAGACTAGTTTAGTTTGGGATTATGGTCAGCATGGTCTGGTTGGACCAAAGGGTCTGTTTCCATGCTGTGTGTCCCTATGACTCTGTTTCAAATATTTATAAAACGCACACAGGTTTCCATATTATGTTGACAGCAAGCTGTCCATTAACAAGGAAGTCAGGTTCTTAAAATTGTTTCAAGATTGGATTTTAGGCATCTTGCTGTTTAGGGGTTCATATGCTGCATCTAATCATGGTGTATTTAAACTGATAATGCTGGATGGCCAAAATATTTTTTTTTTAAAAAGTTCTGTAGATGAACCAAAAATACAAGTACTTTTATTTTGACATTTTATTTGTTTAAGTGCCTATTTCTTGCAGGTATTTCAGTTTGTGTTTTTAAATGATTCTTCAGATTGTAAATTGTCACTTTGAATGTTCCAGATTAACCAAGGACCAATCGTTAATGGATTTTCTCAGCCAATCGCAAAAAAATCCGTGTATTGCTATAATTGTGCAAAAAGAGGACATTATGGCCATGTAAGTTTCAAATATTGAATTATCTAAAATCCCCTAATTTAAGTGCTTCAAATGATGTCTTTTTGCACAAACAAACCCACTGACTGTAAATTATTTCAATTGCTTGCCAGAAATCCAGTGAACTCAAAAGTACAATCCAAACTGTTACTATTTTGGGAAATTTGTATCAAAGTATATGTAGACAGATGTAACTGCACATTTGCAGCTCTGAAATTGCCAATTACTAATTACATCAAATGAACTGGCATAATAATTGTGGAGGAGAGAAGTGAAATTTTGCACAGACTTTATCCTTTTATTAAAGAACAATGTTTTGGTGATTTGCAGGAATGTTCAAGCAAATTGATGCAGAAGCATATCTTTCCTACATCACCATTTGTGTCTCGCTATGATACAAACCAAGACATAAAGCTGAGAGACGAGAGGATAAAGAAGAGAGTTAAAGGTTAGTCCCTTTCCATGTTGGACATATAAGTATTATCGATCTCTGTAAATAAACTGGTCAGTCATGAATTCTTTATTTAATAATCCACATTACGAATCATGCAGTATGGAATGGAGGTACACAGGTTCAGTTTACAATCTCAAATGCATTATGTATGGAAGATAATCTGAGAAGCACCTACAGCATGCCACTGCCATGGGCCTGCAAGCAACTGGTTAAAGAGCAATACTAAAAGAGGCCGAAGAGGGGGGCCCGTATAAACCAGAGTGTCTGTTTACTCCTATCATGGAGTGACAGTGAAGGAGATCAATTGCTCAAAGTACTAATGACTGCTTTCAAAATGAGCAATGACCCTAATGTTATTTCCTCAACTAGTCCCTAAAACCCTGCAATTCATTAGACAGTAATAAAATTCTCTTTTAATCACCTCATTTTAACTCACCTTCACTGCACTCCAGGTTTAAGTTATTCTGGGCTGCACCAGTTCAAGAAGGCAGCTCACCACCAACTTGAGGGCACGTAGGAATGGACAATAAATGCTGGCCCAGCCAATAATGCCCACATTCCCATGAATGAATTTAAAAACTACTAACTGTAAGAAAACGGTTTTCTCATGTCTCCTTTGCCAATTTTACTCTTAAATCTGTAAAATTTATTGTTCGTCATATTAAACATTTTAATTGACCCAGTATCCATAGTCTTTTTCGGATGATTTCTAGATTTCAACCAGTTGGTTGTGAGAAGAAAATTAAAAATCATCCCTGATTTAATTCACGAATGGCCCAGCTCTAAGTTTCTATCTGCATGTTCTGGATTCCTCCCTTCAAAGAAAACCATCTCAATTAGTTCACTTCAATCTTTTGTGTTTGAGAGAATGCAAACAAAGTTAGTGCAACTTAGCATTCCTACTATTGGTAACATGTTAGCCTACTGATATTGAATCAAACTTGCAACTTGGAAGTCACAAGTTGAATTCCCATTATGACAGATGATGAAACTAAGTTCAATAGATCTGATCAGATGTGGACTGACACCCAAAAAATATAATGAAGCTGTGAGATTGTTGTACAAACCCAATGGGTTCAGCAATTAACTATAAGGGGAGACAACTTGTCACTTTGTTCTGTAACTGGTTTGGCTCCAACCCAATGCTATGCTATTCTCAAAACCCTCAAGAATACCAGGAGTGGATAATGAGTGTCAGTGTCACACCATTTTGAGAACATACATATTTATACACCTGGTTGAAATGCATGAAATAGAATTAAACCTTCACTTTATACCTTGTAAATTTGATATTATCATAACATGTATATTAAAAAAATGAGGTCAGGTTTCTCAAACATTAATTTTGATTATTTTCTCTCCAGAACTTAACGATGCTGGGTTCATTGAATCCAGTTTTCCAAATAAGAGATTGCGCAAAGATAAAGATACTGCAAGCAGAAATTCATGCGTCAAGAGAAAGGGGAGAAACCCGAAGAAAGAAAGAGTCGAGAAGGAGGAAAGAGAGGTCATGCAAAATAGCAGGACAGCCAATCACAAAGCAAAGCATCGCAATCAGACTGCCCTCTGTCCCAAAACCTTTACTAAAGGTCCTGAAAAGGACTTTCCAAGAGAAGTTGCAGCCAAGTCAGCAGAAACTAATGCCTCACACTATAAAACCCAGCAGAGCCCTCTGTTGTTTATGTGTAGTAATATCACACAAAATGATAGACATTTAGATACAACAAAGAAAAAGTGGAAGAACAGAAGGAAAAAGCACAGAGGAGAAGAGACTATCAAAACGAGGAGCAAAAAGAGGAAAAGGGCTAAGCAAAGAAAAAGTGCACGTCAGAGACAGAATGCTGACAGTGCTGGAGAATGCTTTAGTAGAGAAAAAGAAAAAAAAGTGCAAGAAGCATTCTAAAACTAAATCTCAGGAATCTGCAATCCAGTAGAAATACTGAATAATTACTTTTGTTTCCAGGGACAGGACAGCTATGCAGCAGTTAAACACTTAATATTTTTAATGTAAAAATCATTGTAGTAATTCACTGTGATATGGAGTTCATGAATTTTCACCAATATAAAGAGCTCTAGATGTCAGCAGTCCATTAGGTAGTGCTAATGGTAGTGCTAGGTTTTATCCAGAGGGAGGGTGGGTGGGTAAATTTTGTATTGTCCTGGATTGCGTTTTGCCACACTGGGGAGGGAAAGCTGAGTGCAGAGTATCTGTACAGCCTCTAAACCAAGCCCTGTCCTGCAGTGTAAAGGAAAAGATCAACTTGCCATTTTTGCTTGCAAGTGAATTGGTTAGTTAAATGCTCATGTATGCTTATTCCTTTGGTTACCTATAACCAGTAAAGAGTGATTATCATTGCTTTGTACTATCACTTTACAAATTATTAAATACTTCATCATTTATCTTTGCATTATACATTTGTTCAAGCAATATGTAGTGCTGGTCACTTATCCATCACACTGGCAATCATCTAGCAAAATGATGAACGCCTCATGTTTTATCAGTTTTTTTTGTACTTAATTCTAGTGAGACATTCACAACTTACACAAGTCAAGAAAGATGGCTGAACAACTTCCACTTCTGCTGTTTCTCAAACTTGTATGGGGGAGCACCAGTGATGAGAGTTTCGGTAGCTAGGGGAACAAATGGGTGTTTTTACCATGGTAGACATGACTGCAGATAGCATGTTGCTTTCCTGGTGCTAGGTTCAGTGATGTCACAGAGTGGTTGTAGCACATTCTTTGAGTGCTACCTGTTCCGACATGGGATAAACTCTCCTGCTTAATTTAAACAAGCAATACAGAAAAGATTTATCCCATGTAGTAATCTGTGAACATTCGAGAGACCAAGAATTATTTAAAGTAAAAATTACCAACTTTATTTCTTAAAGTATAACAGAGAATAACTAACTAACAACTATTTACAAATCCTTCCTCAAACCTGCCTTTTACTTTCCCTTCTATAATACCAGTCCGATAAAACCCCAGAATAAGATTTACTGAAAAATTCAATTTTAAAACCAGCCAGATGTCGAATCTTCTCTTTATCTTCCTCTGTAGAGTTGCTCTCCAGGTCCATGTTGATGTTTTTCTCTGTGCAAACTCCTTCTCTGGACAGGTACCTCTTAGAGAGTTCTCACTAGCAGCCTACATCTATTGGTCTTTGGCAGTTCTCTTACAATTGTTCAATTTTTCCCAGTCTTATACCCCCCAAAATTAGATTGTGTCATTGGCTTTTAATATTGTCAATATACTCAATTCAAACTTAATTGGAGTTTGGTTTTTTGAGGGGTATAATTTAAACTGATTGTCCTAGTTCATATTTGTTTTTGTCTCCAGGCAACCAGCTATACTAGCTGCTGGACCACATGTTAAACTGTATCTTATTGAGAACACTTGGTGCTGTCAGGTAGTTCTGCTAGCTTTTAACTCTCAAAAGGTACAGTATACCCACATATTCATAAGACCTCCCCCTTAAAAAATTGAATCATCATAATGAAAAGATGGCTTTATTTTTTCTATTCTTTAAACACATTACCCTAACATATCGTTAACTTTAATCTAAGTTCACCTTAGCTACTTCCCATATAAACTATAACGCATCTGCGATTACATTCTAATGATCTGCAACATGTATGATTTTTAAATTAAATGTCTGTAACATAAGACGCCAATGAAATAGTCTCGTATTCTTGCCTTTGAAGTGTTATAAAAACGTAAGGGGACTGCGATTCGTGTACACCACCGTCTCCGACACATTGTTCGTGATATACACATTAAAACGTTGTCAGGCCAGTACCAAACTCAATAGTTCTTTATCGATCGTTGAGTATTTCCTCTGGTGGATATTAATCTTCTTTGAAAAGTAACCAACTGGCAGTTCAATCCCATCATCATCATCCTGTAGGAGTACAACTCCAACTCCTATGTCACTAGCATTGATGGCAACTTTAAAAGATTTTGAAAAGTTTGGGGTAGCTAAAACTGGTTTGGTGGTTAATATTGATTTCAAATGGTCAAATGCCTCCTGGCATGGTTCTGTCCACCGAAACATTGTATTTTTCTTCAGCAAATCAGTTAACGGTGCCACTACACTGCTGCAGTTTGGAACAAACTTCTGATAGAATCCGCTGAGTCCTAAGAATCAAAGCACCTCTTAGAGGTTGGTCATGGAAATTCCTCAATGGCCTTCGTCTTTGCATTCCCTGGGGTCAACCTTCCATGACCGATGTTATGCCCCAAGTACATCACCTCTGCTTTCATGAATTCTGTTTTATTTATCACCAGTTTTGCTTCTCGATGTCATTAAAAGAGCTCTGCAAATAGACTGCACAGTTTGTTAACCCAGCCAGTACTCGGTTCATGAGTTTTTGGAATGTGGCACGTGCGTTCTTCATTCCAAAGGGCATTACTTTAAACTGATATAACCCATTTAGGGTTACGAACGCAGAAATTTCTTTTGCCGACTCTGATAAAGGTACCTGCCAGTAACCACGCAGTAAGTCCAACTTAGTTATGTAACTGCTTGTCTGACTTTTTCTGTACAGTCCTCCAATCTAGGTATTGGATATGAGTCCGATTTTGTGTAATGGCTTTGACCTTCTTATAATGCACGCAGAATCATTGAGTCCCATCTGGTTTGAGAACTAAGATGATTGGTGAACTCCACGCACTCTGGCTTGATTCGATGATGTCCTTGTTGAGCATGGCCTCCACCTCCATCTGGACCTGTCTGGCTTTGAAAGGACTAAGCCGATAGGGGTATTGTTTTATTGGAGTAGAATTCCCTATGTCTACTTCACCATTTGATTCTTAACTATGTCCTTATACTGCAGTAACAAATCTTTCAACTGCGTTCTATGCTCCTGAGACAGAGAGCTTACTAACCTAATTCCACTCCTCAAGGACTACTTCATTTTTAATCTATTTTGAGGCATGTCAAAATCCGCATCATCTGGATTTGATTCCTCACTTTGCAGCGCAGTAACTAGCACCTGTTTCTCCAGTTCTTTCTCTCAAGTATAATACAATTTCTGGTATCTTTACTAGATAGAGTTGAGTAAGGTGAACTTCCTTAATTTGATGGGGACCACTAAACCTGAAGGGATCTCCTATTTCTGGTGACAGTACTAACATGTCAGCCCTTCAGGAAAATTTCCAAGTCTCAGAGCTTTCATCTGCCACCTGCTTCATTCTACACTGTACCCTCATTAGGTGCTGTTTAGCTGTCTCAGCTACTCAATTTAATCTTTCCCTCACCTCTGATATATAATCTAAGTGTGAGATCTCCAACTTTGGTCCTGTCAATTTTTCTGTAATTAATTTCAAAGGGCCTCTCACTTCATGTCCAGATATTAACTCGGAAGTGAGTGAACTGAGTAGTTTGGGGCATCTCTAATAGCAAACAATACGAATGGGATGCCTTTATCCCAATCATTTGGGTAATCCTGACAGTATGTTCTCAACATGGTCTTCAACGTCTAATGCCACAATGGCTCAATGGTTAGTGCTGCTACCTCACAGTGCCAGGGACACAGGTTTGCTTCCTGTCTCAGGCAACGGTCTGTAAGGAGTTTGCACATTCTCCCAGTGTCTGCATGGGTTTCGTCCGGGTGCTCCAGTTTCCTCCCATAGTCCAAAGATGTGCAGGTCAGGTGAATTGGCCATGCTAAATTGCCCACAGTGCTGGTGGATTAATCAGAGGGAAATGGGTTTGGTTGGGTTACTCTTCGGAGGGTCAGTGTGGACTGGTTGAGCCGAATGGGCTGTTTCCATAGATAATCTAATATAATCCACCTTTCTAAAAATCCCTGGGATTCAGGATGATATGCACTGGATACTGTATATCTAAGCTATCCATAACCACCTCAACAGCCTAGCAGTAAAATTTGACCTTTGGTGCAACTGAATCTCTCTGGGTAGTCCATACCGTGTGAAGAAAGCTACTAACTCCTCTACCACCTTTTTTACCTTGATACTCCATAACGAAATTGCCTCCAGAAATCTGGTAGACACTTCCATTATGGTTAACAAGTACTCAGAAGGGGACCTACACAATCAGTTATAACCCGCATGAAAGGTTCCTGAAATGCAGGAATTAGCAACATCGGTGCTGGTTTTATTACGCCTGTGGCTTACCTACCATTTGGCATGTATGGAATGTTCGGCAAATGTTAACCACCTCCTTGTGCATTCCAGGACAATAAAAAATGTTTTTGTACCTTAGGCTAAGTCTTTCGTACCCCTTAGGTGACCACCTGCAGGTAGTTCATGTGCTACCTGTAACACTTCCTGTCTGTATGCTACCAGCAACACAATTCTGTGCACTTCGGCCCATTTCTCCTCTGCACTAACCTGCCGTGGTCTCCATTTCTGTCTTGAAATTCTATGTTTCAGTTAATAATCCTCCGGAATATTCTCTGCCTCCTTTTCTGAGTACACATCCACATATATATATATTATTGCCCTGTCTTGCTGTTGCAAGTCTCTTAGCCTTTCAGAACTAAACACTTCTGTCTAACCCTCTGCCTGTTTAGGTTTTTCCCATACCATTATGTCAAACAGGGTATCCACTATCTGAACCTCAACTCCTTCATCTTTATCTTTACTTTTTGTTTCGTGTTGTGACTTATAATAGTGGGATCTTGTTAACACACAGTCTGGGAAAATACCAGGATATTTCTGTTTTGAATCTTAAGTTTCTTGGTCACTCCTATCTTGGATCCTGCCAAATCATTCCCAGAAACAAAATAAGACCATAAGACATAGGAGTGGAAGTAAGGCCATTCGGCCCATCAAGTCCACTCCGCCATTCAATCATGGCTGATGGGCATTTCAGCTCCACTTACCAGCATTCTCCCCGTAACCCTTAATTCCTCTAGACAACAAGAACCTATCAATCTCGGCCTTGAAGACATTTAGCGTCCCGGCTTCCACTGCACTCCGTGGCAATGAATTCCACAGGCCCACCACTCTCTGGCTGAAGAAATGTCTCCGCATTTCTGTTCTGAAATGACCCCCTCTAATTCTAAGGCTGTGTCCACGGGTCCTAGTCTCCTCGCCTAACAGAAACAATTTCCTAGCATCCACCTTTTCAAAGCCATGTATTATTTTGTACGTCTCTATTAGATCTCCCCTTAATCTTCTAAACTCCAACGAATACAATCCCAGTATCCTCAGCTGTTCCTTCCAGGGATCATCCGTGTGAATCTCCGCTGGACACGTTCCAGTGCCAGTATGTCCTTCCTGAGGTGTGGGGACCAAAACTGGACACAGTACTCCAAATGGGGCCTAACCAGAGCTTTATAAAGTCTTAGTAGTACATCTCTGCTTTTATATTCCAACCCTCTTGAGATAAGAGACAACATTGCATTCGCTTTCTTAATCACAGACTCAACCTGCATGTTTACCTTTAGAGAATCCTCGACTAGCACTCCCAGATCCCTTTGTGCTTTGGCTTTATTAATTTTCTCACCGTTTAGAAAGTAGTCCATGCTTTTATTCTTTTTGCCAAAGTGCAAGACCTCGCACTTGCTCACGTTAAATTCCATCAGCCATTTCCTGGACCACTCTCCCAACCTGTCTAGATCCTTCTGTAGCCTCCCCACTTCCTCAGTACTACCTGCCTGTCCACCTAACTTCGTATCATCGGCAAACTTCGCTAGAATGCCCCCGGTTCCCTCATCCAAATCATTAATATATAATGCGAACAGCTGTGGCCCCAGCACCGAACCCTGCGGGACACCACTCGTCACCGGCTGCCATTCTGAAAAAGAACCTTTTATCCCAACTCTCTGCCTTCTGTTAGACAGCCAATCCTCAATCCATCCCAGCAGCTCACCTCGAACACCATGGGCCCTCACCTTGCTCAGCAGCCTCCCGTGTGGCAACTTATCAAAGGCCTTTTGAAAGTCTAGATAGACCACATCCACTGGGTTTCCCTGGTCTAACCTACTTGTTACCTCTTCAAAAAATTCCAACAGGTTTGTCAGGCATGACCTCCCTTTACAAAATCCATGTTGACTTGTTCTAATCAGACTCTGCTCTTCCAAGAATTTAGAAACCTCATCCTTAATGATGGATTCTAGAATTTTACCAACAACCGAAGTTAAGCTGATTGGCCTATAATTTTCCATCTTTTGCCTTATAGACAATAGACAATAGACAATAGACAATAGATGCAGGAGTAGGCCATTCTGCCCTTCGAGCCTGCACCGCCATTCAATATGATCATGGCTGATCATTCCTAATTAGTATCCTGTTCCAGCCTTATCTCCATACCCCTTGACTCCACTATCTTTAAGAGCTCTATCCAATTCTTTCTTAAAAGAATCCAGAGACTGGGCCTCCACTGCCCTCTGGGGCAGAGCATTCCACACAGCCACCACTCTCTGTGTGAAGTAGTTTCTCCTCATCTCTGTCCTAAATGGTCTACCCCGTATTTTTAAGTTGTGTCCTCTGGTTCGGCACTCCCCCATCAACGGAAATATGTTCCCTCCTGCCAGAGTGTCCAATCCTTTCATAAGCCTATACGTTTCAATCAGATCCCCTCTCAGTCTTCTAAACTCAAGGGTATACAAGCCCAGTCGCTTCAGTCTTTCCGTGTAAGGCAATCCTGCCATTCCAGGAATTGACCTCGTGAACCTACGCTGCACTCCCTCAATAGCCAGAATGTCTTTCCTCAAATTTGGAGACCAGAACTGTACACAGTACTCCAGGTGTGGTCTCACCAGGGCCCTGTACAGCTGCAGAAGCACCTCTTTGCTTCTATACTCAATCCCTCTTGTTACGAAGGCCAGCATGCTATTAGCCTTCTTCACGACCTGCTGTACCTGCATGCTTGCCTTCATTGACTGGTGTACAAGAACACCCAGATCTCTCTGAACAGCCCCTTTACCTAATTTGATACCATTGAGGTAGTAATCTGCCTTCCTGTTCTTGCCACCAAAGTGGATAACCAGACATTTATCCACATTAAACTGCATCTGCCATGCATCTGCCCACTCACCTAACTTGTCCAGGTCACCCTGTAATCCCCTAACATCCTCATCACATTTCACCCTACCACCTAGCTTTGTGTCATCAGCAAATTTGCTAATGTTATTGCTGATACCATCTTCTATATCATTTACATATATTGTAAAAAGCTGCGGTCCCAGCACGGATCCCTGCGGTACCCCACTGGTCACTGCCTGCCATTTCGAAATGGAGCCGTTAATCACTACCCTTTGTTTCCTATTAGCCAACCAATTCTCTATCCAATCTAGTACTTTGCCCCCAATCCCGTGCGCCCTAATTTTACTCACTAACCTCTTGTGTGGGACTTTATCAAAAGCTTTCTGAAAGTCCAGGTACACTACATCCACTGGATCTCCCTCGTCCATCTTCCGAGTTACATCCTCAAAAAATTCAAGAAGATTAGTCAAGCATGATTTCCCCTTCATAAATCCATGCTGACTCTGTCCTATCCTGTTACTATTATCCAGATGTGCCGTAATTTCATCCTTTATAATAGACTCCAGCATCTTTCCCACCACTGAGGTCAGACTAACTGGTCTATAATTTCCTGCTTTCTCCCGCCCACCCTTCTTAAAAAGTGGCACAACATTAGCCGCCCTCCAATCCTCAGGAACCAACCCCGATTCTATTGAACTCTGGAAAATAATCACCAGTGCATCCACGATTTCCCGAGCCACCTCCTTCAGTACCCTGGGATGCAGGCCATCAGGTCCCGGAGACTTATCAACCTTCAGACCTAACAGTCTCTCCAACACCAAATCCTGGCAAATAGAAATTCCCTTAAGTTCAGGTCCTTCAGCCACTGTTACCTCAGGGAGATTGCTTGTGTCTTCCCCAGTGAACACAGATCTGAAGTACCCATTTAATTCCTCTGCCATTTCTTCGTTCCCAGTAATATATTCCCCTGCTTCTGTCTTCAAGGGCCCAATTTTTGTCCTAACCATTTTTTTGCCTTGGACATACCTAAAAAAGCTTTTACTATCCTCCTTTATATTCTTGGCCAGTTTACCTTCGTACCTCATTTTTTCTCTGCGTATTTCCTTCTTACTAATCCTCTGTTGTTCTTTAAAAGCTTCCCAGTCCTCCGTTTTCCCGCTTATCTTCGCTAAGTTATACTTTTTCTCTTTTAACCTTATATGTTTCTTTACTTCTCTTGTCAGCCACGGCCGCCCATGTCTCCTCCTGGGATCTTTCTTCCTTTTAGGAATGAACTGATCCTGCATCTTCTGCATTATACACAGAAATATCTGCCATTGTTCCTCCACGGTCTTCCCTGTTAAGGTATTAAACCATTGAACTTTGGCCAGTTGCTCCCTCATAGCTCCATATTTCCCTTTATTCAACTGAAATATTGTCACTTCAGATTGTACCCACTCCCTCTCAAATTGCAGATTGAAGCTTATTGTATTATGGTCACTACTTCCCAATGGCTCCTTCACTTCGAGGTCACTGACCAATTCTGGTTCGTTACACAATACCAGATCCAGAATTGCCTTATCCCTGGTCGGCTCCAGCACCAGCTGCACTAAAAATCCATCTCTGAGGCACTCCACAAAGTCTCTTTCTTGAGGCCCGATACCATCCTGATTCTCCCAGTCTACCTGCATGTTAAAATCCCCCATAACAACTGTAGTAACATCTTCCAATCATCCGGGACCTTTCCTGACTCCAGTGACTCTTGAAAGATCTCAACCAATGCCTCTGCTATTTCCTCAGCAACCTCTCTCAGAACTCTAGGGTGTATCCCATCGGGGCCAGGAGATTTATCAATTTTAAGACTTTTTAACTTTTCTAGCACTATCTCTTTCGTAATGGCAACCATACTCAACTCAGCCCCGTGACACCCTTTAATTTTTGGGATATTACTCATGTCTTCTACTGTGAAAACTGACGCAAAGTACTTGTTAAGTTCTCCTGCTATTTCCTTATCTCCCATCACTAGGCTCCCTGCATCAGTTTGAAGTGGCCCAATGTCTACTTTTGCCTGTTGTTTGTTTCTTATGTACTGAAAGAAACTTTTACTATTATTTCTAATATTACTGGCTAGCCTACCTTCATATTTGATCCTCTCATTTCTTATTATACTCTTTGTTATCCTCTGTTTGCTTTTGTATCCTTCCCAATCTTCTGATTTCCCACTGTTCTTAGCCACTTTATAGGATCTCTCTTTTTCTTTAATACATTTCCTGACTTCCTTTGTCAGCCAAGGTTGTCTAATCCCTCCCCGGTTAATCTTTCTTTTCTTGGGAATGAACCTCTGTACAGTGTCCTCAATTATACCTACAAACTCCTGCCATTTTTGCTCTAGTGTCTTCCTGGTTAGCCTCTGCTTCCAGTCTATTTTAGTCAGTTCCTCTCTCATGCCTTCATAATTACCTTTATTCAACTGTAACACCATTACATCAGATTTTGCCTTCTCCCTTTCAAACTCCAGACTGAACTCAACCATATTATGGTCGCTACTTCCTAAGGGTTCCCTTACTTTAAGATCTTTTATAGAGTCTGGTTCATTGTAAAGCACTAGGTCCAGAATAGCCTGCTCTCTTGTGGGCTCCATGACAAGCTGTTCCAAAAAGCCATCCTGTAAGCATTCCATGAATTCCCTTTCTTTAGATCCACTAGCAACATTATTTACCCAGTCCACCTGCATATTGAAGTCACCCATGATCAATGTAACCTTGCCTTTCTGACATGCCTTCTCTATTTCCCGGTACATGTTGCGTCCCTGGTCCTGACCACTGTTAGGAGGTCTGTACACAACTCCAATTATGGTTTTTTTGCCTTTGTGGTTCCTCAATTCCACCCACACAGATTCCACATCATCCGACGCTATGTCATTCAATACCATAGATTTAATTTAATTTTGTTCTTAACTGAACAATGAATTCCTGGAAGTGACACTCTGTCAATCACTCTCACTGAAACTTTCCCAGTCTTGATTTGGCACTCCAATCTGTTCTTACATAGGGGAACACTACATTTCTGTCCATCTATCCCTCAAATTACCACACTCAGGTGACAGATCAGAAAGAGTGCCTATTCACTCATCCATTACTTTCAACGACTGGTTAGATCCTGTATGTCAAAATTATAATTACATGACTATCTCCCCTGTTCTTTGAGTAAACTTTACCCACAGAGGATAATTCTTTGTAGAGATCAGGTACTAACTCCATACCCAGCCCCTGCCTGGGCTGTGCACACTCCTGCAGCTCCTCAGCTCTTCTTGGGGTCTCCTTTACTACCTTCACTAATGCCACTGGCTTACCTTCGTTTACCACATCTTTTCACACAGCGCCTTCCTTTAACAACTAGCACTGTGACTTTGTGTCCCACTTTACCACAACGGAAACACCTGAGGTCTTTCACCTTCATTCCACTCTCTTGGGCTTCTTTTTCATCCTGTGGTAAATTCTTACCAGTGCTCTCTACTCTTGGCTTTGGAATGTAGGATCTCCCCTTCTCCCAACTTCTATCCCTCACAGGGCAAAATTCTGGCAGGAAGCTTGCTTTATGCACCAACATGTACTCATCCGCTAATTCTGCTCCCCTTCTCACTTCCTGAACTTTCTGTTCCTCCAAGTCATAGTCATAGTGATGTACAGCACGGAAACAGACCCTTCGGTCCAACCTGTCCACGCCGACCATATATCCCAACACAATCTAGTCCCACCTGCCAGCACCCGGCCCACGTTCCTCCAAACTCTTCCTATTCATATACCTATCCAAATGCCTTTAAATGTTACAATTGTACCAGCCTCCACCACTTCCTCTGGCAGCTAATTCCATACACATACCACCTTCTGTGTGAAAAAGTTGCCCCTTAGGTCTCTTTTAAATCTTTCCCCTCTCACCCTAAACCCTCTAGTTCTGGACTCCCCCCATCCCAGGGACTTTGTGTATTTATCCTATCCATCCCCCTCATGATTTTATAAACCTCTATAAGGTCACCCCTCAGCCTCTGACACTCCAGGGGAAACAGCCCCAGCCTATTCACCCTCTCCCTATAGCTCAAATCCTCCAACCCTGGCAACATCCTTGTAAATCTTTTCTGAACCCTTCCAAGTTTCACAACATCTTTCTGATAGGAAGGAGACCAGAATTGCATGCAATATTCCAACAGTGGTCAAACCCATGTCCTGTACAGCCGCAAAATTACCACCCAACTCCTGTAGTCAAACTCTGACCTATAAAAGAAAGCATACCAAAAACCGACTTCACTATCCCATCTACCTGCGACTCTACTTTCAAGGAGCTATGAACCTGCACCCCAAAGTCTCTTTGTTCAGCAACACTCCCGAAGGGCCTTACCTTTAAATGTATAAGTCCTGCTATGATTTGCTTTCCCAGAATGCAGCACCTCACACTTCTCAGCCCATTGTCCCATCTGAGATTAGATTCCCTACAGTTTGGAAACAGGCCCTTCGGCCCAACATTTCCACACCGACCCTCTGAAGATTAACCCACCCAGACCTATTCCCCTACCCTACATTTACTGATGCACCTAACACTCTGGGCAATTTAGCATAGCCAATTCACCTGCTTGCATATCTTCGGATTGTGGGTGAAAACCGGAGCACCCAAAAGAAACCCACACAGACACAGGAAGAATGTGCAAACTCCACACAGTCACCCAAGGTGGGAATTGAACCATGTTGACTATCCCTAATCAGTCCTTGTCTTTCCAAATACATGTGCATCCTGTCCCTCAGGATTCCCTCCAACAACTTTCCCCCCACAGATGTCAGGCTCACTGGTCTATAGTTCAAATCCCAGCAACGAGCCCCTCAACTGTTCCGCCATGGGGTAAACTCTCCTGCTTAATTTAAACCAGCAACGCAGAAAAGATTTATCCCATGCAGTAATCTGAAAATTTGAGAGGCCAAGAACTATTTAAAGTAAAAATTAACAACTTTATTTCTTAAAGTATAACAGAATAATTAACTAACAACTATTTACAAATCCTTCCTCTAAGCTATCTTTTACTTTCCCTTCTATAATACCAGACAGTAAAACCCCCTGATTAAGGTTTACTGAAATATTCAAATTTCAAAACCAGCCAGATGTCTAATCTCCTCTTTATCTTCTTCTGTAGAGTTGCTCTCCAGGTCCATGTTGATGTTTTTCTCTATGCAAACTCCTCTGGACAGGTACCTCTTAGAGAGTTCTCACTCGCAGCCTACATCTGTTGGTCTTTTGGCAATTCTCCCTCAACTGTTCAATTTTACCCAGTCTTACACCCCCAAAGCATCGGATTGTGTCATTGGCTTTTAATATTGTCAATATATTCAATTCAAACTTGATTGGAGTTGGGTTTTTTTGGGGGGGGGGGGGGCTAGTTCATATTTGTTTTTGTCTTCAGGCAACTAGCTACCCCAGCTGCTGGACCACATGTTACATTGTATCTTGTTGAGAACACTTGGTGCTGTCAGGTAGTTCTGCTAGCTTTTAATTCTCTTAAAGGTACAGTATACCCACATCTTCATAACATATCCTACAGGGTGTGCAGGAACAGAGCATTTTGAAAACAAAATATGGCAGAGCAGAAGATGCAAAAAAGTTAATTAGACATACAGAATGCTAGACGTTTTTGATAGGGTATATACTGGATTAGTGGTGCTGGAAGAGCACAGCAGTTCAGGCAGCATCCAACGAGCAGCTTGTTGAATGCTGCCTGAACTGCTGTGCTCTTCCAGTACCACTAATCCAGTATTTGCTTTCCAGCATCTGCAGTCATTGTTTTTACCTCATACGTTTTTGATAGGGTATTGAGTACAAGAACAAGGAGGTTATGCTGAACTTTATAAGACACTAGTTACTCCTCAGCTACAGTATTGTGCACAGTTCTGCGTTCCACAGTTTAGGAAGGATGTGAATAAATTTGGAAAAAGTGCAGAAAAACTTTATGAAAATAGTTCCAGGGACGAGACACTTAAATTTGGACAATAGATTGAAGGAATTGGGACTATTTTGGAGACTATGAGGAGAAAGAAATTTTCAAAAATCAAGAGAGTACTGGACACATTGGATGGGGACAAATGATTCCCTCACACAAAAGAATCAAGAACAAGAGGGCACAGATATACAGTAATTTGTGAAAGAAAGAAAGAAATATGCTATGAGAAAATCTACGTTTTCACGCAATGGCTAGTTAGGATTTGGAATTCACCACCTGGAAGTGTTTAAGTGAGGCATTCAGAAGGAAATTAGATGATTATTCATAATATTTTTATTTAAGAAAAGTGACAGTCATAATACTCATTCAGAGCCCGGTATCAACACAACCGGCTGAATTCCTACAGGGTAATGATTCTGTGAGTAACTCACCACCTTCTCTCCAATACCTGTCTACTATCTTCAAGACACAAGTCAGAAAATGATGGAATAATCTCCACCTTAGTGGAGTTGCAGTACCACTCACCACCCAGCCATGATATAGAATCCTAATTTTAATATTTCAGTGTTCATGCCATTCACCACCAAAACACAATGACAAAAGTGCATACCATCTACAAGATACACCACAAAACTCACCAAGACTCCTACACCATCTTGCAAACTGTCAACCTTTACCATCTAGAAGGACAAGGGCAGCAGATACATGCAAGTTCTGCTCCACACATCACCGTCCCTTCATTGCCACTGGGTCAAAATTCTGGCACACATCTCTCAGTGGTATATGTGTACTTACACCAAATGGATTGCAGCAGTTCAACAAGGTAGTTCACTACCACCTTATTGAGTTCAATAGGGAGGATAATAAAGGCCAGCCTGGTTAGCAATGCCATGTATTAAAGAGAGAGCAGTGCACATGTCCCTCTGTCGTTTTGATGCCAAATCCCCCAATTTGGCCTTTGAGTGTATTTGAATGAAGGACCTCTGCTGGGAGCCTGCAAACAGAGCTTGTCCCTCCCTGTCTGATGTTTTCGCTTGCTTTGGGTTACTACCAGCAGTGCACAGCTGAGCCCTTGTGTAGGATTAACTAAGGGCCTTGACTAGAGGCAGGGTGTGACTGCTGTCCATTTGCCTTCCCACCACAGAATTAGTGAGCATGGAGGTGGGCAGATATTAAACACTCGCCACCACAAAAATGGAACGTAGAGAGGGTACAAAATTCTGTCCTTGGTGTACACCTAGAATTGGTAAATGACGTCTCCTCTATCATTTACCTGCTGCACCATGTCAACAAATCTCGAGGCATTGGGTTCAGGCTGCAAATGTATAGTGGTGATACCCTCTAGTCTCTATACAGGTTTGTCTGACATCTAGTCTCGTGAGCCACAGATTTCCTCCAATTAAATGGTGTGAAAGCCAAACCACCTCTTCATTTACCCCACTACAAAATGCATGTCCTTTCTATCCAGTTGTGTAATCCCTTTTCATCACTATCTATGGTTACAATGTTGCCTTCGTATTTGATCCCAAGCTAAGCTTCCAAACTACAAACTTTCCATGATGTGTTTGCTTCCACCTCAGTGATGTTGCCTTTATACATGGCTAGCTCACCCTATCTGGTATAGGGACCTTTACCATTAATTTGTTACCTCAGTACTGGACTCTCCTGTACAAGTGCGATACCAGCGCGCACCCTCCCCAACCATTTGTGACTGGAATCAGATTGGACTTGAAATGTTAACATTGTTTCTCTGTACTTATTTCATATCTCAAGCATTCACTGTATTTTGCTTTGATTTGATCGCTGTATAAACTTTATTTTATCTAAACTATCACTGCCTGTGTCCTATTCTACCATCACCCCAAGTCTCGCCAACTAAAAGAAGTCCTCAGTTCCATAAAGCCTCAAAATGCACATGCCCACAATTGAAATCCCCTCATGATCTCAATCTTTCTTATCTCCATATCTCCTGCAACTGTGCAACCTTCCCTGAAACAATTTTGAGGCATAATGGTAGTGTCATTACCTCTGGCCAAGAAAGCCTGTATTTGTGTTCCACTTCCTGAGACTGTTGTTTGAAAAGATCTACAACCTTCCCCAAACATCTACAATCTAGCAACTCGTCCTTTTGTCCTATGACGGTTATGCCTTCTCCCATCCACATCCTAAGGAATTTGTCCTTAGACCTGTATTTATTTCTAAAGAAAGTCCCTATTTTAAATTCATCTCAGACCAAACTTTTCTCATTTTCCATCTGTTGTCTTTCTTGTCTCAAGTGTACATTTCAGTTTGAATACACAATTGAGCCATTTCTCCACATTCAAGTTTGCAATATAAATGCAAGTAACTGTTAAACAACCAGGAATAGATTCAAGACATTGGAAAGGACAAAGCTATGGAAGAATTTGAACGTGAAGATAAGGAATTTTAAAGGAGAGCTAATGCTGAACTGGCAGTAATGGGGACGAGGAGTAAGTGGAATTTGATAAGAATTAGAATGTGGGTAACAGAATTTCAGATCAATTACAGTGGAAAATAGGAGGCAAGCCAGTTGGAATAAAAACAAAACAAATTTGGAAAGTTTAAGTCTGGTAGTGTATGTGGAAAGAGAAAGAGACAATATTTACCTGGTCTCCAATGATGAAACAATTATAATCAGAGATTAGCAAGAGCCAGAGTTAGAAGAGCATCTTGGAGGGTTTGTATGGTTAAGGATTTTTTTTGAGATAGAGAAGGACAAGACTGAGGAGGAATGAGAATTTTAAAATTGAGGTTTTGGTATACCAGGAGCCCATTGTTGTTCAGGTGATGGGGAGCCAGACATGGTGCACCTTGAAATACAAGCAGCAGAATTTTGGATCAGCCACAAGTTCCTGAAAGGAGTCTAGATGTAATTAAAATGTGGTTGATGGTTTCAACAGATGAATGAGTCATGGATAGATGTAATCTGTATTTTGGAGATGAAAGTTGATGAGGTAAAATATTTTAATAAGAGACTAGTGATTGTTAATTTTTTAAAAAGTTTCTTTACTCTGTGACTGCAAATTAATAAATGAGCATTAGGGAAAAAAATCTCTGTGCTCATCTGATCAACTATTAAACACAAAAGGACTTTTTATTTACTGTCCTTGCATATCTAATTGCAGAAATGTTGTATTATGGTCCTGATGGAAATCAGTATAACTCACGTATAGGACTCTGGCAATCAACAGATCATTTGTAAAGGATCCAGGTAGGAGTTGGCAGGAAAGGTAGAAGAGAGGCTCTCTATCACTGAAAAAATGGTACGAGCCTGGAAATGAGGCACCTACCCTTTTTTGGATGCGGTGGAGGGAGAGGAAGAGAGTTATGTCTGGTTGAGGTTTGTGTGCATACATTTGTCAGTAGCAGATTCCAAAAGAAATCAGCTGTTACCTCCACTCATGCCTAAATTTTGCTGGTAAAGGTTCGTGAGATACGACATGCAGAGATTAGAACAGGTAGGAGCAGTTCTAAAATTGTGGATTTAGATTAGAGTGGAAACAGGCCCTTCAGCCCAACAAGTCCACACTGACCCGCAACCCACCCAGACCCATTCCCCTACATTTACCCCTTCACCTAACACTAGGGGCAATTTAGCATGGCTAATTCACCTGACCTGCACATTTTTGGATTGCGGGAAGAAACCGACCACCCGGAGGAAACCCACGCAGACACTGGGAGAATGTGCAAACTCCACACAGAGTCGCCTGAGGTGGGAATTGAACCCGGGTCTCTGGCGCTGTGAGGCCGCAGTGCTAACCACTGTGCCGCCTATTTGTTTGAATAGCTGAAGTAACCTTATGAAGAGGTTTTGGATGTGGTCTCAGGCCACCTTCAGGCGAGGCAAACTACTTTGAAATTGTTAAAATTAGACATGGAAATGATGCATTGAAAGTGCATAAACTCATTAATTGCCAATCTAATTGGAACTGTCACAAATGTCAAGGCAATTAAGGAGAAAAAACACTGCAGTTTAAAATAAGTTTTGAACATTCGCACAAACCTGAGCACTGCCACTATTGAATGAGCTCTGAATGAATGATGTCACAACCTTTCACAGTTAAGGACATAGTTTGAATGATTACTGCTAGTCATTATAGATTCTCAAGTAGGATTGTGAATTCCAGAACTGGCTGTTGTGATCATGCATGTAACTTTTTTTTTGTAAGGGATATAGAAGTTGAAGAAAGTTTGTGTATTAAAGTTTTTTTTCTAACGTCTGCAACAGACACTTAGAATTTAATATTATTTTACCTCAGCATGGACCTTAAGGCCTGCCTCTTGGATTTCTCGTTGAATTGTCATGATAGATGTAAGGGTAAAGAATGATGGGAGGGGCACAAGTTCCAGAACTTGGCATAAGGGCAATGGGAAGGTGGAAACCATTGGTTGATATGGAGGGTACTAGGGTTTGTGAAGATTAGATTAAGAGGCCATGGATGGAATGATATTTTAGTTTTATTCCTTTTCAATTCCAGCGCCTTGCGGTAAGCTTTCTACCCAGCCAGTTTCCCCTTTCAGCAGCCTCCATGCTCTTTCTGGGGTCACTTGGCTCAAGTCCCAATGATCACTACCACCATGGAACAAAAAGCTCTCCTCTGGACACATTCCCCTAGCTCAGGATTGTGTAACCAAAAAATGTACCAATTCTACCATGAATAAAAATCCAAGCCATTCAATAGGGTTCAGTGAGAGCCAACAGGTAACTTACATCGGCTCAAAGCTTATGTGGACTCCCACTGGGTCTTATGCAAATCTCTTAAAAAGATTGCACTGTGATTTGACAAAAGCCTTGGAAGATCTTATTGGTTCAGCCAAAATGTCATTGGACTGTGTTGCACTATCCCCAGTAATGCTATGAATTATTTCTTGAAAATTGGACCTTTGCCTATGCAGGATATTAATCCTGAATCCATGCGGATTTGTGAATGGTCTAATGGCACAGTTTCAAGCTTGTTGGACAGGTATGGTTCAGCAAAGAGCTCAGCTACCCCCTGCTACTGAAGCTAACACAACAGCCCTAGATTGTTGTGTTTCAGAGAGCTTTTACAAGGTGGTGAAAATGTGGCCCAAATTTCCTGGTTCTCCCCTTCCAAGACACCTCTGATTTCTATGAGTGGGTGGGATTGGAGTCAACTAGGGCTTCACCACATATGGAGAGAGAGGGCTGGATCTGGTTCCATTCTTATTAATTGAACTTTAATACAGTGCTGAGGAATATAGGCAGGCCTCCTTATACCCAGTCTGCATCCATTGCCTTCAGCCTCTGCTCTCATGCAGAATTCATCCTGCCTGCCTTCCAGGAAACATCTGTCATACCCATAATGAAAATACAACTGGCTGGGTCACTTTTTCCCCAAGTTAGAATTGTGAACCCATGAATCCAGCCCAGATGGGAGAATCTAAGCTGTTCTCTGTTGTAGTCTTGGACTGTGTTCTGTGGTGCAAAATTGAGCCCTTACCACCTGATGCTTTATGTTCTGCTTTATGTTCTGATGCCAGTAATGAATCCTGCTATCGTGTTGAATATGTAAGAGAATCAAGTGGTTACCCTTCAAAATGTTAAACGTGAAGTATTATGAAGTGATCCAATTACATCTTGTGACTCCACAATAACAATCAATGATGAGGCAAGATTGAGGTTCAAAGGCAAACACCTGCATGAGGATTGTGGTTATATAAAAGAATTGTCTCTTAGAGACAGAGACAGAGAGACAACTGGTGGTGGTTTAACCTGAGGGTCACCCAGGAGGTTGAGAAAAGAGTGTCCTTCTGGTGCAGAAATTGAAGCCACACAACTGGCAATGCTCTGTTAACTGAATTTTCATTACGAATTGGAAGTACAATTCACCGCAACTAGATTTTCTGTCAGAGACATATGACAAGAAATTGATCAACTATGGCATAAATTGTTTCTTTTTTTGTTCAGAAGGGAGTTGGAGAGACAAACCCTGCAGACAGAATTACAACAATAAACTAACACTATAAAATGAAGTGGCTATATTTAGGTGGGTTGAATTCTTTACTGAAAATTGTAAACACCTTACTTTTAATAACCGGATTGGAGAAATACACCAAAAACATAGAAGATTTGCTAATGCAAATTCTGATCTTTTAAGAAAATCTAATCTTTTTACAATATGTATTACACTGACAGAAATGAGTTCAATCCCCAAAAGATTAGCCACATTTACAATGACATTAGCACCAGGAGTGTGAAAATTCAGGCACTTGTTCAGAGAAAAAGTCTGAATTAATTTAGTAATTAATGATTAACCTTTACTCTCTGCTGAGCTGCTTGTTTTTACAGAATGTATTGTTGTCAGGTGGCTCTGTAGTCTGAGATGGTCAGGGATAAAAGCCTCAGTTTCTATCCTAAAACTCTAATTATCTTTTGCTAGTTTGTGCATATCACGATTTCATTTTATGAAGTTAAAAAAAGCCATCTGATTGTTAGCTTTCACAAAGATCACTTTAGCAGAGTAATTATCATTCTACTATTTTTAGTTAGGGTCAAATGTTCAAATAAACATTTGGGTAATACCTATTCACTCACCTGTTATGTATATCTTTCAATTAATTCCCACTGAGGTCAATGGGATACATATAAGTGGATGGATGGGAAGGATATTTTTAAGCTGGAGGGGGTTCAGAAGAGATTTATCAGGATGTCACCAGGTATAGAAGGTTTGAGTTGTAAAGGAAGGCTAGATAGACTGGGAATGTTTTCACTGGAGCTGAGGAGGTTGAGAGACGATGTTATAGAAGTTTATAAAATAATGAGGGGTATAGACTTAATGGTAGTTGTCTTTTCCCTAGGATGGGAGATTTCAAGATACAGTTTTAAAGTGAGAAGAGAAAGATTTTTAAAAGACAAGGGGCAAACTTATTTTTGTTTTGAGACAGAGGATGATTCCGTGTGGAATGAACTTCTTGAGGGTGTTGGATGCAGTTACAATTACAACGTTTAAAAGACAGTTGGATAAGTAAATGAAGAGGAAAGATGCAGAGGGATATGGGCCAGGAGCAGGCAGGTGAAAGTAGTTTATTTAGGGATTATGTTCGGCATGGACTGGTTGGACCAAAGGGTCTGTATCCATGCTGTATGACTCACCTGCTTCAGATGTCTGACTCAAGACAAAAGCTTGGATGCATGAGACAAGCATCTGTTAGTTAGAAAAGATGAGCTTTATTTTGAGCACTGATCTTTTAGTGGAACAAAAATTGGTCTATGAAATCAACATTTATCAGTCCTATTCAACCACCTATAGGTAAGAGTAGCATTTTGAATTAATTGTCACCCAAAACAATGCTCAGTGTCTGAGTGGTGAAGCCATTGCTCCTGTTTCCACATGGCATCAAGCCTCTCAACAATTGAGGTTTGTATCAGAGTCATTTCTAGTTCCTGAATGGACATTGATTGAATAGTGACAAAAACAAGAAGTTTTTATAGCATACTTCGCAACCTTGGGATAACCAACAAATTACTTCTGAAGTGTAATCACTGTAGGAAATGCACAGAGCAAGGGCACATAAGTAGCAATGCAGTGAACGATGAGGGGATCTGTTTTTATGATGTTGGTTGAGGAATAGATGTGGCCCAGAGACAGGGGACATTCCATTGCTCCTTCAAATTATGTCCTGGGATCCTCTGAAATGTCATGGGGACAGAAACACCTTCGGCTTAACATGTCATCTTAAAATACATCTTTTGTTGGCAGTCCCACAATACTGCACATACATCAGCTTAGATTGTATGATCTCTGGTGTATTCGAGTTATGATCTCATTTGCCATTACTAGCACCTATGGTAAAAATATTTTCAGCAGGTAAGTATTTCCATAAAGGCGGGCCTGAGATCAACATTCTCAACTGGCGGGGGGGGGGGGGGGGGGGGGAAGAAAAAAAAAGTCTGATTTTAATAAGATCAGATACAATTTGGCCAGAGCAAACTGGGAGCAGGTACTTTTAGATAAAATCGGTGTCAGTGAAGTGAGACATTCAAGAAGGAAATAGGGTGAGTATGGGACCAACACGTTCCAATAAACACAAAGGGTTGATTAATAAAAGTCTTGGGGGTTACAGGGAGAAGGCAGGAGAATGTGGTTGAGAAAGGTACATCAGCCATGATCAGCCAATTGGCCTCATTCTGTTCTGAGATCGGATGGTCTTGATACCAACAAATTCTGTGAACCCTAGGGATATATAGAATTGAATAGAAAAAAAAGGGAGGCTTTTAAAGGTATATAAAAAAAATTGAGACTTGAATGTGGGAGGGCTGATCAGTAAGTTTGCAGATGATACAAAAAATTGGGGTTGTAAACAGTGAGGATATTGATGGGCTGGTCAGATGGGATGATCAATGGCAAATGGAATTCAATTTGGATTAGTATGAAATGATGCACTTAGATAGGATAAACAAGGTGAGGGAAAACATGATGAATGGTAGGACCCTGGGAATTGTATATAGAGAGGGTAGATGCAAGAAGGCTTTTAAACATATGGAGGAGTCTTTTTTTTTCAACTAGTGATGAAATATCTTCAGCCTATGGCATTTGAGGCCAAATCATTTCAATGGATTAGTTATAGCTCTTTTGGCTACAGAGTTTAAAGGGTAGGGGGAAGAAAGTCAGAACAGGGGAGTGAATTGGATGATCAGCCATAATCCTATTTTATGGCAAAGCAGCTTCAATGAGCTAAATGGGGGACTTCTCTTATTTTCTACGTTTCTAATGTTTTCCACTGTAAGAGGAGACAACACTGGTACTGAAGCAAGGGTTCCAAGGTCTGGATCATCCAGCAGTGATCTTGTGTCAGCGTGGCTCACTGTGCTCTTTGAACCTTGGTTAGAAGCCACATGAAGCTGCCACTTTGGAGGTAAATGAGGGGAGCCTGATGAGTTCGTAATTAATTTTGAAGCTCCTCTGGATTAGATCTTCAAAAGTGTCTAATTGATGAATCATAATTTCATTTACATGTAAGAGAGACTTCATAATTTTTTGCTTGCATCTGACCAGCCCATCAATATCCTCACTGTTGACAACCCCAATTTTTTGTATCATCTGCAAACTTACTGATCAGCCCTCCCACATTCAAGTCTCAATTTCTTTTTCATACCACAGACATCCTCTGGCTCCATGCACAAGTTTCCACTGTGATCTTTGATGGGCCCTAATTATCCTTGATATACTTGTTAAATAACTGAAGACCTTCCTTTATTTTGCCTGCTGTTATTCTTTCATGTCTCCTTTTTTTTTTGCTCTCCTAACTTCCTCCTTAAGTTTACCCTTGTACATTCTGTACTCTAGGGCTTCTGCTATTTTCAGCCATTCATATCTGCATATTTAAATTAGCTAAGCACAATTGAAAACTCTACTACTTACTGTTATTGTTTGAGTAAAAAGATCTGGCCCCTTCCTTATTCCTTCTACTCATGTATTTCCCTTCCCATGTGGTTAATGATGCCCTCCAACGCATCTCATCCACATCCTGCATCTCTGCCCTCAGACCCCACCCCTCCAACCGTAACAAGGACGGAACGCCCCTGGTGCTCACCTTCCACTCCACCAACCTTCCCACTACCTCCAAACGGAACCCACCACCAGGGATAGATTTCCCTCCCCACCCCTTTCCGCCTTCCGCAAAGACCATTCCCTCCGTGACTACCTGATCAGGTCCACGACCCTTTACAACCCACCCTCCCATCCTGGCACGTTCCCCTGCCACCGCAGGAATTGCAAAACCTGCGCCCACACCTCCTCCCTCACCTCCATCCAAGGCCCTAAAGGAGCCTTCCACATCGATCAAAGTTTCACCTGCACATCCACCAATGTCATTTATTGTATCCGTTGCTCCTGATGCGGTCTCCTCTACATTGGGGAGACTGGACACCTCCTAGCAGAGCTCTTAAGGGAACATCTCTGGTATGCCCGCACCAATCAACCACACCGCCCTGTGGCCCAACATTTCAACTCCCCCTCCCACTCAGCCAAGGATGCTGCCTGAACCGCTGTGCTTTTCCAGCATTATTCTAATCTAGACTCTGGTTTCCAGCATCTGCAGTCATTGTTTTTACCTTCTACTCATGTAAGTGTAGTCCCCAGAACCACCTGTCTTATACCCTAAAACAACAAAACTTCAGCAAACAGAACATCCAATGAGATGCACAGCAGTTTCCAGGGTCAAGCAGAGATAGTAGATCTTCCTTATCTGCTTTCTCACCTCAGCACAAGCTTTTTCTGTGGTTCCTTTCCATTTCCATGGTTAATAATGCAGACTACATCCAGAGGATGCCAACTGTTAGTAATATCTCTATTTTAACACACGTTTCCCTAACTAACAAATGAGAAATAAAACTCAAGTTGTAAATTGAGAAGATTTGTAGCTCAGGTTGAGGTTCTGGATGTAGGTTTACTCACTGAGCTGGAAAAGATTCATGTTCAGATGTTTTGCCACCATACTAGGTAATATCTTCAGTGAGCCTCCAGATGAAGTACTGGTGGCTTCTAGAAATTGTCATGCGTGTCTCTGGTTGGCTTGTCTTAGGAATGGATGTGTTGTCCCATGAGAGGATATCCGGGAAAATGCAAGAAGGATCCCGATTTGCAATAGGACCCATGCCTTGCAATTGTAAGTGGATAGACAACACATCCTAGGACAAGCCAAAGCGAGACACGCATGAGAATTCCTAGAAGCATGGCATTCCAACTGTAACTCTATCAACACACACATTGACTTGGATCCCATTTCCCATCCCCTGAGAAAAAGAACAGGAAATGACATCACCACAAGCAATGATGTCACCACAGGAAAGACATCACCAACCCAAGGAAACCTAAACATACATTTAAAAATGGGCCATGCCATCAGTGCTTCATCCGGAGGCTCACCGATGATGCTCCCTAGTATGGTGACGAAATGTCTGAAAACAAACCTTCCAGCTCAGTGAGCAAACATACATCAAGTTGTAAATCTACAAACTGTCAATCTTCGTATGAAACTGCAACATAGCAAAGCTTAAAAATAAACAATATTCAAAAAGAACCTTCTACTTGAAAAAATTTTAAATTATCTCACATTTCCACAGATAATTCTCATTCTGTTAGATCGGTGGAATAAAGGATAGTGATAAAAAAAATTTCAATAAAAACGCCACTCTTTGATACTGCACCTTGCAGGGATCAGGAGACCATCCGAAGCAGTATATTTTTGCAGATTAGCTGGTTTTGGAGTGGGGGAGAAAAAAAAAGGACTATTTCATTATGAAAGTTCCCAATCCTTAAAAATTAACTTACTCGATTCTATAGATTATCCTTGTAAGCTTACAAGGAGGAGTCAGATGGGAAGATGGTGAGTGGCAGGTAAGGAAATGGAGTACGAGAGCAGGCAGTGAAGACACAATGAAGATCATTCTGGTCGAACCACATGCAGCAATTTTACAACAAAACCATTCTGCTGATCATTCCTGGTGTCAATCCACTTTAACTTCTCTCCCACAAAACTTATTACCTGCTTATAAATTCTCTTAAGTTACACACACTAAATTCCCTCAATAAATTTTGTACAAAACATCATCCAGAAATTTTTCACAGAACAACAATGTCAACAGAACAGATGTGTAACATGCAGTTGATCCGAGATTGCCTGTTTATAATATTGCTCAAAGTCAAAAGGAAGTTATAATGAAAAGACATTAATGTGAAATGTTAACTGTTTATTTCTCTACAAGGGTTTCCAGTACTTTCTATTTTAATCCTGATTTCAGTGTGCAACATTTTCCTCCTGTTTAGGCACAGGTATAGCTAATATTTGCATCTAGATTTTAAAATCTTACCTCCAAGTTATACTGAAGTTAATATTAGTTAAATTGTAAGAATGAAGGTAAAATAAGGAATTCCCACCTTTACTCTCAGGGAAAGGTCTTCTCCGCTATTGTACTTGAAGTATGCTCAGAGTTACCTCTGTACAGCCTTAAAACAGGAGTTGATCCTACTAGCAGTCAGTATAAAAAAAATTCTAAATATGCAAGGCTGGAGGTGCAAACTGTCATGCTCACTACCTCGCTAGTCTCACTACCTCACATGTAACTACAGGAAATAAAAACTTCAAATTACCAAGGTAACCAATTAAATATTTTACTGTTTAAATTCTGATAAATCACAGATCTCTTAAACAATTACTGGTTGATTACCAAAACAAAATTTATTAAATAAAGGTGCAATAATTAGTTAATATTAAAAAGTGTCAGTAGTACAAAAGTATAAATGCCGGTCTCTCTAAATATGCCCAAACCACACAAATTCAGAAAAATAGAAAAATAATTTTCTACGGAGACGGACTTTCTGAAAAGGAGGCATTCTGACCTATTATTATTGAAGGCAAAAGGATAAAGCATAGATTTGTGCAGCAATCTGTTGTTTGGACCTTCTGACTTTTGGTCAAGTCAGTAATCATGCACAATCTCTAAAATTCTATAGATAATAAGGGGGCACCCTGCCTAACTTAGTGTTCTTGGACAACATGAGGACAGTTAAGGAATATTGCCGTAACCCAATAGTTATTAATATTGTTAAAGCATGGAGGGCAATGTGGCAGAGTGAAGACAATATTGCCAAAATGTCATTTCTTACAATCATAGTTGGTATACTGGGTTTTCAACTGGGGCTGATGGACTCAGGGTTTAAGCTAGGGGTGTGTCTTACCTGGGTGACTTACTTGAGGGGGAGACATTGAATGTTTTTTGAGCAGTTAGCTAAGAAATACAAGTTACCCAGTAAGAACCTCTTCTATTTTTTTTTCAAATTAGGGACTTCATTAAAAAAAAACTACTGCACTTTTAACTGCTTCCTATAGATCCGACACAGAGAAGACGGTGCTTAGTGCTGGGAACACACTCTGTCGGCAATCGCTATCACTTGTTGGGATAGGGCCCCTCGGATGAGACTCAGCGGCTTTGTAAGGTATGAGAGAGGGAGCCGGGCATTGAGATCTCCTCTGAGGCATGGAGGATATCTGGGAAAATGCAAGAAGGATCTCTATTTGCAATAGGACCCATCCACTTGACTGAATCGTTTCTCGAAATTTAAAGTGGGAGTATCTCCAACATGTCCCAAATGCCAAATGAGTAAGGGTACTCTCACTCATTATCTTTGGTCCTGCCACATGCTCTGGACATACTGGAGTGCTGTGGTGGGCGAAATAGAGAGGGTCTTGGGGACAGAGGTGGAGATGGACCAGGTATCTCCTCTTCACACATATATAAAAAAAATCAACATACATATTTTTATATATGTAGATCTAGGTTTTTTTTTCTTTGTACTGTTTTGCATTGTTTTGTTTTTGTTGGAATTTTTAAAACATCTTTTCAATTAAAAATATTTTTTTTTAAATTCTACAGACACAACTTGCTCAAGAAATGCCATCTTCATAGGTTCTTTCGAAAGAACAAGTAGGTTGCATACTGAACTCAATGAGAGGGTTTACTTTGCAGAACTGTAAGCCATCAGCTGGGAACCCTGCTTTTCTTCAAGTCAGCAGCTCCTTAGCAGACTGCCCTCCAACTGAACCAGAGAAAACCAGGATCTCCTCAAGCCCGTCACTGTTCAAAACAGCCTGGACAGGGATTTAAAGCAACACAAGCTGTTACCAGCAGTCATGAGATTCACAGGACACATTATCAAAAAACTCTCAATGCCCAAGGTGAATTTTCAAAAAGGAAACTTTCAAAAGAAGTCCAAACATTTCCACAAAATGTGAATCTACTTTCCACAGTGCTTCAAAACTTAAGTGCGCCAAGTAATATTAAATATCAAACATCTTTGAAATAAATATGATGTTCATAGTCACATTGTACACTGCCAGGGCATTCTACTCGGAATCCTGTAACTGAAATTCCTAGCTTTTATCATTCCGGATCATCATCCAACTGCTCTTACTTCAGCTAATCTGCTGTTGAAACTATCACCAGTGCCTTTGTCAGAACAGTCAATTCTCTGCCAGCTCCCATCTCTCACCTTTCATTAACTGGAGTTCCTTAAAAACCCTGCAGCACAAAGTCCCATTCACCATCATTTGTATGTTCACTGTTCAGAAATGCTGCAATTTAAAAATTCTTATCCTTATTTTCAAATCTGTGCATGACCTCTGAAATAACTCCAGAGAGGCCAGTATCCTGTCACCAAGTCACCCTTTCTTTACAGGTGGAGAGTCCTCGATACTGATCCAGCTCTCAGAGTGAACAGGAAATCTGACACTTCTATTTATATCTGATCCAATCAGGGAGCCCTGGCTGACAGATTAACAGGCCCCAATCAGGGAACTCATTCAGTGATGTCCACGTGGCTGACCTCATTACAATCACTGCAGCCTCATTTTAACTTTTCTCTGCAACCTCCTCTATTCCTACACCCTCCAATTCTGGCGTCTTGCGTATTCTTGATTTTAAAACCACTCCACCACTGGCAGCTTTGCCTTCACCTGCCCAGATCCTAAGCTTCCCAAATTACTTCACTTATCCTCCTCCAAGAGGCATTTTAAAATCTACCTCTTTGATCAGGATTTTTGGTCACTTGTCATTATAACTCATGTAGTACCATGTCAAATTTTATCAGTGTCAGTTTGCATCCCATAACTGACAACTGTTCAACTTGGCAATTCAGACACATACAAAAATGTCTACTAAACAATCACGTCCTCAAGTTGCTGTTTGATGACACTGCCGACAGCCCATACTGAAACTCATTTGCAGCAATTAATTGATCATTTCCCTGGGCCTGCAATGTTAGGAAGGTCAGAGATATGAACCAGGTATAAAGACCTTGCATCAACATCGCAACTTCACTCCAGAGATTGTTGACAGATGACGTCACCAACAGTATCAAAGCTGCCATATCAAAGTTCAGAAGTCAAGTGTGGATCAGCAGACCAAAAATATAACACTCCATTTTTATCAGAATGGTATTCTGAAAGCGTTGCTTCACAGTAGGCTAGTGGTGTTATCGTTAGGTTATTAATCCAAAGACCTTGTTCGTATTTTGGGGACTTGTATTCAAATGCTACCATAGCAGATGGTGCAATGAGAATTCAGTACTACTCTAGAAATAAGAGTATGACCATGTCATCATTGTCAATTGTCAGGGAAAAACCCATCTCGTTCACTAATGTCCTTCAGGGAAGGATATCTGCCATCCTCACCTGGTCTGGTTTACATGTGACTCCAGACCCACAGCAATATGGTTGACTCAACTGCCCTCTGGGCAATTAGGGATGAACAGTAAATGCGGGCCTATCCAGTGATGCCCATATCCGTGAATGAACTTTAAAAAGTAGAGTGGAGAACCTACACAAGCCAAGAAAATCAGCTGAACAGCTTCCACTCCCACTGCTTAAAACAAAGAATGGGAACTCATAAGGAGGTTGAGTGCAGAATATAGAAGTAGACCATCTTGCATGGATCCCCATGTTTGCTGTTGAGTTTCAGCAAGCTCAGAATAGAATTTAGCTGAATCCTCAAAGACCTATAATGAGTTTGCTGTTGGCACAAGACCAAGGGGTCACCCAGATCTGTGATACAAGGACATCTGTGAGATCACAAGTTTAGCTGGATGTCAGTTAATTAGTGAAAAGCCCTTGTTGGTGTCTGGAGTGCCGGGAGATGAGCAGTCAAGAAAAGAAATGACCAGAGTGGAAAAGGTCTGCCAAAGGTCAAAATGACATCAAGGCAAGGCCATATACCTACACCAGTTACAAAAGAAACGGCTACTCACAAGTAGGCCTCTCTCATCACAACACTGAAAACCAATACAGAAGTAATATACGCAGTCTGTCATCTTCTGACACATGTCAAACTTTAAATTAGAATTAGGTTTTATTTTCACGTGTACTCAAGTACAGATATATGGGAGTACAGTGAAAAGTTTATAATGTCACCATTCATGGCACCATCTTAGCTACAAGGTACCTAGGTACAAAATCTTAGATTAAAAAGTAGAAAAAATAAATAAGTTACAAGTTTGTTTAATAAAACACTTGTACAGGTTTACATCAAAGGTGTTATAGAAATTTAAATTACCATTTTTAAAAAGCCTTCACTACAATCGTGGTTTTACTAAAATGTAAGTATTTTATTTTTGAAAACTGTATGTCTTTAACATTCCAATAATGTGGTAGTATTGCCCATGAAGCTATTGTAATAATGTGACCAGCCTCTCAAAGATCATCACTAGGCTACTTCATTTTTAAATATTATACAGTTTTGTTTCTACAGCATGAATATGCTGGAGTAGCAGTGGTGTAGCGAGTGGGATCCAGAGATCCCACGCCAGTGCTCAGGGGGCTTTGGTCAGAATGTGACCACAGAAGATATAAGAGTGCAGAAACAGGCCATTTGGTCCACAGAAACTCTCCAAAGAGCATCCCACCCAGACACACCCTCTGACCTTATCCCTGTAACCCTGCATTTCCCAGGGAAAATCCACCGACCTACATATCCATGGATACTATGGGCAATTTAGCATGGCCACTCCATCTAACCTGCATATCTTTGGACTGAGAAGGGAAACTGGAGCATGCGGAGGAAACCTACACAAACATGGGGAAAACGTGCAAATTCCACACAGTCACCCAAGGATGGAATTGCACCTGGATCTCTGGTGCTGTGAGGCAGCAGTGCTAAACACAGTCACCGTATGGTTGTATTCAATTAAAACACAAAAAATCAGGGTACTAAGAGTCAGTCAATTGTCACAAAATTCCAATTGTTTCACTAATGCCCTTTAAGGAAGCAAATATGTCATCCCTACCTGGTCTGGCCTACTTATGACTCCAGATTGACTTTTAAGTGCCCTCCGAAATAGCATTCACACCACTCAGGTGCATCAAAAAGAATGAAATTGGAAGGACCACCTCGCATTAACCGACATACCAGAAACAGCCAACTCAGCCCTGACAACCCTATAAAGTACTCCTTACTTGTATATGAAGCTCGTGCCAAAAGAGAGAGAGCCTTCTTACAGACTAGTCAGGTAACAGCCAGTTTTGAGAAGATTTGTAGCTCAGGTTGAGGTTCTGGATTTAAGTTGGCTCACTGAGCTCGAAGGTCTGTTTTCAGACATTGCGTCACCATACCAGGTAACATCATCAGTGAGCCTCCGGTTGCTCACTGATGTCACCTAGTATGGTGACAAAACATCTTAAAACAAACCTTGCAGCTCAGCAAGCAAACTTACACCCAGTCAAATAACAGGCTGACCACCATATTCATGGACCCAGACCTTATAATGGCCCAGATACTTGGCACATCCGACCCAGTGGAGATTGAATCATTGTGGTATGCAGTCAGAAAGGTTGCTCTGGAAGACCTCAACTCTGACTCAAAACCCAAGAAATCTCATGTGATCATGTCAAACATGGGCAAGGAAACCTCCTGCTGATTACCATGTAACACCTCCCCCAGTTTATGAATCAGTGCTCCTCCATAGCGAGCTCCACTTGCAGTATGAACTGGGGGTGGCAAGGTTGCAAAATGTACTCGGGGTGAGAAATTTCAATGTCCTTCAATAAAAGTGGCTAGGTCACACCACTATTTAGTGAGCTGGCCAAGTCGTTCAGGAAGTAGCTCCTCCACCAGCTCGGTGGCTGGTTGTGCAGCAAGCAAGGAGGGAAAAGCATCTGCCCTTGACAATAGGAGTACGAATGACAACTGCACAGTCACTGTGGAGTCAAAGTACCATCTTCACAATTAGAATAACATCCATGCAAAATAGAACAGACTTCAAACAGATCTAGCAACTCAAAGGTGGTCATCTACAAGGCATTGTGACCACCGGCAGCAGGAGAATTGTATTCAACAATTAGTTTAGATTAGATTAGATTCCATACAGTGTGGAAACAGGCCCTTCGGTCCAAGTCCACACTGACCCTCCGAAGAGGAACCCACCCAAACCAATTTCCCTCTGTCTAATGCACCTAACACTACGGGCAATTTAACAATGCCAATCCACCTGACCTGCACACCTTTGTGACTGTGGGAGAAAACTGGAGCACCCGGAGGAAACCCACGCAGACACGGGGAGAATGTGCAAACTCCACACAGTCAGACAGTCGCCCGAAGCTGGAATCAAACCCAGGTCACTGCGCTGTGAGGCTGCAGTGCTAATCACGGAGCCACCGTGCTGCCCTATAATCTAATAGGACTAATCTATCCCACATTCTACCATGAAAAACATGGCAGAGATCAACCATGATTCATGCCAGGAGCAGCACCAGAGTCACCTGAAAATGATGCCGTAATATCGTGAATCTACGAAAGAGGTCTACCTGTGTGTCAGACAAAGCAAGCAGCAAGAAAAGGTACAGGGCTAAATGATCCCACAACCAAAGGATCACATCTAAGCTCTGCAATCTGCCACATCGGTCAAAAACAACTGTGGACAGTTAAACAAATGAGAGAACGAGTCTCCACAAATATCCCTGCCTTTAGTGATGAAATCAGACAATGCAGAAGCTCCTGACATCCAAAGCATCATGACGTTAAGCCTTCAACCAATTTGATTCACTCCATGTGACATCAAAAAATGGCCGATAGGTCCTGACAATATTCCAGCAATAGCACTGAAGACCTATATCCTAGAACTGGCTGTGTTCCTAGCTAAGCTGTTCCAGTATTGCTGATATCTATGTGGCAATGTGGAAAAAGCAGCTCAAATCTAATCTGGCCAATTGCTACCTATCAATCAACACTTAATCAATACCAAAGTGATGGATGGGTTCGACAACAGTGCTTTCAAGCATCCCTTGCTGAGGATGTGCAGGTTTCTCATTAGTGCTCAGTTTGGATTTCAAAAGGGCCACTCAGCTCCTCACCTCATATCAGCCTTGGTCCCAACATGGCGAACTGAGGTGATCTGATCTCCAGAAGTAAGGCAAGAATGTGTCTGACCTTGACATCCAGCAGCATTTGACTAAACATGACATAAAGGAACCAGAGCAAAACTAGGTTCAATGGGAATCAGTCGAAGAAATTGCTGCTGATCAGAGACATTCCTACTACAAAGAGGAGTATAGTTCTTTGAGGTCAATCAGCTCAGCCACAAAACATCAAAGCAGCTTTTTCCTTGGTATCCCTATGTCACACTGTTGCAATTCAAGAAGGCAGCGCCTCCCCAGTTTTTCCAGGGCATTTAGGGGTGGGCAGTATATCCCAGTCCAGCCAGCATCCGAAGAACTAGCAGTGATTTCTAAAAAGAAAATTACACTCAAAACCTCAGACTATAATTGGACCTGTGTACAGCATACTGTACCTCCCTCACTATACGAGTAAAAGTCACTACATTTCAATACAATTGCTGGAAATAAAGGCACATTAACTTGTTTAGGGCATTGGGAGGACAAATTAATTGTTGGTACTAACCTTCAAAATAAGAAAATCTGCAATGAACATACCTGACATATTCTCTTTGAAGAAGCATTTTAAAATCTACCTTGGGAAAGAAAAAAAACAAATCCAATTTCGACTCTTGTGTCCATACCTGCCATCTTTAACTGGTCTTGCCCATATGTGACTCACATCCACAGCTACTGCCCTCAGGCCAATTAGAGATGAATACCAACACAGCCCACATCCCATCCAAAAAAAAAAGTTTATACCCAGCTCGCAATATCCAGCATCCCACATTTCTTATAGTAGCTGATGACTCTTTGTTTTTTATCCATTAATGGGATGACAACATCGCTGGCTAGACAGCATTTATTGCCCATCCTTAATTACCCAGAGGGCAGTTAAGAGTCAACCACATTGCTGTGGGTCTGAAGTCACATGTAGTACAGACCAGGCAAGGATGGCAGTTTCCTTCCCTAACAAATGTTAGTGAATCAGATGGGTTTTTCTGACAATTGATTTTGGTTTCATGGTCATCGTGAGACTTTTAATTCCAATTTTTTTACCAAATTCAGATTCCACCATCTGCCATGGCAGGATTTGAACCTGGGTCCCCAGAATATTGCTTGGGTGTCTGGAATAACAATCCAGTAATAATATCACCTCCCTAAAGGATGGCAAACCAAATAAGCACACCATTATAGCTCTTAATACATGGACAGATTTCTAAGAAATCCATATCTCAGCAGGTTTTCAAGAATACAGTGATGGATTTTTGTTGTATGTTACACTGGAGAATACTAATGTTCTATTCAATTGAAACAACAATACTTTACCAGGCTTCCTTACCTTAAGAGGGGAAGAGGATCAAGAGGCAAGATTGATGAGATTAAGTCACTTCTCCATCTCCTTTTAGAACAGAGCTCTGACAGCAATTCAACGAACCTTTTAAGATCCATGTGGAGGAAAACTATCTTAACAAGGCACAGGAGCAAAATACTGCAGTTGCTGGAAACTGAATCGGGAAACATCAGCTTGCTCTCTCTACATGGATGTTATCCGACCAAAGCCACTGACTCCCAAAGCTATCTGCACTACAGCTTGTCACACCCCATGTCCTGCAAGGTCTCCATCCCATTCTCCCAGTTCCTTCACATCTGTTCAGATGAAACCACCTTCCAAAACAATGCTGCTGACATGGCTTCCTTCTTCCATGACTGTGGTTTCCCACCCACTGTAGTTGACAGGACCTCAACCGAATCTGACCTATCACCTGTGTTTCTGCACTTGTCCCTTCCCATCATTTATAACAGCGTGATCAGGTTTCCCTTTATCCTCACTTTTCATCCCTCCAGCCTCCGCACTCAAAGGATCATTCTCTGCCATTTCAGACAACTCCAGTAGAACGCCACCAACAAAACATCTTCCCCTCACTCCCCATCTGCATTTCGCAAGGATCGTTCCCTCCGGGACACCCTAGTCCATTTTACAACCAACATCTCTCCACAGCATCTTCCCATGTAACCGCAGAAGATGCAACACCCCTCCCTTCACCTCCTCTCTGCTCACCATCCAAGGGCCTAAACAATCTTTCCAGGTGAAGGAGCATTTCACCTGGACCTCCTCCAATCTTGTATGTTGTATTCGCTGCATCCATTGTGGCCTACTCTATACTAGAGAAACCAAATGCAGACTGGGTGGGCAGTTTTGCAGAACACCTCTGGTCTGTGCGCAAGCACCACTCTGATCTTCCTGCAGCCGGTCATTTTAACACAGCGTCCTGCTCACATATCTATCTTCAGGATGTTGCAGTGTTCCAGTGAATCATAGCGCAAACTGGAGGAACATCTCATCCTCAAACTTGGCACTTTACAACCTTCTAGACTTAATATTGAGTTCAACACCTTTAAATTGTAAACCAACTCCTATTTCTTCCCTTTCTTCCATCCTGTTATCATGCCCTCCCCTCCCAGCATTCCACTTTCTGTCCTTTCAATTCTGGCAGATGACACACCATTGTTCTGCCATTCTCACATTCTGATCACTTAATCTGAACTATCAACATCTTTTCTCCATCAACACCCTACACCCATTATTTCCCCCCCCCCCCCGCCACTACAAAAAAAAAGCATAAATTCTGTCCCTTCACCTTTTACTTCAGCTCTGATGAAGAGTCGTCTAGACTCGAAACATTAGCTTCCTCTCTCTCCATGGATGTTGTCTGACCCGCTGTGATCACCAGCATTTGTTGCTTTCAGTATCTTAACAAGGTATTTGCAATACAAACATTTAATACAGATAAATATAATGCAGTAGCAGAACTTTTAAATGAAACTGCAACAAACATCTCAGCTGTTTCATCAATTTGCAGGCCACAGTTGCATAAATCAAAAGGAAGAATATATTAAGCATAGACCTGGCAGATAATTTCGTCTTGTGCATCGTGTTTCCCCCAGTTCATCAGTCAATCTCCAAAGTTACTGGTGCTTCTGCTCTAAGGTTGCTGTCTGGTGAAATGGATTCTGCAGCATATCTACATGGGGGCTAGTAAGGAGGGACTTGAAAGACGGAAGTGGACTAATCATCTTATCATGATGTCTTTCTGAAGCAGTGGAGACAGTTGTATATATAGGCGGGATCATAGCATTATGATTATCAGGAGCAGTGTAGACCACATGTGGCATGCTGGACACTGCACCAGAGATTGTTATGGCATTTCCAAAAGAGGATATCGTAGAATCAGTTGATCCACTCAACCGAGTATCAGTCCTGTCCACGAAGTTACCGCTTCCCTTGAACGTGCAATCACACTCCATCTCTCGAGGTAGAAAGTCTTTGAGAAGCTTCGGAGAGGCATGCTCCTTGTCGATCTGCACTCGGATTTCCTCTTTGTGAACTGTTCGAATGTGTTTCTTGAGGTTACTTGGATGACGGCAACGCTTTCCACAGACCTAGTGCATAACCAGAACGCAAGATTACTGCAGGGGTGTGAAGGAAAATTACCTAAAATGATAGGAAAGAGTGGGAAGGTGGGAAAGGATCAACTGAACAAATTACTGCAGAAATATTGTGGGGACTATTCAATTGCAGCATGTGAACCCAAATTGTTACAGGTGATGCAGGAACACTACCGCTGAATGCCAGTGAACAACTTACATTCATGTGACATCTTTTACATTAGAAACACAAAAAGTGCTTCACAAGAGCATTATAAAACAATATATTACACTAAACCATATAAGAAAATCATTCCAAAAATGAAAAGCTTGAAAAAGAAAGCAAGTAGTTTTAAGCAGTATATTAAAAGAGGAAAACAGAACAGAGAGACAGAGGTGTGAAGGGACTTAGGGATATGCAGCTAAATACATGGCACCGACGTGAAGCAGTTAGCATTGAGGAGTGCATAACAATCTATATTTACAGGAGTACAACTGTCTCAGAGGGTTGTGGGGCTGAGAGAGGTTACTGAGGTAGGGGAGACCAAAGGCAGGGAAAAACATGAAAAGAAGAATGAAAATTTTAAAATCAAGACACTTCTTGATAAGGAGTCAAAAGTAGATCTGTGCTCAGAGATTATTACCAGAGATATAGGAACACTGAAAATAATGTAGATACCATAACTAATATAATTTTAAGTAAGGGCAATTGTATTTTAAGAAATTAATCATTTTAAGGTTTTAAATCATTTAATGCCTCTTGTAAGCACACTATTTCCCGTTAAACCAGGTAATCAAGTCCCAGTTATTTTGGCAAAACTGGAGGAAAAAACTCTCAACTGACTGGAGTTAGACCTAGTACAAAGTGAAAATGGTTGTGATTGTTGCAGACCAGGACACCTCTGTATGACACCTCAGGCTGGCTTCCTACACCCAGCCATCTTCAGTTACTTCATCAAGAACCTTCCCTTCATCACAAAGGTCAGAAATGGCAATGTTTGCTCATGATTGCACAACGTTCAGGACCATTTGCCACCCCTCCGATACTGAAGCAGCCAAAACACTCGGTTTGGGCTGATAAATGACAAGTAACACTTGTGCCACAAAGTGCATGCAATGACCACCTCCAACATGAGAGAATCCAAAACATCCTTCCTTGATATTTAACTGTACTGCTATCATTGAATCCTCCAACATCACAGAGATTTCCATTGATCAGAGGATTAAACGCTCAGCCACGGGAGGGGATGAGAATGTTGCAGACAGCAACTAATAACCCCTCAAAACCTGTCCACCATCTATAATAGTACAATATTCTCTACATCCAAGCTGAGTTTAGCTCCATCAACACTTTAAGCAGTTCTTGGACACCACCCAGGTCAAAGCCCATTTGATTGAAACCCCATCCATCACATTAAACATTAATGCCTTCCACCTCCAGCATTCAGTGACAGCAGTATATACACTACCTCCAAGATGAACCTTTTCAGTTCCCATGGCTCCACTGATGGGATCTTCCAATCCCACAGCCTCCACCACTAGAGGAACAGGGATAGCAGATATCAGAGAGCATCACCACTTCCCTCCATGTCACAGTCCTCCTCCTGGAGCCATATTACTATTCCTTCACCATCACAGGTCAAAATCCTCAAACTCCTTCCATAAAAGCACTGTAGATGTATTTTCTCAAGGGAAATTGGAACTGGGCAATAAACGTTGATTCAAGCCAGTGAAGTCCAGGAAGAAAGCATCCAGGGATCCCATTTGGTCCATGAAAGGGAAAGAGACAAATGTCTAGTCCCTGGAATGCTTATCCCATCTAAGGCAAACTCATGCTTCATATGCCCAAATCTCCAGGAATGTTAATCACTGGAGAAAGCAAACAAATGGGGAGAGTTTTTCAGGGAAACAGTACAAATTCTTCTCCAAATTATGATGAATAAGCAAACTTTAAGGAGATAGCTAAAATATGCAACTAAGTCACTCCACAGCCTCCTTTATTCTTAAAAAAAACCTAGTCTTTCATTATAGCTGCAATCTTCAAGCCTGACAACATTCCTGCACATCACGTCTGTTCCCCATCTAAAGCAATTATGTCCTTCCTCTCAGTGACCAGAAATGTACACAAAATACTAGCTATGGCATAACCAGCATTCTATACAATTCCAGCATATATACCTACTTTTGTATTGTATATTTTATCTTGTAAAGGAATGCATTCCAGGTATTTTGTTTTAAAACCACCTCACTTTCCTGTACCACCATATTCAAAGACATGGGGATATGCTTTTTTACATCCTCTACCACTCTCAAAATCCTCCCATTTGTTGTGTTTCTTTGCTTCGTTTGTTGTCTCTAAATGCATCATCTCACATTTCTCCAGATTGAATTCCATTGGTCACTTTTCTGCCCAGTCAAGCAAATCATTTATATCTTCCTGCAGTCTACAGCCACCCTTTTCACTATCAACTACCTGGTTAATTTTTGAATCATCTACAAATTTAAGTGCAAACCATTAATAAATACAAAAAGAAGCAAAAGAGTCAACACTAAGGCCTGTGAAACAACACTGGAAACTTATTTCCAAAATATCTATTTTTCTGTCACTGAGGCAATTGGTTAAATAATCAAATACAGTTTTGAGGAGAAGTCATCTAAGTCATTAATACCAACATATCAAACCCACAACCACTTCCATCTGGAAAGTACAAGATAGCAGATATATAAGAACACCACCACTTGCAGGTTCCCCTCTAATCCACACACCATTCCTTCACTGGCCCTGACTCAAAATCCTGGAATTCCCTTCCTAAGGGCAGTGTAGATCTACCTGCAGCAAATAACAACTGTATTTCAAAAGGCAGCTCATCACCACCTTCTTGAGGGTAACTAGGTGTGAGCAAAGTGATGCCCACATCTGACAAATGAATAAAAATCAAAAAGGACTATCATCTCTGGCTTTTCACTCATGCCCAGAAAAATGTCATGCAGCTAGACTATGACATTCTTATCTCCTAGCTGAGGGAAGCAACATTCCATCTTGAGGTCGCATCCATGGTCACTGAAACACTTGTCTGTTTTCCTGACTAACAAATTCCCTATCACTATTGCTCCTCTCTACTTCTTCCTCCTCATCTGTACAAGTGCGCCACCCTTGGTGCCATGAACTTGGCTCTGACTACACTCCTCTGAGGAACGTCCTCATAAAAATGGAAATCCAATTAGTGAGCAGGACCTCAGCAGAGTCCTGTACAACTTGTCTGGTTCTCTTAGACGGTCTGGTAACCAAGCATTCCCTTTGTATTTCCAAACCTCACCATAATAGGGAGTTCACTTTATCTTCCAGAATACCTGTCTCGGGGTCTTCTTCTCACCCATCCCTCTAAGTCTGCTAACTGCCCATGTTTGGATCCTCTGCTCAGCTGCTCCTCTAGGTGGAGCCTGTCGGGGCTCCTCTACTCAGTTGCTCCCCTCAAATATGACATACAAGGACACAAGCATTTCCACAGCAACATTCTATCTGGTTGATTACATCACTCACATTGATCATATTGCACAAGCTGAAAACTGGAAATATTTATCTTACTTTATCTCACATTGTTTAATGATGTGCTGGGAAAACAGGTTCAAACTGGTCAATTGGACTCAAATGTAGCACATGGCATAACTCAAGGCTACCTCATAGATGACAATTATTCCCTTGCTAAGCTGACAACAATTAAATTTAGTTCATCAAAATTAGAAAGAGTCAGCATTAGAAATCAGAAATTCTAGGTCACAAAAGAAACATTGGTTGTCTATATAGGTCTGATAGTCCAAAGAATAGAATATATCACTTGAAGCCATACAATGACAATTCGAGTCAGAGTTGTGCAGCATGAAAATAGACTCTTCGGTCGGACTAGTCCATGCCGACCAGATATCCCAACCCAATCTAGTCCCACCTGCAAGCACCCGGCCCATATCCCTCCAAACCCTTCCTAAATCATATACCCATCCAGATGCCTTTTAAATGTTGCAATTGTATCAGCCTCCACCACTTCATCTGGCAGCTTATTCCATACACGCACCACTCTCTGCGTGAAAAAATTGCCCCTCAGGTCTCTTTTATATCTTTCCCCTCTCACTCTAAACCTATGCCCTCTAGTTCTGTCCACTACACCTCCAATTTTGGTGTCATTTACAAACTTACTGACTATACCTCTTATTCTCACATCCAAATCAATTATGTTAATGATGAAAAGTAGTGGACCCAATGCCAATCCTTGTGGCACTCCACTGGTCACAGGCCTCCAGTCTGGACAATTCAGATCATTTCAACCAGAACTTTATGCACATCAACTTATGTCTCAAACAAAGATGGTCAAGTCCAAATTAAAATATTACTCACAGCACCAAATTAACATTTCACAGTCACAGAACAGCAGAAAACATTTTCTAACCAGTTATGTACTTCTGACATGTATTCACTGTTACGTTGATAAATAAATAGCCAATTTGTATAGAACATAGAACATAGAACATAGAACAATACAGCACAGAACAGGCCCTTCGGCCCACGATGTTGTGCCGAACTTCTAACCTAGATTAAGCACCCATCCATGTACCTATCCAAATGCCGCTTAAAGGTCGCCAATGATTCTGACTCTACCACTCCCACAGGCAGCGCATTCCATGCCCCCACCACTCTCTGGGTAAAGAACCCACCCCTGACATCTCCCCTGTACCTTCCACCCTTCACCTTAAATTTATGTCCCCTTGTAACACTCTGTTGTACCCGGGGAAAAAGTTTCTTACTGTCTACTCTATCTATTCCTCTGATCATCTTATAAACCTCTATCAAGTCACCCCTCATCCTTCGCCTTTCCAACGAGAAAAGGCCGAGAACTCTCAACCTATCCTCGTACGACCTACTCTCCATTCCAGGCAACATCCTGGTAAATCTTCTCTGCACCCTCTCCAAAGCTTCCACATCTTTCCTAAAGTGAGGCGACCAGAACTGCACACAGTACTCCAACTGTGGCCTAACCAAAGTCCTGTACAGCTGCAACATCACTTCACGACTCTTGAATTCAATCCCTCTGCTAATGAACGATAATACTCCATAGGCCTTCTTACAAACTCTATCCACCTGAGTGGCAACCTTCAAAGATCTATGTACATAGACCCCAAGATCCCTCTGTTCCTCCACCTGACTAACAACCCTACCATTAACCCTGTATTCCGCATTCTTATTTGTTCTTCCAAAATGGACAACCTCACACTTGGCAGGGTTGAACTCCATCTGCCACTCCTCAGCCCAGCTCTGCATCATATCTAAGTCCCTCTGCAGCCGACAACAGCCCTCCTCACTGTCCACAACTCCACCTATCTTCGTATCATCTGCAAATTTACTGACCCACCCTTCGACTCCCTCATCTAAGTCATTAATAAAAATTACAAACAGCAGAGGACCCAGAACTGATCCCTGCGGAACTCCACTTGTAACTGGGCTCCAGGCTGAATATTTACCATCTACCACCACTCTCTGCCTTCGACCGGTTAGCCAGTTTTCTATCCAATTGGCCAAATTTCCCTCTATCCCATGCCTCCTGACTTTCCGCATAAGCCTACCATGGGGAACCTTATCAAATGCCTTACTAAAATCCATGTACACTACATCCACTGCTCTACCCTCATCCACATGCTTGGTCACCTCCTCGAAGAATTCAATAAGACTTCTAAGGCAAGACCTACCCTTCACAAATCCGTGCTGGCTGTCCCTAATCAAGCAGTGTCTTTCCAGATACTCGTAAATCCTATCCCTCAGTACCCTTTCCATTACTTTGCCTACCACAGAAGTAAGACTAACTGGCCTGTAATTCCCGGGGTTATCCCTATTCCCTTTTTTGAACAGGGGCACAACATTCGCTACTCTCCAGTCCCCTGGTACCACCCCCGTTGCCAGTGAAGACGAGAAGATCATTGCCAACGGTACTGCAATTTCCTCTCTTGCTTCCCACATAATCCTAGGATATATCCCGTCAGGCCCGGGGGACTTGTCTATCCTCAAGTTGTTCAAAATGTCCAACACATCTTCCTTCCTAACAGGTATCTCTTCTAGCTTACCAGTCCGTTTCACACTCTCCTCTTCAACAATACTGTCCCTCTCGTTCGTAAATACTGAAGAGAAGTACTTGTTCAAGACCTCTCCTATCTCTTCCGACTCAATACACAGTCTCCCACTACTGTCCTTGATCGGACCTACCCTCGTTCTCGTCATTCTCAGGTTTCTCACATACGCATAGAATGCCTTGGGGTTATCCTTGATCCTATCCACCAAGGATTTTTCATGCCCTCTCTTAGCTCTCCTAATCCCTTTCTTCAGGTCCCTTCTGGCTATCCTGTATCCCTCCACTGCTCTGTCTGAACCCTGTTTCCTCAACCTTATGTAAGCCTCCTTCTTCCTCTTTACTAGACATTCAACCTCCCTCGTCAACCAAGGCTCCCTCACACGACCATTTCTTTCCTGCCTGATCGGTACATACATATCAAGGACACGTCGTATCTGCTCCTTGAAAAAGTTCCACATTTCCACCACATCCTTCCCGGACAGCCTATGCTCCCAACGTATGCTCCTCAAATCCTGTCTTACAGCATAGTAATTTCCCTTCCCCCAATTGTAAAATCTTCCTTGTTGTGCGCACCTATCTCTCTCCATAACCAAGGTGAAAGTCACAGAATTGTGGTCACCATCACCAAAATGTTCACCCACTAACAAGCCCACCACTTGTCCCGGTTCATTACCGAGTACCAAATCCAATATGGCCTCCCCTCTGGTTGGACACTCTACATACGGCGTTAGAAAAGCTTCCTGGACACACTGCACAAACACCGCCCCATCCAATCTACTTGATCTAAAGAGCTTCCAATCAATATTTGGGAAGTTGAAGTCGCCCATGACTACGACCCTGTGTCTTGCATGTTCCCTGAAAGCACAGTAAAACAAATAACCAATATGTTTAGTGATGCTGGCAGATGGGTAAATGTTGGTTAGATACAGAGAACTTCACCTTCCTCTTTGAAAAACTACCATAGGATCTTTCACACCCATCTCAACAGCTAAACCGGGTCTCCATACGTGGCAGAAATGAGTCAGTACCTGAATGATTCATTCACGTTTCATCTCAGGTTGTGCGCTCAAGTCTCAAGTCAGAACGTTTCCACTAATCAAAAATATGTGCTGGTTGGGTTTAGCCAATCAGAAACTAGTTTACTTTTATTCCAACCAACACATTCCAGATATTTGGGAAAAAAATACATTATCTAAATGATTTGCCCCATGAAGGTCTTGCAACTTGAATAGTTCCTGACTGGCTGTTTATTTTAATTCTTACTACAATAGCAAATAAATTACTTTCACTCTTTTTATTTCATTGTTCCCTCTCTTACTGATAGGTGTACAGAACAACCTCGATTATCCAGACAAGACGGGCTGGGAGTATTTTGCTCAGATAACTGATCTAATCGAAAACAAAGGAAGCCACACTGGGACCTTAAGATCTTGTTCGGATAATCCAAAATTCAGATAACTGATGTTTGGATAATCGAGGTTGCTCTGTATAGGGTTTATTTTATCTTATTTTGGACATTACTTGTTACAATCGTGAAAGACAGCCCTAGTCACCAGATTATCCTACAATATAATGACAAGGGTATCCCAACAGCATTGGTGTACGAGTGAACAACAAAATTGATGTCTCAGGAATTATAAAATGGAGAGAAGATGAAGGCTGGCAGGATAGCCCAAATAACAGATAAAATACAAATAGCCTAAATCAAAGTGGTATCATCGGATCTTATTAACAAAGGTCTACTCCACCATGGAAACCAGGATTTAACTTGTTCATCAATAAAGAGTCCTCCCACATCGGTTTTTCTCTAGCAAAAATGAAGACCTGCAACCAGTGTTGGTTGGGACAATATAAGCCTTTTATGATTTTTCTTCGGAACAGTTCAGTTTGATTATCCTTTTTTTTTAAACTTTGTGGGCGATTTCAGCTAGACTGGGGACATATTGTGAGAAGTGTGACAGGAAACTTGGGAAATTAATGGAGAATCATGGGTTTGGGATGAGGAATTAGAAAAAGGAGGAAGAGGAGGTAGTCGCCAGAGTTTTTGCACGTGACTGCAACTGGGTTTTCGCCCTTATTGGCCAAGTTGTTATTCTGTTTTTTCATTGTCTCCCTATGACATTACCTGGCTGTAATGAGATACCAACTGCATAGTTATGCTGTTAGGCCATTGTGAGAATGGCACAGTTTTGAAGGAGCACTTGGAGCTTCCCTATCAATTTTTAATGTTTGTTTTTCTACATCGATAGACGTTGGAGTGGAAGCAAGGCTATTCAGCCCATCAAGTCCACTATGCCATTTAATCATGGCTGAAGGGCCTTCTAATTCCACTTACCCGCACTCTTCCCATAGCCCTTAATTCCTTGCGAGATCAAGAATTTATCCATCTCAGCCTTGAAGACACCCAACGTCCCAGCCTCCACTGCACTCCGTGGCAATGAATTCCACCACTCTCTGGCTGAAGAAATGTCTCCTCATTTCCATTATAAATTGACCCCCTCTAATTTTAAGGCTGTGCCCATGGGTTCTAGTCTCCCCGCCTAACAGAAACAACTTCCCAGCGTCCAACCCTTTCTAAGCCCTGCATTATCTTGTAAGTTTCTATTAGATTTCCCCTCAACCTTCTAAACTCTAATGAATACAATCCCAGGATCCTCAGCTGATCATCATATGTTCGGCCTACCATTCCAGGGATCATCCATGTGAATCCCCACTGGACACGTTCCAGTGCCAGTATGTCCTTCCTGAGGTGTGGGGCCTAAAGTTGGGCACGGTATTCTAAATGGGGCCTAACTAGAGCTTTATAAAGTCTCAAAAGCACGTTGCTGCTTTTATATTCCACCCTCTTGAGATAAATGACAACATTACCTTTGTTTTCTTAATCACGGACTCAACCTGCAAATCAACCTTTAGAAAATCCTGGACTAGCACTCCCAGATTCGTTTGTACTTTGGCTTTATGAGTTTTCTCACTGTTTATAAAAATAGTCCATGTGTGTATTCTTTTTTCCAAAGTGCAAGACCTTGCACCTGCTCACGTTGAATTTCATCAGCTATTTTCTGGACCACTCTCCTCAACTGTCTAAATCTTTCCGCAGCCTCCCTGCTTCCTCAATATTATCCACCTGTCCACCTCACTTCGTATCATCGGCGAACTTCGCCAGAATGCCCCGAGTACCTTCGTCCAAATATTTATATATAAAGTGAACAGCTATGGCCCCAACACTGAACCCTGTGGGACCCCACTTGTCACCAGCTGCCATTCCAAAAAAAGAACCTTTTATCCCAACTCTCTACCTCTGTCAGACAGCCAATCCCCAATGCAAACCAGCAGCTCACCTCAAACACCATGGGCCCTCACCTTATTCAGCAGCCTCCCATGAGGCACCTTTTGGAAGTCTAGACTGATGAGGGGTTCAATCAGTTTCACTAAGTTAAAAGGTTACATTTTAATACGACAAGAGATGTACAAACACAATCAGGCTCTGCATTATCAGTAAGATAGCATCAGGCTTGGTGAAATTTAAATTTTAAACGCAGAGTAAACTGTAGCAATATAGCAATTGCAACACGTAATGACATAATATTCCGTACAAAGCTGGGAGGTATCTGCATCTCAGTAAAGTTGGTTTTTACACTTCACGGTGGTAAGACCGCATACGTGAAAATTGTGGTCCTGTTTGCTGAGTGTCCTCTCAATTTATTGGCTTGTGGAATAACATTGTATGATAAAAAAAGCATATCATAATGAAAATCATAAAATTTGATCTTGCTGAAGCTTCACAAAAGCACTTTTCAACAGAGGTTAATAGGTCAGCAGTTAGCAGCAGGAACCCTGATCTCATTTTCCCCAGTTCCAATTCGGGGCAATTGTCTGAACCCTTGCAGTAGCCAGTGGTACAATTTGCACCTGAACTGGAAGATTTAAACTCCTACTCCAGAGGCTCTACTACAAAAATCTAGGCTGACACTCTGATTCAAGACTGAGGGAGTGCTGCCTTTCAACAAGATGTTAAAATCAACTAGGTAAAAACAACGAGTGTAGATGCTGGAAACTGGATTCTGGAGTAGAGCGATGCTGGAAAAGCACAGCAGTTCAGGCAGCATCCGAGGAGCAGGACTGGCCCATCTTCTCAGATGGAGGGAGACGATCAGTGCTTTGGCCAATATTTATCCCCCAATAGGTATTAATGCCAAGTAAAACAGATGATCACACTACTGTGGATTCTTTTACTGGCTGTTGTGCTTCCTATGAATAACATTGTATGCCAACCTTGTGTAATGCTGCAGCTAAGGCTCGATATACTGGCAGATGTTCATATAACTTGTGTAAATGTCACAATCTGTAATCACTATGCCTCAGGATTTTATGTAGACATTAAACCTACTGCTGTGCTATTAAGAGAGTGTGGTCTTCTGTAACCAAATATAAATACTGTGGACACAAGAGGAGGAAAAGAAACTTCAGAATTAGCAGCCACATTTCAGAATACTCAGCTTCATAACTCCTCCAAAAACTCAATGGTCTGATGTAGCAAACGCTATATGAGCCAGGCAGGCCAGACTCAGATGGCCCCAGGCATATCCACAAATTTTGGGTAAGTTGGACCAAAAACAATGAGATATTTCACTTCTTGAAAAATGGGTTCAGACTGAACTTTTCTGCAAGTCCAAATCAAATGCTACAGACCATAAGCATAGGAGCAGAAATGTGGCTGTTCAGTCCATTGAGTCTGCTCTGCCATTCAATCATGGCTGGTAAGTTTCTCAGCCTCATTCTCCTGCTATAAGACCATAAGACATAGCAGCAGAAATTAAACGTAGGTACACAGGCTCTGGACAGTCTAGAATGAGCATAGGCCTACAGTACAAAAGCATGGCAATTCAGCTGCAATTGGCTTGGCAATTTCTCTCAGATGCAGGATATACACCAATAGTTATGCAAAATAAAAAACTTTACTTATTAGACAGCAGGAGATGGGGCTCATGATGCAGCTGGATTAGTTTAATCTGATCCAGGTGTGCACTACCTGATAATGGCATATGGTACACATAACCTCAGTTTGTTATAAAACAAAGTGAGTAAACATCACTTTAACACAATACCAACCACCTGAACATATGTACACAAACCCTACCTGCAATTAACCATCACAATTACCATTTGTGAAAAATCATCACCTTTGCACAAAGCCCTCCCGCAATTAACCCATACACAAAACCCATTTGTGAAAAACTTGCTTTCACGCAAACCCAACCTGCAATAAACCATCGCCTTTGTACAAACCCAACCCTTCCAAAGTGCCTGGGTCCACCGAAATGACTCTGAGCTTCCAGTTGCCTGCCATTTCAACACACCGCAGTGTTCCAATGCTAACATTTCTGGCAAGGCCAGTGCTTCAGTGCAAGGTCAAAAAACATCATTTTCCACCTTAGTAACCTGCAGCCTCTAGGACTCAATATTGAGATCAAAGTTTAGGGAGCCTGATTCCACCCTTCCGTACTTTTAATCCAACTCGCACCCAGTACTATTGCAACATGGGTTGCTTTTAGCACGATTTGGAGATATCGATGTTGGACTGGGGTGTACAAAGTTAAAAATCACACAACACCAGGTTATAGTCCAACAGGTTTATTTGGAAGCACTAGCTTTCGGAGCGCTGCTCCTTCATCAGGTGGTTGTGGAGTATAAGACTGCAAGACACAGAGTTTATAGCAAAAGTTTACAGCGTGATGTAACTGAAATTATATATTGATAAAAGACTTGGATTGTTTAAGTCTCTCATCTGTTAGACTGACCATGTTGGTTTCAGTTCTTTCATATGTAAATCGCAAAACATTTTTAAAAGTTACATACTCGAGTGATAAGGTATCGAAGGTGCGACTGCCCTGTGTGAGACTGTCTATGCCACAATGGTCAAACTAATTCTAATCTTAAAAGCGGATTTACAGAATCTTACATGGATTCATGCAGTTTTTGAGAAAATAAAATGTAATCCTGCAAGTACAAATTCACCCCATAAACTCATAAGTGTATGTGCGCATGTGTGTGTCCACGCGCACGTGTTGGGGGGAGTTAGGAGTGTCTGTGACAGTGTATGTATGTGTGCGAGTGTGAGTGTAAAGAGTTATAAGTCTGTGAGAGGGTGTGTGTGAGAGTGTGTGAGAGAGCGTATGAGAGAGGGTCTGCGTGAGTGTGTGTGTGTCTGTCAGTGTATAGTGCAATGGGGTCACCTTTAGTGTGACATGAACCCAAGGTCCCGGTTGAGACCCTCCCTATGGGTACCGAACGTAGCAATCAGCCTCTGCTCGGCCACTTTTCGCTGTTGCCTGTTCCGAAGTCCGCCTTGTAGGACAGTCACCCGAAGGTCCAAGGTCGAATGTCGTGGACCGCTGAATTGTTCTCCGACTGGGAGGGAACACTCCTGTCTGTTGATTGTTGTGCGGTGCCCATTCATCCGTTGCTGTAGTCTCCGCTTGATGTCACCAATGTACCATGCCTCAGGGCATCCTTGCCTACAGCATATGAAATAGACAACGTTGGCTGAGTCGCATGAGTACCTGTCATGTACGTGGTGGGAGGTGTCCCCACGCGTAATGGTGGTATCCACATCGACAATCTGACATGGCTTGCAGCATCTACCGTGACAAGGTTGTACGGTATTGTCCTGAAAGCCGGGCAGTTCACTACGAACAATCTGTTTGATGTTTGGTAGTTGTCCACACACATGTACACATACAAGTTTCTGGGGTGAATTTGTACTTGTAGAATTACATCTTATTTTGCTCAAAATTGCATGAATCCATGTAGGATTCTGTAAATCCGTTTTTAAGATTAGAATCAGTCTGACCATTGTGGCACAGACAGTCTCACACATCCTTCGATGCATTATCTGGGCCGACATGACACCAATTGTTATAGTTCACTTGAGAATGTAACTTTTAAAAAAAATAGTTTTGCAATTTACATATGAAAAAACTAAAACCAACATGGTCATTCTAAAAGATGAGAGACTTGACAAACAATCCAGGTCCTTTTCAATATATAATTTCAATTACATCATGCTGTAAACTTTTGTTATAAATTCTGTGTCTTACAACCTTGTACTCCACAACCACCTGAAGGAGCAGTGCTTTGAAAGCTAGTGCTTCCAAATAAACCTGTTGGACTATAACCTGGTGTTGCGTGATTTTTAACTTTGCTTTCAGCACAGTCACCCATTTTTATGTAATCGTAGGCCCATGATCAATTATGAGTTCCATTCAACAAGGCCAACCCCATTTTCTCATTCTTTACTCTTACTATCATTTACTCAGCTTCTGTTCATAAATACCAGCTTTTCCTAGCTACTAATAGTTCTGATGAAGTCACTGGACTTGGAAAAAAATTTAACTCTACTTCCCCCTCCCGCCTTCCCCACAAATACTGCCTGAATTGGTGAGTTTCGCCAGCAATTTCTATTTTGGCTGCAATAAACCATTACCTTTACATAGTTGTTGATCCTGAGCAATACTTACACGGCACTGATAAGGCAGCTCCCCTGTGTGGGTCCATGTATGCCTCTTCAGCTCTGACAAGCGATAAAATGCCTGCAGACAGAACTTGCACTGGAACTTTTTAATCCCACTGTGAATCAAAATGGAAAGAAAGGTATGGCAGCAATCCCACATTCTTGCCACAATCATTTATAAATTTAAAAAATTACACCAAAGCAACAGGAACAAGAGTATGCCATTTCACTATCTGAATGTGTTTGTCTATTCCTTTAGAACAAAACTGGTTAACATACTCCTCAAAGCTGACAAATATCCATTATTCTGTTAATATTGAACACTAATTGATCCAGAATCCATTGCACAGTGGGAGTGATTTCTGTCATGCTTTCTTGAAATAGTGCTTCTTGACTTTACTTCTAATGGTGTTTGTCCAGTTTTAAGATGTGACCCCTTGTTCTTGATTTCCCCCACATAAGGAGATAGTTATTTCATTTCCAGCATTTTTAAAAAATCTGTATACTTTTATAGATGTCAATCAGATCACCCCTCAACTTTCTAAGCTCAAAGGAATAACAGCCCAACTTTATGAAACCGGACCTCAAAATGCAATAATTTAAGTATTAGTTGTGGCTAAACAGTAGAAATCTCATTCTTGAGTAAGTCGTCTGGGAATTCAGGTCTCATGCCCAATGCTCAAATACAAAATCTCAGCTGATATTTCAGTGCAATATAGAGAGAGTTCGTCACTTTTGGAGATGCCTTTTTTTTAAAAATAAGACATTATACTGAGGCCCTGGCTGCCGTTCTGGGTGGATATGAATGATCCCAAAGAAAGGATCTCTTTCTCACAGACCTGGTCAATATTTGTCCCTCAAACAATATCGTTGGAATAGGTTATCTGGCCATTTATTACAGCATTTTTGTGGAATTTTGCTGTACATATTTCCACAACAGTAACTATACTTCAAAAGCATTATGAGACGTTAGCAGTATCTTTCACAACCTTTGTAAGTTTAGTTTCCCTTACATTTTCTTGGATGTTGCTGGTACAACTCATCAACTGCCCACCATCTAGGAACCCCAGTTCTTTTTACTGTACCTGCAGAAAATCTTGTGGCTCTTGTAGTGTTTTACAGCCTGACCGCAGAATTCACACAGCTGCACCAGGGGTGGTTTTCCCTTTGATGCTTCCATATGCTTCACACGGATGTGCTGGGTTAGATCATCTGAAATATATTTTTAACTCCTGTTTAATGAAGTATCACCATTTAGATTTCAGTGCATTTCCAGTGCTGAATACACAGGAACTTCAAAAATCAAATCATATTTTTACAAGTTCTGTGCACAATATCAAACATCTCACAGTCACTGAAGTCTGTTACAATATTGGTCAAAGATACTAACCATCTTCCAGTAGCTCACTCATGTGGCCACTTTTTCCAAATGATCTCTCACATCGGTATGCTATTAGACCAGGAAAAGCATTGTAACAGAAGGTCTATATAAATATCCCCACAGGAGATTTTATTTTTAATTAACGATTGTTGGAATAAGAGTGTCACTAACCAACCCAAAATTTACTTCCTACCGTCAGTGGTACAATTAGATATTGCTCCTAATCATCATTTGAGGCTTCGTTCAATTTAACTACATTTTTAGCAGAAATCCATACAAAAAATGATCTATCAATTGTCATTTGTGGAGTTAAATTCCAAACTTCTGTCACACTTTACATATTGAAATATTTCCAAACTTCACTTCTGAAAGGTCAAGATCTTTTTTTTAAACTTAATTTGCCTTGTCTTAGACTTCCCAAACAGTGGAACCAGTTCCTTTCTGACTGCCTCATCAGTTCCCCTTAATAATTTGGAAACTTCAATCAAAATTATACCTTAAACATCTAAATTCCAGGAAATACAACAAGAGCTTGTCTAATCTCTCATGATTTAACCTTTGGAGTCACAGCATCACTTTGGTAAATCTATGACAAACTCCTTCCATGCCTAATACATCGTTCCCAAGGTACAGTGTCCAGAACTAGACATAGGATGAGTCCTGAAGCAGGAGCAGACTATTCAGCGGCTTGAGCCTGCAAAACCATTCTAGATTATTGCTGATAATCTGCCTCAATGGCATATTCCTGAACTATTCCCCATATCTCAATGTCATTAGTATCTTGAATCTATCAACCTCTATCCTGAACATATTCAATAATTGTGCTCCTGCAGCCCTTTGGTTAAAACATTCCAAAGATTGCGTGTCATCTCAGTTCAAAATGGCTTACTCTTACCCTAATTTCCTCATTCAAACTCCCTCCTCCAAACAAAGGAATCATCCTTTCTGCATATACCCTGTCTAGCCCTTTACAAATTATGAATTATTTATGAATTTTTATTAAATAACCTGTTAAGCAAACACTAGAGAGTACAATCTTCTCAATCTCTCTTCAGAGGACAGTCCAACCATCCTAGGAATTACACTGGTGAATCTCTTAAATTCCCTCTATGGAAGACATCCTCAGGTAATGGAATCAAAACTGTACATCATACATCAGATATTTTACAAATGAAGCAAGAAAGTTTTACTCCTGTACTCAAATCTTCTTGCATAAACAGGCCAACATACCAATTGGCTTTCTAATTATTTGCTTCACTGCACATTTGCTTTCAGTGATTCACGAACAAGGATACAGGTCATTTTGGAGATTAACAGTTCCAAACTTTAATCATTTACAAAATACTCTGCACTCCAACCCTCCTTCCAAAATGGATAATTCCACACACACATTTCATCTGACATGTTCTTGTCCACTCAGCCAGTCCAGTTCCCATTGAAGTCTCTTTACATCATCGCCATAATGCTCATTCCCATTAAGTTTTGTGTCATTTGCAAACATGGAAATATGACATTTGGTCACCACATCCAAATCATGATATGATTGAAAAACAGCTGGGACCCCAAGCACTGATCCTTTTTTCACTTTATACCTTAACGATCTAGATGAAGGAACTGAGGGCATTCTGGCTACGTTTGCAGACCATGCAAAGACAAATAGAAGGACAGGTAGCGTTGAGAAGGCAGGGAGGCTGCAGAAGGATTTGGACAGTTAGGAGAGTGGGCAAAGTAGTGCAGATGGAGTACCACATTGGAAAGTGTGAGGTAATGCACTTTGGTAGCAAGAATAGAGGCATGGACTATTTTCTAAATAGGGAGTAAATTCAGAAGTCTGAAGAGCAAAGAGACTTGGGAGATCTAGTCCAGGATTCTCTCAAGGTAACCTTGCGGGTTGAATCAGTAGTTAGGAAGGCAAATGCAATGATGGTATTTATTTTGAGAGGACTTGATATGAAAGCAGGAATGTATTTCTGAGGCTCGATAAGGCTCTGGTCAGACCAGTTTTGGAGTATTGTGTGCAGTTTTAGGCCTCATGTCTGAGGAAGAATGTATTGGCCCTAGGGCGCATTCAGAGAAGGCTCCCGAGAACAGTCCCAGAAATGAAAAGCTTAACATGTAAGGAATGTTTGAGGACTCTGAGTTTATACTCGGCAAAATTTAGAAGGATGAGGGGGGAATTGAATTGAAACATACAGAATACTGAATGAGCTGGACAGAGAAGATGTTTCCATTGGTAGGAGAGACGAGGACCCAAGGGCCTAGCCTTAAAGGGAAGACCTTTTAGAAACAGAGATAAGGAGAAACTTCTTCAGCCACAGAAGGCTGTGGAGACCAGGTCATTAAGTATATTTAAGATTAGATTGATTCCTTTCATATTCAAGAATACATCTAAAGTTATGGGGAGAAAGCAGGAGAATGGGGTTGAGAAATTTATCAGCCATGATTGAATGGCAGAGCAGTCTCGATGGGCTGTTTGACCTAATTTCTGTTCCTCTGTCTTATTGTTTTATAGTATCCCACTAATAATACCAGTGATTTGTTTATTCCTACTTTGTTTTTGTTCTATTGACCAATCTTCCATCCATGCCAGTAATTATCCCAATTTTTTGTTTATATAGCACTAGTGAGCAGCATTCTTGGAAGCTTTCTCAAAATCCAAGTATGCCACATTCCATCAGTTTCCCCTTATCTACTGTTAAAAACATCCTCAAGAAACTCTAACATGTCTATCAAACATTACTGCTCCTTTATAAAACTATACTGACCCTGCAAGTCCTTCAGATGTGATCTAACAAGACCTTTATAAGCTTTAACATGACGTCTACACTCACCCATTTTGTCTGAGTCCTCTTAAAATCCACCACTTAATTGCCTTTCTTCTTACATGGATGCCCAAATCTCTTTGGAGCTCCACTGTTTCTAACATGTCACCATTTAGAAAGTCAAGAGTGTGGTGCTGGAAAAGCACAGCAGGTCAGGCAGCATCCAAGGAGCAGGAGAATCGACGTTTCAGACATAAGCCCTTCATCAGGCTTATGCCCAAAATGTTGACTCTCCTGCTCCTCGGATGCTGCCTGACCTGCTGTGCTTTTCCAGCACCACACTCTCAACTCTGATCTCCAGCATCTGCAGTCCTCACTTTCTCCCACCATTTAGAAGGTACCTAATTCTATTCTTTTAAACTCCTTTTGCTACAGTTTTGCATATTTACTTAATCTATTAATTTTGTTTTGTAAATCCATTGGATTTTAGAATCCTACTGAAGGCATGAGTCCTGAATTGCACACACAACCTCATAAAATGTCATAGATTTCAGAAAGATTTTATCAAACTCTGCTCAGTCTTTTTTAACCATTGACGTTAACAAAAAGGAAATGAGGCACAGTGAATGACAGGCAGTCTATCCATTACATAGAATTTCGCTCCTAAATTATTTGGATGGATTTTCACCATAGTGATGTACTAAGTTATTGAATAAAATGGTAAGTTCACCAGATGATTACAAAACCCATTCACCTAAAAACATTTTAACCATACTTACTTTTCACTTTATATGCTTTGTCACACAGGCTACACTGATGGGGCCTGGCATCCCCATGGTATGCCACATGGTCGCGGAGCTTTTCCATGGACTTGAGTTGTTTCCCACACTGGTCACACTGATATGATTTCTTGCTGTGGTGGGTTTTCTGGTGTTGACTAAGCTGACAACTGGAAAAACAATGTCTTTCAATCATCCATTTTGTTAACTTCTAGAATATCTTCCAAACAAAAAAACTGCAGGTGCTCAGGGTACCAAACAATCTGAATGCTTTAATGAGTGTGCAAAATCAATTGCTTGCGAATAAATTAACTGATTTGTGCATGAAAGGAAGGAGTAGGGAAGATAATGGCATAACATTTGGTGTCAAAATTGACAAGCTGACTGGTCAAGCTTCCTATGCTTGGCATCTGGTACAAGGAAGGAGAGCAGTGCCATCAAACTTGGTGTCTGCCTTTGCCCAAGTGTTTCTTGAACAAGTGATCTATCAGGATAGCAGAGGCTATGAGAAATATACATCCTATGATATAAGGGCTTGATGATTCAAGTTTCCCAATTTACTTTCCATTTCTTTCTCTCCCAGAAAAGGTAATGTGCACCAATATTTCTCCATTCTTCCATATATTTATTTTGTTTTTACTCAAAGTTAACTGTTCATAAATATTAAAATTAATCAATCTACATTTGTCATTGAATTATTTTATCTGTTTACACCTATCAAGTTCACTAATGCCTTTTAGGGAAGGAAACTGCCATCCTTACCTGATCTGCACATGTGATTCCTGACCCACAGCAATGTTACTGAGTCTTAAAAACCCTCTGGGAGCCAGCAGTGCTCTCATCCCATGAATGGATTTTAAAAAAACACTTAATAGCACATTGCCCGCATTGGCTTGCAACAATACAGCAAATTTAACATAGAAATACACAGGTCAGCAGTATTGATTGTGATGGGGCAAGCGGGGAAGGATTTAGTGCAAGTTAGAATATGGGAAGCAGAGTACTGAATGAGCAAAGGTTTGCACAAGGTGAAAATTTGGAGATTGACAAAACAGAGCATTGGAATAAAATGTTCTTTTGCTGGTCATGTTCACGTCGACTCACTGGAAGAATAATTTAGTTAATCCTGCATGCCCACCCTTTTCATCTGTCCATGGATAGCATCTTCAGATGCTCATCCAATAGTCAAGTCAGAAGATGGAACAGACATTGATGTGGTTTTCAAAGGCAGGGTCCTAGCTGGATGATGGCACAGAGATGAAAGTAAATAATCTCTTTGATGGAAAGAATAAGGTGTTAGAAGCTTAGCTGGAGCTACAACAGGACATTGAGATTTCAAACAGTCTGATTCAGCTTGAGATAGTGGCCAGGGCTGCCGGTGTTGGCTTTGGTATTTCCACCACTTAGCTGGAGGTTACTGCAGCTTTTCCAAGAATCAGGTCAGATAAGCAGATTTGAGAACACAGACAGTGAAGTGATTGAGAGAAGTGGTGGTGAAATAGAATTTGATGTTATCAACATACATATGGAATCGTATAATCTTAAGTTACAATGAGATAGGATATTAGATATGGATAAGGAGAGGTAAACCCAGGATGACAGTGCAGGTAAGGGAACAGAAGCCATTGCTGGAGAACCTCTGTTAAACAAGTGAAAGACAACCTAATCAAGTTGAACAATAAAAGAAAGCTATTGGAGAATGATGAAGCTAACTGTGTAAAAACCACAAAGAAACTATGAGGCAATGTAAAGTAGTACTTTTATATGGATCTCATCCATAACTTTGTTTAGGGCCATTTTAGTGCTACAAGGTGGATGCAAACCTAACTGGAAGAATTCAAACTGAAGTTGTAGGAGAAACACATTGCTGCACTTGTGTGTTTGTATGTGCATGCACATAACCCTGGGCCAATACTCCATTCTTCTTTTCTATAAGCAACACAGGGTTGACTAAGGATAGCACCAAAACCCAGAAAAGAATTAAACAGGAAAATGAGGATACACTAAAAGAACTAAAGACATCACCACAATAACGGTACTGATTATGATACTGAACCAACATTCAGAGAACATGAGTTCAGATCCCATTGTAGACATCAGTCGGAGAAGCTAAATTTTGTTACTTGTTTCAAAAATCTGAAACTGTAAAAGTGACGCATAACATGTCATACTGTTATGAAAATCCAAATATTTCACTGATATCCTTTTGGGAAGGAAACCTGGCATCCTCAGCTAGGTTGTTCTGCATGCGACTCCATCCCCACACCAACATCATAGATAATTAAGAATCATTTAAAACATTATTCAGTTGGAACAAACGGTTTCAAGGTAATGGTCCACCATTTTCCTGGCAAAAAATACCAGTACTAACCACATTCTAGCATGTATTAAAAAAAATACTAACTGGCTGCACAACAAAATTCTCCTTACTTGATGAACTGAGATAACCCAGAGTTCTGTAGAAGCAGTAACTCACCTGTAACTGAACAATTTCTCACACATGTCACACCTGAACAACTCCTCACCAGCAGAAACCTGATGGGAGCGGTAGAGTGTATACGGCAGCAGCTTCTTACAACCTTCACATCTCAGTTGTTTCCTTTCCAGAATGTCATCTCCATCTCCTGAAAGGTTCTTGGTTATTAATATAGAATCTTTCTGTGGTTTCCCCTTTGATCGTTTTGGCCTCCCACAATGTGTCAGTAGCGAAGATTCCATATTCAAAGATGGCAAAACACTGGTGCTATTTTTGACACTATCATGTATACCACTCTTTGAGTCTCTCTCCCCCACAGCAATATTTAGTATTTCAGGTCCAGCCTCTCTCTGGGATCCACTTAAGCTCACTTTTGTCCACTGACATGGAACCTTACAATTTTCTGATTTGGCAATAATATCTTGATTCCCTTCTCTCCCATTCACACGAGTTAGGCTGGTCTTTAGACATCTGGGTTTTCTGCTAGAAACAATTGTTCTAGCTAATCTGGCAGTCTGCAATCGAGTTTTGATTTCAGCCAAGCATGGTCTGTGAACCTTTTTGTTAACAATTGATTCATTGTTCAATTCAGTCTTGCAAGATGGACTTGCCGCCCGCACAGAATTATCTTCCTTCACTCTCTTAAGGAGTTCTAGGTCTTCCACTTCTTGGTTTCTTACAAGAACATTCCTTAATTTACAGATCTCTTTGTCTAATATTTGGCCATTACCATTAATTCCACTATTCTCCACGTGAAGCTTTACTGGTACACAAACATTCAAACTCTGAGCAGCTGAAAGGAAGTCATTCATGTGACAACCTGGGACCTTAGACGTATAAAAATATTCTAACAAATGGCTAAAACCCTCCAGACTCACTGTATCTAGCACAACTGTGCATTCCTGGTTATTCTTGCTCAGGGTTGTATAGAAATAGCTGCTGCATGCAGACAAGATGTTTTTATGAGCATGAAAAGTCTTTCCCTCCACAACAACTGCAATATCACAAAATAAACCTATAGTTCGCTGTTCGTAAAGTTTCTGAAGAATTGCTTGACAGTGATTGTAACATTCCTTAATATAGGAAGGACTTTCCATTTTCCCAAAAGATTTGGTAGATTTGCACTTGTATTAAGACTCAAAAGGAGAAAGCAATAGCAGACCAAGTCAAACACCACAAATGCTTAGGTGCAAAGGCTGAAATAATCCATGATCTAAATGTTTCCAGTTCTTCTGAAAAAGCTGCTTGTTCTCAATGTGTTTCCTGTAAAAACAACCATTAATTTATAAGTAGTTTTTACATTAAATTGTGCATCCAACTCCAACAAACACTTGCATTTATATAGCACCATTAACAATGAAAACAATGGTTATATTATTAAATAAATTTTAAAACTGATCACATTATGCAAAAAGCCTGGTCAAAAATATGACTCATAAAAGGAGCATCTTAACAGGAAAGAGGAGAAACAAGGCAACAAGATTTAATAAGAGAATTGCAGACCTTCAGACAATGGAAGCTGAACAGCCAGTCACCAATCAAGCAATTCAGAGTTATGCAATGCCACAGGAGTGAAAAATAGATAGCCCACATGACGATACGGATATGCTGTCTGGACTGGTTTCAAGAACACATCAAGGGAAGAGGAGAAGAACCAGACGTTATTATGCAGAAATGGGAAGAATAATTCTCACTGGTCATTCAATTAAGATTCATGAAATAGTCCCTACAATCAAACCTGGTGTCATTTAATTTCCAAATCAAAAAGGCAATGCCTTTTTGCAAGTTTTAGGCTTAAATGATTCCTCTTCCTCTTGTGCAATGTATTATAATAATCGACAGTCACTCACCTCTAGATTTCATTAGGGAGCATCCCAACGTCTCGCGCTCACGCAAAACACTCCAGGTTTTATTCGCGGGAGTTAGATTCCCTCATTGAGCATGACTTATTTTGATATACTGTACTTCACAAGCTTAAGTACGTTCTGAAGTGCTTCTGCCCACTTTATTCTGCTCTGCGGTTACTTCCTCACACTTCCCTTGACTTTGACAGTCACTCCTTGAGCCAGGAGAGAAGTTAACGGATGTTTTTTTTTTCTTTCCTCCCCAAACTGCAGTTACACCGCCAGCTCCGGGCTGACGGCGAGTAGTGTCAGAGGATGTCGGGGCAGCAAAACTCCGGTCAGGGCAGGCTGTACGGCGGGGATTACACCGCCGTGAAGACGCCTTGGCCGGTGGGACAGGGATTCCCGCGGCACTCAGGAGACAGACGGAGCAGCCAGACTGCGGCCTTCACCCGCACACCACAGCCTGGGCCCGGAAATAACTGTTTAAAAACACCTCCGGCCCCAGGCCGAAGGACCTTCGTGTTTCCTTCTCCCCCGACTCACCTCCAGAGGAACCGACAGACACCCCCCTCCCCGGTGATCACCCGCCGACTCTGACCTCTGACCCCGACTTCGCGGAGCCAGGCGGCCCTCGGAGAGGACTGGGGGAGGTGGTTGCTAGGTGACGGGTTGCTCGGAGACCGTCTCAATGAGGTTCACGATCAAGTTCCTCACCTTTTGATGGCTGGACTCTGTGAGGTCTCAGTGGGTTCACTGATGGCCTGTGAGCCTCACCTTATCCCTCAGTGAAGACAACATAAGGCCATAAGACATAGGAGTGGAAGAAAGGCCATTTGGCCCATCGAGTCCACTCCGCCATTCAATCATGGCTGATGGCATTTCAACGCCACTTACCCTCACTCCCCCTGTATCCCTTAATTCCTTGCGAGGTTAAGAATTTATCAATCTCTGCCTTGAGGACATTTAATGTCCCAGCCTCCACTGCGCTCCATGGCAATGAATTCTACAGGACCACCACACTCTGGCTGAAGAAATGTCTCCTCATTTTCATTCTAAGTTGACCTCCTGTAATGACTTGATAATATCAGTTATCAAGTGGCAGTGATTTGAGCAGCTGTTGGTGCTCTGTGACTGCTCTTGTTTGGAAGAGCTCACCTCTGATGATGTCTTGCCATTTTACTCCTGATTCTGCACCTGTTTCCATGCATTGATGTCAGTAGAGCAGACCTGGAGGCTTCAAGACTGTCTTTGAAACATTTCCTTTCAACCTGTGAAATACAGTTTTGTGTGCGGCCATTTGTGAGATGGTGTTATGATCTGTGGAAAAAAGCAGAAGCAAAGGTCACATTGATTTTGACAGCTACTGGCAGGGATTATGGTGAGCAGTGCTGCATGGTGCAATCTTTTTGGTATGGGATATATTTATAGAGTCATAGAGATGTACAACACAGAAAAGATCATTTGGTCCAACCCGTCCATGCCGACCAGATATCCCAACCCAATCTAGTCCCATTGCCAGCACCCGGCCCATATCCCTCCAAACCCTTCCGATTCATCTTTTTGAACGTGATTTGAAGAGTCACAGTCTCCTATTCTTGGTGAGATAGCTTTGTCTCCAACACAGAGTCATAGAGATATATAGCATGGAAAGAGACTCTTTGGTCCACCTCGTCCATGCCAATCAAATATCCTAAATTAATCTTATTCCATTTGCCAGCACTTGGCCCATGTCCCTCTAAACCCTTCCTATTCATATATCCATCCAGATGCCTCTTAAATGTAATTATACCAACCTCTTCCACTTCCTCTGGCAGCTCATTCCATACATATTCATACTCTGCATGAAAATGTTGTCCCTTAAGTCCCTTTTAAATTCGTCCCCTCTCACCCTAAATGTATGCTGTCTAGTTCCGGACTCCCCCACCCCATGTTATAGACCTTGTCTATTTACTCTATCCATGCCCCTTATGATTTTATAAACCTCTATAAGGTCATCCCTCAGCCTCTGATGCTCCAGGGAAAACAGCCCCAGTCTATTTAGCCGCTCCCTATAGCTCAAACCCTCCAACCCTAGTAAATTTTCTGCTGGGGTGTGGACTCCAAACCTTCCAAATGCTTCTCTCCTCTGCCCTCATGTTTGAGCTGTGGCCTTCCTCCTTATCATTACCAATCCAAAATCTGAGAGGCATGACCCCATCCTTGTCAGCAGCTGCTTTTTTTTGCGCTCGGGAGGCCTCCCAGTTCTGTTTCACAGTCTTGTTTTCTCTTTGCCATGTGATACTAGAAGGGTAACAACTCTCTCAACACAAGCACTTACATCCGATTCTCCTAGCAGCTTCCACTGATCCAATGGTAGCTGCGTATCAATAACTAAAGCCCCACCCATACTACCCAACACCTCAAGGGGCCCACCTAATTTCTCAGTGACCAGGACTGTCTCTCCAATGTGCATTCACCTGTTTTGTATGGAGACAGCTGGTGTAGCTTTTGCACATCCATCAAAATCAGAATGTGTCCATCAACAAGTTCAGATCAGGCAGAATTTTGGGACCACCCTGTCCTTTTCTTGATGATTCACTGGAAATGGCATTGGAAAATCAGTTTGTTGATCAGTTGGTATTTTCACCTTCTGCGCAACTCCATTCCTGCCAGAGGGCTTTTAATATCATTAATAAATCCTAGATCAGAATCCCAGGATCTTTATGTTGTATGCTGATCTTGAGGTTTTTGTACATTATAATAATTTGGAGTTAAATATTTATCTGGTCTCTAATGTTAAATTGTATCGATCTATGCGGCCCAAACAAATAAACGTTTAATACCCTAGTATTAAAGATAAACTACTCACCCTCCACTGTGTTACCTCATTTAAATATTAGCAACAACTTGCATTTATAAAATGGCTGTTTGGTAGTATGCAATTTGAATATTGCAAAAAAGATCTGAAGCTTTTCATTTTTCAGGATAAATGTAAGAATGTCAAATTTCAAATGTTCACAACAATTTATATCACAGAGAAAGGGTTCTGATTAACAGATGAAAAACGTTTCAAGATGGCATCTCACAGAGGCATTATCAAACTAAAATACACACCAAGCCCAAGATGAGATGATCAAAGGCTTTGTCAAAGAGGTGGGTGTAAAGGAGCATCTTGAAGACAGAGAGGGAGGCAGAGGGCATCAGGGAGGAAATTTCAGAGTATAGGGCCTAGATGGCTGAAGGCACGTACTGGTGATAGAGTGAAGGGGAGAGTTGTGAACAAAACACCAGAGTCAGAAAAGTAAGTGGTTTTGGAGATGGAGTACCATTATAGGAGTGAAGTAGATTAGAAGGACAAGACCATAGAACGGATTTACACAAAACGATGAGAATCTTAAATTCGATCCATTTGGAGAATAGGATTAAATGTAGGTCCATGAGTACAGAAGTAAAAGATTAGGGGTGATGTAGATATTAGGATATTGGCAGCAGAGATTAGGGCAATGAGATTTATGGAAGAACAAACAAAACAGTTTGGTATTGGTCAAGTATGCAGGTAACAAATGGATGGATGAAGAGTTTAATGGCATGTAGGCAATGTTAACTGAGAAAGAAATTGATGTTGTTTGTGATGAAAAGAATGAGGATTCAAGTTTATTTAAGATTCAAATACCATGCAAAAGATGTGAATAGGTCTATTCCACCTGAGACAGTGTGAGTGGAGGAAGGATGGAATTAGTAGTGAACAGTTCATGGCAGGGACTGAAAACAATGGCTTTGGCCTACTGATATTTAACCATGGAAGTTACAGCTATTGTAGGAATTGATACGAGATAGGCAATCTGACATAAAGATATGGGGGGAGGCGGAACAACAGAGAGAGGTGGTCATGAGGAAGAGTTAGGTGTTATCAGTATACATGTGGAAGTGGAGCGATATTTGTGGTATACAACCAGGCAGGTGAGTTCAAAGAGAGAGTCAAGGACAGATATTGGGGCACTCCATGGTTAATGCCACAAAGTTGGGAAGAGAAATCATGTCTGGAACTGTTCTGACTACAACTGGATAGATAAGAGTAAAAGCAAACAAAGCCATTGCCTCTGACCTGGACAATGAAAGGGTTAATTTTTAAAGTACAGATTTGAGACAGCCCAGGGAATCCCTTGTGGACTTAACCTGTAAGCCTCTCTTGGTTCATCCCAGAGACTCTATTCGTTGGTAGTCTGGAATAAAAAACCTCTTACAGACAGTTTAGTTTAATTTTAGTCATGCCCTTTAATTACCAATAGCATCACTGTTACAACATAACACTCATTCCTATAAGTTAAACTAACTAGGTTCTAATAGCCCAGGAGCATAGGATATCACTCTTCCTTTAAGAACCCTCGCAGTCTACTCTGCTGTACTGTTACAAACAGGCTTCGTTTATTCAAAAAGTTTACAAAAACACTGCATGTTCTTAACTAGACAGATAACAGTGCAGGACAATAGTTCATTAGGGAGAGAAGTTAATCAACAGGTTTGTGTGCGCTTGACTGATCACTCCTACAGGCCCTAAGCCATTCATCAGGTGGGAAAAACAAATCCAGCCATGTTAGGCGTCTGCTGGCGAGATAAGTTCCTATCATAGAGAAGTACCAGTCTGAATTAAGTGGGAGATGTCATAAGGTAACCTTGCACAACTTGCATGTCAGATACTTTTTTTTATTTCAAAAAATATACTTTATTCATAAAATATTTTGATGATCTGTACAATTGATGGTGCCATACATATGTATACATTCTATTTCTTTACATACAGAGATCGGAATTAATCATTCGTATATACAGTGCTTTTTAAGCACTGAATCATTCTGTACCTGAGGCTGAGATGTTACAGCGACCATAGCCAGCAAGTATCACTCCATCCACATGAATCGGATGACAGTGGGGCAGGTATCTTGCCTGCGTCTTGACTCATTTTATTGATAACATCTGTGTCGTCCAAAATGTCTTTTGAGAAATCATCGATGTAGGTGCAGCATTGCAGGCCAATGACTGAACATGCGCCTCCTTCTTTAGCAAGGAGGAAATCTAGCATTAGCCGATTCTGAAGCGTCATCATCCGTATCTCCTGTAAATCTTTGTTCACCAGCTTCAAAGCGTGGGCAGTGAGTTGGCAAGTTTTCCGATGTCATACACAAGGTCACTTATCTGATCTAGGGCCATCTCAACACTCCAGCCAGGAATAAGGCCTCCCAGCAACCTGGACTTCCAGGTTGTTGATGGAAGAAGTTGTGTAAGTCCCATTTTGTTTTTCCTCTACTTTTTGTTCCATACTGATTCACATGTTGGTGGGCATTCCATTCATCATCTACTTCAGGAACTTCATAGTGGATGGTGAAAAGTGGTAAGGTGTGTACTAGGGCGCAGCGTCCACCCAGTCATTGAGTAGATATGGGTAGGCTTTGTTTTCACAGAGCCAATGAAGGCTAAAAGGAGCTCCAAGGCTGCACTTCTGTGAGTGAATGACGAGTCCATTCAGAGCGAGAGCTGAATCTTGTAAACGGTGAGTGCTATCAAATGTTCGATTGACCAAGTATATTAACGGATGGAGAGCAGGAGTACGACCAGAGTCTTTGATAATATTTTTGCACAGTTTTTGCTTTACTTTGCCCATGTCGTGGATACTGGAAATTCTTTCAATGCACCATTTTAACAGCAGATCAATGTTAATGTTGAATCCTTCAGGTTTGTTAGTGCACTTCATACAGCGACGTGCTGCTTCTACCAAATGGGTTTTTCCATCACAAATAAGGGATTGCATAAGCAGGGTGAGTCCTATTTATACACTGTACATCAGAATGATGGAAGGGTGAGCAGATAACACTGTTTAGCTTGAATAAAGAAACCATTAGTAATAGGAGGAAGATTGGGAGTGCATAGTCTTTCTTCATCTTTCCAGCTTGTGTTGTTAATTACAGTAGCTACTGAATACAGGAAACGTGTAAAGGTATTTCTGTCAGTGGCAGTAGGTTGGATAGGAGAGGGTTCTGTCGAGAAGGTATAGGTGGTCTCTCTCATGGGAATAAGTACCTTAGGGTTTGGTGATTTCGGTACTATGTGCTCAATTCTGCAATATGTACGGTTCATTTTGAGAGGGGAACAGACAAACATTTCAAAGTAACAGTTTTCGGTTGACGGAGCGGATGAGGTTAAGGAATTGTGCCATCATGATGAATGGCATAGAAGTGTTGTGAGGATGACAATAAGGTCGAGAGTGATGTTTGGATATGCAATGTGAGTAGTTTAAATGAGTTTCAGCTGGGCAGCTGCATTCATGACTTCCAATGGTATTAGTGCGAGTTTCATTTATACAGTCACATTGGAGTTTTAGCCGGTCTGAGATATCACAGATGGGTTGGTTACGTCTGGGCATATGCACTTGGGTTGGGTTTTCATCAAATTCCTGTACCAGTACTAATACTAGGACTGTGAGGGGGATACAAGCTTGAAATGTACTTTGTAGACCCATGTTGAGTGTCCTTTTACTTTTACTACAGTTTCAGTTGTCAGAAGTGCTTGATAAGGACCTTTCCAGCGGGGGCCCAATTTTTCACAATTAAAGTCTTTCAATTGCATGTAGTCAGCAGGGTTAATGTCTTTGAACGTTGGACCTCTTTCTTCTTCCTTCCCTAGTAGTCGATGGGCTTCTTTGTTCTGTTGATGATAAGATTGCAATGCTTTGGTTAGCTTAATCAGGTACCTGTGCTTCTCTTCTAACATGACGTGCACATCAACAGGGTGTTGGGCAGTTAATGGTGCAGACTAGGGAGTCCTCAGGGGCTTTCCACATATCAGTTCAGCCACCGAGAATCCCGTCTTGTTCTGTATCATGGTTCTCATGTTAAAAAGGGCATTTGGGAATACTTGCAGCCAATTAAGGCCCGTTTCTTCTACTAACTTGCTTAGCTGACCTTTTAAGGTACCATTGGCTCTTTCTACAATTCCCGCTGCTTGGGGATGGTTGGCACAATGGAATTTTAAATTACATTAGTTTGCATTTAACTTGCACTTCTGGTTATTTTAAAGTTGAACTGAAATACATTTTTTAAAAAAAACTAGCAAGGTTTTGGTTCTTTCAGCAGTGCATCATTTTCTTTCACCTTCTGGTTAAAGAGCACGAACTGGTTTTAAAAGCAGCAGTTAGATTTGATCAAAATCAGTGGCCTTAAGTTCATTTATCAATGCAATTGTAACACTCCTAACACACAGGGACAAATGATTCACTGGGGGAAGGGCATGGGCCTGCTGTACAGTCCTATCGTACACTGCGGATGTCTATTGTGATATGAATTGCTTAAGTGCTGTACTGGCACAAAATGTCAAGACCCTAGTTTGGTTATTGCAGGCAAATCTGAGCAGAGCACATTGGAGTGAATAGAAGTCCTCAGAGACAATGCAAATGACATTTACAAGAATTACACCAGAGCTGAAAGAGTTTGGTATATGGGAAAACCAACGAAATAGTTTTTTTTGTCCTTAAAGCAGAGTTTAAGAGAATAATTGTTCAAAAACATGAAAGACTTTGTTGCAAATAAAACAAAACCATTTCCAGTGTTAGAGAGGTCAGTGGACCTAGATTTAGGATATTTTGCAAAAGAGCTAAAGGCAACTTGAGGATTTATTTTGTTTTGTTTTGCAAAGAACAAGACATTTGATCAAGAATGCCTGAAAGCATGTTGAAAAGAGATTCTGTAATAACTTTCAAAAGGAATACATATCCAAAGGCTATCAAATTGGAAAAGAAGGCATACCAAGTAGCCAAAACAGCATGAAACTAGAAGACTGGGTAAACTTTAAAGGTCAATAGAAAGCCACAAAAAGACCTATAAAGAAAGGTAAGATAGAACATGAGAAAAAAACTAGCGCAGAATATAAAAACAGATAGCAAAAGTTTCTATAAATACATAAAATAAAAAAGAGTGGCTAAAGTAAATGTTGGTCCTTTAGAGGATGAGAAGGGGCATTTAGTTACAGGATATGATGAACTGGCCGAGGCATTGAACAGGTATTTTGCATAGGTCTTCAAAGTGGAGGACATTAATAACATGCCAGTAATTGACAAAGAGTCAAAGATAGGTGAGGACCTGGAAGCAATCATTATTACAGAAGAGGTAGTGTTGGGCAAGCTAATGGAGCTAAGGATAGACAAGTCTCCTGGCCCTGATGGAATGCATCCCAAGGTACTAAAACAGATGGTGGGAGAAATAGCAAGTGTACTGGTGGTAATTTTCCAAAATTTGTTGGACTCTGGGGCAGTCCCAGCAGTTGTTGGAAAACAACAAATGTGACACCACTGTTTAAAAATGGAGGTAGACAAATGGGTAATTATAAACTGGTTAGCTTAACCTCTGTAGTGGGGAAGATTATTGAGTCTGTTATCAAGGAAGAAATAGCAAAGTATCTCGATAAAAATTGTCCCATTAGGCAGATGCAGCATGGGTTCATGAAGGGCACGTCATGCTTAACAATTTTTTTGGAATTCTATGAAGATATTATGAGCAAGGTGGACATTGGGGACCCAGTGGATGTGGTGTACCTAGATTTCCAAAAGGCCTTCAACAAGGTGCTGCACAAGAGGCTGCTGCTTAAGATAATGATGCATGGTGTTGCAGGTAGAGTATTAGCATAGATAGAGGGTTGATTGACTAACAGGAATCAAAGAGTGGGGATAAATGATTGCAATTCTGCTTGGCAATCAGTGACTAGTAGTGTGCCTCAGGGATTAGTATTGGGATTGCAATTATTCACAATTTATGCAGATGATTTGGAGTTGGGGATCATGTGTAGTGTGTCAAAATTTGCACATGGCACTCAGATTACTGGCAGAGCAAAGTGTGCAGAGGACTGTGAAACATAGAGACTTTGAGTGAGTGGGCAAAGGTCTGAATCATAGAATCCCTACAGTGTAGAAACTGGCCATTTGGCCTAACAAGTCCACACCCAACTCTCCAAAGAGTAACCTACCCAAACTCCATTCCCTACCCTAATATTCTATATTTACTCCTGACAAATGCACCTAACCTACACATCCCTGAACACTATGAGCAATTTGGCATGGCCAATTCACCTAACCTGCGCATCTTTGGACTGTGGGAGGAAACCCATGCAGACACGAGGAAAATGCGCAAACTCCACACAGACAGTCACCTGAGGCTGGAATTGAACCCAGGTCCCTGGCGCTGTGAGGCAGCAGTGCTAACCAATGAGCCACCATGCTGCCCCTGAAAGGTGGAATACAATGTTAATAAATGTTAAGTCATCCATTTCGATAGGAGTAACAGTAAAAAGGGTCATTACTTGAATGGTAAAAAGTTGCAGCATGCTGCTATGCACAGGGACCTGGGTGTCCTTGTGCATGAATCACAGAAGGTTGGTCTGCAGGTAGGAAGGCAAATGAATTTTGTCCTTCATTGCTAAAGGGATTGAGTTTTAAAAACAAGGAGGTTATGTTGTAGCTGTACAGGGTACTGGTAAGGCCACAGCTGGAGTACTATGTGCAGTTTTGGCCTTCTTACTTGAGAAAGGGTGTACTGGCACTGGAGGGGTGCAGAGCAGGTTCACTAGGTTGATTCCGGAGTTGAAGGGGTTGCCTTGTGAGGAGAGACTGAGTAAACTGGGATTAAATTCATTGGCATTCAGAAGAATGAGGGGGATCTTATAGAAACACATAAAATTATGAAGGGAATAGATAAGGTAGAAGTTGAAAGGATGTTTCCACTGGCAGGTGAAACTAGGACAAGAGGGCATAGCCTCAAGATTACAGGGAGCAGATTTAGGACTGAATTGAGATGGAACATCTTCATTCAGAGGGTCGTGAATCTGTGGAATTCATTGCCCAGTGGTAGTGGATACTACTTCAGTGAACGTTTTTAAACCTAAGATAGATTTTTTTGAACAATAAGGGAACAAAGGGATACAGTGAGAGGGTGGGTAAGTGGATCTGAGACCATGAAAAGATCAGCCATGAATGGCGGAGCAGGCTTGAAGGGTCAGACGGCCTATTCCTGCTTCTAGTTCTTAAGTTTTTATGAAGTGAAATACCATTCAGGGTAATGGAGAAGGAGCAGAGAGTGGGATTAATTGGCTAGCTCTCCCAAAAATCTGGCTTAATTGATAAAATAGTTGCCTTTATTTTGAGTTATTGGCAGGAGGAGTACATGTTTAGTTGAGGATAATGATGTCAAAGAGAGAGTAAGTGAATTGTTGATCAGATCATTGACTCCACAAGTACGTATTTTGAACAAAGGACAAATTGTTAAATAACTGGCAATTTAAAACATTTGATTAGGGTCATCTCTTATTTTAGCACAGCACTGTGATTGAAATGGGGCATGGGAATATGGATTGTATGATAATTTATAGGAAGGTGAAGTTGAGGATTATCAGATCAACTCTGCCCTCTTGAATCAGAGAGCAGATTCAATGTGCCAAATGATTTTACAGATTATGACAAGTTCAAGAACGTGATCAAAGATGATCTAACATGATTGTGAGGGTAGTGAGCCTGTATAACGTGGAAAGGGTTTGTTCCTGTGTGTATGGGCTGGAGAGTGGGAGAAGGTTAGCACCAAATATAAACACTAACTTAAACCATTTGGACTCACTGGCCTGTTTTTCCACTGTTTCTGTAATGCAATTTTTTTCATTAAAATTGTAGGATTAGACTGTATTGTCCTCACATTTTTCTCTGCACACAACAAAATTATAAGCATGCATGAGTGTTTTAGCAGAACTAGTAAAAATTCTATCAGCTAACTATTATCTAATGTGGTCTATTTTTGTTTTTCTCTATATGGCTTCGGCAAGTCAGAGGTGAAAAATTGGGCAGATCTTTATTGTATTTCTCTATTTCACAAGAGATATCGCCTTCTATTTTGGAAAATACAAATATGTAGTGGTGGGGTCTCTTTAATTCACAATTATCAAGGAATAAAGTTTTGAAAACAAGTCACTGATTTCAGTGCTGGAAATACAATAGCATCTCAGAGGATTCATGGTTACTGAGTGTTTTGCTCCCATGACTGGAATATGCGTGCCATATTTTGCTAAGGAATTACACTTTGGAAGTTTCATCGCTCTCTTAACAACGGGTGGCACGGTGGCACAGGGCCCCAGGTTCAATTCCAGCCTTGGCCAATTGTCGATGTGGAGTTTGCACATTCTCCCCGTGTCTGTGTGGGTTTCCTCCCACAGTCAGGTGAATTAGCCCTGCTAAATTGCCCAAATGTTAGGTGCATTAGTCTGAGAGAAGTGGGTCTGGTTGGGTTACTCTTTGGAGGGTTGGTGTGGACTGGTTGGGCCGAAGGGCCTGTTTCCACACTGTAGGGAATCTAATCTAACCTAAAAACAGATTGAGGGTGGCCCAATAACTCAAGCAGTTAAGTGCCTGACTCACAACCAAATGTCAGCCCAAATCTTGAGACTAGCTGTCATTCACACTGCTCTGTCTAAATTATCAGATCGTTGACTTGAACCCTGGACTGTGTGGAAATATTCTATTTGAAGAGAAGGTAAAAGGGAGATTGGTTCATTACACTTCAATTAAAACTGTAGAAAAGTGGTCATAAGAATCACCAATGAGGATTATGATTAAATCTCAATCTTGAATATCTGCTCACAACTCTTCACACCAAATTTAAAGAACAAGAAGAGAAAAAAAGAGAAGATAAAGCAAATAAAATAAGCTTTACCAAAATCTGTTAAATGCTCAGTGCTTGCAAAATATTATGTAATGCCAAAATGTCAGCAAGAAAGGAATCCAATGTTCTATTAACAAAAGCATTACTGATTAAACAAATTGAACTTTTAAAATGCTGCACTTTGAAACTGAGATATCAGGCACACTGATTGCTTGGTTGAATTGCAAAATCCTCCAGTCTGTTGTTGGCTTAAACTTACTGCTATTTAATTTTCTATATATGCTTAAGAGTATTAGCTGTAGCACAAATAGATTCAAAGAGGGAAAATCTAACTTCCAAGAGCAAATGGGTTTTGATCATGTAGGATGTTAAATGTGGGAATCACAGGAATCATGCATGAACAAAAGTAGATAGGCAGAACCTTGTGGAATTGTAAAATTCCGATAAGTTGTGAGCATTTCCAGGTCCCAACTTGTTTGGGTTTGCATTGTTCCAGCATAGGAGCTCTTCTACATGGTGGTCAATTAGTAGACTACCTCCATTTCACCATCAAAGTGATGGTGGAACAGGGAAGCATGTGGGCCAACAAAAATATCTAGCTGGCAAACCACCAAGATCCCAGCTGATGATAATCTACGATCAGTCAGATTCCACCAATGTGCTGAGTCACTGATCATTTTCGTGTGATGCTGCTAATATGCTTTCAATAAAACAAATAGGTTTTTACATAAAGGAAAGAAAGATCAATTTATATGTGACAATTATGAAAGATCTGACCAAAGGCAACAAGAAAAACATTTCCCCCAGCAATATCTTCCACCATCCCCGTGAAGTATCCTTCCTATTTTGACTTTAAAATGTTTTACTCAACTGACATGTTCATAAATTGTTCTTCTCCCTGAGACACACAGATCATTTCAATGAATTCTAAGAAAATAGACTTATGGCTGCTAAAACAGCATAATAATTCTTTCCATCTCTGATGGCCTGAAGACTGATAAAATAAATTACTCCTCTGCTAGAATGAAGCTATTCTTCTGAACTCAATGGAAGAGGGTTGTTTTTCAGACTGGAGGCCTGTGACCAGTGCAGTGCCACAAGGATCGGTGCTGGACTCTCTACTTTTCATCATTTATATAAATGATTTGGATGCAAGCAGAAGAGGTATAGTTAGTAAGTTTGCAGATGACACCAAAATTGGAGGTGTAGTGGACAGCAAAGGTTACCTCAAATTACAACAGGATCTTGATCAGATGGGCCAATGGGCTGAGGAGTGGCAGATGGAGTTTAATTCAGATAAATGCGAGGTGCTGCATTTTGGGAAAGCAAATCTTAGCAGGACTTATATACTTAATGGTAAGGTCCTAGAGAGTGTTGCTGAACAAAGAGACCTTGGAGTGCAGGTTCATAACTCTTTGAAAGTGGAGTCGCAGGTAGATAGGATAGTGAAGAAGGTGTTTGGTATGCTTTCTTTTATTGGTCAGACTATTGAGTACAGGAGTTGGGATGTTATGTTGCGGCTGTACAGGACATTGGTTAGGCCATTGTTGAAATATTGCATGCAATTCTGGTCTCCTTCCTATCGGAAAGATGTTGTGAAACTTGAAAGGGTTCAGAAAAGATTTACAATCATGTTGGCAGGGTTGGAGGATTTGAGCTATAGGGAGAGGCTGAACAGGCTGGGGCTGTTTTCCCTGGAGCATCGGAGGTTGAAGGGTGACCTTATAGAGGTTTACAAAATTATGAGGGATATGGATAGAATAAATAAACAAAGTCTTTTCCTTGGGGTGGGGCAGTCCAGAACTAGAGGGCATAGATTTAGGGTGAGAGGGGAAAGATATAAAAGGGACCTAAGGGGCAACATTTTCACACAGAAGGTGGTACGTGTATGGAATGAGCTGCCAGAGGAAGTGGTGGAGGCTGGTACAATTGCAACATTTAAGAGGCATTTGGATGGGTATAGTTTAAGATCACAGTTTAAGAGAGATGCTTCCTTCAGTTATCCAGAAAAGAAAATGACTGTCTTCTTCATGAAGAAAACACATCCAAAAGTGCTTTAATGAAATATTTTTGAAATCTTGTCACAATTGTAATATAGGAAATAATTTGCACACAGCAAGGTACACTGAGGTAATTACCAAATAATGTTGTTTGGGTGGTATTGTTGTGAGCTAAGTATTGGCCATGAGAATAAGAAGAATTCCAAACTTTTCCTCAAATAGTGCCTTGGGATCTTTCACATCCACTTCAGAGAGCACTGAGGGCCTTGGCTTAAGATTTTTTCCAAAAGCTTTATTTATAAAACTTTAATTAAGTACATAGAACATAGAACACTACAGCGCAGTACAGGCCCTTCAGCCCTCGATGTTGCACTGCCCTGTCTTACTAATCTGAAGCCCATCCATCTACACTATTCCATTTGCATCCATATGCCTATCCAATGAAGACTTAAATGAACTTAAACTTAGCGAATCTACTACCATTGCAGGCAATGCATTCCATATCCTTACTACTCTCTGAGTAAAGAGTACCAGAGGTTTTAATTAAAGCTAATAGTTTACACAAGGTACAATTAGATTAGGAAAGAGGAAATGCAATATTTTTCTCCGATCATGAATGAACAGCTAAAACCTGAAAATTGTAATTCCTGAGCCATGTGGGAACTTAGGACACTTCATGTATCTTGAAATTATCACATACATGGGATGCATTTCTACCTGCTTCAGAATTCCTGGGCTTATAAAGCAGTTGAAGTTACTAGAAAGCATTAGGGAGAATAAGCATTTCCTACTCTGCATGTTTGAAGAGATGCCCACCCAATGAGCAGTGAAGGTTCAGGGGAGTGAATTAGTGGCCATGCAGGGGTAAGCATCCATCCTAATATTCCCAAAACCCAAATTGTCTGTCACCATTGCAGGTGTTCTATATTAGCTTTTACATTCTCCCCCCGTTCTCCTGCTGGACTCATTGATATTATTTTATTGCTGTCCAAGCCTCTCTCTTCATCTTCTGTAAATGTTCAGGCAGTTTTAGGATTCACTTTCCCTTGGGAAGTAGATATCTCAGCAAGTCCTCAGATCATCAGTTACGCTTATCTGCTCCTGGGGGGGTGGGGTGGAGGGGGGAGGTGGTGGGGGGTACCTGGAATTCCAAATGTCGTTGGAGACAGAAGGTGAAAGCAGAACGTTGAGTAGCTCACTGGGCACTGGGTATTACCATTGTGGTATTGAGCCTATTGGTCACACAGTTTTAATCTTCTCCATGGTAAGCCACCGATGTTGATTCATGTCAGACATTGGAAATTTCAAGGGTACTGTACAGGATATTTCCTAAAACCACACATGGTTCTCATCCCTATCCCTATAGGATGTGGGCCAATGTTTTCTACTCATAAGTAGCAAACCGTCTGTTTGGATTCAGGGAAGTCCTTTGCAGTCTGTCTTGACCCCTATATCCTTAAGTGTTTTACTATTATGTTAGTTCAATTCAATAAGAACTTAAAATTCCACACTGCTGGGCACATCAGTCCATAAAACAACCCTCCACCACCATCCTCTGTCTCCTACAATCAAGCCAGTTTTGTATCCAAATGACTAGCCCTCCCTGGATTCCATGTGATCTAACATTACTAACCAGACTGAGGGATACCTTATAAAATTATGAGGGGCATGGATGGGGTAAATAGGCAAAGTCTTTTTCCTAGGGTCGGGGAGTCCAGAACTACAGGGCATAGATTTAGGGTGAGAGGGGAAAGATATAAAAGAGACCTAAGGGGCAACTTTTTCACACAGAGGGTGGTACGTGTATGGAATGAGCTACCAGAGGAAGTGATGGAGGCTGGTACAATTGCAACATTTAAAAGGTATTTGGATGGTATATGAAAAGGAAAGGTTTGGAGGGACATGGGTTGGGTGCTGACAGGTGGAACTAGATTGGGTTCGGATATCTGTTCGGCATGGACGGGTTGGACTGAAGGGTTTGTTTTCATGCTGTACATCTCTATGACTCTAAGCGGAACCATGCCAAACAGCTTTAGAATAACCCTAAACAGTACCTTTGAAATTTCCAGTGCCTGGCATGAACCAACATTGGTGGCATACTGTGGAGAAAGGGAAAGTTTTGTGACCACCAGCAAGCCTCAATATCACTGTGGTAATACCCACTGTCCAGTGAGCTACTCAACTTTCTGCTACCCTATAAGAACTTGAGCGGTCACTTGCTATCAGGAGCTTGGGGCATTAATGCCTTGTTAACAAATTAATATGCCAGATGAGTAACTGAAGATGTTGACAATGGAAAACAGTGGTGCCTGAGATTGCAAAGTATAAGAATTAAGGTATTGTTAATGCTTATCACTGTGATTTGTAAATCAAGAGTCAGTATCATCCACTGTAGGGTAAACTTTATAATCCTATCATTGCTGTATCCAGTTACTTGTGTTGAATTATGTACTATTCAAGTTATCTGTTGTCAAATTATCTAACCAATGTGAGTGTTGACTCACATTTTGAGTAATTTGTTCAGTATGTAGTCTCAATGAGAGAAGCCACTAAACTCCATTAAATGTACCTGAGCTAACAATACAGTTGAACTGCACCAGCAAAGTCACTCATTCAATTGTAACCCTTAAGTTAAAGAAGTAGGATTTTGCATTGTAGAATGATTTTCCAGAGCCAGTCAGTATTTATGAATTAATTACAACTACTAGCTATAACAAGCTTTTTAACTTCTCAATGTTATTGAATAAAACAAAGTAGTCACTAGCATTAGAGATACCAGTCTTCAACAATTTTGACATTCTCCTTGTGATATCAACAAACTGACAGAGGCAGTGAATGCTGTAAAGTCTGTGGGCCCCGACAAACATTCTGGCAATAGTATTGAAGACTTGTGCTCCAGAACTTGCCGCTCCCCTAGTTCTTTCAGTATAGTTACAATACTGGTTTCCACCCAAAAATGTGGAAAATTGCCCAGGTATATCATGTACACAGAAAGCAGGACATTTTCAATCCAGCCAATTACTGGCCTATCAGTCTACTGTCGATCATCAGTAAAGTGATAGAAGATGTCATCAACAGTGCTTTAAAGCAGTACCTGCTCAGCAATAGCCTGCTCAGTGATGCCCAGTTTGGATTCTGCCAGGGCCACTCTGCTCCTGACTTCATTACAAGCTTAGTTCAAACATGAACAAAAGAGCTGAATTACAGAGGGGAAGTGAGAGTGACAGTCTTTGGCATCAAAGAGCTGAGCAAAACTGTAATCAATGGGTATCAGGGGCAAATTCTCTGGTGGTTAAAGCCATACCTAGCACTTAGGACGATGGTTATGGTTGTAGGAGGTCAGTCATCTCAGCTCCTGGGCCATCTCTGCAGGAGTTGCTCTCCTAGCCCCAATCATTTTCAGCTGCTTCATCAAAGACCTTCCATCCATCATAAGGTCAGAGTTGGAGATATTCAGTGATGATTGCTCAATTGCACCATCACAACACTTCAGATACCAAAGCAGCCCATGTTCAATTGCAACAAAATCTGGACAATTTCCAAACTTGAGCTGACATGTGGCAACTAACATTTGGACCATACAAAAGCCAGGCAATGATCATCTCTGAAAAGAAACACACTAATCACCTTGACATTCAATGGTGTTACCATCACTGAATCCTCCACTATCAACATCCCTGGGGTTACTATTGATCAGAAACTCAACTGAAATCACCATGTAAACACAGTGGCTGCAAGAGCAGGTCAGAGCCTAGGAATACTGTGGCAAGTAACTCACCTCCTGACTCCCCAAAGCCTGTTGATCATCTACAAAAGACAAGTCAGGAGTGTGATGGAAATCTCCCACTTGCCTAAATGGGTGTAGCTCTAACAACACTCCAGAAGCTTGACACCATCCAGGACTAAGCAGTCTGGATTGCTTGACTGGCATCATGCCAAAAGCATCCATGCCAAAAGCATCCATTCCCTCCATCACCAAAGCTCAATAACAGCAGTGTGCACTGTCTACAAGATGCCCTGCAGAAATTCAACAGAGATCCTTAGACAGCACCTTCCAAACCCACAACCACTTCCATCTAGAAGGACAAGGACAGCAGATGCAGAGGAGCATCAACACATGCAAGTTTCCCTTCAAGCCACTCACCATCGTGATGTGGAAATACCCACTGTTGCTGGGCCAAAATCCTGGAATTCCCTCAGGGCATTGTGTGTCAACCTATAGCATATGGACTAAAGTGGTTCAAGAAGGAAACTCACCACCACCTTCTCAAGGGCAATGAGGTACAGGCAATAAACACTGGCCAACCAGCCATGCCCATGTCTCACAAGTAAGAAAAAAAAGAAAGGTCAAGGAACCAAAGTTAGTCCTTCTTAGATGATAAGAAGATAGAGAAAATAATGAAACAAATACAAGGTGTCTAATGCATACCAAAGCCAGGCCAAATACAATAACATGAATGAAATAAAGAGAAGGAAAATATGACTGGCAAAGAGATATGTGAAATAGAATGCAATTAACATAAATGGGAACCCAAATATCATCTACCGTGTAAATAGTGAAGAGGTAATAAGAGATGAGAAGGGGTCAGAAGTGGAACCCTTGGGTCACACTAAAAAAATCAAGAACTAGGGAATTAGAAGGTCAGTACAAATGTAAACACATATAGCAACACCACCAGAGCTAATAACTTCTCAGAAGCAAGACAACTACACAGGGTGTTAATGTCATTACAAATAATGGAATGCAGGTAAAAACAAGGACTGCAGATGCTGGAAACCAGATTCTAGATTAGAGTGGTGCTGAAAAAGCGCAGCAGTTCAGGCAGTAGGGAAATCGATGTTTCGGACAAAAGCCCTTCATCAATAAAACCATGCACGCAGGCAGTTGCACCCTACCTTGTGCGACAATGGGAAGACAATACCTCGAGCTAATAGTTAAACTTGATTAATAATTTCAGTTAAATGAGATTAAACAACTAGTTGGTAGTTAGAACAGTCCATGTCAGTAGAGTAAAACTGAGGAAAGAACTCCAGGCATATTCAGGGTCCACATAAAACCAGTGTATCCAGTAGTAGGAGGCTAAATAACCCATATGTACCCAGCCATGATATGCTGAATAACTGTAACAAATCAAGCAACTAGGCTGAGTAAATGTAGACTGTATAAAACCTTATATCCATCATTGTTCAGAAATAGCAATTGTAGAGAGCTCAGCAGGGGCTGACTGGAGGCTGAACTCTCCCATGTGCATTAATTAAACTGCTTGAATTCAAAACTCAACAAACAGTGTCAAGGTCTTTTTTCAATATCCACTATATCTTTGGGAAGAAAGAGATGCTAAATAAATACTAAGAGATGCAGAGCATGACTAGAATACTTAATAACTACTTTGTATCAGTGTTTACTGGGAGAAAAAGGATGCTAAGAAAATATCATTAGAAATAGCAATGGTAGAGCTAATGATAGGATGAAAGTTAAGAGGCTGGATTTACTGAAAAGGATGTACCGAATTAATTGAAAATTGGGGTAGCATGGTGATGTGGTTAGTGGTTAGTGCTGCTACATCACAGCACCAGGCACCTGGGTTCAATTCCAGTCTTGGGAAACTGTGTGGAGTTTGCACATTCTTCCAACGTCTGAGTAGGTTTCCTCCCACAGTCCAAAGCTTTGCAGGTTAGGTGGATTAGCTATGATAAATTGTCTGTAGTATCCAGCACTGTGCGGGCCAGGTGGATTAGCCATTGGAATGCAGAGTCCCAAGGATAGGATAGGGGACTAAATCTGGTTAGGATGCGCTTTGGAGAACCAATATGGACTTGATGGACTGAATGGACTGCTTCCACATTGTAGGGATTCTATGAAATGGTCGTGATAAATGTTGTGAAAGGTTTTGTCGTAATCTTCCAATCATGCATAGATATAGGAGAGGTACCTAAGGAGTGGAGAGCAGCAAATATGCCACCCTTACTCAAGAAATGGCAGTAAATTCTACCCTATGCTGATACATAAGAACTTGGAGCAGGACTAGGCCATTTGGCCCTTTGTGCCTGCTCTGCCATTCAATACGATCATGGCTGATCTTTTCATGGCCTAAGTTCCACTTACCCACCCTCTTAATTCCTTTACTGTTCAAAAAGATATCTATCTTAGCTTTGAAAGCATTTACTGAGGAAGCCTCAACTACTTCACTGGGCAGGGAATACATAGATTCACAAACCTTTGGGTGAAGAAGTTCCTTCTTAATTCAGTCCTAAATCTGCTCCTCCTAATTTTGAGGCTATGCCCTCTTATCCTAGTTTCACTCACCAATGGAAACAACCTCTCTACATCTATCTTATCTATTCCTTTCATTACTTTATGTTTCTCTAAGACTCCCCCCTCATTCCTCTAAATTCCAAGGAATATGGCACCTAAGGGTTAAGGACTCCTCTTTACTGCACTGAAGCAAGGCTGACACCTCCTTCAGGTTTTGGGACAGAGGCGAGCCAGAATGGTTCTGTATGGGGTGAAACAGCATTAATAAACTCATAAAGAAAATCAAACAGAGCATTAAACAGGGACCTTCTGCTACGCCTATTTTCCATTACCAAGGAAACTAGTTTCACCCCTCATATGTTTCACCCACTTTGTGTTTTTTTTAATTAAAACACTTTTCATGGAATGAATGATGCTGAATTTGGAAGTAAGAGGTCAGAGGGGGGTGACGGAGGTGCTTCTATTTAACCCTGGTTCACCAATGGCCCATTTGTCACACAGAGCTGCTTGTCCAGACAGTATCCAGGGTGGACTGGGCTAAATCAGACATTCTTCCACATCCGACAGAGAGTTTCCTCCACATCCAAACACCTCGGCTACTGTGGAGAAATGTTGATTCTCCTGCTCCTCGGATGCAGCCTGGCCTGTTGTGCTTTTCCAGCACCACACTCTTGACTCCAACCTCATCTACTGTGTCCATTGCTCTCAATGTGATCTTCTCTACATTGGGGAGATAAGATGCCAACTTGTGGAACGTTTCAGAGAACACCTTCAGGACACACGCACCAAACAACCCCATTGCCCTGTAGCCCACCACTTCAACTCCCCCTCCCACTCCACCAAGAACATGCAAGTCCTGGGCCTCCTCCACCACCAAATCCTAGCCATCTGATGCCTGGAGGAAGAACGCTTCATCTTCTGCTTTGGGAGCCGCCACCCACACATCAACGTGGATTTCACCAGTTTCCTCATCTCTCCTCTCCCCTCCTCATCCCAGATCCAACCCTCCAAATGGTCACCGCCCTCTTGAACTGTCCTACCTGTCCACCTTCCTTTTTACTTAGCCTCCACCTTCTGCTCCATCCTGTCACCATCACCGCCTCACCGTCATCTACCTATAGTCTGCCCAGCTACTTTCCCCTCCAGCCCTACCCATATCCCTATTTATCACCCAGCCCCTTCTCCCCAGTATTCCTGATTTGGGGCTTATGCCTGAAACGTCAGCTCTCCTGCTCCTTGGATGCTGTCTGACCTGCTGTGCTTTTCCAGCCCCCACACTTTTCGACTCTGATCGCCAGCCTCTGCAGTCCTCACTTTCAACATTGGTCAGAATGGGAGCCTCCCCTTGTTTGAATGAACTGTAAAGCCCCGTTAAGAGGTCTCAAAGTCCCTGTTTGATTTGGCAGCACTTTAAGCAGGTAAGCATGTGGCTTCGGGGCTTCAGCCGCGGCATCCTGACAGAGCTGAGCCGAGCTGTGACCAGTGAAGCGGGGTACACCATGCAGAGGAGCCGGCCCCTGGCGAAGGTGTTTGTGAGCCGGCGGGTCCCACAGGAAGCGCTGAACCTGCTCCGAGACTCGGGCATGTGAGTGTTTTCATTACTACAGGATTCCTGGTCCAGAAAAAAAAATGTCAATGCCACTTATGTATTCAGATAATTTATCACCTTCATTGGTCAACTCTAACCTAACTCGCCAGCTACGTTATACTTAGGCTTTAAAAATTGAAATAGTTTAAATTAGGAGACATCCTTGGTACAGAGCAGGGGTTGATCAGCAGAGCAAGATACCCCAGCCCCTCAGTTCCAGAAAGCAAAGAACGTTGGAGAGATCAAGACTGATTGCGTCTTTAAATTAAAGTTGTTTATTTGCTTTCTCATAAAGAAAATTGAAAGAATTATTTTCCTTACCTAGGATGATTCTTACCTAATCTCGAAGTTATTAACAATTAGAATTCTAATGGACCATCTATTGCAGCAAAATCTAAATGTGCTAGAATATACAGCGAGTGTTTACATGGGTCAGGGAAGAGAAAGATCGTTTTGAAATGGTTAGGCGCTACTATCTCCCGCGGTAACTCAATCCAACATAAATCTGTAAGAGAAATGTTTGCAGCGCACAGTTTCAGTTGAGCGAAGTCGGCTCACAGGTGTAATTAGACATAGGGACATGCACGATCCCCGTGGAAAGGGTGTCTCAGGCTAGCTAGAGTCCGTTACAAAACTGAGTCTTGCAAACTGAATAGTATTGGTGTGCTGTAGTGATCAACACGATATCTGGAAAACTAGCCAGAACTTCTAACCCTGATCGTTGTTCAATGACCCTCTGCCGTGATGTACCTGATGTCAAATAGTATGGTCAATGGAGGGAAGGTTGATAAGACCGTTCATCAGGTCTGGGGACAAGGAAGGGAGCACATAAGTAATTAGAGAGGCGGGGCATGGGGGGGGGGTGGTGGGGAAGGATGGGTGGGATGGTGTTAGGTGGTTGCAGATGGGATAATCATGACGGGTTAGTGGGGAGGGATGGAGCTGATAGGTGAAGAGGAAGAAGGACAGGCTAGGTCAAGTCAGGGAGGCGGGAAGTACAGGGAGGGCAGGACATGGGATGAAGCTAGGGATGGAGAGATCTTGAAGTCAGTGAACTCTATGTTGAGGCTGTTGGGCTGTAAACTCCCAAAGCGAAATATAAGGTGTTGTTCACCCAGTTTGTGCTTGACCTCACTTTGACAGTGGAGGAGGCCCAGGATGAACATGTTGCTAGGGGAGTGGGAGGGGGTTGTTGAAATGGATGGCAACTGGAAGATTTTGTTGTTTGGTGCACTCCACACGCACCAATCAACACAGACTCAGAGATTGGTTCGCAGAGCAGGTTTTCTTTGGTTAAAGGTAGGTTAAATTTAGATTGATACCTGGGAGGAATGGGTTGTCTTATGACAATAGATTGGACAGGCTGAACCTGTTTCTACTGGAGCTTAGAGAAGAGTGAGGAATGACCTGATTAAAGTATTTAAGATTCTGAGCAGTCTTGACAAGATGGACAAAATTGGAAAAGGATGTGAAATAAAAACAAAAATGACTGGAAAACCTTGGCAGGTCTGGCAGCATCTGTAGAGAGAAAGCACTTAATTCTTTGGATCCAGTGACCCTTCTTCAGAACAATTCTGAAGATCAAGGTGAGGAGAACTGCGTTATGAAGTTGAAGGCATGTACTGTACCTTTAGATTAGATTGAGATTACCTACAGTGTGGAAACAGCCCTTTGGCCCAACAATTCCACACTGACCCTCCAAAGAGCTACCTACCCAGACCCATTCCCCTATCACTACGGGCAATTTAGCATGGCCAATTCACCTGACCTGCACATCTTTGGAATGTGGGAAGAAACTGGAGCATCCAGAGAAAACCCAAGCAAACTCCACGCAGTCGCCCGAGGTTGGAATTGAACATGGGTCAAAGAGCAGATACGACGTGTCCTTGATATGTATGTACCTATCAGGCAGGAAAGAAATGGTCGTGTGAGGGAGCCTTGGTTGACGAGGGAGGTTGAATGTCTAGTAAAGAGGAAGAAGGAGGCTTACATAAGGTTGAGGAAACAGGGTTCAGACAGAGCAGTGGAGGGATACAGGATAGCCAGAAGGGACCTGAAGAAAGGGATTAGGAGAGCTAAGAGAGGGCATGAAAAATCCTTGGCGGATAGGATCAAGGATAACCCCAAGGCATTTTATGCGTATGTGAGAAACCTGAGAATGACGAGAACGAGGGTAGGTCCGATCAAGGACAGTAGTGGGAGACTGTGTATTGAGTCGGAAGAGATAGGAGAGGTCTTGAACAAGTACTTCTCTTCAGTATTTACGAACGAGAGGGACCGTATTGTTGAAGAGGAGAGTGTGAAACGGACTGGTAAGCTAGAAGAGATACCTGTTAGGAAGGAAGATGTGTTGGACATTTTGAACAATTGCCCGTAGTGTTAGGTAAGGGGTAGATGTAGATCTCGATGTAGATGTAGGGGTATGGGTGGGTTACGCTTCGGCGGGGCGGTGTGGACTTGTTGGGCTGAAGGGCCTGTTTCCACACTGTAGGTAATCTAATCTAATCTAATCTAATTATGAAAAAACAAGAGTTCTCCCATATTTCATCAGAATGTCCCATTCTCATGATGTACCACAGTTAATCAATGACAGTTCAATTAATGGGTTATCAACTGCATCAATTCAAAGTGCTTCGGATGAACTTTGACTTTATTCTCCAAGTGCAACTTGATACTGATTTGAAATAAAATAAATAAAATCTTTAAAATCTTCTTTTGGATTAGAAGTTAAACCTCACTGATAGATATAAAGCAGTGTTATCCCTTTATTTATCCACTGGGCACATGTTTAATTAGGAATCCAGATGTGGATAATTGCCACACAGAAATAGAAATTGAGTAAAGACATCGTTGTTGGGCATGTACTCATTGAAGCAAGCTTCGTTGTCTGGCCTGCCCTGGGTATCTTTATGGCTTTCTCCAATCGGTTAGTTTCATCTTTATCTTCAAGCCCAGTCCCAGCATTATGTGAGGTCGATGGCCCTATGTTATCTGAGAATTTTGGAGTTCAAATTAATGATTAGGCCTGAGCAGACAAGTTGTGTTTGGGGTTAAGAGGTGTGTGTTGAGAATTGGGTGCAATAGTGAGGGGTTTGATTGAAGCATGGAGCACACAGGAATTATGATGGAGGTCCATAGACTTCTAGCAGACATCCTCTGTTCCTAGCACTAGTTCGTTTTTGGGGAGAGGTATAATGAAAGTTTTAGGCCCCTTTTATAGAATAAATTTATAATAAACATGCATCTATGTCACTTCTAGTGGGATAGAGACAATTCAACAATGTCATTTCAGTCTGCCCTGTCTGCAATTCCTCTTTAAAACACTGCTTTTGAGATTTGTATTCCATCTGTATTCAGCCCTACCTGCCTTGAAACTGCATAATGTCAATGCCAGGGAAGAGCAGGATAATTATATTTTCTTTCTCTATCCCCTAATACATATACCAGAGGTGCAACAAAATTTGGGCTGAAAATGTGTTGCTGGAAAAGCACAGCAGGTCAGGCAGCATCCAGACAACTTGCGGAACGTTTCAGAGAACACCTCTGGGACACCCGGACCAACCAACCCAACCACCCCGTAGCTCAACACTTCAACTCCCCCTCCCACTCCACCAAGGACATGCAGGTCCTTGGGCTCCTCCATCGCCAGACCATAGCAACACGACAGCTGGAGGAAGAGCACCTCATCTTCCGCCTAGGAACCCTCCAACCACAAGGGATGAACTCAGATTTCTCCAGTTTCCTCATTTCCCCTCCCCCCACCTTGTCTCAGTAAAATCCCTCGAACTCAGCACCGCCTTCCTAACCTGCAATCTTCTTCCTGACCTCTCCGCCTCCCCCCCCCACTCCGGCCTATCACCCTCACCTTGACCTCCTTCCACCTATCACATTTCCAACACCCCTACCCCAAGTCCCTCCTCCCTACCTTTTATCTTAGCCTGCTGGACACACTTTCCTCATTCCTGAAGAAGGGCTCATGCCCGAAACGTCGATTCTCCTGCTCCTTGGATGCTGCCTGACCTGCTGTGCTTTTCCAGCAACACATTTTCAGCTCTGATCTCCAGCATCTGCAGTCCTTACTTTCTCCTGCAACAAAATTTCTCAGCATGGTCTGGCTACCGTCCCTGCACTGGCATACACCTGGTAGGGGCTCGCACTTTGACCAATGTGCAGAACCAAACAAGCTGTGTTCCTCAACACCAGATGGGAAGACTGAGATCCCCTTATAGGAAAGGGAATAGTTTTCAATCATAACATTTGCAATGGTCCTGGATCTCCCGCAGATAACTGTAGTCCTGTAGGCAAGAGGAGTGAGCACTTGAGGGTGGAAGGAGTGCCAACTGCCCCTCAGCAAAGGTCTGAGGAATGTGAGGCTGATGCCCCAGTAATGATAGTATCCTGTTTGTTCTGCATTGTTACATTTGGCCTATGCCTACTCCACAGGATACCAACTCTGCACAGTTATTTTAATGTCAAAGCTTTACAGAACGTGCAGAGAATAGTGACCAAACAGGTAGATGAGAGTAAACCAGTTGATGTGGTGTATATGGATTTCAGCAAGGCGTTCGATAAGGTTCCCCACAGTAGGCTATTATACAAAATGCGGAGGAATGGGATTGTGGGAGACATAGCAGTTTGGATCAGTAATTGGCTCGCTGAAAGAAAACAGAGGGTTATAGTTGGTGGAACATGTTCATCATGGTGTCCAGTTGCTAGCGGCGTACTGCAAGGGTTGGTGTTGGGTCCACTGCTGTTCGTCATTTTTATAAATGACCTGGATGAGGGCTTAGAAGGGTGGGTTAGTAAATTTGCAGACGCTACTAAGGTCGGTGGAGTTGTGGATAGTGACAAAGAATGTAGCAGGTTGCAGAGAGACATAGATAGGATGCAGAGCTGGGCTGAGAGGTGGCAAATGGAGTTTAGTGTGGGCAAGTGTGAGGTGATACACTTTGGCTGGAGTAATCGGAATGCAAAGTACTGGGCTAATGGTAGGATTCTTGGGAGTGCAGATGAGCAGAGAGATCTTGGCGTCCATGTACACAGATCCCTGAAAGTTGCCACCCATATTGACAGGGTTATTAAGAAGGCATACAGTGTTTTGGCCTTTATTAATAGAGGGATTGAGTTCCAGAACCAGGAGGTTATGCTGCAGCTGTACAAAGTTCTGGTATGGCCACTCTTGGAGTATTGTGTGCAGTTCTGGTCACCGCATTATAAGAAAGATGTGGAAGCTTTGGAAAGGATGCAGAGGAGATTTACTCGGATGTTGCCTGGTCTTACAAGGAAAGGCTGAGGGCCTTGAGGCTGTTCTCGTTAGAGAGAAGAAGGTTGAGAGGTGACCTAATAGAGACATACAAGATAATCAGAGGGTTAGATAGGGTGAACAGGGAGAGCCTTTTTCCAAGTATGGGGACGGTAAACACGAGGGGACACAACTTTAAAGTGAGGGAAGATAGGTATAAGACAGATGTCAGAGGTAGTTTCTTCACTCAGAGAGTAGTAAGGGTAGGGAATGCTTTGCCTGCATCGGTAGTAGATTCGCCAAGTTTAAGTGTATTTAAGTCGTCATTGGACAGGCAAATGGATGTACATGGAATAGTATAGGTGGGATAGGCTTCAGATTAGTATGACAGGGCGGCGCAACATCGAGGGCCAAAAGGCCTGGACTGCGCTGTAATGTTCTATAATAGTACTATAGATGAGGTAGGTCAATTGTGTGAAAGAATTGGAGAAACTGACATTGTTCTCTGTGAAGCAGAACAAGTTAAGAGAAGATTTGATTGAAATGTTCAAAATCATTCATGGTTTTTGATTGGTTAAATAATACTTCAGTGACAGAGAGGTTGTTAACCAAAAAACATTGTCAAGGTTATTTGCCACTGGTGACATGAAGGAAGAAAAATGTACACTGTGAATTGTTATGATCTGTAGTGCATTGCTTACATGAATAGATGTTGGAAACTGATTCAATAATAACTGATAAAAAGAATTGGAGAACTGATTGAAGGGGAAACATTTGCAGGGGAAAAGACAGGGCAGTGCAGTGACTTGGATAGGTCTTTCAAAAAACCAGCACAGTTAAAATGGTTGAATGGGCTTCTTTAGTGCTTCATCATTCTATAATTCAATGAAATGGGTGTACATCTGGCTACAAAGAGGGCATGAAAATGTAGGAATAAAGACATGCATACAAAAATAAAGTAAGAGAATTAAAGTTAAATTGCAAAAGCAGAAAATCTGAAATAATAACTGGAACTGCAAAGAATAGATAACATAGGAGGAGGGCGAGACCCTCCTTTTTAATTTGCTCGGCTTTTAAATAGATCATGGTTGATCATCTACCTCATGATCATTTCCCCACACTACTACCATCTCCTTTGATGTCATAAGTATCCAGAAAACTAGCCTTCCCTGTCTTGGATGTATTCAGAGGAAGCTCAGTTATCGGAGTAAAGAATTCCAAATATTCATTATCCTCTAAGTCAATAAAATCTTCCTCATCTTAGTTCCAAATGGCATGCCCCTTATTCTGAGATTGCCTCCCCTGGTTCTATATGCATTTACCCTTTCTAGCCCTGAAAAAGAATTGTGTAGGTTTCAACTAAATCAGGTCTCTCTCTTTGAAACTCTCAAGAGGATGCAGGTCCAGTCTCCTCACAGGATAGCCCCATCATCTCAGGAACTCTATTTCCCTCCCTCTATGATAAGATTATACTTTCTTGGGTAATGGGTCCAAAATGTATGAAATACTTGTGCATTCTCACCAACCTTCTAAGCAATTGTTGTAAGACATCTTTACATTTACATTCAAATCCTCTTGTAATAAAGGCCATCCTACCATTATTTTCCTTCTTGATTGTTTGTTACCCAAGATGTAAACTTTAAATAACTCATGAACAAGTTCACCCAAGTCCTATCTTGACATCTGTACTTTCCAATCTCACACTGTACTTCCATTCCTCTGACCACTTATTCACATCATATTCCATCAACCACGTTCTTTCCTATTTACTCAACTTGTTCAAATGACCATGCAATCTCTTTGCACCATTTTCTCAACACACATTCCCACCAAGATTTGTTAGCTGCAAACTTGGAAGTAGTATACGTGGTCCCCCACATCCCAATCCTTGTAATGATTGCAAACAGCTGGGATACAAGCACTGATCCTTGCAATACCGTGCCCCCCCGCACCCCCCCCCCCCCAACCCACTCACAAAGCACCAAATGAGAATGACTTGTTTATTCCTACTCTTTTCATTCACATATCTTTGATCCATGCCAGTAGATTACCCCCTTTCCCATGTGTTCCAATCTTGTTTACTAATCTTCTGTTTGGGATCTTATCATAAACCTTCTGAAAAACCAAATACACCACAGCCACTCGTTCCACTTATCTGCTCTATTGGTGTAACAGCCTCAGAAATCTCAACAGGCTTGTCGAGTATAATTCTCCTTTGCATAAATCCATGTTGACTGTCTAATCAGATTATTGTTTTATAAGTGTCTACTTATCACATTCTTTATCATGAATTCTAGTATTGTCTGTCATCAGGCTAATGTGTCCAACGGTGCCTCATTTTCCCTCGCACTCCTTTCTTAAATGGTGATGTTGCATTTGCAACCTTTCAACCTGTGGGCACTATCCTGAATCTATAAAGTTTGAAATAATATCAATGCATCCACTATTTCTACAACTATTGGATAACTATTTCAATGCCCTAGGATAAAATTTGGGAATTTTTCAACTTTTGGTTCTGTTAAATCCTCTAAACTTAATTGTTTTCAATATCTCAATCTCACTAGTACTTTGGAACTTTATTATTTCTGGAAAATAACCTCAACACAGTTCTATCAAAACTCAGGCACAATTCTCATGCCTCCACCCCTTCTGATGTAATCTTCCATTAGTCTTAGTTTTTCATGAACACACTTCGAAGATGTTTCAAAGTACTGAAGTATGGAGTATTTTTGAATTGTAGCTGAAAAATGTGTTGCTGGAAAAGTGCAGCAGGTCAGGCAGCATCCAAGGAGCAGGAGAATCGACGTTTTGGGCTTAAGTCTTTCTTCAGGAATGCTTCAGGATTCCTGAAGAAGAGCTTATGCCCAAAACGTCGATTCTCCTGCTCCTTGGATGCTGCCTGACCTGTTGCGCTTTTCCAGCAACACATTTTAAGCTCTGATCTCCAGCATCTGCAGTCCTCACTTTCTCCTATTTTTGAATTGTAGTCATTGTCATAATAATAGAAGAAACAATGTTCCACACATAGCAAGATAATAACAGTATAATTTGGTTTTGGGTGTTGTATGGGAATGAACATTGGTCAGAACACTGAGGAAAACTCAAATGGTGCCATGAGACATCTTTATATCTACCTGAGAGGAGTCAAGGTTTTAACATCTGAACTGAAAAAGGCACCTCCATCAGTACTCAGGAGATTCATCACTGCACTGATTTTTAAATGTAGGTTGTGTATTCAGTATGAAGTAGAACTTGAGCATAACTCTGATTCAAAGGCTACCGCTGATCTACAGTCAACACTAATAGGTTCATTTTGTGTATTTTTAAAATTTCAGCTGTGATATTAAGCACTGGGATTCTGATGACCCTGTACCTCGCACAGACCTGTTAAAAGGGGTTGCTGGAGTAGATGGATTATACTGTTTATTGACTGAGAAAATAGATAAGGAACTTTTAGATACTGCAGGTACAATTTTATATAATTTCTATAATGAATCTTTGTTAAATTTAAAAGACTGAAGTAAGTAATTACTTTTATTTAGAATTCAAGGAGCATTTCGATACAATGCCTGAGAGACTAATAACTTTTAAAAGGAAATTTGAACTTCAAGTATGGCTGGCATGACAAGATTTCAAGTTTTAAAAATGTTGCTGTGAAAGCAAAATAGATTAAGCACTATTACAGTCGACAAATCATACTTTCAAGAACTGAACAGAAATTGCCCCTTTTATGTTTACAGGAGAATCGACGTTTCGGGCTTAAGCCCTTCTTCAGGCTTATGCCCGAAACATTGATTCTCCTGTTCCTTGGATGCTGCCTGACCTGCTGCACTTTTACAGCAACACATTTTCAGCTCTGATCTCCAGCATCTGCAGTCATCACTTTCTCCTTTTACGTTTACCACAACTGAAAAATACCACTTTAAAGTTAAGATTTATGCTAACTTTTAAGTAAGCATTCAATTCTCCTGGACCCATTCCAAAGTAATTCTTAGCCCCTGAGAATTTATTTTCATTCTTTTCCTTTCACAGCCCGGTAACCTTTAATCATAAGCTTTCACAATGAGTGTTTTCCAGGATATTATCTTCTTAACTCAAAAATCTTCCATTCTCATTGATTTTAATCCTTAAAAATTTGGTCTTTTTGTCTAGAATACCATAATATGTTGGAGTAGAATTGGGCCATTTGGCCCATTGAGTTTGTTCAGCCATTCAATCATGCCTGATATGTTTCTCAGCTCCATTCTCCTGCCTTCTCCCCATATGTTTCGATCCCCTTATAGTTAAGAATCTATCTATCTCATTCTTAAATACACTCAATGACTTGGCCTCCTCAGCCTCCAAATGCAAACTCTCATCCCCATACCTGCATAATGACCCATTGAGATGGTACTTAGCCCAAAGCAGAAGAGGTCAATGACAAGCATCCAGCCCAGTAGATTTCTCTGTATGAGTTAGTGGAGTTTGAGTAGGGTGGCCTTCCCTCCTTAATGCCCCATCATGGCTCATCAGCAGGACCCAAACAAGCAACATCCTTTTTCTGATCTTCATGAGAACCCTGGTTTGCATGCTATTCCAGATCCAGTGCTGTAATCTCCTAATGGGCCTTGCTGCAGTTTCAGTTCGTGCCTCCACTCCATGCTGGAGAACGGTCAGCCTACATTTCACTGGCACCTCTCTGATGTGGGACTTTGCGTTGTTGAGGGAGTCATTCAGTTGTCAATTTGCTGTTTAAGTGTTGCAAAGCAGCTGTCTCCACCCACCCCAACCTTGAATTTTTAATTGGGGTGTAGAGACTATGGCACTCCATTAAATCCAGCTTTAGAACTCACATGCCCAGAACAGAAGTCTGAAACAGGTCATGAATTCATAACCTCCCAACTCTCAGGCAGAAATTTTGCCACTAAGCCAAGTCTTTTGCAACTTTCCTTAGAAGTTTGAAATTTAATAATAGACGCTATAATATAGAATGAAATTCTATCCAGTATAAGATGAAAACTTTTTAATTCTAACCAAGTTGGCTTGGTTTCATTTTAAGATTATTCTCCTAATACAGGACCCAACTTGAAAGTTATCAGCACCATGTCTGTGGGGTTCGATCATCTTTCTCTCGAAGAAATTAAGAAAAGGTAAAATATTAAAAATAAAATGTCAGTGTTATTCATTTTGTACAACACAACAAAACTTAACTTAACTTTTTATGCAGAATATAGTATCTAAGAAACTATAGTGTAATGTACAATATTATTGTCTGAAGATAATTTTCCTTATTTAGAAGTATCTACATTCTTGACAAGTGTATAATTTTGAACTGAGTAACACAGTGGATTGTAACAAGTCTTTCATCTCTGAGACTTGGATTCAATGACAGGAGGAGGAGACTATTTAACTACTTACACCTTTTCCATCACTTATTAAGGTCACAGCTAGTTGGAGTCTTACTGAGTGTAAGTACTGCCATTGTGCTGTCAGGAAGGGAGTTACCAGGAGTGGTGAAGGAATGGTGATATAGTTCCGAGTCAGGACTTGGAGGAGAACTTGCAGCTGATTTGTTCCCATTTTCCTTCTAGATGATAGAGGCAATAAGCTTGGAAGTTGTTATCGAAGGAACTGCATGCATCTTATGAATTATACATACTGCTTTATTCAGTGTTGAAAGGAATGAATGCTGAGGTAGTGGATGGGGTGCCAGTCAAACAGGCTGCCTTATCCTGAACGGGGTCAAGCTTTTTGAATGCGTTAGATTTGTACTCATCCAGACAGGTATTCCATCACAATCCTGGCTCATGCCTTGTATGGCAGATTGGTATTGGGGAGTCAAGAGGTGAGTTACTTCCTACAAAATTCCTCATCTGATACCTGCTCTTGTAATCATAGCATTTATGTGGCTATTTCAGTTTCTGGTGAATGGCAACTCCCAGAGTGGTGATGGTGGAAGATCCAGTAGTGGTAGTACCACTATCAAGGGAAGATTCTCTGTTGTTGGAGATATTCATTATTTGGCACTGATATGTTGTGAATGTTACTTGCCCCTTATCAGTAAATCATCTTGCTACACATGGACACAGGCTGTTTCAGTACACAAGGAGGTGCAAAGGATGTTGAATATTTGGCAATAAATAATAAACATTCCCATTTCTAGCCATTATGATAGAAGAAGGTGTTTGTTGAAGCAGCTGCAGATGGCTGAGCCTAAGACAGTTCCCTGAGGAACTCCTTTATTTTAGATTTGCCTTCAAACAGCAGAGAACAAAGAACAGTACAGCACTGGGATAGGCCCTTTGTTTAAGAAAGGCGACAGGAATAATCTGGGAAATTACAGATCGGTGGACCTTATGTCTGTGGCAGAGAAATTATTGGAGAAGATTCTTAGGGATAGGATTTGGTAAAATATGGGCTTATTAGTGATAGGCAGCATGGCTTTGAGTGGGGAAGATCATGCCTCACATAATTGATTGAGTTTTTTGAGGAAGTGATAAAAATGAGGGCAGGGCAGAAAATGTTTTCATTGTGGACTATAGAAAGGCCTTTGGCAAGGTCTCTCATATCGGGCTGATATAAAAGGTGAAGTCACATGGAATCTGCAGTGAGCTGGTAAGATGGATACAGAACTGGCTTAATTACAAAAGACAGACAGTGCATGGAAGGGTAATTTTCTGACTGGAGATATGTGACCAGTGGTGTTCTACAGGGTTAATGCAGGGACACCCCTGTTGTTTGTAATATAAGTAAATGATTTGGAGACAATGTTGGCAGCCTGATTAGTAAGTTTGACAAAAGCACAAAGATTGCAGGAGCTGCAGATAGTGAGGAGGACTGCAAGAGGATACAGCAGGATCCTTGGGCAGAGAAATGGCAAATGGAGTTTGAATTGGACAAATGCGAGATGTGCATTTTGAAAGATCTAATACCAAGCAAATGGAGGAATCTTCAGTGGCATCAACATACAACAGGATCAAGGTGTATGGTTCCACAGTTCCCTAAAAGTAGCAATACAAGTGGATAAGGTGGTCAAGAAGACACATCGAGTGATAGAGATGTACAGCACAAATGCAGACTCTTTGGTCCAACTCGTCCATGCTGACTAGATATCCTAAATTAATCTAGACCCATTTGCCAGCATTTGGCCATTATCTCTCTAAACTCTTCCTATTCATATACCCATCCAGAGGTCTTTTAAATGTTGTAATCCTACCAGCCTTCAGCACCTTCTCTGGCAGCTCATTCCATACGTGCACCATCCTCTTGAAAAAGTCATCCCTTAGGTCCATTTTAAATGTCTTCTCATATTAAACCTATGGACTTCAGTCAGGCGTTTGACAAGGTTCCTCATGATAGACCAGTTAACAAGGTTAGATCTCATGGAATACAGGGAGAACTAGCCATTTGGACATAGAACTGGCTCAAAGGTAGAAGACAGAGGGTGGTGGTGGAGGGTTGCTTTTCTGACTGGAGGCCTGTTACCAGTGGTGTGCCACAAGGATCGGTGTTGTGTCCACTGCTTTTCATCATTTATATAAATGATTTGGATGTGAACATAGGAGGTATAGTTGACACCAAAATTGGAGTGGTAATGGACAGCAGTAGGTTACCCCAGTACAACAGGATCTTCATCAGCTGGGACAATGGGCTGAGGAGTGACAGATGAAGTTTAATTTAGATAAATGTGAGCTGTGGCATTTTGGAAAAGCAAATCAGTATAGAACTTATACACTTAATGGTAAGGTCCTAGGGAGTGTTGCTGAACAGACACCTTCAAGTGCAGGTTTATAGTTCATTGAAAGTGGAGTCATAGTTAAATAGGATAGTGAAGAAGGTATTTCTTTCTTTTATTGGTCAGAACACTGAGTATGTGAGTTGGAAAGTCATATTATGGTTGTACAGGACATTATATGGCACTTTTGGAATATTGCATGCAATTCTGGTCTCCTTCCTATCGGAAGGATGTTGTGAAACTTGAAAGGGCTCAGAAAATATTTCTGAGGATGTTGCTAAGGTTGGAGGATTTGAGCTACAGGGAGAGGCTGAACAGGCTGGGGCTGTTTTCCCTGGAGCGTTGAAGGCTGAGGGTGACCTTATAGAGGTTGATAAAATCATGAGGTTGATAAAATCATGGATAGGATAAATAGACAAAGTCACTTCCCTGGGGTGGGGGAGTCCAGAACTGGAGACCATAGGTTTAGGATGAGAGGGGAAAGATATAAAAGGGATCTAAGGGGCAACTTTTTTATGCACAGGGTGGTGCATGTATGGAATGAGCTGCCAGAGGAAGTGGTGGAGGCTGGTACAATTACAACATTTAAAAGGCATCTGGATGGGTATATGAATAGGAAGGGTTTAGAGGGTTATGGTCCGGGTGCTGGCAAATGGGACTAGATTGTTAGGATATCTGGTCGGCATGGACGAGTTGGACCAAAGGCTCTCCTCCATGTCATATGACTCTGACTCCATGACTGTATAACTGCGGATGCTGGAAATCAGAAACAAAAACAGAAATTGCTGGAAAACACAGGAGTCTGACAGCATCTGTGGAGAGAGAGAAAGCAGAATTAACATTTCAGGTCCAGTGACCCTTCTTCAGAACACTCACAGACTCTGACTCACGGCCACTGGGTTTTTGAATCACAAACTTGTTCCTCACATAAGTCTGTTTGTCATGTTCCTGTTTCTTCCTAGCAACCCCACATCCCTTGACTCTTTGATTTATCCTGACATCACTGTGCATTCAATGAGATTAAAAGTTTTGGGTTTGCCTTTCTTCGTCTGTCTCAAGTAATGTTTGCTTGAAAACTTGGTGTAGCAGAAGTGTTATTCACCGCTGAGTAACAGGGTCTGTTTGATGTAATATGAACTTCAAAACAGTCTGAGAATAATGAACAAAGGATATTTCCTACTGTACTAATTGTTTGGTCTCTGGTTTCTAAGTGTGCGACAAAAATTTAAATTTGTAAAATAGAATTCAACACAAGTTTGAATTTTATGCAGTGACATGAACATTGAGCCTGTTGCAAAGTAGAATATTAATTTCCATATTTCCTGTGTTTGAAGGGGAATTCGAGTGGGCTATACTCCTGATGTCCTGACCAATGCCTCCGCTGAACTCACTGTCGCCTTGCTCCTGGCAACATCTCGTCGACTGATGGAGGCAGTAGCTGAAGCCAAAAAGTAAACTGACTTTTGTTTTGTTGTCTGAAATTTTCTGAATTGGAGCACTTAATATTCAAAGCAAAAGTGATCATATTTAGTCTTGTGCAGTTACTGTGTCAATTGTAAATATGATAACCTGTGTCCATTTCGGAAAAGGGATTTGCTTTGTCCTTCCATATATTATAGTTCGTAGAGGCAAAGGCAAAAATTTATTTTCAATATTTGCTTTTCCTATTTTTGTCATGCAGAAGGCTTGATTGTACTGACTTGTTACCATTGTATGAACTGTAGAAATGCAATTATTTTGAAGTCTGTTTATTCTGTTAGTTTTCAAGTCTTGTTAAAGCAAAATCTCGTTTGGATATATAAGATTAATACTGCACCCTGCTACGATCCCAGTTGATGGTAAAACTGGACAAGTGAAATCCCAAAATGAAACCTAGCTTGATAGACTATAAGTTTTAGTTTTCATTTTGTTTACCATGAGGGTCAATTCTGAAATTATTTGCAAGAGGCTGCCAATATACTTTCAAAAGAAGAACATAAAAGTTTAGAACACAAAGAAAAACACCAACTATAATACACTAGACAAGAACTATTGGAACAATCTCCTCATAAATATCAGAAAGAACAATTAATCTTTTACCCAGATAATACTTTAACAGACACTCATCCTCAATGAAGAGTCAGTCCTATTGCCATTCTAAAGCTTCTTGCTCAAATAGTATGGCTGTAATTAACATGAGGTGTTCTGCCTGTCTGGAAATATTTCTAGAGGAGAGCAAAAACAATCTTTAAAAATTCTACTTGCTTTCTTTGTTTCAGCTCTTTGCTGGACTTACTGTTCTGTATGTCCTGATTACTAAACCAACAAAAGTAATGCCTGTTGACTTGGCTCCACCATAAACTGTATTTGAAGGATATATGATAAAAAACACTGAGGCACTGAGCTGTACACAACCACTATTGTGTGGAAATTTGAACTAGCTGAGTCCCTATTTAGACTCTGCTAAATTAGATATCGCAGAGTGAAGCAGGAGTCAGGGCTGTTCCAATTGGACCAAAAGTACATTGATCCAGATCCAGCAGGAGTGCTCCTCTACAATGCCTCCTTACACATGATAGGGCCTCCAGGTGTACTTCACCTTTGAACCACTGACAATGTGGCAAGCATCTGTTATTCTGGAAAAAGGCCACTTGACCCAAAATGTTAACTCTGATCTTTCTCCACAGATGCTGCCAGACCTGCTGATATTTTCCAGCAATTTCTGTTTTTGTTTCTGATTTCCAACAGCTGCAGATCTTTCGGTTTTTTACCTGGTATTAGCAGATCCATTGATGTAAATGTGATTGGGACCCAATCCCACACTGACCTCAGGCCTACCTGTAGAGGCATGTGGATTAAAAGCAGACTCTAATCACTTTCTAGCCCTATGTATTTTAACAGCTCAAAGTTTATATGTCATGCTCCAATAACTGAATTCTTTCTACTTCCAGTGGTGGCTGGGGCACGTGGAAACCCATGTGGCTTTGTGGTTATGGACTGTCAGACAGCACTGTGGGCATCGTTGGACTGGGAAGAATAGGTGAGTCATTGATCACAAGATAATTATGGACAAATAAAGATAATTTGGCCCACCTTAAATTGAATTTCACAGAAAGCAAAAGAAAATCCACAGGATTAATGTTCCTTCACATTTGCATTTGTTGGGTGCAGAATGGTGTTGCTGGGAGGATGGACACAAGTCTCTTCCCGGTCCCCAGTCTAAATGGATCATACAGAGAGGAACAATTGAGTCTTAAGCCCAACAAAGAATAATAATTATGTAAGAATAACCAATTTAGACTGAAAATTCAATCGGAAGTTGGAAAACAAGTAATTTTCAAGAAAAATCTTTGTTAATAAAGGTACTTGCATTTCTCCTTCACTATACACAGACTCATTGGAAGGTCTCATTTAAAAACATAAAACTCCAGGAGGGATTTCAGTGTGAAGACTAAATTCCTCTCAAACTCCAGAACATCTTGTCTACATTTTACTGAAATACTTGCAGATTTAGATAAATGTAATAACCATGTTGATTGTTAGATCTGAATGCTGTATTTATTTGTACCCCAATCACTGATACTGGAAAGAACTTGATGCAGCTGTGCTGAGACTGGACTGTAACATATTTCTGGTATATTTTCTAATCCTGATGCTTTTAAGAATGGAAGGGACCTCACTTGAGCTGTGCACTTTAAGGGGCATTCCAAAACCACTGAATAATTTTGGCATCTGAAAAGTGCATGCACACTTCTGATAGGAAGTGTACCAGACATCATTTTGGCAAAGGGGTTTGGGCATGCACATCAAATTATCACTGACAGCTTATAGATCAGGCAGGTTAATATGTCAGGCAATCTGCAATACTGAATCACTGCTCACTTCCATGCTCTGGTAACGCAGTATCTTTAACTTCCACAGCTGACGCCCCGAGGTTGAATGAGATGAAGGATCCCTTACCCTTATGAGTGCTAGTTACAAACTAGCAGCTGAATTATTTCTCTTTGGCTCCTGGCACCATTCAACCCAGTTTTGAAGCTTTCTTATACTGTACTTGACTAAGGTTTGAGTAGTCTACATCAAGAGATCTGGCTGATACTAAAATGCTTCTCTATTTGTTTAAAAATTTAAACTAAAACTAGTTGCTTCCTGACAAGGGCTTCATCTATGAATTAAATATGACTACTAGAATGAAGAGAGGCCAAGTAAAACAGGACAAGTTGCTAAAAAAGGAAGGAGGAGAAAGCAGGAAGCCATATCCACTCAAGGTCTTGAGGGATTAATTACCTTAGCTGCACTTCAGTAAGGCTTGATATTTGAGATGTCTTTGGTTCAACTTTCAAAATGCATAGGGACAGCCGGCAAATTAGGCAGGGAAAATTGCCAAATTGTCTCGGAAGGATGGATCACAGTGACAACCAAACAGAAAAGAGTCTTGCCCAATTCAGAAACTGAAAAAGTTTGAAAGGAGATGCTACACCAATCAAAAGTTGCTTCTCCCTTGCATTTGCTGCTGATGGGAGTGAAACAGTCTCTGTTAGAGAAGGTGGGTAGCCGCGATAAACAAGGCTCAGTGAGGCCAGGGTGGAGCAGGTTGGCTGGGCAAAGCCAAGGCCAGTGACTCTGCTGCCAGAGTGTCCAGAGAAACTGCTGGGTGAGGCCACTGCAGGAGCAGACAGTTTTCCAAGTGGGTTCAGAGATGGGAGGCTCACAAGAACGGATAGGGAGAAATTAGTGGCTACAAAGGGGAGAGAAGGGCAGACACCCTTGGGAACAAAGGGAAAATGTGGCCAGAAACTAGTGGCTGTTAAAATCTCGAAGTGTCATGTAATTATCTCCTTGCAATTTAATGAGTTTTATTATGAAATTGATTACCTCTTTATCTGTTTACTGGGTGTGGATTAGGAGCAAGGGAAAGAAAGGGAATGCATTTTCATTTTGAAGACGACCATCCACTATCTCCACCTGCCTAAACCTGCCTTACTATCTTACTAGGTAAAAACAATGACTGCAGATGCTGAAAACCAAATACTGGATTAGTGGTGCTGGAAGAGCACAGCAGTTCAGGCAGCATCCAACGAGCAGCGAAATCGACGTTTCGGGCAAAAGCCCTTCATCAGGAATATTCCTGATGAAGGGCTTTTGCCTGAAACGTCGATTTCGCTGCTCGTTGGATGCTGCCTGAACTGCTGTGCTCTTCCAGCATCACTAATCCAATATTTACTATCTTACTATATCTGCATTATCACTTATCATACTCAGGAAAGTGATGGCCTAGTGGCAATGTCACTCAACTATTAATCCAAAGAGCCAGGTAATTGGGAACCTGGGTTTGAATCCCACCTTGGCAGAAAGTGGAATTTAAATTAAGTTTTAAAAAATCTGGCATTAAGGTCCTAAGAATGACCATCTGGTTCTCTAATGCCATTTAGGGAAAAAAACTGCCATCCTTACCTGGTCTGGCTTATATGAGACTCCAGACCCACAGCAAAATGTGGTTGACTCTTAATTGCCCTGTGGGTAATTAGGGATGGGCAATAAATTCTGGCCTAACCAGCAATGCCCTCATCCATGAAGGAATTAAAAAGTAGTATCTGTGTGGGGCTGTTATATCTTAAAGCAGACATGTGATATACCTTTTGAGAACATGCTCGCCATTGTCATTTCCATACCATGGCACGTGACCGAATGGTATAATGCTAGCAATGTCCATTTATTGAACTTAGACCTCTTGCAGCATGACACGTTGAGGGCAGTGCACTACAGCACATTGAATTGCTTAGTTTCAGCCCAGACATGCAAATGCTTGTGATTGTAATGTTCATATCTAAATACCAAGAGCTGTATTAAACATTCACTGAATTATCCAAGTCTGCACGACCCATATTTCATTAGTGTTAAATATCGCAGCAGATATCACTTCATACCACCCCCATGTCCAGGTTTTGTACCAATATCTTCAAGACTGAATTGGGGCACAGTCAGCCCAAAAAGCATCCATACCACTCAAAGTGACAGAATGTGTTCTAGATAATCCACATGAGTCAGCTCTAATCACAGTTTGTTAATCTGCGTACTGTTTACTCGCAGCCTCATAACTTAGGCATTTTAGCTCTGTGTCAATTTGCTCTTCAACAGATTTCACAGGAAAACCATGCACAATTGAAGATCTATTCAAGGATTCAGTGGTTGAGTTGGGTAGGTCATCTGGAGATGTGCAGAGCACGAATGCTGTTGGTAGGGAGGTAGTAATTGACCATCTGGTTGTGAAGGGATGACCCTTTAGAACTGAGATGAGGAGGAATTTCTTCAGCTAGAGGATGGTTAATCTGTGGGACCATTGCTGCAGCAGGCTGTGGAGGCCAAATCATTGAGTGTATTTAAGACAGAGATAGATAGCTCTTGATTAATCAGGGACTCAAGGGTTACCAAGAGAAGGCAGGGGAATGGGGTTGAGAAACATATCGGGTCATGATCAAATGGTGGAACAGATTCAATGGGCAGAATGGCTTAATTTTGCTTTTATATCTTATGTTCTTACGGTTAAGGCCCCATTTGGGACTACATACTATCATGAGAGAAATTTTTGGGAAGGACTTTCTGTGCTTTAACTTACTTTGTACTCCAGCAGTCTCCAATCAGATCTGAAGAGAAGAAAGGGAGAGACGGTTAGGATATCAGGTTGGCATGGACAAGTTTGACCAAAGGGTCTGTTTCCATGCTGTACACCTCTATGACTCTATAACTGAATAGACTGAAGCTGTTTTCCAGAGTTGGAAGATTTGAGCAATAGGAAGAGGCTGAATAGGCTGGGGCCGCTTTCCATAGGGCATCTGAGGCTGAAGGATGACCTTATTGGAAGCTTACAAAATCATGAGGGGCATTGATAGGGTGAATGGCCAAGGCCTTTTCCCAGTGTAGTGGAGTCTAAAACTAGAGAGCATAGGTTTAAGGTGAGAGGGAAAGGTTTAAAAGGTACCCAAGGGGCAACTTTTTCACGCAGAGAGTGATGCAAGTATGGAATGAACTGCCAGAGGAAGTGGTGCAGGCTGGTACAATTACAACATTTAAAGGCATATGGATGGATGTATGAATAGGAAGGGTTTAGAGTGATATGGGCCAAATACTGACAAAAGGGACTAGATTAATTTAGGATATCTGGTTGGCATGGACGAATTGGATCAAAGTGTCTGTCTCCATGCTATACAGCTCTGTGATTATGACTCCAAAACTCACAACTGGACAATCTTCACATGGGTCCCTGGTCCTGACAAAATTTAATTTGACACATCGTACTTGGTCAATGACTACTTAAGTCCACAACAAACAGCCAAGCTACATGTCAATCAAGATGGCCTATGCAGTGGATTAGTTAGACTGGACATTGACCATTCAGATTGACAGGTTACTTGCTAATAGGCTCATCATCTTCCCTCGGGATATAGGCCATGATTATTAGTGCCATCTTTCCACAGCTGTCTAAGCACTGCTTTGAATAGTGGTATCTCGAGCCACAATGAACTACAATGGAAGTAGTGATATTAGTCATCATATGTTGCATTACATTGGATGCTGTAGGTATATTGCTGGAGACGACCACCCAGTCTGTAAATGCAAATGGAATGCAAATTCTGTGCAAAACCCTGTGTGAAATTGGTGATCAATACTTCCATATTCCTTGACATTATGTACAGACTTTGAAGTACAACAAGCAGTTGGTTATATACCCATTGAGCTTCTTCAAAGTTCTCATCTGACTCCATTACAGCAGAACCAGTGTTCAATCTCATACTCTTGTGAACTGATGTCTCTGCACTCATATTAATTTCTACAAACGTAAACCCAGTGTCACACTGTGTGCAGATCCCTGCTTCTCCAGCTTTTATAATGTATGTAATGCCATCTCTGAGTGGGTGGACTGAATTTAAAAGTGAGTCATTGGTATTTCTTCATCCTTTCTGCCCTTTTCCTTTTCCACCTCTAACTGGGAAATTTTTAGTTCTTGGGTATCTGGAATGAAAAGGGCTCAAGCATTGAGGTGAGAGAAGAGAGGAAAGTAATGAGGGCATGCTTCATCATCTGCCACTTGTGAATCAGTACAGATTGTGGGGTAAAAGATTAGGTGTAGATATCATCAATGATTTCAGCCCTACTGGTTACATCAGGGTTAAAACACACTGGCATACTCCTCCAGTTCTTTCCTACTGCCATCTTCTCCTGCAAAAAGAGGGAATTATAACCGTGAGGGTCCTGCAGTTTGTTAGGGTGATGAAGCCATCACAGTTAAATAGCTACCTGTTTGTATGAGCTGTGAACCATAAGTGTAAGCCATGCACCAGTGATAAATGTGTTGGGGTGAGGTAAAGAATTGAGTATTAAAGCTGAGTACTGATTGATAAAGATTATTGGATGGATAATGGAAGAGAGTAATTCAAGATGTGAATTTGGTCAGTGATGCAGTTGCATTGTCATTTGAATGTGAATTCACTCATCTTGATAAGTCATCAAAAATCATGAGACTTATTTCTGCACTGCATGCTTGTGGAGCACCACTCCTGGCACAGTCGCCCACTAATTCTCTCACTGCATCCTGAGCATATATATATGAGAGAATCTCCGACAGATACAAGATGTCTCTCCTTCTTTCCACTTCTTGAACAAAGACCTACAGTGCGTCGTCAGAAATTCTCAGCAAGTTCTCTCTCACTTGTTCAGCCATTGTTCAAAAAATCATCACAGTCTAGATGCATTTTTGAAAGAACTCCTACCACTTACAGTCATAGAGATGTACAGCCTGGAAACAGACCCTTCGGTCCAACTCGTCCATGCCGACCAGATATCCTAACCTAATCTAGTCCCATTTGCCAGCACTTGCCCCATAACCCTCTAAATCCTTCCTATTCAACCTAAACAGATGCTTTTTAAATGCTGCAATTGTATCAGCCTCCACCACTTCCTCTGGCAGCTTATTCCACACATGCACCAACCTCTGCATGAAAAAGTTGCCCCTTAGGTCCCTTTTATATCTTTCCCCTCTCACCCTAAACCTATGCCCTCTAGTTCTGGACTCCCTCACCCCAGGGAAAAGACTTTGTCTATTTATCCTATCCATGCCCCTCATGATTTTATAAACTTCCATAAGGCCATCCCTCAGCATCTGATGCTCCAGGGAAAACAGCTCCAGCCTATTCAGCCTCTCCCTATGGCTCAAATCCTCCAACCTTGGCAACATCCTTGTAAATCTTGCAAACACAGTGCACTTGTCTTTTAGTAATGCTAACCAATTGTGATAGCAAGGCTCCTCACTGATATGTGTCCCCAAAAAACATTGTTAATAATACTAGTTGCCCACTGTAATGATTTAAAACATCAAGCAGTGTCAAATAACATACTGACTACAATACAATGAATGCCCTTCCAATCAACAATACCCATCTCACAACCAAACAGCCTCCATGGTCTCCTGCACAGATTTTCTGCAGTCAAAATTATTTGTGGATTTGGTGTAATTAATATAAAATCTAAAAAGGATATGCTCTCTCACACGTCCAGTGGGGTTGTTACTTGCGTAATTTCAAAGTACTGAAATAAACGTGGAAGTTCTGACTAGGAATTGATGATGAGTTATTGCATTTGGTCAGGATGGGTCAATGGTTATCCAAGATCTTTATCCTCATTGTACCCGAAGATGTCACACTTTCTTGGTTCTCCATGTGTGCAATCCCTCAGGAGGTCAGACCATATTTGAAAGAATTTTAATGTCTGGATGGGTTGACACTTATTTTGTCTCTCCAAAGGTTTTGCTGTTGCACAACGTTTGAAGCCATTTGGTGTGAAGAAATTCCTGTATACGGATTATGAGCCAAAGCCGGAGGCTGCTGCAGAGATACAGGCTGAGTATGGTGAGGGGCCCGTGACAACTGGCTATTCAGCCTTTAATAACTGGCAAAACGTTTGAGGGTATCAGTGATAATTTGAGAATGTATTTGTCACATTACGGTGATTGTGAAGCTGCTGGGTTAATATAAAAATCCAACTGATTCAGTCATTCCCTTTAGGCTGGGAAGTTGGCTGTCCTTACTGTGTGTCCCCAGTTAAATGTCAATGTGCTCCAGAAGACATCTCATCCTTTAAAGAGAATGCAATTTAGAAAGCAGATCCCACTCTCCAAAGTATCACTAAGCCTGGAGAATAAACGCTGACCTTCTGGGGAGACAAATATCCTGAAAATGATTTTGTTTTTGAAAAAGCTTCACTAAAGTTTCAAGCCTTTTTTTTGTATAAGCAATAGAAAAACCATGTATACGTACACAGTGAAAATGTCATTGCTAGCACGTGTTCCTCAGATGGCAGCCACCAATTTAATATGAGAATGAAAGTCAGCCACTGATTTGCAGCCTGAAAACTATGAACAGTCAAAGACACTGTTTGATTGACCTCACTTGCTTAGAAGTAGCTCCATTTAATTGGCTCCTCTGTTGAAAGGCTAGATTCACATCTATAAGTCACAATTGTATTCCACGTTGCAGGCTAACTGAAGCACTGTCACTGTGTTTAATAATGTCTGCAAAAGATTGATTATGGAACAATCATAGAACTGTCGAAGAGGACAAATCAGAGGACTTCATTTGTCCTATAGTGCTAGATTTAGTGCTCATAGTGGGGACTTGCCCAAAAGGAAAGGGGTTTGCACAATTCTGCTTCAGCAATCAGTGAGACCTGGAATGCATCTTGTCAGCAACAGCCAATTAGTTCTCAACAAAGCCCTGTTAAGGATGGCTGCCTACGCCCAATAGTGGGGGGAGTCACCTCTGTGGACCATGGTGCTCAAATGTGGTGTACAAATATGTAGCATTTCCCCACACCCCAAACCCCCATTGGCCAACTGGGTGATACTCTATGTCGTGAAGTGTCCCCCCAAGTGCTGATAAAATGCCAGGAGATGCCCTTTATTGGGAAGAGTTTTTTTTCATTCTTCAGGTATTTATCCAACTGCACTTTGAAGGCTACTATTGAATATATATCCCTTAACCAATCAGGCAGGACAAAAGAAACCCTCAATTCATAATTTTTCTTGTCCTCATGTCACATCTGGTTTATTTGCTGCAATTGTATCAGCCTCCACCACTTCCTCAATGAGCTTAAATCAGTGCCCTCTGGCTCTTGGCCCTTTAACTATTGGAAATTTTATCTTTAGTTCCTCTGCCTAAACACATGATGATTTTAAACATTGCTCTTAAAAGAAGAATGTACTGAGATATGTAAGATTTGTCACCACACTGCAGGAAAGATGTTATTACATCGGAGGGCATACAGTAGAGACGCACCAGGATATTGCCTGAAATGGAGCAATTTAGCTATGAAAGACACTGGATAAGCTTGGATTGTTTTCTTCAGAGCAGAGATGGTGGGGTGGGAGTAACTTGATTGAGATGTATAAGTGAAATAATTGCATGAAGGCCAGGTCCCGTCACCAAGTCAACCTTTGTTTACTAGAACACAGTACACTGGCTGTGACCAGCCAGCTTAGAGTCAGTCCTCAACTGAGGAGATTCTAATCTCCTGGTTATATTGGCCAGAAAAGACTTACCTGATTCCTGGGCCAATCAAGAATCTGTAGTCAATGAGGTCCACCTGATCCCAATCACTACAATCCCTGCTCCCCCACATCTGGGGATGTTAGACTGGTCTTTCTCGTGCAGCTTCTCTTGCGATGTTATTGACCCAGGTCTGGTTCCTCTGACTCAGATGCAGATACAGGTGATGTGTACTGGACCATGACCAGTCTCTTGCATCCAGAACATCTCGGGAGAGTTTCTTCCTCTACTTTCGGTGGCAATGGCTGCATCCATTGCAGACTCTGAGGTTTGTTCGACCCTAGATAGAGGGGGAGTACCTGCAGCTTATGCCAGGCCTTCTGGCTGTTCTGAGATGTCAGGTGTGTTTTGCTCCTGCTGTGTTTGCGAGATAACAGCTTTCAGATGATCCACATGTTTGTTCAGGACTGTATCACCAACCCAAACTTTGTAAGTCAAGGGACCTGACATCTCATCAACCTCACCTCGTACCCATACAGGGCTATTTCCATGGTTCCGGCATCAAACTAAATCCCTGAATTAAATTGTCTCTCTCACTTAGAGGAGACATTTGGCCAGCATTAATGTTCCTGCTGCCGTTTCACCCCATCCAGGTGTGGAAATATCTGGTGTAATCTGGTGTGGAGTCTTCTCCACATCACAGACTCTGCTGAATCTATCCCTGTTGTTGTTTGTGGGTGGTTCTATAATCGAACAGGAATTGGGACAGTTTGGTATTAAGTGACACTGTAGGCTGCTTTTTTAAGCCTGCCTTCAACATTTGGACCGCCCTTTCTGTGAGACCATTGGACGACGAATGATATGGAGTTGTCCTGATGTGCCAAATGCCATTGGACTTCAGGAAATAATCAAATTCCCTGCTGATAAATGCCATCCCTATTTTCCGTGATCAATACTTCTGGGATTTGGTGTGTCACGAGCAACACTCGCAGCTTCTCAATCATCAGCCCTGAGTTTGCTGAATGAGCTTTGTACACGTCCAACTACATTGAATGGGCACCCACAATGACCAGGAACAATGAGTTCATGAAAGGACCAGCATAGTTGACATGCAACTGAGCCCAGGGTTTACCTGGCCATTCCCACCAATGTGGGGGCACTGCAGGTGGCACTTTTTCTCCTTGTTGGCATGCTGGGCACTGTCCCAGCAACGCGGCTGTGCCGTCATCCAACCCTGGCCACCATTCTTCTTGCCAGCATTTTCAACTTGGAAACCCTGAATGAGTGGAGTTTGGCCAGTACCTGGCTGAGGTTTTGCGCAAGCTTAAAGGTTGGAGTCCCAAGCGAATCTTGTTAAAGACAAATTCTGCAACCACAGATACAGCTGCACTAGTATCTACCTCCATGGTAACTGAGTGACCATTAAACCAAACTTTAATCTTAATTGGTTCCAATGTGGGTGTCACTAGGCAATTTAAGTGTTCCAACCCACATGTAAGGGAACTTGCCAAGGTGTGCACTCTCCTGGGTACCAACCTACAAGTTTTCCTACACAAGTCAGGCCTTGTAGGACCCCTTTGCTATGTCGAGTCTGCATACTGGCAGCAACTAAAATGGCTCGAAAGCCCACATCCTGAAGAATTGTTTAGCCACTTGGCCAAGGCTTAGCTGTGTTGTGGGATTCATTCGTGGGTTGGCCTAGGGTACCTCTATGTGAGGCTCTGTGATTGCCTACACTCAAGTGGTGTTCCCCAAGCTCAATTGGACAGTTCCAAGTGTCCACTTCTATTGGGATGCCCTGTAGTTCCCATGCTCCACTTGCCACATTTTGTAATGATAAACAACTGCAGTGCTTGTTTGGAGTCCATTTGGGGTTCAGCTAGTAAGTGCTTGTGCATGGTTACATCATTAATCCCACATGCCAAGCAGTCTCTCAGCATCTCATTCAGGGTTAACCCAAAATCACATGCCTCTGTCAGTTATTGTACACTGTTCCCCTGGTTCTCTAACAGCCAGATAAAATCAATAGCATCACAGGAGGTTATTCCTTAACCAATTTCATCAATTCTTGGAATGTTTTAGTGTCTGGTGCCTCTGGGAAAGTTAAGCCCCTTATTACCAAAAATGCTGCAGGTCCAAATGCTTTTCATTTGCCCAGAAATAAATATTGCATTCTTTCCATATACTGGGCCCAGTCTTCAACAGCAGGGTCAAATGAGCCAAGCTTCCCAAATAGAGGCATGATACAAGAAATACTTAACACAATTCCAAGCTGACTGTTGTGAGCAAATGTTTTTCAGGCACGTCGTGTTTTCTCCTGTCACTACTGAAATAGCTGCACAGAGGTTGGGTCCCGTCACCAATTCACCCTCTATTTACTACTGCACTTGATGTAGCCAGGGTGCTTGGAGACACTCCTCAATTGAGGAGATTCTAATCTCCTAGTTTTTTTAAATATTTTTTTCATATAAATCTCCACACTACCATCTAACAGCAGTTATGCTTATTTTTCTCCTGGTTATATTAGTCAGCCAAGGCTTTCCTGATTGGCCCAGGTTAACAATCCCAGTCAAGAGCCTCATAGTTAATGAGGTCCACCTGGTCCCAATCACTACAATAAAGTTATAAAGCGCATGGAGCGGGGTGGATAGAATGTGACTGTTTCCTTTAGTTGAACAGTCAGTAACAAGAGGGCAAATGTTTTAGGTGAAAGGCAGGAAAATTGGAGGACATTTGAGGAAAAGGTTTTCACTGAAGGCTGTGGGAATCTGGAATGTCCCTTGTGGGAGGACAGTTGGTGGGAAACATCACCACCTTTAAAAAGTACCTCAATGAGGACTTGTAATATCAAGTGGGACGATTGTGGATTCAGAGTAGTTTTGTTGATGCAGACCTGATGGGCTGTAAAGTCTCTTCTGGACTGTATGATTCTATGATATGTAACAATAACTACCCCAGTTTTTCCAATATATGCACATAGCTGCAATTCCTCTTGCTTGAATCATTCCAGTAACCCTCTTCTATAACCTCTTAAAAAACTTGTAGGATATGTTAACACATCCTAAGAATCTATCACATTGTGAATTGAATATTAGTTCAATACTATAGAATACAGAGGAACCTCGATTATCTATTTCGTTCTGATAATCGATTATTCAGTTAATTGATTGAATGCCTTGCCTCTGGGGCTTGGAGTTTTCAGATAAGTCCCCTCCACGTTCAGGAGACAAGGTCGCAGCACACCGCACGTGAGCCCACGTCTTCCAGTCCATCCGACACCGCCCCCCTTCCCCCTCCCCTCCCCCCGCCCTAACACCGACCCTGCCAGCACCCCCCAACCCTGTTCAACACCGCCCCCACCCTCCAACACCGCCCCCTTTCCCTCACCCCTCTCCCGCCCCAACCCCGACCAACACCGCCTCCTCACCTCCCACCTCCTCCTGCCCCAAACCCGACCAACACTGCTTCCCCACCCCCCTCCTCCCCCCCCCATCCCGTCTAACACCTATATAAATGTGATCTTACAAATTTGTCAATTTATTTAATATTGTAATTAATACTGCATAAAAATTGTAATTATTACAGATGGCATAGGCTTACAGAGAACCGATAAATTCCTCTGTAATCCTAAAGATTACTCTTGGAGAACAGGAGAAAGCAATTTCCTCTTGATTCGCTCACTTTGCAGTAAAACTTCACTTAATAAAAAGAAAACTGCTCACATTAGTAAATGTGTTTCTAGAGAAACATTACAGAAGAAGCCCCTGAGAAATCCTTCATATTAACTTCCCCTCTATAATAGTATGTGAGATTGATGACTTATATGTGCAATGTGGCATTATTCTTTAATTTACCAGCATAAACAATATTGTTCTGTGTTGATAATTTATAATAATTTTTCTGTAAAAATAGCAGATTGAAGAGATTAAATGGCATGCTGCTGACAACATGTTACGAGTTCATCTCCCTTACATGTCACTTGAACAGTCATCGATCCTCTCCACTAAAAATTGTGTGGGTTAATCAGGATAAATGACTTCAAGGGTTGGATTAAACAACAATGAGAAAGGCACAAGATATTTGATAAGGATATTCAATCCAATTTATTTCATCTACCCATAGCAACTCTGTACTCGCCCAATGCTACTTCTTTTGAACATTTCTTTCCTGTGTTTGGCTTTCATCTCCACTCCTACTTTAAGCTTTTAAGTGTCTCCTTTTATGGACATAGGAATTGAACACAGCTAACTAGAAACTTGCAATTTTTAAAATATAATTATTTTTGGAATGTTAGCATTAACACCAGCATTTATTTGTTGTCTGTAGATTTCATTGAGAAGATGCTGTACCTTCACTACAGGGTGAAGATTTTCCTACAGTACTATTAAGTATTAGTTACAGGATTTTAACCTAACAATGCAACACTCAGTTGACTGGAAGTAGGCTATCAGCATAATATGTAATTGATTTTGCTTTTCATGGACTCTGAATACCTGGAATTTCTCCATAAAGATGTACTGGCGCAGTAAACTATTTTTGCACTGTAGATTTCTCACAGGGCAATTTTAGTCAGAATAAATAGGTTGGGACCCTTTTCAAATGCTTGTTGTTAAGTTTCAAAGATGAGCCAACCCAAGCAACACTTTATCGCTTGTACTGGTTAATTTCGTGTAGTTTTGGAAAACTCCATCATTGAATGAGGTGCAATATGGAGAATGGAAACCACAGAAAAGAAGCATGAATTAGCATCATCTGGTTTAAGATTCATGCAGTGACATTTTCAGGAAGATATGTTAATCAATTAAATACTAAATTATGAACAAAACCCTGTTCAGACAATGACACAAGAGTCTAGATTAGAGTGGTGCTGGAAAAGCATAGCAGTTCAGGCAGTATCCGAGGAGCAGTAAAATCAACGTTTTGGGCAAAAGCCCTTCATCAGGAATACGTCAATTTTACTGCTCCTCGGATGCTGCCTGAACTGCTTTTCCAGCACCACTCTAATCTAGACTCTGGTTTCCATCATCTGCAGTCATTGTTTTTACCTAGACAATGACACAACCCTAGGCTTAAAGACTCAGTAAGGTGTTTGACAAGGCTCTCCATGGGAGAGTGGTTAGCAAGGTTAGATCTCATGGAATACAGGGAGAACTAGCCATTTGGATACAGAACTGGCTCAAAGGTAGAAAACAGAAGGTGGTGGTGGAGGGTTGTTTTTCAGACTCGAGGCCTGTGACCAGCGGAGTGCCACAAGGATTGGTGCTGGGTCCACTACTTTTCACCATTTATATGAATGATTTGGATGTGAGCATAAGAGGTATAGATAGTAAGTTTACAGATGACACCAAAATTGGAGGTGTAGTGGACAGCAAAGAAGGTTACCTCAGATTACAATGGGATCTTGATCAGATGGGCCAATGGGCTGAGAAGTGGCAGATGGAATTTAGTTTAGATAAACGCAAGGTACTACATTTTGGGAAAGCAAATCTTAGCAGGACTTATACACTTAATGGTAAGGGCCTAGGGAGTGTTGCTAAACAAAGAAACCTTGGAGTGCAGGTTCATAGATAGGATAGTGAAGAAAGCATTTGGTATGCTTTCCTTTATTGGTCAGAGTATTGTGTACAGGAGTTGGGAGGTCATGTTGCAGCAGTACAGGACATTGGTTAGGCTACTGTTGGAATATTCTGTGCAATTCTGGTGTCCGATGTTTTGAAACTTAAAAGGGTTCAGAAAGGATTCACAAGGATGTTGCCAGGGTTGGAGGATTTGAACTATAGGGAGAGGTTGAATATGTTGGGGCTATTTTCCCTAGAGTATTGGAAGCTGAGGGGGTGACCTTATAGAGGTTTAAAAAATCATGAGGGGCATGGATAGGATAAATAGACAAAGTCTTTTCCCTGGGGTGGGGGAGTCCAGAACTAGAGGCCATAGGTTTAGGGTGAGAGAGGTAAGATATAAAAGATATAAAAGGGGCAACCTTTTCACACGGAGGGTGGTACGTGCATGGAATGAGCTGCCAGCGGAAGTGGTGGAAGCTAGTACAATTGCAACATTTAAAAGGCATCTGGATGTGTATATGAATAGGAAGGGCAGGGTTTTGGCAAGTGGGACTAAGATTGGGTTGGGATATCTGGTCGGCATGGACGAGTTGGACTGAAGGGTCTGTTTCCGTGCTGTACATCACAATGACTCTATGAATAAGTGAAAAATCCTTCATTCCAATAATCAGGAAGGTGTTAACAAAGTTAATTTGTTTCAGGATAATAGAAATACTGATGTTGAATCTTCCATTGCAGTGTCCTTGGATAAACTGGCAGAGCAATCAGATTTTGTGACAATACATTGTACCTTGACTCCTGAGACAGTTGGTTTGTGCAACAAAGAGTTTTTCTCAAAAATGAAAAGGACGGCCATATTTATCAATGTGAGCAGGTGAGACATGAACATAGTGGTTTACTGAGGTATTTTTGATAAGATTTTGTTTTTAGTTAGTGTATTAGCTGAGATTTTACCTCTGTGCACACTTTTTAAAAAGTTCTATATTTATTGTTGTTCACTTCAGTGTTTTACAAATTAGAAATGGCTAAGCAACACTCCCTATGAATGGAGGTTCTCAAACAGGATATTGTTATGACCGACAAGGATGGTGTGCTGTAAATTGAGCCCTGCAATTCCTGGAGTCATACCAAATATTACGTTTTTTTAAGATGCAATTTAATGATACAGATGTTATACTGAAATTATGCACATGTTTCCAGTAAAATCTATACATTCCTAAAAGCTTCATGATTTCTCATTTAGTTTTAGAAATAGGGAATTCTATTAAACCCTTTATTTTCACTGTCCTTAGCAAGACTTCTCTTTGTCCAACCACATATCCCAAGTAGGTAACTCTTGGTTTCACAAATTCGCTTTATGTTAAGTTTATTACTAAACCAGCAAACTGTAATTGCTTAAGTAGTTCTTCAGCTTGTTTTACATGCTTTTCTCAAGTATTATTATAAACTGCAAAATCATCTAAATCATTATGCAGTTACAAACTCCAGCTATGACAATTCATAAGCCTCTGGAATGTAACTGGGATGTTCCTTAACCTGAATGGCATCACCCATTTGGTATAATTCATTTGGTGTAACAAAAATGGAAACTTCTTTCACCCTTGATGTTACTGGCACTTGCCAATGCCCCTTCAAAAGATCAATCTTAGAAAGAAATGAGGCACTGCCAATGTTATGAATTCAATCTTCCCATCATGGAATTGAGTATAAATCTGTCTTCATGACCCCATTCACCTTTCTATAATCTATACAATGGTGAAATCCAGCTGGTTTGAGGTTCAAACAAACAGTTCACTAGCATGTACTGAATTTCTGTTTACACTTGAGCTTGTTTTTTCTGAGCTTATCCAATTAGGATGTTGTTTTATTGATCCTGACTCTACTATGTCCACATCATGTCTTGCTAATGTGTAGTGCATCCAGGTATACCTCTCGATTACCTCATGCTTTCTCAGTAAGTCTTACAATAGTCTCCTATTGTCCTTGCTCTAACTATGAGAACACTATCTAATTGTTCCAGTATTTTTGTGTTAGCTTATTGAATTATTGAAAGTTTACTTTGAGAACTGTCTACCTGTCATTCTACCTCATTTTCATTATCTCCATCATTTTTCACTATTCTTATGTTCTGACACACTTGCTCTCCTTTATCCTCATTCCTAGGATGATAGGGGAGGCGATGGTCTAGTAGTATTATCGCTGGACTATTTACCCAGAGACCCAGGTAATGTTCTAGGTACCTGGCTTCGAATCTTGCCTCATTAGATGGTGGAACTTGAATTCAATAAATATCTGGAATAAATTGTCTGTCAATTGTCGGGAAAACCCACCTGGTTCCCGAATGTCCTTTAGGGAAGTAAACTGCCATCCTTACCTGGTCTGGCCTACATGTGACTCCAGACTCCACAGCAATATGGTTGACTCTTAACTGCCCTCTGGGCAATAAACGCTGCCTGCCCAGCAACGTCTTCATCCCAAAAATGAATTTAAAAATCCTTTATAGCATGTCTTACGTGACATTCTTACCGATTCTTCTTCCTACAATCAGGACTATTTATAAGTCACTTTAGTAAACCTTCTAATTACTCTATACGGACCACTGAATTTTACTTCCAAAGGTTCACTTTGTAAAGGTATCGGTACCAATTTTTAATCTCCCACCTGAAACATTCAGGTTGCTGAATGTTTTCCTGCCCATTCTTTGTTTCTCACCTGTGAAATGTTCCTGTACTAGCTTACTAGTGAGTCTTTCTAGAAACATGGACACCAAGGACTTCTCTCTTTCATTTAAGAACTTCTCCCTAATCAATTTTTATAGACCTCTAATCTCATGACCATAAACCAATTCAATTGGATTAAATCATACAGGTTCATCTGGGCAATCTCTGGTAGCAAATATTAAAAATTCTAATTCTTTGTCCCAATCCTATGGGTTTGTGTGACATTATGACTGAATTATGTCTTTGAGAGTCTGATGGTACCTCTCCAAATCTCCCTGTGTTTGCAGATGAGATGCAGTGACTTCAACTGAATTATACTCAAATTACTAATGATTTCCTGGAAAACTTTAGAGATGAAGTTAGAACCCTGATCAGACAGTATCTCAATTGGTAGTCTGTAAAAAGTAATAAACTTACTAACTTTTCCACTGACAAGAATAGAAATTGCTGGAAAAGCTCAGTTCCCTCAGCCTTTCCTCATAAGACATTCTTTCCATATCAGGCAACATCCTAGTAAATCTCCTCTGATCCCTTTCCAAAGCTTCCACATCCTTCCTATAATGCTCCAGGTGCGACCTTACCAGTGTCTTGTACAGCTGAAGCATGACCTTGTGGCTCCAAAACTCAGTCCCCCTGCCAATAAATGCCAACACACCATTTACTTTCTTAACAACTCTATCAACCTGGGTGACAACTTTCAGGGATTTATACACCTGGACACCGAGATCTCTGTGTTCATCTACACTGCCAAGAATTTTGCCATTAGCCCAGATAAATGCGAGGTGCTGCATTTTGGGAAAGCAAATCTTAATGGTAAGGTCCTAGGGAGTGTTGCTGAACAAAGACACCTTGGAGTGCAAGTTCATAGCTCCTTGAAAGTGGAGTCGCAGGTAGATAGGATAGTGAAGAAGGTGTTTGGTATGCTTTCTTTTATTGGTCAGAGTATTGAATACAGGAGTTGGGAGATCATGTTGCAGCTGTATAGGACATTGGTTAGGCCACTGTTGAAATATTGCGTGCAATTCTGGTCTCCTTCCTATCGGAAAGATGTTGTGAAACTTGAAAGGGTTTAGAAAAGATTTACAAGGATGTTGCCAGGTTTGGAGGATTTGAGCTACAGGGAGAGGCTGAACAGGCTGGGGAGTTTTCCCTGGAGTATCGGAGGCTGAGGGGTGACCTTATAGAGGTTGACAAAATTATGAGGGGCATGGATAGGGTAAATAGACAAAGTCTTTTCCCTGGGGTGGGGGAGTCCAGAACTAGAGGGCATAGGTTTAGGGTGAGAGGGGAAAGATATAAAAGAGACCTAAGCGGCAACTTTTTCACGCAGAGGGTGGTACGTGTATGGAATGAGCTGCCAGAGGAGGTGGAGGCGGCTGGTACAATTGCAACATTTAAGAGGCATTTGGATGGGTATATGAATAGGAAGGGTTTGGAGGGATATGGGCCGGGTGCTCGTAGGCGGGACTAGATTGGGTTGGGATATCTGGTCGGCATGGACGGGTTGGACCGAAGGGTCTGTTTCCATGCTGTACATCTCTCTGACTCCTCTGCATTCCTATTATTTCTTCTGAAGTAAGCTCCATTTGTGACTTTACAGCCCAGCTCTGCATCTTATTTATGTCCCTTTGTAATCCATAACATCCTTCGGCACTATCTACAACTGAGCTGACCTTAGTGGCATCTGCAAATTTACTAACCCATCCTTCTATGCCCACCTCCAGATCATTTATGAAAATGACAAACAGCACTGGCCCCAAAACTGATCCTTGCGGCACACCACTTGTAACTAAGCTCCAGGATAAACACTTCCCACCAACCACCACCCTCTGTCCTCTTTCAGCTAGCCAATTTCCTATCCAACTCGCTAAATCACCTTCAATCCCAAAACTTCTTATTTTGGGCAACCCTCTTCGGAGGGCTGGTGTGGATTCAGTGGGCTGAAGGGCCTGCTTCTGCACTGTAGGGATTCTATAATTCTGTAACCCTAGCACAGACATTACCACTCTACCTGAATTAAATGGTGATGAATAATGGTCTGCACCCACCACCAAAGAGCAGCAGCGGGTCCTGAGACATGTCAGGAGGGAGCTTGCTGGAGAGTGAGGCCTTCTTCCAATTCTGAACAAGACAGAACTGAGGGGACTATCTGTGAAAAGGAAACCAGCAGTTATACCTGGCTTTGGAGAACCTGCCATGAAGCTTCAGCAATGCAGCTAGAAGTATGAGGAACCCTCTGCTTCAAGCTAGAGTGATCTTATCTCTCAGAGCTTGGATGGGATTGTTGTGTGGGGCAGTAGGTAACCCTGAACCAGAAAACTCAGGATTTGACATTGAGGAAGGCACATTCACAACGAGGCCAAAAAGGTGATTATCACCTTTTAAATCTATTCAACAAATGCTCATGGCAGACAGTAAGAGTGGGGGAGACTTTCACATCCTGTGTGTGGAGCTTGGGAAAACGTCTAAGATCTTCTGAACTTTAAGTCTCTTGTTTTCTTCCACAGAGGAGCTGTAGTGAACCAGGATGATCTTTATCAAGCTCTCTCCACTGGTCAGATTGCTGCAGCAGGATTAGATGTCACGGTTCCTGAGCCATTACCCACCAACCATCCTCTATTTACCCTTAAAAATTGTGGTAAGTTACAATATTGGGAATAGCTTGCTGTCCTTTAATGTCTCCAATAATTTAGACTTTGCTATTTTGTAAAATGAAGTAAATGTGATCACTTACAATCCAATTTGTTCAGCTCTCTGATGTTCACTTTATAAATTGCTTGAGGTGAGCCATGGTCCATATCTAAAAAATGGTTTATCTTACATTGTACTTCCAGTTATTCTGCCACATATTGCAAGTGCCACCCTCGCCACTCGCACTACCATGGCTGTGCTGGCTGCCAATAATCTCCTGGCTGGCCTCAAAGGTGAACCGATGCCAAAGGAGCTGACCCTGTGAGGTTGGAGGTTGTGCCCTAGCTGTGAGGGGACTTCTGTTGTAGAGCTTGTGTCCTGAAACGTTATGCAATGCTAATTAGTTATAGGTTTATAAAAGTGGAATGTCTTGTTTAACTATTCTGAAGAAATGAACCTTGCAACTAATAAAGTTGAAACTGCTCATAAATGTGAAAGTGAGTCATTTATAGAACATAGAACATTGCAATGCAGTACAGCCCCCTTCAGCCCTTGATATTGTGCTTACCTGTGAAACCAATCTAAAACCCATCTAACTTACACTATTCCATTATCATCCATATGTTTATCCAATGACCATTTAAATGCCCTCAATGTTGACGAGTCTACTACTGTTGCAGGCTGAACATTCCATGCCCTTACTATTCTCTGAGTAAAGAACTTACCTTTAACATCTGTCCTATATCTATCACCCCTCAATTTAAAGCTATGTCCCTCATGCTAGCCATCACCATCCAAGGAAAAAAGGCTCTCAGTTTGCACCCTATCTAATCCTCTGATCATCTTGTATGCCTCTATTTAGTCACCTCTCAACCTTCTTCTCTCTAATGAAAATAGCCTCAAGTCCCTCAGCCTTTCCTTATAAGACCTTCCCTCCATTCCAGGCAACATCCTGGTAAATCTCCTCTGCACCCTTTCCAATGCTTCCATGTCCTTCCTATAATGTGGCAAACAAAACTGTACACAATACTCCAAATGTGGCCACACCAGAGTTTTGGTCAAACAAAGAACAAAGAAAATTTACAGCCATGGAACAGGCCCTTCGGCTCTCCAAGCCTGAGCTGATGCAAATCCACTGTCTAAACTTATCACCCAATTCCTAAGCATCTGTATCCCTCTGCTCCCTGCCTACTCATGCATCTGTCCAGATGCATCTTAAATGAATCTACCGTGCCTGCCTCTACTAACTCTGCTGGCAACACATTCCAGGCACCTACCACCTTCTGTACAAAGTACTTTCCATGTGTATCCCCCTTAAACTTTTCACCTCTCACCTTGAACACGTGACCTCTCGTCATTGAATCCCTTACCCTGGAAAAAAGCTTATCTTTATCCACCCTGTCTAATCCCTTCAGGATTTTGTAGACCTCATTCTGGTCCCCCCTCAATCTCCTTTTTCCTAAGGAAAACAATCCTAACCTACTCAACCTCAGTTCATAACTAGCACCTTCCTTACATCCTCATAAACTTTCCTAACATCCTCATAAACCTTCTCTGCACCCTTTCCAAAGCGTCCACAGCCTTTTGGTAATGTGGCGATCAGAACTACACAGTTTTCTAAATGCGAACCAAAGTCTTGTACAATTTAACATGACCTGCCAGCTCTTATACTCAATACCCGTCCAATGAAGGCAAGCATACTATCTGCCTTCTTGACAACTCTAACCATCTGTGCAGTTACCTTCAGGGTATAATAGACCTGAACTCCCAGATCTCTCTGCTCATCAACTTTTCCTAAGGCTCTTCTGTTTACAGTATAGTTCGCTCTAGAATTAGACTTCCCAAAATGCATCACCTCACATTTGCCTGGATTGAACTCCATCTGCCACTTCTCTGCCCAACTCTCCAGTCTATCTGTATTCTCCTGTATTCTTTGACAGTCCCCTATGCTTTCTGCTACTCCACCAATCTTCGTGTCATCTGCAAAGTTACTGATCAGACCAATGACCTCTTCCAGATAATTTATGTATATCACAAAGTCAAAATAACAGCAGTTTTAAAAGGGAGAAGAGCAGACAAAGGAAGCACATGGTGAGGGCAGTGCAGGAAAGAGAGAGAGAGAGAACCTGCACAGTTACTACCTTTGCTGTTTTTGAATTCATGTGTCGCTGGACATCGGAGTGCATCTGGGAAAATTAACAAACAGTGAATTTCACAACTAATCTTGGAGGAACCTGTTTGGGCGAAGTTCACAACTCAGAATCAGATAAGTTAATTGTTGTTTTTAAGTCTGTCCAAGAGAAAGGCTGTACTAGTGAGTACAGTGGGTTCTTTCTTGCTAATATGTTTTTGGAGATAGTCTCTTGATTAAACTTAAAATATAAGCCACAGCTCTTAATTTAACCTGGTGCAGTATTTTGTAGAGAAATAAGATGGTGTTATTTTCTGGGTCTGTAGATTGTGAAGGAGCAAAAATGGCCTTTGCAGTGATATGTACTTCTTGTCAGATGTGGGAGTTTAAAGAGAGTTTAAGGGTTGCCGCAGATTATATCTGCCATAAATGCTGTTGGATGCGAATCTTATCAGATCGAGTGGATTGGTTGGAGAGACAAATAGAAGCGATGAGGAATTTGCAACAGCAACAGTATGTGATGGATAGCAGTTATAGGAAGGGGGGAAAGTCTCAGATACAGTCACATAGATGGGTTAACTGCAGGAAGGGCAAGAGAGGTCGGCACCTAGGGCAGGAGTCTTTTGTGGATATGCCCATTTCAAACAGGTATGCTGTTTTGGAAAACATAGGGGGTGATTCTCAGGGGAATGTAGCACAAACAGCCAAGTTTCTGGTATTGAGACTGGCTCTAATGCAACGAGGGATACGTCGGCTTCCAAGAGATCAATTGTGTTAGGGGATTCTGTAGTCCGAGGTACAGACAGACATTTCTGTGGCCAGCAGAGAAAAAGCAGAATAGTGTGTTGTTTCCCTGGTGCCAGGATCAAGGATGTCTCAGACAGGGTGCAAAATGTTCTCACGCTGGAGAGAGGCCAGCAAGAGGTCATCGTCCACATTGGAACCAACGATCTAGGAAGGGAAAAGGTTGAGATTCTGAAGGGAGATTACAGAGAGTTAGGCAGAAATTTTAAAAAGAGGTCCTCAAGGGTGGTAATATCTGGATTACTCCCAGTGCTACGAGCTAGTGAGGGCAGGAATAGGAGGAAAGAGCAGATGAATGCATGGCTGAGGAGCTGGTGTATGGGAGAAGGATTCACATTTTTGGATCATTGGAATCTCTTTTGGGGTAGAAGTGACCTGTACAAGAAGGACGGATTGCACCTAAATTGGAAGGGGACTAATATACTGGCAGGGAAATTTGCTAGAACTGCTTGGGAGGATTTAAACTAGTAAGGTGGGGGGGGTGGGACCCAGAGAGATAGTGAGGAAAGAGATCAATCTGAGACTGGTACAGTTGAGAACAGAAGTGAGCCAAACAGTCAGGGCAGGCAGGGACAAGGTAGGATTAATAAATTAAACTGCATTTATTTCAATGCAAGGGCCCTAACAGGGAAGGCAGGTGAACTCAGGGCATAGTTAGGAACATGGGACTGGGATATCATAGCAATTACGGAAACATGGCTCAGGGATGGGCGGGACTTGCAGGATACAAATGCTACAGGAAAGATAGAAAGGGAGGCAAGGGAGGGAGGTGGCATTTTTGATAAGGGATAGCATTACAGCTGTGCTGAGGGAGGATATTCCCGGAAATACATCCAGGGAAGTTATTTGGGTGGAACTGAGAAATAAGAAAGGGATGATCACCTTATTGGGATTTTATTATATACCCCCTAATAGTCAGAGGGAAATTGAGAAACAAACTTGTAAGGAGATCTCAGCTATCTGTAAGAATAATAGGGTAGTTATGGTAGGGGATTTTAACTTTACAAACATCAACTGGGACCGCCATAGTGTTAAAGGTTTAGATGGAGAGGCATTTCTTAAGTGCGTACAAGACAATTTTCCGAGTCAGTATGTGGATGTACCCACTAGAGAAGGTGAAAAACTTGACTTATTCTTGGGAAATAAGGCAGGGCAGGTGACTGAGGTGTCAGTGGAGGAGCACTTTGGGGCCAGCGACCATAATTCTATTTGTTTTAAAATCGTGATGGAAAAGGATAGACCAGATCTAAAAGTTGAAGTTCTAAACTGGAGAAAGGCCAATTTTGATGGTATTAGGCAAGAACTTTCGAAAGCTGATTGAAGTCAGATGTTCGCAGGTAAAGGAACAGCTGGAAAATAGGAAGCCTTCAGAAATGAGGTAACAAGAATCCAGAGAAAGTATATTCCTGTCAGGATGAAAGGGAAGGCTGGTAGGTATAGGGTATGCTGGATGCCTAAAGAAATTGAGGGTTTGGTTAAGAAAAAGAAGGAAGCATATATCAGGTATAAAATCACACAACACCTTGTGTGATTGTTGTGTGATTTTTAACTTAGTACACCCCAGTCCAACACCAGGATCTCCAAATTATGTCAGGTATAGACAGGATAGATCGAGTGAATCGTGAGAAGAGTATAAAGGAAGTAGGAGTATACTTAAGAGGGAAATCAGGAGGACAAAAAGGGGACATGAGATAGCATTGGCAAATAGAATTAAGGAGAATCCAAAGGGGCTTTACAAATATATTAAGGACAATAGAGTAACTAGGGAGAGAATAGGGCCCCTCAAAGATCAGCAAGGTGGCCTTTGTGTGGAGTCACAGAAAATGGAGGAGATACTAAATGAATATTTTGCATCAGTATTTACTGTGGAAAGGATATGGAAAATATAGACTGTAGGGAAGTAGATGGTGACATCTTGCAAAATGTCCAGATTACAGAGGAGGAAGTGTTGGATGTCTTAAAACGGTTAAAGGTGGATAAATCCCCAGGATCTGATCGGGTATACCCGAGAACTCTGTGGGAAGCCAGAGAAGTGATTGCTGGGCCTCTGGCTGAGGTATTTGTACCATCGATAGTCACAGGTGAGGTGCCAGAAGACTGGAGGTTGACAAACATGGTGCCACTGTTTAAGAAGGGCGGTAGGGACAAGCCAGGGAACGATAGACCGGTGAGCCTGACAGCAGTGGTGGGCAAGTTGCTGGAGGCAATCCTGAGGGACAGGATGTACATGTATTTGGAAAGGCAAGGACTGATTAGGGATAGTCAACATGGCTTTGTGCGTGGGAAATCATGTCCCACAAACTTGATTGAGTATTTTGAAGAAGTAACAAAGAAGATTGGTGAGGGCAGAGCAGTAGATGTGATCTATATGGACTTAGTAAGGCGTTTGACAAGGTTCCCCATGGGAGACTGATTAGCAGGGTTAGATCTCATGGAATACAGAGAGAACTAGCCATTTGGATACAGAACTGGCTCAAAGGTATAAGACAGAGGGTGGTGGTGGAGGGTTGTTTTTCAGACTGGAGGCCTGTGACCAGTGGAGTGCCACAAGGATGGGTGCTGGGTCCTCTACTTTTTGTCATTTACATAAATGATTTGGTTGCGAGCATAAGAAGTAGAGTTAGTAAGTTTGCAGATGACACTAAAATTGGAGGTGTAGTGGACAGCGAAGAGGGTTACCTCAGATTACAACAGAATCTGGACCAGATGGGCCAATGGGCTGAGAAGTGGCAGATGGAGTTTAATTCAGATAAATGCAAGGTGCTACATTTTGGGAAAGCAAATCTGAGCAGGACTTATACACTTAAGGTCCTAGGGAGTGTTGCTGAACAAAGAGACCTTGGAGTGCAGGCTCATAGCTCCTTGAAAGTGGAGTGACAGGTAGATAGGATAGTGAAGAAGGTGTTTGGTATGCTTTCCTTTATTGGTCAGAGTATTGAGTACAGGAGTTGGGAGGTCATGTTGCGGCTGTACAGGACATTGGTTAGGCCACTGTTGGAATATTGCATGCAATTCTGTTCTCCTTCCTATCGGAAAGATGTGAAACTTGAAAGGGTTCAGAAAAGATTTACAAGGTTGCTGCCAGGGTTGGAGGATTTGAGCTACAGGGAGAGGCTGAACAGGCTGCAGCTGTTTTCCCTGGACCGTCGGAGGCTGAGGGGTGACCTTATAGAGGTTTACAAAATATTGAGGGGCATGAATAGGATAAATAGACAAAGTCTTTTCCCTGGGGTGGGGGAGTCCAGAACTAGACGGTGAGAGGGTTTAGGGTGAGAGGGGAAAGATATAAAAGAGACCTAAGGGGCAACTTTTTCACACAGAGGGTGGTACGTGTATGGAATGAGCTGCCAGAGGATGTGGTGGAGGCTGGTTCAATTGCAACATTTAAGAGGCATTTGGATGGGTATATGAATAGGAAGGGTTTGGAGGGATATGGGCCAGGTACTGGCAGGTGGGACTAGATTGGGTTGGGATATCTGGTCAGCGTGGACAGGTTGGACCAAAGGGTCTGTTTCCATGCTGTACATCTCTATGACTCTATGACTCTACAAATAGTGGTCCCAGCACTGATTCCTGTGGAACACCACTGGTCACCTATCTCCATTTCGAGAAACTCCTTTCAACTACTACTCTCTGTCTTCTGCTGCTCAACTAGTTCTTTATCCACCTAGCTAGAACACCCTGCACACCAAGTGACTTCACTTCCTCCATTGGTTTATCATGGGAGACCTTATCAAACACCTTACTAAAGTCCAAGTATATGACATCTCAGCCCTTCCTTCATTTATCAATTTGGTCACTTCCTCAAAGAACTCTATTAAGTTGGTATGGCACGATCTCCTCCACACAAAACAATGTTGCCTATCACTTTTCCAAATATAAATAGATTTTATCCCTCAGTACCTTCTCCAGCAACTTTTCCATCACTGACATCAGGCTCACTGGTCTGTAGTTACCTGGAATATCCCTACTACCCTTCTTGAACAGGGGGAACAATGTTAGCAGCCCTCCAGTCCTTCAGCATTTCACCTGTGTTTAAGGATGCTATAAGGATATCTGTCATGGCCCCAGCTATTTCCTCTCTTGCCTCCCTCAGCAACCTGGGATAAATCCCATACAGTCCTCGGAATTTTTGCACCTTTAATATCCTTTAGCCTACCCGACACATATTCCCTCCTTATGTCTCTAATTTCAACATTCATCATGTCCCTTTCCTCAGTGGACACTGATGCAAAGTAATCATTGAGAATTTTATCCATATCCTCAGGTTCGACATATAACCTTCCTTCCTTATCCTTCAGTGGACCAACCCTTTCTCTCGTTACCCTCTTGCTTCTTATATATGAATAAAAGGCCTTGGGATTCTCCTTAATTCTGCTCGCTAAAGTTATTTCATGACCCCTTTTAGCACGCTTGATTCCTCGTTTAAGATTGTTCCTACTCTCCCGATATTCCTCCAAGGCCCATTCTGTTCTTAACTACCTGGACCTTATGTATGCTTCCCTTTTCCACCTGGCTAGTTGCACGATTTCTCCTGTCATCCATGGTTCATGAATCTTGCCTTTCCTATCCCTTGTTTTCAAAGGGACATGCCTATCCTGCACTATCTTCAACCTATCTTTGAAAGCCCCCACATATCAAATGTGGACTTCCCTTCAAATAGGTGCTCCCAATCTACATTTCCCAGCTCCTGCCGAATTTTGACATAATTGGCCTTGGCCCAGTTTAGTACTCTTCCCTGAGAACCACTCTCTTCTTTGTCTATGATTATTCTAAAACTTACGGATTTGTGGTTACTATTGCCAAAGAAATCCCCCACTGCCATTTTTATCACCTAGCCTGGTTCATTTCCCAACACCAGGTCCAATATGGCCCCTTCCCTCATCGGACTATTGACATACTGCTCTAGAAAACTTTCCTGGACACTCCTTACAAAGTACTCTGTATTCCTATTTCTCCTTCCAAAGTGAATCACTTCACACTTTTCCACATTAAACTCCATTTTCCAACTCTCATCCTGGCTCTGCAGCTTAGCTATGTCCCTTTGTAACCTGCAACATTTTTCCACACTACCCACAACTCCACCGGCTTTAGTGTCATCCGCAAATTTACTAACTCATCCTTCTACACCCTCATCCTGGTCATTGATAAAAATTACAAACAGCATTGGCCCTAAAACAGATCCTTGTGATACATACTAGTAACTGAACTCCAGGATGAACATTTCTCATCAACCACTAACAATTTCAGCTAGCCAATTTATGATCCAAATGGCTAATTCACTCTCAATCGCATACCTCTGTATTTTCTGCAATAGCATAACGCGAGGAACCTTATCAAATGCTTTACTGAAATCCATGTATACACATCAACTGATTTACCCTCATTCATCTGTTTGGTCACCTTCTCAAATAACTCAATAAGGTTTGTGAGGCATGACCTACCCTTCACAAAACCGTGCTGACTATCCCTAATCAAATAATCCCTTTCTGGATGATTATAAATCCTATCTCTTATAATCCCTTCCAAAACTTTGCCCACAACAGAAATAAAGCTCACTAGTCTATTTTGGAACACTCGGGGAAGTGCCTTTTCCGAGTCTTTATGTCGCTCGTCGATGTTTGTATACTCTCTAGCATCACCACAGACCAAGGATCAAGTGATACTGATGTTATATGAGGCTGGTTGTTATTGTCATTATTAACGGGGACCTACTGATGTTGTTGATGTTGTAGGATTTTGTGGACTGGCTTCTCCCGTTTTCTATTTTTATTTTTATTTTTTTTGGTGGGGTTCACACGGTCCTTGCCTCGGTGGAGGATCTTATCGCACCGTTTACGGTTTTTGCTCACTTGTCACTGAAGAGTTGTAAGAGTTCAAGTGTCAGTGACAGAGTGAGTCTTGATGTCTTTTGGGCGAAGGTATCGTATCTTTCGATGCCAAGGAATTTCATGAGGCGGTTATTCATATCCAGCCACTTGCCTCGTGCGCCCATCACGAAGCCAAAGTATTTGGGGTCCACGCCTCCCGTCAGTTCCCTGACCTCGGCATAAAGGTGTTTATATTTCTCTTGTTTCTCTCGCCATGCTGTTTCCAGTGCTTTACTATCATTCTCATACCGCACTGTGACATCTACAACCACGATCTTCTGGTCTTTTCTAAATATGAGATCGGGCTTCCATAGGGAACCGTCTTTGGCAAACAACCTGGGCTCCACGTACGATGTCCAGCCGTACTTACTGACGTGCTTCTGCAACTGGTCAGCGATCTCGTTATGGCATTTTATTTGAGCATTTTTCACGAATGGGCACCTTCCTGAGATGTGTGATATGGTCTCGTTTGCCATCTCGCACCTTCAGCATAGTTTGTTTCAGTTTGGCCGTCCCCTAGATAATATGGTTCTTGTTGGGTACAGGTTACACCACAAGAGCACGCTGTGAATGAATCTAGAGGATTTTTGTTGTACTCTGGCTTTTGTCCAAGAATTAGAGATCTTGTCATCTCTAAAGTACTGGATGCCTGCTCCTTGACATTCCAGCTTTTGCCATTTTTCGAATTCCCACTCCCTCCAGCCAGCATACCTATTTGGTGGTTTTGGTCGCCCCGCGTTTGTCTCCTGAAGTGTAGGCATGATGTCTTGGATGGCAGTCATTGGGTCAATTTCCCCTTCGCCACTGCTACGGCTACTGAGTTGGAAATTTTCAATTTCCTTGAGGACCTTGAGCTCACGCAGTCCCGCAACGGTCTCTGTGTTGCTCTCTCCTTTATATTGAAAGGAGGCCCGAATGACCACATCACTGGACATGTCTAGTGCCTCAAGTTTGCAAACAATCGCGGATGGGATTTGCACCTCCAGTTTTGGGACGCCTAGACCACAGTTCCTGTTGCTAGCGTATAGCACTCCGTCTGCGGTATGAGGTGGTAGGTGTAGGAATTCTTTGGTGGCGTTGCGTATTATTTGGTCCAGTTTTATGAGAGTAGCTTGTGACACTTCTGTCAGGATCAGATGGAAGTACAATTGGGGGATGACATGTTTTTTTAAGATCTCAGCCGTTGTCGTGGTCGGAGAGATGCTGCCTGTATTCCTTTAACCCAGGACTTAAGCTTCTCCTCCCACTCCCCTTCTGCCACATCTGCCCATGGATCGATCTGGGCACCCAGGTATTTCGCTGTCTCACCTGGGGGTATGTAGGCTATGGATTCGTCCCGCAACTTCCAGTTTGCGAAGTTATTGTACAAGAAGTTTTCCTTTTAAAAGTGAAGTGGAATCCCTTCGTCTTCGCTGTGTTAATACTGAGTCCTGTATGGTCGCAGTATGCCTGGAGCAGCTTTAGATTTCTAGCCATACCCGTGTGTGAGATGCTTAGTTGGGCAAAGTCATCCACGAAGGCCAAAGTCGAACAGTTGACTCTTCTGCCGCCCAGGGGCATGGAGACTTCTGAGTTGGCCCTCTCCAGAGAGCACACCAACAGATCCAAAGTGATGTTAAATAATATCGGTGAGAGTGGGTCGCCTTGTTTTACGCCCGTCTCGATTGTTATTGGGGTGGTTAAATTTCCGTTCCCCTCCACCACTGTTGTGTTGTCAGTGTATAGGTCTGCGATGAGACTTACAAAGGCTTTGGGTAGTTTCACTCTTTGCAAAGATTTGATCAGTAGCTTGTGCCCAACCGAGTCGAACGTTTTTGCTAGATCAACAAAGACAACTGCGAGGTCCTTCCAATTGTATTTTGCTCCCTTGTTGATGTTCTCGAGGACTACAATGTTTTCATTGCATCCGGGAGTGGCTGCTAGGAACCCCCTTTTGTCTGGGGTTTATCTCGACTGTTTCACTTAGGCGTTTAGACTATATTTACCAGAGTTGTCTCTACTCCCCTTCTTGAACAAGGTGACAACATTTGCTATCCTCCAGTCTTCTGGCACTATTCCTGTTGATAATGACAACATAAAGATAAAAATCAAAGGGTCTACATTCTCCTGCCTGGCTTCCCAGAGAATCCTAAAATAAATCCCATTTGGCCCAGGGGGCTTATCTACTTTCACATTTTCCAGAATTGCTAACATTTCCTCCTTATGAACCTCAATCCTGTCTAGTCTAATAGCTTGTATCTCCATATTCTCTTCAACAACATTGTCTTTTTCCTGTGTGAATACTGATGAAAAATATTCATTTAGTGCCTCTCCTATCTTTTCGGACTCCATGCATAACTTCCCACTACTGTCCTTGACTAGCCTTAATCTTACCCTGGTCATTCTTTCATTCCTGACATGCCTATAGAAAGTTTTAGGATTTCCTTTGATTCTACCTGCCAAAGATTTCTCATATTCCCTCCTGGCTCTCGTAGGCTCTCTCTTTAAATCCTTCCTAGCTAACTTGTAACTCTCAAGCATCTTAACTGAGCCTTCACATCTCATCTTTATATCTTTATATCAGCCTCCGTCTTCCTCTTGACAAGAGATTCAACTTCTTCAGTAAACCACGGTTCCCTCCATTGACCACTTCCTCCCTGCCTAGCAGGTACATACTTATCAAAGACTCACAGTAGCTGTTCCTCGGCCAAACTCCACATTTCAATTGTGGCCATCACCTGCGGTTTCTTTCCTCATCCTATACATCCCAAATCTTGCCTAATCGCATCTTAATTGCCCTTCCCCCAGCTATAGCTCTTGCCCTATGGTATATATCTATCCCTTTCCATTGCTAAAGTAAACATAACCGAATTGTGGTCACTATCACTTACCTCCAAATCTAACACCTGGCCTGGTTCATTATCCAGTACCAAATCCAATGTGGCCTTGCCTCTTATTGGCCTATCTACATACTGTGTCAGAAAACCCTCCTGCACACATTGGACAAAAACTGACCTATCTAATGTACTCGAACTATAGTCTTTCCAGTAAATATTTGGAAAATTAAAGTCCCCACATAATAACCAGCTGATTACTTTCACTCCTGTCCAGGATCATCTTTGCAATCCTTTCCTCTACAACTCTGGAACTTTTCGAAGGCCTATAGAAAACTCTCAACCGGGTGACCTCTCCTTTCCAGTTTCTAACCTCAGCCCATACTACCTCAGTAGACAAGTCCTCATCAAACATCCTTTCTCCCACCATAATACTGTCCTTGAGAAATAATGCGACACCACCCCTATTTTATCACCTTCCCTGATTTACTGAAACATCTAAATCCCGGAACCTGCAACAACCACTTCTGTCCCTGCTCTATCCATGTCTCCAAAATGGCGACAACATTGAAGTCCCAAGTATCTACACGTGCTACAAGTTCACCCACCTAATTCCAGATGCTCCTGGCGTTGAAGTCGATGCACTTCAAACCACCTTTCTGCCTGATGGTACATTCCTGCGACCTTGAAACTTTATTCGTGACCTCACTACTCTCAATTCCTGTACACTGGAGCTACAATTCAGGTTCCCATTTCCCTGCTTAAATCTCCCCCAAAAAGCATTAGCGAATTTTCCCCCCAGAATATTGGTATCCCTCTGGTTCAGGTGTAGATCATCTTGTTTGTAGAGGTCCCCCCTATCCCAGAATCCAGTTATCCAGGTATCTGCATCCCTCTCTCCTGCACCATCCCTGTAACCACGTGCTCAACTGCTCTCTCTCTCACTCCCTATTCCTCACCTCACCAGCACATGGCATGGGTAACAAACCAGAGATAACAACTCTGTTTGTTCTAGCTATAAGGTTCCGCCCTGGCTCCCTGAATTTCTGCCTTACATCCCCATCCCTTTTCCTACCTGTGTGGTTGGGCCTATGTGAACTATGACTTGGGGCTGCTCCTCCTCCCCTTTTAAGGATCCCGAAACTACGTTCCAAGACATCACGGACCCTGACACCTGGGAGGCAACACACCAACCGTGAGTCTCTCTTGTTTCCATGGAACCTCCGATCTGATCCCCTAACTATGGAGTCCCCAGAGATTAATGCTGTACTCCTCTCCCCTCTTTTCTTCTCAGCACTGTCAGGTTCCTACCCAGTTACCTCTATTGGCAATCCTGTGCCAGAGACCTGTACCCCACAGCTTACCCCTGCTAAGTCCATCACACAACAGTATCCAAAATGGCATACGTGTTATACAGGGGAACGGCCACAGATCTTTCCTGCACTGACTGCTTCTTACTCCTTCTACTAGTCACCCAACTATCTTCATTTCTAGGAGTAACTCTCTGTAGCTTTTATCTTTTACCTCTGTAGAATAGTCGCTACAATTCACATTTTAAGTCCAATCTAGTTGTTGTTTTTCCAGATGTGTTAAGGGGAAAGCAGAATACCGTGAAATAAGCATTGTGAGACTGTCCTGCAACCTTTACCCTGATTCTGCAATTGCTAAGTTAGCGTTGTTGAGGTTAGGACACCAATAGACTGAAGCTGAACTGCACAAATCTCTGAAAACACATTCAAAATCTCATTTTGCACCTTTACTTCTCAATTGAGTGCAGGAAAAAAATTGCTAGGAGTAAATTGTTCAATCAAACTTTTAAACCGTTGGCCAGCAGTGAAAGTGTGAGCCCTTTGCCTTTTTCACAAGCTAAATATGAAATGAGAAAGGGTCAGGGTTGGGGGCACCCATCTTGGCTCACTTCAAAATTAGTCTCACACCCCGCTCTTCTGTATTGCAATACCAATCTGCCTTAAAAACAGAACTTCCAGATGAGGTTGAAAAATCCTGTGTTGATCACACATCCCAACATCTGTCCTAAATGTGCCAATCTGTCAACCCAGCACCCAGATTTATTTTCCTACACTGAAAGAAGACAAGCATACAGTGTTTTTAATGACAAATAACAACTCTCAAAGTGCTTCACCGGTAGTGACCAGTATACTGTAGGAAACATGAGAACAATTTGTGCAAGCTCCCATAAACAACAATATGATAATCATAAGATAACTATTTTTTTAAATGATGATTGAGGGATAATTATTGACCAGGACATTAGGGATAACGTCTTCTTTTTGAAATAGTACCTAGGGATTTTTATGTCCAACAGACAAGAAGGATGTGACCTCAGTTTAACACTTTATCTGAAAGAGAACACTTCCAGTATTGCAATTTCCTTCACCACTTCCACTAGAATGTTTGCCTTGCTTTTGTGTTCAGTCCTGGGATTCAATTTAAACCTTTTGATAAAGAGGTTAGCAAGCCACATTGAGCAACAGCTTATCCTATTCACTGTAATTCTCAGCACTGTTAGGTTCCTGCCCAGTTCCCTCTTATTTGCAATCCTAAATTTCTCCAATGACCCTAAATAATCCAATAATCTGATGCACTTGAATTAAATCATGTAGCTACTTCTTCTGGTAAATTGCTTAAACCAGAAGTTTGTAGGTGATTAGCACTCTGTGCAGTAGATATATCTCTTTTGCCCGAAATGTCGATTTCGAAGCTCCTTGGATGTTGCCTGAACTGCTGTGCTCTTCCAGCACCACTAATCCAGATATATCTCATTAGTCCATCCTCACCGTCTATGCAATATTTCTATCTGACGATTGTGGATATTTGGAATTCTCTACCCCACAGGACATTTTTCATGTTCAGCTGTTGAGCATATTTAAGTCTGAGATAAAAGTGTAGATTTCTATAGTTATCTAACAATGGGGAAATCAAGAAATATTAGGATTGGAGCAGAGTGTGAAATTGAGGTCCAAGATAATAAATGATTTTATTGAATTAGCCTACATCCACTAATATTTATGTTCTTGCAATTTCCCATCCTTTGTTTTAATATTTGTATTTGACAAATCTCTTCTGTGCAGTAGTTCCATCTGATCTATTCATTCCCATCTCTTTCATGTGGCAATCAAGGTAAATGTTTGTTTTAATTCTGTTTTCTCCAACGTCATTGATGATGCCAATGGGTTTATCGATTGGCAAAGCCATATTTGACTGCTTGTTATGAGATGTTGGCAGGCCAGTGAAACTGTGATATTCCAAGACATAATTTCACCCTTGTCTCTGGACAAGATGGAAAGACTTTGGTCCGGATCATTAACAATGTTAAAAGCACCTCTTGCCAAAGGGAGTTGAGAGAGTAGGATCAACGTTATCACCAAAACATGATCATGTTGATGCCAAAATACACAGCATATTGAGTGTTTTAAACCTTCAAATTGTCTGTGTCAAGAATTATACAAATCCGATTATGACAATGGATTGGCTGCCTGTGCCAAATATCACCAACTATGACTGGGGAACCTGTCACTACACGACAATGGCCTTGGGAACTATGATTTAGAGGTGCCGGTGTTGGACTGGGGTGTACAAAATTAAAAATCACACAACACCAGTTTACAGTCCAACAGGTTTATTTGGAAGCACTAGCTGTTCCTTCATCAAGTGGTTGTAGGAGCAGCATTCCGAAAGTTTGTGCTTCCAAATAACCCTGTTGGACTATAACCTGGTATTGTGCTTTTTAACTTGGGAACTATGTTAGGCAGGAGGCTGGCAGAACACAGCAAGCAAAGCAACATCAGGAGGTGGAGAAGTTGACGTTTTGGGTGTAACCCTTCTTCAGGACTGGGGGTGGGTGTGGGGGGAGCTGTAGATAAAGGAGGTGGTGGGACAGGGTGGGGTGAAGTGGGGATAGGTGAAGACAGGTAGAGGGTATGACCTGGTTGGTTGATGGGAGGAATGAATCCGGTTGGTGGCGGGGAGGAGTGGAAGGAACAGGGAAGGGCTGGCAAGTTGGGGGATGGAAGGGAGGTTATTTGAAATTGGAGAACTCAATGTTGAGTCCTCTGGGTTGTAGGCTGCCCAGGCTTACGATGAGGTGTTGTTCCTCCAATTTGCGGTGTGTTTCATTGTAGCAATGGAAGAGGAAAAGGATGGTCATGTCGGAAAGGGAATGGTTTGGGGAATTGAAATGGGCAGTGACTGCGGCCCAACTGAGATGCTTGGCAAATTATGTTGTTAAGGTCTGGATCAGCGTAGAATCAGAAACAGTGTTGTACCAACTGTGACAAGGATATATGTGATAGCACTGGCACTCCCCAGTTCCCCTCTCCTCCGCTAGCTCCCTTTTTCACCATCTCTTCCACCCTCACCACTCCTCCTATCCCCTTCTCCCTAGCCCCATTCCAAACTCTTCCTGTACCCCTCACCCCTTCCATCCCTTCTAACCTTTTCCACCAAACTCCTTTCCTTCTCCACCCCCAAACCCCTTACCTCACTCTTATTCCACTCACCTCCATTCACTCCCACCATCTCTCTCTCTCTCTTTCCCCTGCCCTCAATGCCCTTTAACATTACACTCCCCTCCCCTCACTCCTTCCCCCGATTTGCCCCATCTCCTCTAAACTCCACCATGGGCACCTCCAACCCGCCATCTACTCCTTGCAGGTCCCCTATCGGGCCGGAAGGTGGCAGCTGCGAGTCGGGGCGAGGCGTGTTGGGGGCGGGGCTGCGGGGGGGGGCGTTGCCGTGGTCGGGGCTGGAAAAGGAGAGGCGCGTGTTTGGATGGTGGGCGTGGCCGTGGCACAACGTGGTGAGGGAGGCGCGTCGTTGAGTGTTTTGAGGTGGTGCCGGGGGGCGTGGCCGGGGCGTGAAGGGGACGTGGAATGTGAGGCCTGAACCTGGGGGCGTGGCCGAGGGTTGGGGCGCGTAACGCTGTCGAGGTTTAGGGGCGGGGCTTGTCTCGGTCCCGCCTCTGCCGCGGTGGTGTGTGGGTGTGGACTCGGTGGGCCGGGTGATGAAGGCCGCTCAGCAGCTGATGAAAGTGTTCGTGACTCGCCGGATTCCTAAGGACGGTTTGCAGGCTCTGTCCGAGTCCGGGATGTGAGTATCCCGCCTTTCCTCCCCGCCGCTCCGACCCAGGGCATCCGTTCTCCCGCCGCCGAGACTGAAGGCCCTGAGCCTGGGCAGCTCCAATGGGGGAAATAAGGGCATTATAGAGAGAGAGAGAGAGAGATAGCGCCCTGTTTGTGAACGTACTAAAGAATTAATTCTGCAATTGGAAAGTATACCAAAATGTTAGAAACACTCAGCAGGTCCAGCAGCGTCTGTGGAGAGAGGAACATAATTAACGTTTGAGGCCCAAGACCTTACCTTCAGGAGGACATCAGCCCTGACCTGATCAGTGTTTCCATCGCTTTCTGTTCTTATTTCAAAGCTCGGTCACATCTTCTGCAGCATTTTGCTTTCTCGTTTTAGATTGAACCTGAGTCTCCAAGAAGATTGTTTTAATGATTGCACCGAAAGCTTCACAAACCTTGCAAATACACTGAAAGCTTTTGTTTCATTATTTTAGGTCCCACCAACTCCACATTTAATTCCTAGGGGATTAACAGAAGGTCACTGCGTTTTAATACCATGTCTGTGTTTTAGCTGTTTGCAGTCCAGTGGATGGTTTTGTATTCGCTGGTTCATTTACATAGATACTGTTTGGTACTGAAATGCATTTCATCCTTGAATCAGAGGATTCATGTGAACATGCTGTGCAGTCAGTATATGGTGAGGTTGGCACTAAGGTTTTAGTTATTCTAATTGCTTAACAAACTTGGTCAAATATTAGTTTTCAAGGGTTTCTGTTCATTAATCACTTGGCGATAGTGAGAACTGCAGGTGCTAGAGAGTCAGATTGGATAAAGAGTGGAGCTGGAAAAAGCACAGCAAGTTAAGCAGTATCAGAGGGGGGGGGGGTCAACATTGCAGGTCAGAACGTTTCAAAAGGTTCTGATCTGAAATGTCGACTCCTGTAATGCTGCTAGACTTGCTGTGCTTTTCCCAGCTCCACTCCTTATCCATTCAGTCTGTCATCCCTATGCAAGTTCTCTGAAAGAACAATTTCCTGTATCAAATACTGTAGCTTCTTGCCCTTGTAAATGTTTTTCAAATATTTATCAAATCCCCCTTTAAAGCTGCTTTTGGGACTGTTTTTGTTGAATATTCCATGTCCTAGCAAACCTCTGCATTAAAAAAAATGAACTGCTTTTGCTCTTCTATAGATAATAAGATAAATTAATTTTCAATATTGTGGAAAAACTCTACATTTAACTTATCCAACCTGTTGTAACTTTGACAAATTTAATTTTCTCAGTTTTCTTGTAAAAAGTGAATGTAAGAAGGCATGCAAGTTGCAAACTCTTATCCTAATTGGAACATTGATTGCTCCATTAATGAGTTGTAAGTATCAGATCTGTATACTTGCCAAATATGGATGGTTTCCCATAGACCACTTCATGATTCTTCTCGGAAACAAAAGGACTGTCCAGAACTGATCTTCACTTAGAACTAACCACACATTTAATTTCCTTTACATAATGCCTGTATCTTGTTAACTGCTTACATAATTCTTCCACACTGTCTGAACACTGCTGTTTTTCTTTTATATTCAATGTCATATGTTTAGATCATAAGACCATAAGACCATAAGACATAGGAGTGGAAGTAAGGCCATTCGGCCCATCGAGTCCACTCCGCCATTCAATCATGGCTGATGCGCATTTCAGCTCCACTTGCCAGCGTTCTCCCCGTAGCCCTTAATTCCTCTAGACAACAAGAACCAATCAATCTCGGCCTTGAAGACATTTAGCGTCCCGGCTTCCACTGCACTCCGTGGCAATGAATTCCACAGGCCCACCACTCTCTGGCTGAAGAAATGTCTCCGCATTTCCGTTCTGAAATGACCCCCTCTAATTCTAAGGCTGTGTCCACGGGTCCTAGTCTCCTCGCCTAACAGAAACAATTTTCTAGCATCCACCTTTTCAAAGCCATGTATTATTTTGTACGTCTCTATTAGATCTCCCCTTAATCTTCTAAACTCCAACGAATACAATCCCAGTATCCTCAGCCGTTCCTCATATGCTAGACCTGTCATTCCAGGGATCATCCGTGTGAATCTCCGCTGGACACGTTCCAGTGCCAGTATGTCCTTCCTGAGGTGTGGGGACCAAAACTGGACACAGTACTCCAAATTAATTAAAATCCTTTTCTTAATTAATACAAGTTGAAATTATATTCACCTTATGGTTCTAGCCATCATTTTCTGAACAGCTTCTCTTCAAAATCAACCCCCTTCAATACAACTTACTATGAAGCTTAAATGTAGTCAGGAAAATAATGTCAGGAGTGACTGTTGGTTTGATTTTGTTGTGTTCCAGTTGCAATATTCAACAATGGGACTCTGATGAGCCAGTACCAAAGGAAGAGTTGCTGAAGGGGGTTATAGGAGCACATGGCCTTTACTGTATGTTGTCGGACAAAATCGATCATGAGGTTTTACAAGCAGCAGGTAAGCTGTGTTGTTCTTAACAGAACTGATGTCACAGTTACGTACAATTTCTGGCAAGTGGGAGAAGTGTTTTATTGTGTAAACCTAGCAGTCCCGTTGTGAACCACGAATATTTTAACCTGCCAGAATGGTGAGATGGTGAAAAATAATCCTTTCTATACATCTCTTCTGTTTAGGATTGATTCTGCTGCAGATTCTTTTGTCTTTCCACACCATTAAGAAATCAATTTTAGGAGAAGGGTGAGACTTTTCATCCAGAAGAGAGAATCACTTTAATGAAATGATTCTTTTTGGTTCACCTTTGGTTCACTTTGGACAAGATGTGGTATTTATGGAAAAGGTATAAAAAGCATTTGATAATGTGTTACATCCAAGGTTATTGTCTAGGGTATGTTGCTGGAAACGCACAGCAGATCAGGCAGCATAAGGGGAGCAGGAGAAGGACTGATGAAGGCCCTGATGAACGTCTTATGCCCGCAATGTCAATTCTCCTGTTCCTCAGATGCTGCCTGACCTGCTGTGCTTTTTCAGCAACACACCCTCAACTTCGATCTCCAAACTAAGCTCCTGGTGTATAAGCATGGAAAACATGGCTAACAGGAAACATAGTTAGGGTAAATGTCTTTTTCTATTTAATGGACAGGAACATGGAGTAAGATGGGATTGAGTGTTGGGGCCTAAACTATTTGCAGTTTATATCAATGAATTTGATGAAGGGTTCAAATGTATGCTAATGAAATTTGCTAATGACACCAAGATAGGTCAGAGACTAAGCTGTTGAGAGGAATTATCACTGAGCCTACAAAGGAATGCAGATAGTTTGTGAATGGGCACAAATTTGTCAGCTGGGATATAATGTGGGACATGACCACTGTGGCAGGAAGAATAGAGAAAAATTATACTAATGGAGAGAGAGATTGCAGGACTTTGTGGTACTGAGGAAATGAAACGTCCAGCTACGTAAAATACAAAATGTTAGTATGCAGATACAGCAAGTGATTAGGAAGGTAAACAGAATGTTGATGTTTATTGCAAGGGGAATGGAATATAAAAATTGGGATGTTTTACTACACCTGCACAGGGTGTTGATGAGGCAACATCTAGAGTACTTTGAACAGTTTTGGTCTCCTTAATTGAAAAAGGAAATTATTTTAGAAGCATATCAAAAAAGTTCATTTGACAGATTCTTGAGATGACGGACTTATGAAGAAAGGCTGAACAAGTTGGGCCGACACCCACTGGAGTTGGAAGATTGAGAGGCGATCTCATTGAAAGATATAAAATCCTGAGAGGACTCAACACTATTAAGTGAATGTTGTGGGAGAGACTTGGATCGAGAACTCCCTCTTAAGATGTAGAAGGGAAAAATGTTTTCTCTTAGAGTAATGTGGAATTTCCTTTCAGAGAAGGTAGTGGGGACTGAATCATTGCATTTATTAAAAGCTGAGTTTGACAGATGTTTGATAGACAAAGGAATCAAAATTAAGGGTGTTGGGGATAGATAGGCGGAGATGGAATGACAAAGTGATTGAACATGATCTTTTGGAGTGGTTGAGCAGAATTAAAAGACCAGATGACTTGTGTTTCCGTTCCTATACGGTACCTCCTTTTTCTGGTGGCAAGCAGATTAATTCCTGAACAAAAGACATTTGGTATTTTCCTGATTCTTGTCTGTTCAGTTTGTCTCGTTGCTGATTAATAAGTGTCCTTCCATGAGTGAAAAGACCGCATGCCAACAACTTCAGTGTCTGAGCACATAATAAATAAAGAACATAATTTAAAATAGAGGGATTATGTTGGTGTGGTTTATTAGTTGCCGATAAAATGCTGCACAAGAGTCAGTTTTTACTACTTCTTGGGCTCACATTCCTTGTGAATAATTGAGGTCAGAGCAGTTGACATTATGTACTTGGACTTTACTAAAGTCTTTGACGAGGTTCAATATGGTAGACTGATTATTAAAGTTAGATCACGTGATGCAGGGTGAAATTGCCATTTGGATACAAAATAGACTTAACAGCAGAGGACAGTGCGTGGTGTTTGAAGATTGTTTTTCAAACTGGAGCTCTGTGACCAGCAGTGTTCCACAGGGAACAGTGCTGGATCCACTTTTGTTTGTCATTTTTTTAATATAAATAATTTGAATGAGAATATAGAAGGCATGATTAGTAAATTTATGGATGGCGCCAAAATTAGTGGTATAGTGGACAGTGAAGAAACTTACGAGGTTACAAAGAGATCTTGATCAATTGGGTCATTGGGCTGAAGAGTGGGAAATGGAGTTTAATTTGGATAAATGAGGTATTACGTTTTGGGAAAACCAACAAACAATTGTACAATTAAAAGTAAGGTTTTGGGCAGTGTTGTAGAACAGATGCACCTAGGATTTCAGGTACATAATTCTTTGAAGTTTGCATCACATAGAGATAGGATAATTAAGAAGGCTTTTATCATGCTTGCCTTCATTGCTCAGGCCTTTGAGTACACGAGTTGGGACATTATGATAAGGTTATACAAGGTGTTGGTGAGGCTTCTTTTGGAGGACTGTGTCCAGTTCTGATCTCCCTCTTATAGGAAGGATATTAAACTAGAGAATGTTCAGAGGACATTACTCTGTTGCTGGGAGTGGAGAGTTTGAATTAAGGAAAGGTTGAATAGGCTGGGACACTTTTTTCACTGGAGCGTAGGACTTTGAGAGGTGACCTTAGAGATTTATAATATCATGAGGGGCAAGACAAGGTAAATGGCAAATGTCTTTTCCTGACAATGGGGGATTTCAAGATGACGGGCATATTTTTAAGGAGAGAATAGATTTTAAAAAAACAGGGAGGTTCGTGTGTAGAATGAATTGCCAGAGGAAATGACGGATATGGATACTGTTACAACATTTAAAAGACATTTTGGATAAGTACATAAATAAGAAATGTCTGGAGGGATATGAATCAAGCGCAAGTAGGTGGGACTAATTTAGTTTAGTCAGCATGGACCTATTGGATCAAAGGCAAGATTAGAGTGGTGCTGGAAAAGCACAGTAGGTCAGGCAGCATCCGAGGAGTGGGAAAATCGACATTTCAGGCAAAAGCCCAACCTGTTTCCATGCTGTATGACTCTTTAAGACTTTGCCAGATCAATTTGTGGGATCAAAGGTGTTCGATTTTAGTTTTAGAATAATGCTTCTCTTCAAAGGAATTTCCTTTTTCTTGTTCTATTACAGGTCCAAATTTGAAAGTCATCAGCACATTGTCTGTTGGATTTGACCACCTCTCTATAGATGAAATTAAAAAGCGGTAAAAACTAGTTTTTAAACTTTCTTAATTAGTCTTGACATGTGGACCAAGCAATGTCATTGTAAATTCTTTATTGCTCTGAGTCAACTATGTACAGTAGTGCAGGACTGGAATTTTGAATAGACCAAACCAGGTCATGTGAGGCAAGTAAGAGGACAGGTGTGTGGTCAGGATCCTTCTTCCTTAAAGGACATTCATAAACAAACAGCTTTCTTGCATCAAATGAAACAAAGCAATGTGGATGCTGGAAATCTCAATCAAAAACAGAAATTGCTACAGGAACTCGGCAGGTCTGGCAGCACCTGTGTAGAGAAATCAGAGCTTCTCTAAACATTTGGAGTTCAGTGACTTTGAAGAAGGGTTTCCGAGCTTCCATCAAGAGCACTGACTTGTAAGGGCTGATGAGTTACTGGATCTTTGAGTGCACAGTTAATTAGAAAGTGCTCTGTTCACCACAACATACTTGTCCTGAACCTGATTAGATTCACAGGAATTGAAATTCTATCTTCTGTGCATGTCTTTCTTGGTGACGTATCCATACAGGGCAAGACCTCTGCAGAAGCTAAACATCGAGTGAAGCACGCTGTACGCTAACCTATCAAACACTCCTGTAGGAACTTTAAGATATGTTAGATCTGGACTAGTGCTGTTGCTGCTGCACTGTTAAATCAATGCTCCCATCACAAATATTGTACTGGGGTACATAAACACCTGTACATTAAAACTCCCTTTTTTTAAACATAGTTTTTATTAAAACTGTCTTTGGATAGGTGCCGTCTGCTACAGTTGTCACATGCACCAATATTCTTTGACTTCCCTGAATAAGATTGCTAATCATGTCTAAAGTGAAACAGTTCACTGCTTTGTGCCAACATCCAGACAAACCTGTTTGAATTCTTTGTCCAGAAAACGTTGGTGCTGGCATTAAATTAAACTTTAGTTCCCAAAAATCAGGTTGTAGCAGTAAGCAGTGGGGACTGACGAAAAAATGTGGAGGTTTCAAAAGAAGTAGTTACTGCAACATCTGGGAATCTAAGAACAGAAGCTGCTCTGGCTTGATACAAAATTGGGTAGTTCACTCAGCAAACAATTTGGGGTTTGTAGCATGGGACATCAAAATGCCACATTGTTTATATTGGAGTGTGTGATCAGTGTTCTGTAGAGATGCACCCTATTGTTTTAAGTTCAGAAAGCTCAGGTATTTGATGGCCATGACCGGGCCCAAGGTTGAATGTGCCCCACAGTTCAATGTGAAAGCTGCTGAACTTAGGGTGATCTGGAATTGAGTAAAGAAATACTCAGCAACTTCAGCAGTGATTTAAATCTGTCTCTTTTATTAGTGAATCAGATAGACAGTCATGTACAGTGATGTGGAATACTACACACATGTTTAGTTCTACATTGGACGGCCCAACCAGTTCTGAAGATTTGGCTTATTTCAAGATTTCCAACCCTTTGTTTTCCTTCTTGGATATATCACTATTCTAAAGGAACACCATTTGCTTTCAAAGAAGCAGGTGTTGGTAAAGGAAAGGGTAATAGTCTGAAGAACTAAAGCCTCAGATTGTGCTGCAGCTGGGAATCCTTGATCATAAAACTGAGTAACAAAAGCAAAAGACTATTCCAATACTGAATACCTTTAATCATTCATAAACAAACATCCTTTGTATTAACCTTTTTTACAGAGTAGATATCATGCACTTGGATTTTAGCATCTGGGCTAGAGGAACCAGCCTTACCAAAGTATTTATAGATGCTTTAGTGTAATGCTGTGTGAACTATTGGCAGGATAAATGCGACAATCTGTAATGGATATGATGAAGTACAGACAATGATTTTTTAAAAACTACTTCCAAGATCTCTCTGTGAATTGGCTATAGAAAATATCTACAATAATAATTAGTTAGAAGCCAGGCTTCCGAGGAGCTGACTACAAATGCTTTGATAATTTAGAATCTTTCAAATCAAATATAAAAATACAAGAAAACACACATTGAAGAGTAATTTTTAAAATATAAATTTGTAAGAATCCTCTCCATGAAGCTTTGTGCCCTGAATTCTCCTCACTGCTGTCTATCCTCTTGTTCTGCTGTGCAAATCTCCTTGCACAGACTTTAGTTGACAACTTTGTTTCCTTAACCCCATACCCACTGTCGATTTTTGCCATCACACATATCTCACCTCTTGAGGTCTCACTCATCAAACAGGTTTTCTGTGATCATCTTTCTCCTCTCAACTCTGTGTGCACACACCATATCTTAATCCTATCTAGTCCAATCCCACTGTCCTGCACGTCCAACCTCTCTTTCATATCTCATCCAATCTGATACCATTCTCCTGCTCATTCCCCTAGCCATTAATATTCCATCCAATCTATCCTTTTCTCTTCCTTGCTTCCTGCATCCTTGATAATTACTCATTTTTTAAAAAATATCTAATTTTTTTAAAGTATTTCCAATTGCTGCTTCAACAGCAGTGAATGGCAAAAAATTCCATAATGCAAGCTACCCTCTATGTAAAGACTTTATTTCTCTGATCTTTTCCAGTTACCTTAAATTTATACTGATCATACTGATCAGTTCAGATAATTTACTGCTATTTTGATACCAATTTTTAAAAAAATGTCTGTGTTTGAAGGGGAATCCGAGTGGGTTACACCCCTGACGTCCTGACCGATGCCACTGCTGAACTCACCGTGGCTTTGCTCCTGGCAACATCTCGTCGTCTGATGGAGGCAACAGAGGAAGTGAAAAAGTAGGTGATGTGTACAGGAAGCGGTCTTTTCTCAATAGATAATTTTTGACAAAGGTCACTAATTTGTTTGTTCTGTTCCAGTGGTGGATGGACAACTTGGAAACCCCTTTGGATGTGTGGTTATGGACTGTCCGGCAGCACTGTGGGAATTGTGGGCTTAGGAAGAATAGGTAAATGCATATTTTTTAAAAAAAAAGTAAAAGCACTTCTACAAAACATGATATTGAAACAATGATCTTGTAGTGGTGTAAATTATTTAAAAGAATTTTTAAAATGTGGATTCTCAGCGCAACATTTTTGCTATTCAGATGCATTTCACATTACATTATGAAGTTCCATTTTTGTATTCCTAGAAGTTACTTCAATGGATTGAAGGTATTGTTGCTTCACACTAAGAAATTTCTGGCAAAAGTTAGTGAAACCATTAAGAGGTGATGTGTCTTAGGTGGTAGAATTGTGAAGGGCATGGCAGCAAATCATTCCCCAGTTCATCTTAGAATCCCTACTGTGTGGAAGCAGGATATTTGATCCATCAAGTCTACACTGACCTCCGAAGTGCATCCCAATCAGACCCACCACTCTACCCTCCTGTCCCTATAACCCTGCATTTCCCCATGGCTAGTCCACCTAGATTGCACATCCCTGAGCTCTACAGCACAATTTAGCATGGGCACTCCACCTAACCTTTGGACTGCAGGAAACTGGAGTACCTGAGGGAACCCATGCAGACACTGGGAGAATGTGAATACTTCATGCAGGCAATTGCCTGAAGCTGGAATCGAACTCTCTGGTCCCTGGTGCTGTGAGGCCACAGTGCTAACCACTGTGCCACCCCAGTTGAGCTTTAATTTGGGAAATAACAGATTATCTTTCTTCAGCCTGTGGAATTTTTAGGTAGCAAATGGGACACTAATGAATGCAAGAGATGGGCGAAGAAATGTCTTGCATTTATACATCACTGTCCATGACTATAGGATGTCCCAAAATGCTTTTAAGCCTTGAAATACAGTCACTGTTGTTGTGTAGGAAATATGGCAGCCAATTTGTACATAGTGAGCTTCCACAGACGGCAATAAATAATGAACAAAATTTGTTTTTGAACTGATTGAGGGATAAATATTGAGCAGGATTCCAAGGCTAGTTTAACTGCTCCTCTTCATAATAGTACTATTGAATCTTGTGAACCCATCTAAGGAGGTAAGTGAAGCTCAGGTTTAAGTCTCATTGGAAAAACATCGCCAGCAGCAGGGCAACACATCCCAACATTGCACTGGAGTGCTAGCTTTGATTTTCGTGCATAATTCCTGTAGTTAGCATGAAACTACAGCTTTTTGAATCAGAGGCATGGCTACTGTACCAAGTCACAGCTGACCCTTTTTTACCTTCAATAACAGTTACCTAAATATAGATTTTAAGAGTAACTGTACAGTGGAACAATGAAATTGTCAACTTGCTTCAGGGGAAAAAAGGAATAAAATTTCAGATACTGATAATCTGAAACATTTAAGCACGTCATTCAGCATCTGCACAGAAGGGTTCAGCTATAACTATTTGTCAAGAATTTCTAATATTTTCTGGTTTTTCCCTTTAGCTTTTGGATGTAACCCTTAACTGTGATATGTAAAACATCTTATGATAATTCTTAGGTTGTCTTTGGATGGATTGCATATGTTTTGACAATGTATGTACTTTGCGTGAGCCATTTTCAGTATGATGTCAGATAGGATGCATGTATGACCTTTGTCGGTTACCTTCCATCATTTGAAGTCTGTCAATTTTGCTATGTTACCAGATGCTAGGAGAAATTGAGAGCAGATTGAAATCACTGGAGTTTTTAAATGAGTTTAATTTCCTACTTAGCGTAGATATGGCTCAGTGAAAACACTTACATTGGCAGTCACCAATATGATCATCAAGTACACTTAACACAATACCTTTCCATAAGACCATAAGACATAGGAGTGGAAGTAAAGCCATTCGGCCCATCGAGTCCACTCCGCCATTCAATCATGGCTGATGGGCATTTCAACTCCACTTACCCGCATTCTCCCCATAGCCCTTAATTCCTCGAGACAACAAGAATCTATCAATCTCTGCTTGAAGAGATTTAGCGTCCCGGCCTCCACTGCACTCTGCGGCAAGGAATTCCATAGGCCCACCACTCTCTGGCTGAAGAAATGTCTCTGCATTTCTGTTCTGAATTGACCCCCTCTAATTTTAAGGCTGTGTCCACGGGTCCTAGTCTCCTCACCTAACGGAAACAATTTCCTAGCATCCACCCTTTCCAAGCCATGTATTATCTTGTACAAGTTATCTTGTACTAGTTATCTTCGTAACTAGTCTGCATTTAACTTGAATTACTTGGAAGGTCACCAGCTCAAACTCTGCTGCAGAGCTTCAGTAAATAATGCTGGCCAAAATACTATAGACACAGCAAGTTTTGGATGAAGCGTACTCCCCTTATGTCCTGTTAGGTGAACAAACATCTAAAGAGATACCAGGATACCTGTTGAAGAGCAGTAAGTGTTTGTGATGTCTTGACCAACATTTGTCCCTTAAACAAAATCATTAGATTGCCAGGCTAGATATGTCGTCTATTTGAGAGAATTCTGTGCACAAATTGGCTGTTTTGTTTGCCTAAAAGGGGCGGCTCAGTGGTTAGCACTGCTGCCTCAGAGCACCAGGAACCCAGGTTTAATTCCAGCCTCAGGCAACTGTCCGTGTGGAGTTTACACATTCTCCCAGTGTCTCCATGGGTTTCCTCCGGGTGCTCCGGTTTCCTCCCACAGTCCAAAGATGTGTAGATTAGGTGGAATGGCTATACCAAATTGCCCATAATGTTCAGGGATGTGTATGTTAGGGTAAATATAGGGTAGGGGGGAATGGGTCGGGGTGGATTATTCGTCAGATGGTCAGTGTGGATTTGTTGGGCCAAAGGGCCTGTTTCCACACTGTAGGGATTCAATGATCCTATGAATTTCATTGACTGCACTTAAAAATAAACCAATTCCTTCACTGCGTCGTGTTAAGCATTTTGTATATAAATACAAGAATTTGCCTTAAAATAATTTTGTAAGCACGTTTTACTTTTAGGCCTTGCAATTGCACAGCGTCTGAAGCCATTTGGAGTGAGAAAATTCATCTACACTGGACGTCAGCCTCGGCCTGAAGCTGCTGCCCAGATTCAGGGTGAATATGGTGGGTAACTCTTAAGTTCTTCTTAAGGTCCAAATGTTTTTAAAAAACATGCGTATTAAACACAGCTGCCATTTTAGTTTCCATTTGGAGAAAAGTTGTGGCGTTAACTTAGTTTCCTTCCATTTTTATGCCTCTCATGGATCTCCCTTTTCCTGTTTTTCTTCTGGGACTCACATTGCTGTCACTTCAGCAGTTGCACCAGACTCAAACAGGATTTTCTTCAGCATCCAGAAGAAGTATTTACCCATTTTGTTTATTGCCATTTGTTTGTTGAAGCAAAAAAAGAAATCTTGTGGACAATTTGCAAGTTTTGATTTTGTTTCACCCCATATTCCAGTAATAGGTTCCAGTTTAGATTAAATTAGATTAGATTCCCTACTGTGTGGAAACAGGCCCTTCGGCCCAACCAGAGTAACCCACCCAGACCCATTTCTCTCTGACCTAACACTATTTAGCATGGCCAATTCACCTAACCTGTGGGAGGAAACCAGAGCAAACCCACGCAGACACAGGGAGAATGTGCAAACTCCACACAGTCAGTCACCCGAGGCTGGAATTGAACCTGGGATCCTGGTACTATGAGGCAGCAGTGCTAACCACTGAGCCACGGTGCTGCCCACTATGGTATTTACCTATGAATGAACATCTAATAGACTTGACTAACCCAAACAGTCCAAAGGCATTCTCCCATGAAAGCTGGTATTACAGTCCTTACAGAGGCTGATAGGTTTTTGAAAAAGTTACTGACTGAAAGGATCTCACACTTGGATTTCAAGTTTTAAGGCTTTTACTGTAATAAAGTAAAAGCACCAACAACTAATAAATCCCACACCACTCTTACATTTCAGGAGAACTGGCGTAACTCCAAATTTCCAATGGGTTCACTCCTTGTTTTGTCAAGTGAGCATCAAAATGTTCTTTGTTCAGTTTTCAGAGTTTTCAAACTGACCACCAGCAGTAAAATCCAGTCTGCTTATCTATCTTCCTGGGCTTGCTTAGACAAACTTTCTGGATTTCTTAGTCCCTAGCTGAAGAGATGCATTCTAACTTCCTTCCCACATCCCGCTAGGATGCCGGTCATTTTACTGGGGATTTGGTCCTGGGGAATGAGCTCGGTCAAATGTTAGATTCGGAGGTAGGTGAGCACTTGATTATACCTGTGTTAAAGAGTTGGTTGATAATGTATCAGTCATATTTTAAAAAAAAAGCCTCAAACCCCTATCACTTGCTGGCTAAAGTACAGTTTTGTAATATAGTCATAGTAATCAAAGCCACCAGTGTTTAACCTGATGTTTTGACCTGTGTTTTACAGGTTGCAGTTCTAAAATTATGATACACATCTTGTATCTAAGTTTTGACACCAGCAAGCCCCTCTTTCCCCAATGTGAACAACCCTAACTTCCTAGTCTGTCCTTGTAATGAGATGATCCAGGCTGAGACATCACTTGTATAAGTTTTTTTTCACTTTGTTAGATTGCAATATCATCAAACATGGGCACCAAAATAGAATCTGAAATACAAATGTACCAAGGCATCCAGTAAATGTTTTGTAATCTGAGCAATACTATTAATGAGCAACTTGGCTGTCTCGGTAGCTTTCCTACATTTGAATATTCTCTCTCCCAACTCAGTTTCCCATTTTGGCTAAAATTAAGTACAGTTTGTCAGATAAGGTCTTTTCCCTGGGATGGGGCAGTCCAAAATTAGAGGGCATAGTTTAAGGTGAGAGGGGAAGGATTTAAAAGGGACCTAAGGGCAACTTTTTCATGCAATGGGTGGTACATGTATGGAATGAGCTACCAGAGGAAGTGCTGGAGGCTGGTACAATTACAACATTTTAAAAGGCTTTTGAATGGGTACATGACTAGGAAGGGTTTAGGGGCATATGGGCCAAATGCTGGCAAATGGAACTTGATATATTTAGGATATCTGGTCTGCATGGACAAGTTGGACCAAAGGGTCTGTTTCCATGCTATAGAGCTGCATGACTCTATGACCTGTAAAATGAATCGTCAGACTCTACAGCAGGAACATGGAAATTTAACTTGCATTTTAAGTCAGTGCAACTACAGAAGATGCACACATCACATACAGACATTAATGCCTGTAACAGCACTACCCAGGGTACTGGAGTTACCTTCTTGCCCAAGTTGAACTCTATTGTGAAACAAGTATAACCGTGAATTCACTCAGCATCTGTGAAACAATGCTGACAAAGGCATGAATTAAAACAGTTAAAGGTAAAGTGGCTTGCTTTATTCATCAACCTGTTAAGTTAATTATACATTTTATTTTTTGCAGTTGCTAATATATATTGTTTAAAGTGACTTGGATAGTTAAATCTCTTCTGACCAGTTTGTACTACTACAGTAAACATTTTGTCATTATGTTTTACTATTTGTCTCTCACTTGACAGCAGCCATCTAGAGAGGGGGCCGCTGACTAAAGTGATGAGGTGGCATGGGTGAGTGAAGCAATGATGTAGAGCCAAGCAGGCAATAAGCAAAGCAATGAGGAGGTAGTGAGCAGGAGTAAGAAGAAAATGGAGAAAGGGCTGGCAGACGACAATGATGTCAGCGGCACTAAATTCCAGTTCTTCAGTAGAAAGTGCAATGATCTTATAAAAGGGTATTAAGTAATGCAACTTGAATCAGATTGTATGTTCATTTCATATGCAGTACCCCTGAATAAGTTAGCTGAAGAATCTGACTTCGTCGTCATATCGTGTTCCTTCAGTCCTGAAACAAAGGATATGTGTAATGCTGACCTGTTTTCCAAAATGAAGAAGACAGCAATTTTTATCAATACAAGCAGGTAGGTAACATTGTGTCCCAGTCCTCGTTAGCCCCTTCACTTTTCAAAAGATATCTGGAGAAGAACTTAGGCATATGTACATTTAACTTCACTGAACTATTCTCAACTAACCTGGAAAAATATTTCTGTGGGTGAGTGAGCAATTGATGGAAGTTTTTCTCTGGGGATAAATAATGACAGCAGTTAACATTGATTCACTTGTGTGTAAATGAGAGATTTCTTAAATTAATTTATTGGGTTTTTTTAAGATTTTCCAATCAGGGATGTTATCACACCTCTGGAGCAGGTGGTAATTAAATCAGGGCCTCCTGGCTCAAAGGTAGGGACACTGTCACTACACCTTTTGGAAGAGCCCCACCTTTTTGAAATAACCTGAATGCGTAATTTAGAACCTGTGATTTGTGACTTTTTTTCTTGAATAACAGTTGAAGTAGAATTTAGCTTCATGGCTTCCAAAGCTCCATCACTGGAATTCTCCTGTGTTCCAGACTAACTGGTAGAGCTTGATGTTAATGATTAGTCAGCAACTCTACTAGAGGTGTATCATTTGGTTAGGAAATGGGGATTGGTCCTTTATTGATTAGCAATTCTTATGTTTCTCTCTGCAACAGTTAACTTTCTATGAAGGAACTTCCCTATCGTTGAGCTAAAGGATTGGCATTGACCTCTTCTGCCATGTGCTCTCATGTTCCTGCCATGCTGTGATTGTTTGCTGTAGATTTAGTTTAGGTCTCGAGGTTGGGCAATAGGTTTACCAAACTCTTGTCCTAAAAAACATACCTCTGGAAATGTCTAGACTATTTGTCTGTGATTTACCCTATTTTTAAAAAAATATGCCTTCTACATAAATGTTTTTCTCACTAGTGAATTGATCTTAATTCAGTAAGTTCACTGAGCTGCCTGGGCACTGTGATTAACTCAATTCCCTGTATTGTATGTGACACTGACAAGACCCTATTTATTGACCATCTTTACTTGCCAAAGGTATTAACAATGAATAGAGTGACTCTTGTGGTGCCTGGTAGTGTCCCTAGCTTTGAGCCAGAAGTCCCACTTGCTCCAGAGGTGCGTAATAACATGTTGGAACAGGTTGATTAGATGATTGGCTGTTCATAGGTAGTTTTTACTGTGGGACCGGAATAATATGTATACCATTACATTTGGTTTACATCTATAAAAGACAATAGTGAACAGACGATTGTTGTCTTACAGCAATTCAAATTTTTCTGATATCTGCCCCAATACCTATAGGTTGTTGGCATGATTTTAGAATTACTACACTGCTGAATTTGTGCCGTTCTACATTAGATGGCTTCCACAGTCAGAAACATTTGACAGTCTGTCAGTAAAGTGCAAGGCCTATTGCCCGTGGCATTTTATGTTGGCATCACTGCAACAGGTGGAAAGAGGAACATGAGTGGTTAAATGTTAAATTTCATTTAAGGTTACATTGCACTGTTCAATCGGTTGAGATATTGTGTTTAGACATTGTGTAGCTGTAACTGAACTGGCACAGAAGTAATCGATTTCACACGTGGCAAGGTAAAAGATTTCCTTGAAACACAGCTGCTGTTCTGTTGATTTCTTTGCATCCTGCAGAGGAGCTGTAGTGAACCAGGATGATCTTTATCAAGCTCTCTCTGCTGGTCAGATTGCTGCAGCAGGACTAGATGTCACGGTTCCTGAGCCATTACCCACTGATCACCCTCTGCTGTCATTGAAAAACTGTGGTAAGTTCTAGCTTTCACCAGGTTAATGGAAGCTACAGGGACAGAAAGCTCATATCAGTCATTACAGACTCAGTGACATTTACCAATCTTTCTACAGCTAGCTGATTGACCTGAATATTCCAAGTAGTTCCTTTTTTTAAATTTGGAATGTTTTGGGTAGGGGGGGGGGGAAGGTGATGATTGGTCAGTGTTCTATAAAGGATCTGTATCTTCTTGGTCCCTCCAGGCCCAGTGATCATTTGAGTATTCTGGGCTGATGCTTAAATGCATTATATGTAAAAGATCCCATGTTACTGTTCAAAGAAGAGTCCCCCAGTATTTGTCTCTCAATTAACACCTAAAACAGATTATTTAGTCACTTATCACTGCATTGGGACAGCGCTATGTGCAAATTAATTGCCTTGTTCCTTATTTCAAAAGTAATTTTTTCAGAAGATGTGAGCTTTGTTGGCATGGCCAGCGTTTGTGGCTCAGCCCTAATTGAACTGAATGGATTACTAGGGCCATTTTTAGAGGGCAATTAAGAGTCAACCACCATGTTGTGGGTTAAATTACATGCTTGTTAGACTGAGTAAGTTTGATAGATTTTCATCTGTAAAGGCTATTAGTGAAACAAATGGATTTTTGTGACAATTGATGGTAGTTTCATGGTCACTATTACTGAGACCAACTTTATATTCCAAATTTATTATCTGAACTTAAATTACATCAGCTGCCATGGTGGCATTTGAACCCTTCTCCCAAAGTATTAGCCTTGTCTGTAGATAACTCGTCCAATGACACTTACTCCTATGCAATTATTTTTCATTTCTTAAATCCCTCCGAGATATACTTTCTATTAGATTTCTGTTGAATGTGACACTCTTGCTCATCTTAAAGAGGCTTCTCACATCTGTAGACATTCTTAACTGTTCTGTTTGGATTTCTTTAAGATTTCTGAGTAAGTCATTACATAGAGAGGCACATAAAAGTTTTCTTGGTGTGGGCTTTGTAATCTGGTGATATTTTCATTTCAGTTATACTGCCTCACATTGGAAGTGCCACTTATGCGACCAGAAACACCATGTCTGTCCTAACAGCTAACAACCTCCTGGCAGGACTCAAAGGAGAGCAAATGCCAAGTGAACTCAAACTCTAACTGGATTCTCATTGTCTAATGTTTGCACATTTACTTGATTCTTCTCTCAGTAAAGGACGATAAAGTTAAGTGAATTTATTGCAGAAGTATTGTTCTGACAGTGGTTTTTAAGAGGGATAAACTTGGAAGTTGGCCTTAAGTTGAAGAGTGAAATGGGTGTGTTTTATGGACAATTTACCTCTGAGAGAATCATTCTGTTTACTATCCATGGCAACTATTAACTACACGTCATACAGTGTATATGAAGTGACTAACTTATTCATCTGGTTATGCACAATGTATTGGAAGGATTGAAAGGGTATGATGTAACTTATGACCTTCAGTTTGATGAATTGTGCATTATGCAAATTATTTATGCCATATAATTTAATCATTCACCATGCTATTCTGTTTTTGGTAAATAGTTGATGTTCTCTTCCAAACAACTCTATCCAATATCTTTCTGTAATTGCAAATTAGAGAACATATTGATTAAATTAGAGGAGAAATGTGAAAATATTGACTATTTCATATCTACCATTTAGATTGCAGCCCTGTGACCATGGTATTCAATGCAGCAGGCCAGGCAGCATCCGAGGAGCAGGAGAATCGACGTTTCGGACATAAACCCTTCTTCGGCTTATGACCGAAACGTCGATTCCCCTGCTCCTCGGATGCTGCCTGGCCTGTTGTGCTTTTCCAGCACCACACTTTTCATCTCTGGTCTCCAGCATCTGCAGTCCTCACTTTCTCCTACCATGGTATTTAGCCCAGTTAATGTGTGGACACCCTTTCTATGTCATCTAAATTTCATAGACCTAACCTGATCTTTAACTTTTGACAGTATGGTCTGCCGATAGTCACTGTTTTTTGATTACTCTCCAGTCTTGAATTTTGCAATTTTTGTTTGTAAGTTTCTATTTACTTTGAATTCTCTTTTACAATTTGGCCATATCTTCGCAACAATTGGAATCTCTCACTATTCATAAGTTTTTAAAGAGCTTAATTTGTGCATGGAAGACAAATTTGTCTTCTGTGTCTTGAATGAATTATGGTCAGAAAATATTTTTTGAAAAGACTGTACGAACACTCCTATCAACATTTATTTCTTAGCAAACATTTGTACTATAAGCAGAGTCTAAAACATAAAGTTGAATCTGAAACACACTGGTGTCACTCGTGGTATATCGAGCTTTGTTTATATACACATCCTATAGTGCAGCTATGAAGATTGGCCAGTACGTTTTGAAACAGCAGAATGATCTGTCATAGTGTACGGACTGCATACTCAAAATCTTTAAGCTTTTTAATTCTCTAGTGATCTGTATATTTCCAAACTTGATTATCATTCAGTAGCAACTTTTAAAATGTTCTCTCAATCAAATCAAATGACTTCAATAGCAAAGAGATTGCATCAAGTAATTTCTAAGACATTCAGTTATTAGGAAATGTCATAACTCCCATATCAAATTAAGTTATTCATTCCAAGATATCTCGTGTTGCAATTTTAAAACGTTTGATTAACTGAGTCTGTTATATATTTATTTATAATCAGAACTGGTCCACAGGTTCAAGTTCTAAATTGAGGCAAGGTGAATTATGATGGAATAGTCAGGAGCTTACAGGGGTAGATTGGAGTAGTTTGTTTGCAGGCAAGTGGGAGGCCTTTAAAAGTGAGAGAGCTAGAGTTCAAGGTTTTTGTTTCTGTCAGGGTGAAAGGCAAGGTCGACAGTAATAGTGAACCCTGGATGTTGAGGCTTTGACCAGGCAAAAGATGGTATGGCTCAGGTACAGGCAACTGGAATCCAGGGAACCTCTGGAGTTATAGAGGGGATACAGCAGTTCAACAAAGATGAAAATCAGGAGGGATAAAAGGGGCCACAAGATAACCTTGGCTGAGAAGATTAGGGTGAATAAGTATATTTAAAGGAAAAAGAATTTCTAGAGAGAGAGAATAGCACCCCTCAAGGACCAAAGTGGACATGTATGTGTCGAACCACAGAAGGTCCTCCATTAATACTTTTCCTGTGTTTATCGTGGAGGAAGAGAAAAGTTAGTGGTCATATCTTGGGGACAGTCCACATCATAGTAGAGATGGTGTTGGATGTATTAGAATGTATGAACGTGGATAAATCTCCTGGTGCTGACTAGATATATTCAAGAACACAGCAAGAGGCTAGAGAAAAATTGCAGGGGCCCTGGCTGATACTTTTGATCATCATTAGCCATGGGTGAGGTTCCAGAAGACTGAGGGTAACGAGCATTGTGCCCTTATTCAAAAAGGGCTACAAAGAAAATCCTGGCAACAATAGACCTGTAAATCTTACATTTGTTGTAAGTTACTTGAAAAAATTCTGAGATAAGACGTACATGCATTTGGAAAGACAAGGTTTGATCAGGAATAGTCAGCATGGCTTTGTGCATGGGAGATTGTGCCTCTCAAATTTGTTAGTGTTCTTTGAAGTGACCAGGAAGATTAACTTGGGCAGGGCAGTAGATGGAGTGTATATGGATTTCAGTAAGGCCTTTGATGATAAGGTTCCACATGGTAGGTGGCTCTGGAAGGTAGATTGCATGGAATCCAGGGGGAACTGGCAAATGGGATGCACAATTGACTTGATGATAGGAAGCAGAGGGTAATAGTGAAAGGATGTTTGTTGGACTGGAGGCCTGTGACTAGTGGCGTGCTTCTGGTTGGTACTGGGCCCCCATTGCTGTTTGTCACCTATATCAATGATTTGGATGAGATTATACAAGGCATAATTAAGTTTGCAGAAAACACTAAAATAGGCAGCATTGTGGACAGTGAGGAGGGTTATCAGAAATTGCAGCAGGATATTGATCAGCTGGGAAGTGGGCAGAGAAATGGCAACTGGAGGTTAATATAGATAAGTGTGAGGTCTTGCATTTTAGAAAGTAAAATAAAGTTAGGAGTTTCATGGTGAATGGTAGGGCCTTAAGGTGTGTAGTGGAACAGAGGGACCTTGGAGTTCAGGTGCACAGTTATTTGAAAGTGGAGTCACAAGCAGACAGGGCAGTGAAGAAGGCTGTTGGCACACTGGCCTTAATTGATCAAGGCATTGAGTATAGACGTTGGGAAGTTATGTCACAGTTGTACAGGACATTCGTGAGGCCGCACTTGCACTAATGTGTTCAGTTTTGGTCACCTTACTATAGGAAGGATGTTATTAAACTGGAAAGTGCAGAAGAAATTTCTAAGGATTTCAACGGTCTGAGTTATAGGGGGCAGTTGGACAAACTGGGACTTTTTTCTTCAGAGCATGGGAGACTGAGGTGACTCCATGACTGAGAGTATATACGGTCATGCGAGACATGGATAGGGTAAATGCACTCAGTCTTTTTCCCAGGGTTGGGGAATCGAGGACTAGAGGGCATCAGTTTTAAGCAAATGGGGAAAGAATAAAAGGGTACTTATCTGTCATTTTGTATATAAACATAGCAGCCAATTCATTGATAGCCATCTTCCATAAATGGCAATGGGCTAAGTGATCAATTAATCTGCTTAGCTATATTAGTTGAAGGATAAAACCTAGCACTCCATTTATTATAGCTCAAGGCATAAATTACCAAAACCAGGCACCACCCCATTTCTTCCATCACTCTTTAGCTCAGTAATCTTTTAGTTTATCTTCTACTGGGAGCCATTTACTAGCTTGTCCTGGATAGAGATAAAAGGGTACAAGATGCAATCCTATTGACCTCAATGTTAAAATGGCAGACTGAACCAGGAAACCTCAACATTTAAGGACTATTTTCTCCAGCTGAAGACAAATTTTCCACCAGGGTGCAGAGTGCAATGCCTAGCAACTCCATAAGAATTTCATAATATGCTGAAAAATGTAATTTCTTACAATTAGGTCCTGTATTGGCACAATACTGCACAGTAAGGCAATAGGTAGATGTAAGTGAGGGGGTGATGGTGATAGTTCAGAGTGGAGTGTGGTGCAGATAGGTGGGATGGAAGATGGACAGGTGGGATAGTTTAAGTCTGTCTGGAAAAGGTGAACACTCAAAGCAACAGCATCTGAATAGATGACCAAGTGTTTTGTCAATGTGGTTTATTTAAGATCGATCTTGATGGAATTCTGTTACACAACTGAAGGCACAATTCCACGTGATAGGGAGAGGTGATAAGGAATGCAATTATTGTCTACAGGTTTCTATTACACAAATTGGATGAGGCAAACTTGGCAGCCAAGTGTTCTGTGGTCACATAGGGATGTCTAGGGTTGTGATTCAACTCACTGCAAGCGATGTTTGAACAATTTTCAGTAAATCCTGGGAGGAGGATAATATAATAACGTCCTTTCGGATCACCACGTCGGCCAGGGTCTTAGAGGAACACGAGAACTGAATTAGCTTTATTATCACTACTTATTTGACTACATGTGAAAAGTGTATCGGTTGCCACTTACGATTAGTCACTATCCGTCTTTTACCTTTTCATCGATAACATTGGAAGGTGTTATCTTTCTGTGCTGAAGGCTATTCCGGGACCTTGCCCCGTCCACAGGCTGAGCAGGGGTCTGGCACTGATTCAGGCTCTCAACATTGCAGCCTACTCTCTTTTCTCTCTCTCTCACAGCCCAGGGTCTCCTCGACAGACAGGATACAACCATTCACACAGCGAACTCTTCCAGGAGGTGACTGCAGTCAGCTCCGTCCCATGGAGAAGCAGCCTTCACTAACACACTGTGCTGTGGTGTCTGGGCAGGTGGGTTAAAAGCTCAACTTTAGGCGTTGTATCTAACAGAAAAATACCCTTCCTTTTAATTGGATGAGATTAGGAAATTGGTGCAACTTTAAATCGTAAATACCAATGAATGCGCGGGGCTGCATTGTGCAAGTTTTGATCGACTGGTGTTGGGGGAAAAAGAACTTTCAAGTCGAGTGGTAGTGAATGCTGTGACAATAATGTAGGGCGCTGTGTGTGTGTGTAATAACTGTCCGGGGTAATGAGTATGATCGGGCAGAGTTGGTGCAGTGCCCTGTGGCTGAGGTACTCTGAGTGAAATGCCTCACCAGCCCCCTCCTCTGTCTCCTCAGTGAGAGTGCCCTATCGTGGCCTTGTTTCTGACTTCGTAACCTGATGATTTAGAGGAAATTGCAGCTTCTTCCACAAATGTTTTACTGCTTTCAGATGTTGGCTGGGGACTGGAGTTGTGTTAAAGGTCACCTCCTCTCTGATTTGCTTGTTTAAACAATGCAACTGGGGCTACGTTATTTGCAGAAGTCCCTTGCTAACACTGAAGCAGAAAATCCACCGGTTGAAATCTTCAGGTCTGAAAAAAAAATCCTAACGAGTCCAGTTATTTTAAACGGATTAATGTTTTACTTATAATATTGATAAGAGGAATGCCCTATAAGAGCATGTGCGCACAGGAAATATCTTTTTTGGAGTATAACTAGGTATGGTATCTTCAGAGCATTCATATGTAATGGAAGTGGAATTGAGTTTGAAGAAAGTTTTCACTTATGCAGCAATCTCCTAACCCTGGGACATCTCAGAGCCTAATGACTGTAGTGACCTCTGTATGAGCAATGCTGTAGTTGGTTTATGTCCCACAGACCCCACCGAAAGGAATGGCCTAATGACCAATTAATAATCTATTGTGTTTTTTCACTTCCCTTGGCTGAGGGATAAATATTGACCAGGCCATTTCAGAGAATTACCCAGCTTTTCTTCAACATCGTGCAGTGGGAGTTAGGTGGACCTGCCAGAGGGGACAGGTGGAGTCTGTGTGATGCTTCATCTAAAAGATGCACTTTCAACTTGAATAAGTGTTCAGGGAAACCTCAGTTAGGAATGGGATAAAAACAAGAATAGCGTGTGTCACTCTTATTACAGTTTTGATTGGATTCACATTGGTGCGTTGAGAGTGTCAGACTGAGTGGAAAATATTTACCAGGCACTTTCTTTCTCTGGGAAATAACATCTCTTTGAAATATTTCAATATTTTTACTGTAGAGTTCCTGCTAAACAGCCTTAACAAGAACGATGACTCATACATGTTTCCTACATAGAATGAGGACATTTGGCCCATGCTTTCGCTGGTCAACAAAGCTTTGACTACAGTAATCCCATTTTTTAGTTCTTGGCCCATAGCCTTGGAGGCTGTGGTAATGCAGGTGAATATCTAAATGCTGCTTAAATGTTGAGAGTTTCTGATTCAACCATCCTTTCAAGTCGTGAGGCACTCACCATCCTCTGGATGAGAAGATTTCTCCTTGTCTTTTGACTTAGCATTTTACCTCTTACTTTAAATCTGTGCCCCTAGCTAATTAACCCTTTACTAACGGGAAAAAAAGTGCCTTCCTATCTGCCTTATCTATGGCTTTCATAATCTTGTATTCCTCTATCCGGAACTCCAGCTCTTCCGATCGTTCCCTGTAGCTCAGAACTGACAGCCCAAGCAACATCCTAATAAATCTCCTCGCCAGTGCAATCACATCCTTCCCATTGTGTGGTGACCAGAAATGCATGCAGTGCTCCAGTTGTGGCCTAACCAGCACTTTATGGTTTTGTGAAGACTTGTGATTTTTTTCTAGAAAATTCAATGGAACCACAATAGGCAAACACTATTGAAAATTCTGGCAGATCTTATTTATTTTGTTAACCCTAGTATTTATTTTGTTAAATCATTGTTGATTTTTTAAATATTAGAATGACCTGATATCGCTGTTAGTGAAGTCAGCAGGTTTATGTTGGAATGGCAATTGGTGTGTGCTCTAGTGATGTAAGCACTCATTGCAAGTAGTTAGTGAATGCCAAATGACCTCAGTGCAGTGAGGAGGTGAGGAATGATATTTCATCTGACCGCTGCCTTATCCACATTGAAAAATATCTTTTGGTTCTTTGCTTTTTTTTTGAACATATCAAAATAATCAGAAAGCTCTCCCACCAAATGTGAGGATAAGAGGTACAGTTAGTAAGTTTGCAGATGACACCAAAACTGGAGGTGTAGTGGACAGCGAAGAAGGTTACATCAGATTATAACAGGATCTTGATGAGATGGCCAATGGGCTGAGAGGTGGTAGATGGAGTTTAGTTTTGGTAAGTGTGAGGTACTGCATTTTGGGAAAGTAAATCTTAGCAGGACTTATACACTTAATGGTAAGGTCCTAGGGAGTGTTGCTGAACAAAGAGACCTTGGAATGCAGGTTCATAGCTCCTTGAAAGTGGAGTCGCAGGTAGATAGGATAGTGAAGAAGGCATTTGGCATGCTTTCCTTTATTGGTTAGAGTATTGAGTACAGGAGTTGGGAGGACATGTTGCAGCTGTACAGGATATTGGTTAGACCACTGTTGGAATATTGCATGCAATTCTGGTCTCCTTCCTATCGGAAAGATGTTGTGAAACTTGAAAGGGTTCAGAAAAGATTTACAAGGATGTTGCCAGATTTGGAGGATTTGAGGCATAGGGAATAGGCTGGGGCTGCTTTTCTTGGAGTTTTGGAGGCTGAGGGGTGAACTTATAGAGGTTTACAAAATTATGAGGGACATGGATAGAATAAATAAACAAAGTCTTTTCCCTGGGGTGGGGCAGTCCAGAACTAGAGGGCATAGATTTAGGGTGAGAGGGGAAAGATATAAAAGGGACCTAAGGGGCAACTTTTTCACACAGAAGGTGGTAAGTGTATGGAATGAGCTGCCAGAGGAAGTGGTGGAAGCTGGTACAATTGCAACATTGAAAAGGCTTCTGGGTGGGTATATTAATAGGAAGGGTTTGGAGGGATATGGGCCAGGTGCTGGCCGGCGGGACTAGATTGGCTTGGGATATCTGGTCAGCATGGATGCGTTGGACTGAAGGGTCTGTTTCCATGCTGTACATCTCTGACTCTAAAAGTGATTGTAGTTAGTTGGTGTGAAGCACTTTGGGGATACAAAAGACTATGAAATTGAATGCTCCGTTCTGCAATTTCACCTCTCAAATAACCTGCACACCAAACTTCACAGTATTGTTGTTAGAATAGTAGGGCATTTCCTTTTCTTTTAAAAAAAAATCAATTAGCTAACACTGGGAGCCAAGAACCTGCAGGTTCTACAATACCATTGCAATAACGAACTGTGTTAAACCATTCTTATCACAGTGATAAATCAATATTTACACTAAACTAACGCAATTTAGAATAACTTCACACTCCATTTAGCGAATTAGATAATTAAATTTAAACTCATCTTTGCTTGACTGATTTCTCCTTCGTTTTACGAATTTGAATGTGGTTAAGTATTTGAGACATTGTGGATTGCATCATGTTATTTTACACTACCTCTGTAAAGAATCTCATGTAAAATAGCATATCTTAAATAATATTCTCTACAAACTGAAGGTTTTAATGGACATGAATTTTATTGTTTGTTACATAGTATATTGACCTTTTACAGAGACTGGTATCTAGTGTACAAAATTACTTTATGCTACACAATAATACTTTGACAGTGTTTTTACCATTATTTCTTCAGTCCCATTCCATTGCAATTTTTTGGCGTACCAGTTTAGTCAGGATAACTGGTAGTGTAAGGCTCTTCACACAACCTAATCGAATAAATATGCCTTTTACACTATTTCAGCTTCTCAGAACTTTTGATAGAGGATTGATTCAACTGAAACTTTGGATGGGCTGAAAAAGGTGCTGCTATTCTGCCTGATCTTCACATTGTAATTGAGAGCTTCCGTATCTAAATACTGAAATATTTCTTGACTCATAATAAAAACTTACGGGGCGCTCCACATAAATTTTCTCGTGGTTAAAATAAAGATTTGAAACTTTCATAAGGACACCGTATATTCAGAGTGCTGTGCACTAAATTAATGCCAACTTTCAAGAGAACCATATCTTTTTTAGAAACCCGTAGAGAACACATTGGCATCCATAAACTTCCAATAATATCCTGAACAACTGTTGCACTTGGAAGTCTGAATAAATATTCCAGACCAAAAGTATACTGTATAACTGACCAGCGTAGTCATTATCTTACATAGTCAAAATTACTGTCTCAAAAGTGCAATTTATACACCAAAACACTCGGTATTTAGTTTTACTCGACAAGCTAAGTCTCTTTGATTTTGATAATGAAGACCATTCTTTCAAAAGAAAGTTGGACTAAATGGGTTAATGACTGCAAATTTTCTTTTGAAGTTTTGGATGAATAGTTTTTGTGCTTGTGAAAGGTAGATGGAGATACTTCAATCTGTCTGCACCCAGTAACACAAATTCAAGTCATTCACAATAGACTAATCTTCAAAGCAACATCTTGTCCACAATTGATGGCTGTTTGGTATATTGAAAGGGACTTTGTGATATGGCACTCTGAGTCAACATGAGCTTTAAAGTAAATAGGATCAACAGTGGATTCAGGAGCTCAGAACCAGTAGCAAGAGCTGGAAAGTTAGGAAACTATTGGCTCATGAAGAAAGTGAATGTATGCATGCATTTATTTGTCCTTCTGACTGGTCAAACTGTGCCTGGTGTAAAAGTGATATAGCTTACGCTTAGAAGTCACATGGGATAAATAATAGATTTCTCCATGCGTGTCTACAAGTTCAATAACTTGTTACACAAGCATGCCCCTGTCCAACACCAATAAAGAGATAGTGACAAATTGTGGACAATTTGGTATCATCAAGCATAGTCCCAAGAAGGTTCACTTCACTTCTGATCAGCCAGATTCCAGGATAGTTCTCTTTATTTACTATCTTGATTTTGCAATACTTTACACACCTGGATGTTTTAACAATACTACGGACTAATGACCTTCGGCTGGTGATGGTGCTAGGTAGTATATGAATACCATTTTAGGAACTGAAGGATATACCCTCAAACATTTCATGCACTTACATTGGAGGAGTTCTCCCGCACAATGGTGTGGTTATGAAAGGCTTGCTCATTGGTAGATAGAGAGATTCAAACCTCTACCCTCCCACATAATTAGTCGGGTTCACAACAATTGACAAAATTGGCTTACTGGTTTCCTTCTTTAAATATTTTTAAGAAATAAAACACAAGCTAAACTTTTGAAAGATACACAAACAGACAACTCTGTACTAATCACTTGGCAGATTTGCGTTATTGTGCAACTACCAAAACAGAACTGCTTAAGAGCATATAAAAGTGCAGTACATATATACAGTTACTAAATTCTACAAAATTTCAGTTGCTCTGAACTCAGCACCCTACTGACACTTTGCTGTTAATCAAGTGAAAATTCTTATTTTCTTCTTTAATTTTACAAACCACATTGTTTTAAAAAGATCTAACGATCCTTTAGAGACATGAACACAGTCACACTGAAAGTCTAATCTCAAAGGAGAGTTGTTGGCAGGCTGCTGCCATGCCATCTCAAGCAGGTTGTTTTGGAATGCTTGTACAAGTGGCTCGACTGACTGAATCTTTTCCCACATTTTAAACAAGCATAGGGCTTTTCTCCTGTGTGGACACGGATGTGTTTCTTGCAATCTGTTAATGTTAGAAAAGTCTTGCAGCAGATTTTACAGGCATACTTACGGGCACCTTCCACTACCAAAACATTGTGTTCTGACATGGCTTTCTTACACTTCGAAAGCACGTCTGCCGATGCTCGGGTCAGCTGGGGAGGACCTGACTGCAAAGAATGATTATTCTCAAAAGCAGAAACGGTACTGTTTAACATTCGGATCTGGGAGTTTGAGCCAATATCCTGGGAAACAGAGCTTGCATCTCCAACTGAGGTAACAATGGGCATTTTAGGGGCAATGCGACGATATCCTGGGAAACTACTGGCTCCTCCTCGCGATGAAATGATAGATTGTCTGGATAATGAATGCAATCCAGAACTAGGTCTAGGAAAATCTAATCTGAATGGTTCTCCCCCAGCTTTGTAGCTGGAAGGCTGCCCACAGGACAGGCCCAGCAAGTCATGCATGGGTCGCATAAAATGAGTATGAGTATTGGAACCATCAGTAAATGGATTCTCCAATCGAGCTGCTGCAATTGAAGAGTTGGCACCAACAGAAATGCCAGGCACCGAACCCATTAAATAAGTAGCCTCATTTTCTATTCTGCCATCGCTTGTTGTGTTCGGAATGTTGTCATTAGTGTTCTGACCTCCACTGTAGCTATTTGTTCGGTTCTTATTTAAAAAGGTGGAAATGTGAAATGGAGTTTTTGAGTCAGTGTTTGCAGATTCTAGCATATGTATGTCTGTAACCCTGTCGGTACTGGACTGGGGATCAGAGAAACTCCGGTCACTGCTCTCTGGGCTAAGCTCCAGTTTTTCTGCGCCAGGCATCCCTCCTTCCACCTCTACCGACTCGCTACCTTCAGCCTGTGAGGCAACATCACTGGCCTCATCCTGGGGATCAGGTGAGCTCAATGGTTCAGCTTTCACAACAATTCGGACCTGCTCCTCATTTCCATTCACGTGAAGTTCCGTGCTCTCAGAGTGGAAATCTGACTTCTCATTAGCGGAATCTTGATTAAAAGCAGTTTCAACGTGAACCGCTTGAGAAGCCATGGATGTTTGAGAATGGCCTACTGCACTGTTATCTGACTGACTGGGCACCTGGTTATCTTCTGGAGTGCTGAAGGCCTGCTCAAATATGATAGCACTTTCCACATTGTTTTCAACAGCTGCATCAGTTTTAGAACCATCTCCCAGCTTCAGGGAGTCTGGTGTAAATAATTCCTCACATGTGTGCACTACAGCTTGTCCATTTTCTGATGTTTCTTCAGTGATGATAGACTCATCCATGGAAGGTCTCATCCTTTTCTTTGATCTTTCATCAGGAATGGCCTTCCTTTTCTGCAACCGCTGGACAGGAAATGCAGTTGACTGATCCTCCAAGTGATGGCGGAGTGATGAGTTCACATTGACTTGCTCATCTATTCCCTGACTGGAGCTGAGGGCAGAGCTTACTAAGCTCAAACCCAACTGCTGAAGCAGAAAGGACCGCTGCATCCGAGCATTTTGTTCCTGAAGCCTTTCGCTTGTAGGAGACATAGGTACAGTCCTCGTTGTTAAGTAATGTTTGCAAGCCTTAACGACTGAATTCAGGTGAAGGTGGGAAGCTGCCAGCAACACGTCCATAACGTTACTCTCTCCGAGCATCAGCGTGGATGTGTACATCATTTCAACAAGGGCGGCAAAGGCTTCGGCTGTAACTACTTCACTGTCGAGCTGAACCATGTTCAGTGATTGATCGCTCTCTGGAACAGTAAAGAGGGCACGAAAGTGGGTACTGCATGCCGCAAGCACAGAGCGATGGGCTTTGAAATGACGGCTCCCAACAACTATCACACAGTCACAGAGCTGCCCATGAAGCCGCTGATAGTTCAGCTGCTGGAAGACTTGTTCGAAATGCCCTGGAAAATCCATGACCCTGTTAAAACAGAAAGAAAGCCAGTGATAGGTTTTCTCTTTCCTCCTCTTCCCCCCCCATTTGTAGCAGTCATCATTTCCCAGTTCATAATTTTGCTTTGGGATGAAACTTGTTTGTAATCAATCATTTATTGACTTGCAGTTAGTGAATACTAATAGAGAATATGTTAAAACTACAGAATTGTCTTAGATTTTTATAAGGAATATAAAACTAAATTTAATTATCGCAAGTACTTAATGATTTGATTTATTGTTCCAAATCTTGAAGTGAAGAAATCCACTCACTGACAGGAGCGATTACTTGCAATAGCAAAGCTATTAGTTGTTTTCCATTGCCAGGTTATGTTATTACAATGCTTGCTATGAGCCAAGATGGTACAGAAACAAAACAACTCTGATTCTCTATTTCATAAATGTGCAAGATGACTATCAACAAGAGAAAATACATATCTGTTTCTCTACACTAATAGCTCCTTCTATGAAATCTAATTTGGAAAGGAAAAGCTGCATCTTGATTTGTCGTTGAATGTTCACTACCTCAATTACAACGCACTAAGCACTGTAGCATCTTGAATATTTCTGCGTGTATTTTAAATAGATATTGTGGTTCTGTTCGCCAAGCTGGGAATTTGTATTGCAAACGTTTCGTCCCCTGTCTAGGTGACATCCTAGTGCTTGGGAGCCTCCTGTGAAGCGCTTCTATGATCGTTCCTCCAGCCGGAGAACCACAACAACACGCTACAAGTGGCGAGCTACAAATCTTCTCACAAATTTTAAATAGATATTTTACCTACTTGTAGTCAGAGAACTGTTTTCCTCCTGTACATTCAGTCAAATGCAATTATGTTCATCTGCACTCGTCAGCCAATATTGAAGCTAAATTTATCACAAATAAAAAAAGCACCTCAGCCAGTCAATTGTATTTTTTGTTAATTTCTTCTTTTAAAAAAAAACTTACAAATCAGCTCAGCTGCAGCTAACAAAACCTATGATGTGGCCTTTTCCAAGTGGTCATAATAATGATTCTAAACAGTCAATGTCTCAATAATCAGCAGAGGTTCTCAGTACATTCATCCTCTTTATGGAACAAAGGAGTCAGCACAGGCACCTAGCCTGACACCATGGTAAGTACACAAGGGGTTAGGAGTAATTTATTAGCTTGGAAAGGGGATTGGCTAATCAACAGAAAGCAGAGGATGGCTGCTGAGCCTGTCAATGCACAGGGGAACAAATCCCGAAATTACTGTTAATAGCTTTATGATTCTCTACGTTTCCAATGTTGAGGTCCTTCCTTCAGAATCTAGTCAACTGGAAATCAGTGGATTGACGAGAACATCTACTGTTATTCTCATAGTTTTGTTTCATACTTGAAAATGTTTTGGCTTGTTACAAGGTCTTCAAAAATGAGATAATGAGAGTCCAGAGGCATTATGCTCCTGTTAGTGTGAACGACAAGGCTAGTAGCTGTAGGGAATGCTAGATAACTAGAGAATTTGAAGCTCTGGTCAAGACAAAAGGAGGCATATAGCAGGTTTAGACAGCTGGGATTGAGTGAATCCCTCATGGGTATTCTCTTACTGCCCTTGTATTTCAAGAGGGAATTAGGGAGGGCAAAATAAGGTTCAGGTAAATCTTAAGAGATTCTACAAATACATTAAGGACAAAAAAAAGTACCTAGGGAGAAAATGGGGCCCCTTAAAAAGATCAACAAGGCTGTCTATGTGTGAAACCGCAGGAGATGGTAAGAAACTAAACAAGTATTTTGCATCAGTATTTATTGTGGAGAAGGATTTGGAAGCTAGTAAACTTGGAGAAATATATAGTGATATCTTGAAAAGTCTCCATATAACAGAGATGGTGGTGCTGGATGTCTTAAAATGCATGAAGGTGTTTAAATCCCTGAGACCCGATCAGGTGTATACTAGAACTTTGTGGGAAGCTAGGAAAGAGATTGCTAGGCCACTTGCTGTGATATTTGTATCATTGAGAGCCATGGATGAGGTCCGGAAGACTTGGAGAGTGGCTAATGAGGTTCTACTGTTTAAGAAAGATAGTAAGGAAAAGACAGTGAACTATAGACCGGTGAGCTTGACATCTGTGGTGGGTAAGTTTAGATTAGATTAGATCACTTATAGTGTGGAAACAGGCCCTTCGACCCAACAAGTCCACACTGACCCTCTGAAGAGCAACCCACCCATACCCATTCCCTTACATTTACCCCTTCACCTAACACTAAGGGCAATTTAGCATGGCCAATTCACCTGACCTGCACATTTTTGGACTGGGAGGAAACTGGAGCACCCGGAGGAAACCCACGCAGACACGGGGAGAATGTGCAAACTTGTTGGAGAGTATTCTGAGGGACAGGATTTACATGCATTTAGAAGGGGAAGGGCTGACTCAGGATACTCAACATGGCTTTGGGCATGGGACATTGTGTTCCACTGGCATGGCTGAGTTTCTTTGAAGAAGTGACACAGAAGGTTGATGAAGGTAGAGCAGTGCACATTGTCTATGTGGACTTCAGTCAAGGTGTTCAACAAGGTTCCGCATGGTAGACTAGTTAACACACTTAGATCACATGGAATACAGGGAGAACTAGCCATTCTGATACAAAATTGGCTTTAAATGTAGGGGACAGAGGGTGGTGGTAGAGGGTTGTTTTACAGACTGGGGCCTGTGACCAGTGGTGTGCTGCAAGGATTGGTGCTGGATCACTACTTTTCATCATTTATATAAATGAATGGGATGTGAATATGGGAAGAATGGTTAGTAAGTTTGCAGATGACACCAAAATTGGTGTAGTGGACAGTGAAGAGGGTTATCTCAGAGTGCAGCAGAACCTTGATCAGATGGGCCAAGGACGGAAGATGGAGTTTAATTTAGATAAATGTGAGGTGTTGCATTTTCGTAAGGCACATCAGGGCAGGACTTACACACTTAATGGCAGGGTCCTGGGGGGTGTTGCCAAACAAAGAGACCTTGGAGTGCAGGTTCACAGTTCCTTGAAGGTTGTGTCGCAAGTAGACAGGATAATGAAGGCAGCATTTGGTATCTTGCCTTTATTGGTTAGTGCATTGATTACAGGAGTTGAAAGGTCATGTTATAGCTATACAGGACATTGGCTAGGGCACTATTGAAATACTGCTTTCAATCTTGGTCTCCCTGCTATAGGAAGAATGTTGCTAAATTTGAAAGGGTGAACAAAAGATTTATATGATTGCCAGGGTTGGAGGGTTTGAGTTTTAGGGAGAGGCTGAATAAGCTAGGGCTATTTTCCCTGGAGCATCAGAGACTGAGGGATGACCTTATAGGAGGTTTATAAAATAATGAGCGCTTGGATAGGATAAATAGCTACGGTCTTTTTCCCAGGGTAGAGGAGTTTGAAGCTAGAGGGCATAAGCGTAAGGTGAGACAGGAAAGATTTAAGAGAGACCTAAGGAACAACTTATTTCACGCAGAGGATGATGGTGTATGGAATGAGCTGCCAGAGGAAGTGGTAGAGGCTGACACAATTTAAAAGGCATCTGGATGGGTACATGAAGAGGAAGGGTTTAAAGGGAATTGGGCCAAATGCTGGCAAATGGAACTAAATTAATGTAGGATATCTGGTCGACCTGGATGAGTTGGACCAAAGGGTCTATTTCCGTGCTGTACAGCTCTATGACTCTATAGCAAGCTTAGTTATACCTCATTCAACAATGTATTGGCCCCAAGAGAATAGTTTTATATTTGTTTTATGTCAAAACCTCTTCATAAGAATTTTACCAACTTTAAATGTGACATTTCTAAAAGATTGCTCATTGTATTTAACTTCTACTTTAATTCCTTGTGTTAAAATTTTAATTATAAATAGAAATATAAAAAGTGAACATTTCCCAGTCTGATGGTTGTGACTAACTTGAATGTGACTGACCAATCACCATTCTTGAAGATGTCAATGTTGTTGGATTTTTGCAGATTGCGCACGACATGCACCAAAATCTAAAACTGAAAAGAAAAAATCCAGACTGCAGAGATCAAAAGTTCTTGTTGGCAGTTATGTTCAGAGGTGAGCGCAATTGCTTCACTGCTGACTGCAAAATCCAGCCCAATAAGCAATTCATTAGCCCTTGTTGATAATCTGAAAATACCTCAACTAGTACACTGGGAGCTATCAGAATCTTTGAACACAGATCTTTTGGAAATAAAGAAGTCTCCTTAAACCTGTCAGGCTTTAAAATTGTGGGCAGTCTTTTGGTCAGATTCAGAAGTGTAGTACTAAAAACAGAAATTGCTCAGGTGTTTCCAGCAATTTCTGTTTTCGTTTCTGATTTACAGCATCCACAGTTATTTCAGTTTTTAATCAGAAGTGCAGTGGTAAGGTGACTCACAAATGTCGGAAAAACAGAAAATTTTATTATTTTACATTATTTCACAAAGACAAAGTATATTGGTTGAAAGAAATTGAAGACAAGTCAAACAAAAAAAAACACTCCAGTGATGAAGATCTAAAACGCTGGAACAGCAGGTCCGGAACCATTTGTGGAGAGAGAAACAGAGTTAACAGTGAGTCTGAAATGACTCTCCTTTGGTATGGAGAGGTGGAATTAGGATCCATTATATACAGTTGGAAAATGGGAGGGAAGCAAATGGAACAGAAGAGAGTGGCAATGATCTAAAAGAAAAAGCAAAGATCCAAAGTAAACATTAATGATCGGAGCAATGTCAGTCCCAACTGCAACTAAAGGCATGAAAACAAGATATAGACATGGGGGTAAATCTATCAAAATGGAAGAAAGAATCCATTGTCTGAATTTTGTCGAGCTGAGTGTTCAGTCTAAAAGGGTGTAAAATGCCTCAAGTGGAAAATGTGGTGCAGCTCCTTCAGCTTGTATGGAGCTTCAGTGGAACACAGCAGCAAACCTAGGACTGAAAGGCAACTGTGAGAGCAAGATGGTGCAATAAATGGTAAGTAAACATAAGATCGGGGTCACCCTTGAGGACTGAGTAGAGGTGTTCATAAAGCAGTTGACAGTAATGGTTAGTCTGACTCTCCATTTGCTGTGAAATAAAGCAGTTTTATTATGTGTATTTGGCCTCAGCTTTTAGACTGAGATTTGTTGCTAGATACTTTTATTATACCCTTGAGCTTTGCTACTGTGCCGTTAGAGAATGGGTAATAACAGAAGCATCTCGAAACTGAAGATGCTCTACCCATTCACAGGAATGACTAGCAATTATTTATCTAAAGGCAATCTACAGTATCTGCCCTAGTGTATTAAGTACAAGGAGTGATTTCTGCAGCTCAATGTCAGTAAAACTGGCTTGTGTATTATGGAATTTTTATATAGCAATATTTTACAAAGATTTAATCTCCAAAAGCAGTTGAGATAATCATCCGCTATTTTGGAAATAAAATAAATCTCTCGACAAGAGCAATATTTAAAATAGATAGTAGTTCTTTCTTTCAATGCATGTTGTGTAAGTGATAACAATATTAGCCTTGTATCAACTTTACTATTACAATCACCAATTCTGTTACTACAGAATAAATATTTGCCCAAATTGTCTTGATTTCAGGCAGTTAAATGATGTACCTTTTAGAAAGGAGTACACAAAAAAGCAACTCAAACTAATATTCAGCCCACATACGAGAAACACTGTGTGCAGTTTCCTTCTAGAATATGTACAAATTCTACAATGACCTTCACAAAATTATTCATGCAGTCACTGTTCAGATCAGTGCATCAAAATCACAGCAGCATAACGTCTAAACAGCTGCTTACTTCACCTCATTCTGAAGCATTTATGACAGACACATGTACAACTAATATAAAGGAATACTGACCTTTACTTTGATAATAAATCATCAATACATACACTTCAATTACTATGGTGCTGCTTATAGTATACCCTGCCTTATTTAGATTAACTAGGAGATTCTGACAGAGAGAGTAAATAAATCAGATAATTTTACTAATTGGCTTTTGGGATTTTTACCGCCGTTTGTTGAGATGACTTGAACAATTTGGTGAATAAATGGCTTAAGGTATTCGTTTCTACATGTGGCTGGACCATGCAAACCATAATCTAGTCTGCTCTCCTGTAAAAACTGCTCATTGTTCAAGGATCAAACCACAATGCAAATAAATTTTGCTTCTCTTCTCTACTGCAAACTCCTCAACCACTCACCTCCAACCACAGGCACAAAGTGGTCATGGGCAACTTTGCCACTAAGGTTGAATCCATTTGTTTGGCTGTTCTATCTCAACTCCAAAGCAAATTTCCTCAAGGCTTACACAGAATCAAGCTCGAAACTCATGAATTTCTCAAGTGTCATTATCTCCCCCCTATAATCTTGCCTACACTACCCACTGTTTGACATTATATGCACCAAAATGTGAACTAACCAATTACTCTTCTTGGCCCACATATTAGTCAATATTGTCAATGGTTATTTCTCCTTAAATAAAACTCAAGATCTTCTTAAACCCATCAGCTTCTGTACTCTGTCCTTGCAAACAATTGCTCATCTCAAAGTGTTCAAGGACTTGGGAGCGTAAAGAATTTAATCAACTTCTGAAAGGCATAGTGGAATGTTGGAAACTATGTTGGAAAGAAAAAGGAAATGGGAAAGATAGACTGAAGTCTGTCTCACTTGTAATTTGTCACATTGCTTGTTTGACATCAAAAGTGGATGAGCAGCAAGTTTCCTCAATTGTCTATTGGGAAGGAAGAAGCCATTGTGTGCATAAGCTGAAGACAAATCATCGATTCTGCTCCTATTTCTGACTCGTTAGGTTAACCCAAATCTTGGGTTTTTTTAATTCACTCCTGCGAATTATGTGTTTCTGGCTGAGCCAGCCTGTCCTCAGTTGCCCTTGAGAAGGTGGTAGGGAGTTGCCTTCCTGAATTGCTGCAGTCCATCTACTGTAAGTAGACCCACAGTACTGTTAGGGAAGACAGGTCCAGAATTTTGACCAAATGAGACTAAAGGGAGTGATATTTTTCCAGATCAGGGTGGTGGGTAGCTTGCAGGTGGTGGTGTTCCCAGGTAACTGATGCCCTTGCCCTTCTAGGTGGAAGTAGTTGTGGGTTTGGAAGATGCTGTCTAGGGAGGTTTGGTATATTTCTGCAGTGCACCTTTTAGATAGTACATGTTGTTACAACTGTCCATTGCAGGTGATAGAAGTGAATGTTTCTGGATGTGGTGCCAATCAAGTGGGCTGCTTTATCCTGGATGGTGTCAAGCTTCTAGAGCGTTGTTGGAGCTGCACCCATCCAAACAAGTGTTCCATCACAGTGCTGACCTATGACCCTTGTGGATTGCAGACAGGTTTTGGGAAGTCAGGAGGTGAACTACTCTGCAGGATTCCTACTCTTGCAGCCGCACTATTTATAGGGCTAGTCCAGTTCACTTTCTGACCCACCCAGATGAGCTTTCAACCACAAACCCAATTCATCAAGACTATACAATTCCACACCTATTATATTTGAGCTTTGCACCCCTTAACAATGACTGTTAAAAGCCCCATTCCATCATCAAATAGAAACAGAGTTACTGTTTCAATCCCACGTAAGCTCCCTCTGCTGTAATGTGCAAATAATGTGCAACCAGAGAAACTTGAACTTCATGGCAATAAGATCCATAGAAACAAATCCAAGTCTCCAGCACCAGGATAACAACGATTGGCCGGGTGGTTGACAGTGAGGAGGAAGGAGTAAACTGCAGAACAATATTGCACTTCAGTAAAAGGAATGAGACAAGGAAGAACTCAATGAATGGCAAGACACTAGGAATCTCCAAAGAATATGGGGTGCTTGTCCACAGATGCCTGAAGGTGGTTAATGAGTAGTTAAGGCATATAGGCCACTTGCCTTTTATCAGTCTATTATAGACCAGGCTAGACCCCCCTCAAAACATTAAGAATGTAGCCAGACCCTAACTTTGCTAGTTGTTTTAAGCAGGTGTAAGTGGATATTCTAGGAGTGATGCAGCTGGTCAAACCACTTCGTTTTAAACAAAACAGAATTTATTTACAAGATTACCAAATGAAACACAAACAAAAGAGAACAGAATACAGAATAACTTAACCTATCCGAAAACCCAACAGATTATCCTAACTTAATGATGCTGTTCCAAATACTTGCAACAATCCCCATAAACACCCCTTAGCACAAAAGGGAAAATCAAACACAGGCTCTTCCTGGAGGGAAGTCAGAGAGAGTACCAGCACGGTCCTTCTTTGGGTCCAGCAGCTTTTTTCACATAACTGCTAAAAACCAAACCAAAGAAGAGCTGAGAGAACTGGCCACTCCCCTTTCACTGTATAAGTGTTTTTCTTAAAACTTGAAAGCATTCGGCCTAAGGCAGTATCTATTAGGTGTAATCAAACTGGCCCTGAAACCCTTCAATCCCAGCATCTGCCCCTCAATTTTGTAAACCTCGATAAGGTCCCCCCTTAGCCTCCGACGCTTCAGGGCAAACAGTCCCAGCCTGTTCAGCCTCTCCCTATAGCTCAAATCCTCCAACCCTGGCAACATCCTTGTAATTAAATGCCAACATTCCATTTACGTTCCCTATTACCCGCTGCACTTGGATGGTAGCACTTAACTCATGGACAAGGATCCCCAAATCTCTCTGTGCTGTAGATTTCTATACTCTTTCTCCATTTAGATAATAATCTAATCTTCCTGCCAAAATACTTAACCTCACATTTTCCCACATTGATTTTCCAGTGGCTAAATGTTTGCCCACTCATCCAACCTGGTGGACTGTGACATTCTCACTACCTTTGTCGTCCTGTTTCTCCCCCTCAATCAAAGCAAAATGCTCAGAGACACAGAGTAGTTTTACCTTCTTCATCTTTATTCTGGGCTCCGGAGTGAGAGAGCACGATCGCCCATGTGCACATGGACATGAGTTCCCAGTCTTCTCTGGAACAGCAGTTTCTTAATGAATTATATCATCATTTTACAGGGGGGAGCGTTCAGATAAGGCAAGATACATATTGATTGGGTGACCATTACAATCAGCGGGAATCAATAGTAGAGATTAAGCCATCTGCTGTTACACAACTGGCTTCACATAATGAATACTTTTCACCTTGTTAAACTGACCTTACATACTGAATGCTTCCAATATTATTACATGGCTCTATATAAATGAATGCTTTTCCACCTTGTTAGCCTGTTACCCTTGCCTCCAGCACCCAATTGTTAGCTGTGCAAGTTCTTATATGATCTGAATCATGCTCAGCTGAACCTCTTGTTTCACAAAACTCAGGATTTAACTCTTTCCCTGTCTAATACCTGAATCACATTCTCATTCCCTCCTTTTATCATTTCATGATAACCACCGAAATGGCACTACCAGCTTTCATAAATACTGGCTGTTAGAGTCTTAAGCAAGTTATTGACACACAGCATGCAATGATTATAACAACAACAATTACTAGTCCATTTCAGTAGATAGAATTTGAAAAATCCTCTCGTGGAAAAAAAATTCACCAGTAAAGTTCTTAAATCCACAGTCCTTAGTGATCACTCCATCCCCTCCAAGTCAAGTGGAAATGAGCTAATTCTCCAAACTCTCCTCCAGTAAAGTCCAACCTGAAAACAAAATTCAGTCTGTCCTTGTGCATCACTCCACAGAGAAATCTGATTTCTTGGATAAGGGCAGTTAAATGCTTCACAAAACTGACAAGACTTCCACCCTTCCAGAGTTGCTTAAGATGGAAGATACCAGCACCTCTGAGTGTGCAGTGTAGCAGCTGTAACTGCAGGCGAGGTGAATGCAGCATTCTTTGCTGCTTCTGCTCCCGCTCAGCTGTTAAATGTAACAAAGCCAACTGGCTGTTTTGATGTTAGCTTGATCGGTGAACCATCAAATCCCTTGATATGATCAAAAGACATGCTAAAGCTCACGTGGTTTAATGTTCGTAGGGAGGTCACTGATGAAAAGCATACCGACCTCCCCTACACGGTTGTTAGCTTCTTAGTTTTTCATGGTCATGACTGGGGAGCTGATTGAATCTGTTGGATCAGGTTGTGGAGAGGTGGACAGTGGTCTGAAGGCATGCTTTACCTGTGAATGGAGAAACTCTAGAAACGATGTTAGCTGCTGAAAGTATCTTTGCATTTCCTCTCCATCCTAGAGGATGGTCACACATTTAACTACACTTACTTGTGTCGGCCTATTTCAATCTTCATTGAATTCTTCAAGTCTTACTCTATTCACTATTTTGACATTATCAAGTTTTATACAATCCATAAACTTCTAAATTGTACTGCCTAAACAATTCAGTCAGCTACAAACAACAATCAATGGTCCTAAAATCAAATACTCTGGGGACCCCATGTAGATTATTCAAAAATAATTTTCCTTTAACAAGTTGATACTTGGCTAATGTGAAAGCTGTCATGAAAAATATTTCAAAAGTCTGGAGCAGCAAGAAAACAACAATGTTTCCTGTGTGTTAGCAATTGAAGAGGAAGTTTCAGTTCAGATTTAAATTGCAAATATTCGTGGGAAACAAATGCTAAATATTTTAAAATATGTTCTCCAAATGAAACTTCCTAAATAAAACAATTGGAATTACAGTGGCAACTTTGGTCGAGATCAACATTCTTTGAATTTGCAATATGAAGGGGGCCAATGAAATCTTAACAATAATTAACAGAATTTAAACAGCTCAGCCTCAAGTTCTAATATTCTCTTTAAATCTTAACAAAACATCAAACTCAAAATGCACTCTTCTTTTCGTGAACACTCTGCATTAAAAACACACCAGCAAAGATATTTTACTACAATACTCTCATCTGGTTAAAGCATAACCACTGACCCAACTGTTCCTTTTTAAACAGACATTGTAGAATTTCAAACACATCAGAGGCTCAAGGCACGCAATCAATTTGTTTTAAGGTTACAAGTTTGATCATTTTAAGACAGACATAATGTTGTACAATTTCAATGTAAAAACAAAATCTGCCCCATTACATAGCCCACAAAACACACTGAATTGATATCCTGATTCAAGCAAGGCAAAACAGTTACTTAAAAAAGATTTCAACAAACCAAAAATTTTTAAAACATCAAACACTCTCAGCAAGGCACAATTTACACTGAAACTTTCCTTCTTCAACCCAAGCATTAGTATGACATTAATTTTAGCGTTTCTCGGTTTTTTTTGCATCCTTTCATGGAATTACACTTATAAAAAGAGAAAGCCCTCACAGTGGACCACATGATGTCACAGTCCAAGCCGCTCTCCTCCCCAGGACAAAGACTTGCAGATTCTCAAATTTCACCACTAGGGGACTTTAACTCCCTTCTCACTTTACTCCTCACGAGGGCTTGAACCTAACTCAGAGAGCTCAAATCGCAATTAAGCACAGAGCTCAAACCCCGCTTAATCACAGAAAGTTCAAATCTCACTTAAACACAGAGAGCTTGAACCCCAGCACAGTGCAGAGGACTCGAACCTCTGTTTATCAGTGTGCTTGCGAAACTGTGTCTCTTAACTGAACTAATTACCATTCTTGAATCCATAGAATAGAGAGCGATTGAGCGAGGGGACCGTCGCTGGCACACAGGAGTATTGAGAGGGACCAAGGTTTAAAATCTTGTGGGCCCATCCATCTCGAGACACCAATGTTCCAGGTGACTGCTGACACTGTCCAATAGTAACTATTCGTTTGGAACCTGCCAACTACACCAATATTGTTGTCCCATATCCCCCCTCAGTTGAAGCAAAATGCTCAGAGACACAGTAGTTTTATTTTTATTCCAGGCCCTGGTGGGGGGGGGAAGAGAACGATTGCCCATGTGCAGAGGTACATGAGTTCTCGATCTTGTCTGGAATAGCAGTTTCTTAATTACTTATATAGTCATTTTACAGGGAGGAGCATCCAGATAAAAGCAACATACATATTGACTGGGTGACCATTACAATCAGTGAGTCTCAATAGTAGAGATTAAGCCATCTGCTGTTACACAATGAATATTCTTAACCCCAACTGGCTCCACATAATGAATACTTTTCACCTTGTTATATTGACCTTACATACTAAATGCTTCCAATATTGTTTCATGGCTCTACATAATGAATGCTCTTCCACCTTGTTAACCCATTACCCTTGCCTCCAGCACCCCATTGTTAACGGCAAGTTCTTATCTGATCTGAGTCATGCTCAGCTGAACCTCTTGTTTCATAAAACTCAGGACTTAACTCTTTCCCTGCCTGCTTATACCCTATACACATTTTTATCTTCACACCTATTTTTGGGTCATATGAAAATTGGCCATCTTTCCTCATCCAACTCAAATTATTGTAGCCCCAGCAGTGATCCCTCTGGCATTCTGTTAATTACAGGTTGCCATCCTGAAAATGCCCTTATTTCAATTCACTGTCTTTTATCAGTTAGCTTATCCTGTATCCATGCTAATACACTAACTCCAACACTTTGGATTAAGTCGCCTAATGTGAGATACTTTATCAAATATATTTTCAAAATCCAAATATATTACTTCGCCTTTATCTATCCTGCTTGTTACTTCAAAGTATTCCAGTAAATTAAACAAAGCTAATTCTGCCTGATCATATTATCTTCCCTAAATGCTCACTGTTTCATCCTTTATGACAGGCTCTAACATTTTCCTAATTATTTCTCAGATGTTAACTTGTTAATTCCAGTCCGATTACAGCATAACTAACTCCAAGTTGTACAAGGGGAATCAAAGTCACAGAACGTACCCTTGGTGGGGGAAACGACAATGTCTCATCAAGAGTAGTTTGACAGCATAAGCAAGGAGTGGCCTGCATCAAATGCTGAGGGGATCAGTCAGGAATTAACACTTACCATACATATTAATGATCCAGATCGTGATGTTCAAGGGACAAGTTCAAAGTTTTCAGGTGTCATGAAACTTGTAAACTGACAGGAGGACAGTGTAGAACTCCAAAAGGGCATAGACAAGTTGGTGGGATGGGCAGATAGATGGCAAACAAGGATCAATGCAGAGCATGAGAGGGTATGCATTTTAGTTAGATGAACATTGAAAGACAATATAAAATCAGGGAAATAATTTGAAAGGGATTCCAGGTGCAGCAGACTGGATGCATATGTATATATATCATTAAAGATGGTAGGACAGGTGAAGATAAAAGTAAAGCAACGTCCTTGGCTTTACTCATAGGAGCATAGAATAAAAGAGCAAGGCAATGATGTTGAACTTATACAAGACAATTTTTTAGATCTCACCTTTAGTGTTATGTATAGCTCTGGGTGCTACATTTATAAAAAAGGATATGGACACATTGGAAAGTGTTAAGTAATTTACAATTAGGTTCCAGAGATGAGTAACTTCAGTTATGGAGGGAAGATTGAAGAAGTTGGGACAGTTATCCTTGGAAAAGGCAGCTCAGAGGAGATTTGACAGCGGTTTTCACAGTCATGGGCAGACTGGATACAGTAGATAGGAGAAACTGTTACGTTTTATATAAGTAACAAGAACATGAGGGCATGGTTTTAAAGCAATTTGCAAAAGAAGGAAGTGTGACATGAGAAAAAGCTTTTTTACACAGCAAGTAGTTAGATTTTGGAATGCACTGCCTGGAAACATGATACAGGTAGGTTACAGTGAGGCACTGAGAGTGCCTTGGATGATTATTTGGATGAAAATAAAGTGCAAGGGTATGGGGATAAAGCAGGAGACTGACACTAGATAATGATGCTCATTTGATGGGCCAAATGGCCTCTTCCTGCTCTGTTCGACTCCTTAGATTCTGTGACTTACTTAATCTCATCTGCTGTTGGAGACAAATGTCCACAACAGTACTTGTAGTTGAGATATCAACATCTAAGACAATTTATTACCTAAACCGCAAGTACATCTCGACTGTGAGGTGTGACGCTACAGAACAAACCACAAATCTTATCAAATCACTTCAGAACCACAAAAGGTTTCAATTATCACCATTCAACAACCTCAACATCAAAGAGAAACTGTTCAATTTTCAATATTTTCTCCCTGATTGTAACCTTTCATTGCTTATAAAATCCTAATGAATCTACACTATTTTCTTTCCATTACTTTTAAGTGGCAACAGTATCAGATCAGACCAGGAGCCACTAGTTTTCTAATCATATTTCTACTGTCAAAGTTAGATCAAACAGATTTGCCTCTTGGCAGAACTGAATTTAACAAAGCAGTTTCAGCTGGCTAATGGATATTAGATCAATCAAGAAAATGAAGTTTGGCCTTTGCTGTAAAATGTTCTCAGGGCTATAAATAAGGGAGCTCTTTAGAATGTGTCACTCTTTTGTGCAAGAGAAACTTAATGCTCCAATGCCATCCAGCTTTTGGATTGGGGGGGTGGAATTGGATATAATACATTTGGATTTTTCAGAGTACGTTTGATAAGGTACCTCATATTAGGCTGCTTAAGAATTTAAATACACAAGTGTAGGAAAGGAAGGCAAAGGGAATGTTAGTCCGTATTTCAAAAGGCTTGAAGTATAAAAAAGTGCGGAAGTCTTACTGCAATTGTACAAGGCGCTGGTGAAATCATATCTGGAGTACTGAGAGCAGCTTTCGTCCCCTTATTTAAGGAAAGACATTGTTTCAATGGAAGCAGTTCAGAGAAGGTTCACATGATCCGTGGTATGGAGGGGTTTACCTTATGAGCACAGGTTAAATAAGTTGGAGTGCTACTCATTGGAATTTAGTAGAGTGAGAGGAGATTGCAGTGAAGCATAAACATTCTTAAGGGATATGACAGGTAAATCCTGAGAGGATGTTTCCCCTTGTGGGAGAGTCTTGGACCAGGGGCAGCAATTTAAAACTGACAGCAGGAGGAATTCCTTCTGTCCAGATGGTGGAGTGTATTTGGAACTCCCTGCCACAGAGTGCTGTGGAAGCAAAAACTTTGTGTATATTTTAGGCTCAGATTGACTCCCTACTGATCAAGTATGGCTATAGGGAAAGGACAGGAAAGTGGCTGAGGAATGTCAGATTAGCAATGTTCCTGTTGAATGGCAGAGTAGATTCAAGGCCGAACGATCTACCCTGTTACTATTTCTTGTGGTTTAAGAGGACAGAATTGGTATAGCTAGGAGAAAAGTGAGGACTGCAGATGCTGGAGATCAGAGCTTAAAAATGTGTTGCTGGAAAAGCGCAGCAGATCAGGCAGCATCAAAGAGGGCTTATGACCTAAACATCGATTCTCCTGCTCCTTTCATGCTATCTGACCTGCTGCGTTTTTCCAGCACCACATTTTTAAGAATTGGTGTAGCTCCAACATTCTTAAATGGCTTAATCTCTCAAATCTGGTCCCATCTTTTCAACCCTAGAAATTTCAGGAAAAATATTTTCTTTCTTCAAAATGATATGTGAAAGGAATTTTGGTAATTTGTTTTTAAAAATGCCTTCCATTTGTTCAAAATGATCACGATCCAAAATATTCAAAATCAAACAAGTTGACCTGGTCTTTTTTCCGAACGTTCATAAGTTTTATTTTTTAAAAAAATACAGTCAATCTGAATGGAGTCTTAAATCGGAATACACAGTAGGTGACTGAATAAAATCAGTCAAGCGATTACAAACATCTGTGAGAACTTGCTGTAGCAAGTGCTTTTGGCATGCCTGTCAATATGTAGCTGTTCTCAACTCAAAAGGAACAAGGAGGAATCTTCAGCATACCCAGATACAAACTGCATTTTGTCAACAAAGTCACCACATTGAAAAGCTTATCCGACTAAAAAAAACATTGTGTCCTCTGCTGCTAGATCACAAAGTAGAAAAGCTTGAATATCATTTGTACATGGTATTTATGGAGTACAGAGGAACCTCGATTATCCGAACAACACGTGAGGGGAGTATAATCAAATGCCGGATAACACAGTTTAGCCAAGCATTGGGACCTTGTGATCTTGTTCGGATAATCTGAAATTCAGATAATTGACTTTTGGATAATCGAGGTTCCTGAGTACCTAAGTCTATTTGTTTTATTGGTGGAGGAGATGGAATGTGTTCATATTCTTTGTGCATTGGTTTACTGCCCACAATTGCTTTGCTGTTAGTTAGGAGTGGTCACAAAATGATAGCTTAAGACCTCTTGTGTTTAAAATAGTAAGAGTTAAAACTAGTTGCTTGTCTCCCAGACATCTACCACATCCAACCTTCAAGTCAACTAAGTCAAATGCCTAAAATGTCCAGATACCATGTTTGGAAATGGCAAATGACAGATCATAGGCAAGAGAAGAGTAAAGAGTGCAGAAGCAGATAGGAGAGATTTGTCAATTCTTTTGCTACCTAAAGTCTCGTAACATCAAATTTAACAACAGAAAATTAATTCTTGAAGAATGTGCAAAATAAACCAGAGGCTGTTAAAAACCTCAAACCTATTTTCAAAAGAATGTGCTTTTGTTTAATTCAAATATTGCATATATTGTGTATCATGTCGTAAATGTTGTGACCTGATTTCTACAGGTTTGGCTAGTATCAATTTCATACTAACCCCATTCCAGACAGACAGAAAGAATGCAATTTGCTCCTTCTCTCATCTGCTTGATCAACAGATCAATCATTTCTTTTTGTAAAGATTTAAGTCCTCTTAAGGTCCAGGTTTGAAGTGTCTGAAAACTTCCACTCTTTGCACACCTACCAAAGAGAAACCTCATCCAGAGGTCTGTAAAGGATCCCTAACTTTATTCAAAGGCTTTTTGAGTTATAAAAATAAAAAAGGGAATCAGTCATAAATATACAGAAAGGAAGAAGAACTTAAATAGATAACAAAACCTTCTTCCAGAAAGAAATTAATGCTAACCATTTTATACTTGTCAATCTCTAATGCCTCAAGGAGGCTCATATTAGTAATGTAAACTGGCACAAACCAGAAGTACAAACTAGACTGTAACCACATTGAAACATATTCCATGGCTTCCACTTTAAAAAACCCCTCAACTTAAATAAGAGAACACTGGTAACTTATAAATAAACCATTCTGCTTCTCACAAGGAGGCAGTTACCTCACTTTTTAGATCCTGAATGTGAAGGGACGATAACTCAAATTTATTCAAGCAAAAACAAGAGAACCAGAAGCTGCTCCACCCTTCTATAAAACCATGGGTGATCTGAATGTTGCCTCAACCTCACTTTAATGTTTGTTTCACCACATATCTTGACATTGTTCAAACATCCATCGATTATTCAGCTTCTACAATTCCCCAGGTTACAGATGTGCAAAAATTCACTACCCTCAGAAGAAATTCCTCCCATTTCTCATTTTAAGTAAGTGCTTCTTATTTAGAAATCGTTTCCCTCATTCTAGATACTAACATCCTCTTAGCATCTACTCAAACAAGCCCCTAAGTTTCAGCAAGATCATTCTTTGAAAAATTGTCATTGAATATAGGTCCAATGTACTCAACTTTTCATCTTAAGACAACCCTTTCATCCTAGGAACCAACTCAGTGAATCTTCTCCAAACTGTCGCCAATATCAGGGAATCAGAACTGGTGCCTAGCATGACTGTAAGCAAGACTTGTCCCTTTTATACTCCATCCCTGGTAGTAAACAGAAAGATTTTATTTGCCTTCCTAATTACTTGCTACGTCTGTATATTAACACTTTGCCTTTCTTGTATGAGGACACCAAAATCACATGAACAAGTCCTGCATAACAAAGAAATGTGAGGAGACACTGACTAGAGCTGGAGGAGTTAAGAGACCATAAAAAAAGCTGTTTCTGCTCAAATACAATCGTTCTAAAACATTTCCTTTCATTAACAAAGGATGGGAAAAATTACTACAAAAGGATAGATTCGACATGCTTTTTTTAAGATTGTGATTTGATCAGAGGACCTGGGTGACAAGCCCTCACCAACAGATTTAAAGCCAAATGCAAAATAACTAGTGGGAGCACTTTTGCCTTTAAGTCAAATGTTGGCACATGTTCCAGGCTGATCTTTAACTGTGATAAAAGAAGTTTCACATTTATTAAAAGCCTTTCATGATCTCTAAAATGTCCTTAAGCTTTTTAAACTTCAAAAGCACTCGCTGGCTGGAGTTTTATTGTTCCTGTGAAGAACATAGCTGCGAAATTGGGCACAGTAAACTCCAACAAATAACAAATGATGTTCAGACCAAATAATCTGGGTGTTACAGTGAGTTTCCTACATAAAGAGGTGCTGCCCTTTTGATGATACTTTAAACCCAAATTGTTCTCATATGAAAACATTCCGTGGTACTAATTCAAGAGCAGGGAAATTTTCACATTTGTCTCGGTAACAACAGTGATTGTGTTTGAAATGTAATTCCCTGGCTATGAGAAGCATAGGTTTAAAGTGAGATGGGAAAGATTTGAAAAAGGGACCTCAGGAGCAACTTTTTTCCACACAGTGTGTGGTGCATATATGGAACGAGTTACCAGAAGAAGTGACAGAGACAAGTACAATCACAACATTTAAAAGACATTTGGACGGGTACATGGATAGGAAAGATTGAAGGCGATATGGGCCAAATGGAGACAAATGGAACTAGTTCTGTTTAGGAGGCATGGACGAGTTGGACCAAAGGGCCTGTTTCTGTGCTGTGTGCCTCTATGACTCTAAGCGCACCAAGGATCTGAAACATGCTGTACCAATAGAAGTCCTTTATTTTCAGGAATCTTGTTTTATATCTCCATTCATTCAAGATTCATACAATCTCCACAGAGTATTGCCAGCAGTATTTTGGCACTATATTTCTAATCTTTTATTTTCAAACTTTTGTGTTTGTTCAAAACTCTGAAATTTTGTGGATTTTTTTTTAAGCAAACACTTTCAAACGTTGTGTCTATTTTAAAATCAAAAGTGGTCTCCAGGCCCTAACCAGATTCCAATCTAAAAAAGTTGGTGATCTTGTCTGGGACCGTAATACCTCCCAGCTACAGGCTCGTCTTATCCTCAAGTTGTTAGGAAGTCACAGCATTCATGCTGCCACACAGCTAAATAATGTAAAAGCTGCTATGCTATTTAATTTAACTTTGTCAAATTTAGAAGGACAGTGGGTTAATGGGACTTACACATCATTGATCATCTTTAAAAATCGTATTCTACCAATATAATAAATTTAAGACAAAAAAGGAGGGCTAAGTAGACAACTAAATTGAATCAACATCCTTTTACTTATGGAAAGTAGATGAATTCTGGTGGAGCATCCAAAGGATGATTGAATGCATGATCATGCTGATTGAGCTTGAGATAGACATCACTGATTTTATCCAAAACATCTCTATGCCAGATGTTTCCCTATACGAAGGAAAGTGTATTGTGGGCGCTTCCCTTCTTGTCAACAAAGATATGTCCTTCATTGAAGAGGTTCACCTTTTGTCCGTCTACCACTTTACTTTAAAATGGTATACAATCCCACAGAAACTGTTTAAGTTTATCTCATTTGGACTTATCTGCAAGCTACCCAGAGGATTCTAATCGAAAGGTCTTTGATACAGTACTGATTTTTAAGTTAAAAATCACACAACACCAGGTTATAGTCCAACAGGTTTATTTAGAGGCACTAGCTTTTGGAGAGCCGCTCCCACATCAGGTGGTTGATCTTGCAGTCTTCCATTGTCACAACTTGTTCTCACAGACTGTCAGTGCAGTTCTGTTCACTAGTACTATAACTGACAGCGAGATGGTGAAAGGGTTTAATGCAACCTTTTAAAAACCTTATGTACTACTTGTAACCTGTTTGGTTTAAGTTAATTATATTTACCAAGCCAAAGTGCATAAGATTCTCCAATTATTTCAGAAAGATAGGGGACTTCCTTTTTATCGTTGTCACAAGGATCATTAGCTCTAGCTAAGTAAAATGTCACTTATAGCCATGAGTAGTGGGGTAAATAAAAATCAGAGAAGCTCAAGACGTTAGAATTAAAAGGAGAACAAACACCTCGAAAGGATTGCTAAGCAGCAAAAATAGGGCAAGGTGAGGTCAGGGGAACTTGAAAATAAGATGAGCACTTTAAAATCAGGCATTGCTTGTCCTGGAGACAATGTATCTGAGTGAGCACAGGTGTGATGGGTGAATGATTGATTTATTTGTGGTTCAATTATATTGCTCAAGCAGGTCAGAAGAATACTTCAGACTCTGGACGTAGATTTGCTCGCTGAGCTGGAAGGTTCATTTTCAGACGTTTCGTCACCATACTAGGTAACATCTTCAGTGAGCCTCTGGATGAAGCACTGCTGGCGTTTCCTGCTTTCTATTTATATGTTTGGGCTTCCTTGGTGATGTCATTTCCTGTTCTTTTTCTCAGGGGGTGGTAGATGGGATCCAAGTCAATGTGTTTGTTGATAGAGTTCCAGTTGGAATGCCATACTTCTAGAAATTCTCGTGCATGTCTGTGTTTGGCTTGTCCCAGTCGAAGTGATGTCCTTCCTTATCTGTATGTAAGGGTACTAGTGAGAGAGGGTCATGTCGTTTTGTGGCTAGTTAATGTTCATATATCCTTGTGGGTAGTTTTCCGCCTGTTTGTCCAATATAGGTGTCTGTTACAGATTTTGTATGGTATTTTGTAAATGACATTAGTTTTGCTCGTTGTCTGTATAGGGTCTTTCAAGTTCATTAGCTGCTGATTTAGTGTGTTGGTGGGCTACCATGATGCCAAGGGGTCTGAGTAGTCTAGCAGTCATTTCCAAGATGTCTTTGATGTAGGGGAGAGTGGCTAGGGTTTCTAGATGCGTTTTGTCTGCTTGTTTGGGTTTGTTGCTGAGGAATTGCCGGTCTGTGTTCATTGGGTACCGTTCTTTTTGAATACACTGTATAGGTATTGCCAATCAATACAGTCGAACAATTCCTCAGCAACAAACCCAAACAAGCAGAGAAAATGCATCTAGAAACCCTAGCCACTCTCCCCTACATCAAAGACTTCTCGGAAATGACTGTTAGACTACTCAGACCCCTTGCCATCATGGTAGACCACAAACCCACCAACACACTAAATCAGCAGCTAATGAACTTGAAAGACCCTATACAGACAACAAGCAAAACTAATGTGATTTTCAAAATATGGTGCAAGAACTGTGACAAATACTATATTGGATAAACAGGCAAAAAACTAGCCATCAGGATACATGAACATCAATTAGTCACAAAACGGCATGACCCATTCTCACTAATATCCTCATATACAGATGAAGAAAGACACCACTTCGACTGAGACAACACATCCATCCTAGGACAAGCCAAACACAGACATGCACGAGAATTCCTAGAAGCATCGCATTCCAACCAGAACTCTTATCAATAAACACATTGACTTGGATCCCATCTACAACCCCCTGAGAAAAAAGAATAGGAAATGACGTCACTATAGGAAATGACATCGCCAACCCAAGGAAACCCAAACATATAAATAGAAAGCAGTAAACACCAGCAGTGCTTCGTCCAGAGGCTCATTGAAGATGTTACCAAGTATGTTGATGAAATGTCTGAAAATGAACCTTCCAGCTCAGTGAGCATACCTACATTCAGAACCTTAACCTTAGCTACACATCTTCTCAAAATTCGCGAATACTTCAGACTATCCTTCTGCAGGAGAGAATATACTCAGCAAATCCCTAGGGAGAACCCTTCTCCATCCAAAACTTGTTTCAGAATTATTTAAAACCCAGCTTTGAAACAAAATGATTGTGTTGTATGAATCTATTCCATCAATATATTTTTGGACTCACCTATCAGCATGGGATTCCTCACCAGGACAAATAAAACACATTCAAATGAAATAACTGGGTTAGATATTCATCAACAGTTCTCCATGAACATTATCCAAATACACAGTTAAAACACATTATCCAAGTGACAATCACCAACAAGACAGATACTATCCCCAACTTCAATAGCACAATTAAAAAAAACTATAATTGCAGTAATGTTACAAGATGAGTAATCTAGAGTTGATGTGCTCTGTAGATAAATTCAAATCCCACTGCAGCTGGGAAGTTTAAATCAGTCAACATTAAAAAGTCAGTCTTAAGAATGATCATTAAACTACTGGATTCCAAAGAACACATCACTAATGTACTTTTGGGACGTGATTGTCTTTCACCTCTTGTGGGAACAGGAATTCTGCAATCCTTATCCAGTCCGGCTGATATGTGACTCCAACCACACAGCAATATAACTGATTCTTAACTACCATCTGAAATGGCTGAGCAAGCCACTCAGACACACCCAACCGCTACAGAAGAGTCAAACATAAAAGAAAAGAACACCAGGTATCAACCTTAGCATTGGATACATTTAAACTGGGACATCTGCAAGCGAATCTATTCCACCAAAATCTCTAACTGCGTGGCCAGAGAAATCTCTCACTCTACCATTACCAACAAGCCAGAACTGCATAGGAGCTGAAAAGCAGAGGCAGCACACACTGCTGCCTCAGTATAAATAAGCAATACAATACACAACAGATCAAAGTTTGACAAAAACTGCCACATCCAGTCACAAATGATGGTGCCAACTAATAGGAGAATCCACATGTATACCCATCCACAATGAGTGGGGAACCTAAAGGTTGACAAGTCTGCAATGACTATGAGCCATAAGTTCCAAATGGATTGATCTCAGCATCCTTCTGAGGACCACAACTTCACAGATGCCAGTCTTCAATTCACACTGCTGACTCCCCAAAGCCCACATGCCATATAAAGGCACAAATTAGTAGTATAATGTGACACTTTCCACTTGCTTGGTTGGGTGCTGCTCCAACAATATTCATGAAATTCAACGGCACCCACTTGAATGGTACCTCATCCACTTCCTTAAACATCAAGAACAAGGGCAGCAGGACACATCAGAGCAGCACTATTTCACCTGGCCAAAACAACATTCAGGAAGCTTGACACTATCCAAAACAAAGCAAAGCAATCAGCTTGATGAGCATTTCTGTTACTGAATTTACACCTTTATGACCTTACAGGAGTGCTTTCCTCAAGTCAGGCTTGCTTTACTTGAACAGCAATTAGCAGTGCCATCAGTGGTAGGAATAACAAAAGAAAATTTACCAACTGCACATTCTCATTCTATGAATGACAGCAACCTGGCTTTAATATGTAATACTATTTCATCATTATTGCAACATCAAATATACAGTATTAGGAATCATTGGGCGTATCACAACCTCCTAAGTGTGATCCCAAAATTAAAAATAAATACATAATCCAAATCTATACACACATATGTATTAAAAAAAAGTCAATGAACTTGTCATGGGGCGTTACAGTCAAACCCACAATCAGTCATTTAAAAGAAAGAATCCTCGTATTTAGAAACATAGCATTAGAAGGTCAAGCTGTCTTAGAATCAACCAAATTTCAAATACACATTATGGGGCAAAATTTTAGGGCTATTGAAAGGCTTACAAAGCTTTTCTATACGGTACAATAAATGCTACATTATAATGCACCACCTATCAACTCCAACAGATGTTTGCATGCTTATATGCAATGCTGGCAAGGATGAGTAAAATGGTTCAGCTCAGGAGGGCTTATTCAGACCTGCGTGCTTATACTAATGATTTGAAAAAGCTACCCAATTAATTCCATTCCTTTGCATTTCCCCCAAAAGGCCTGCAATTTATCCTGTTGAAGTATATATTTGATCCGTTTTGAAAGTTCTTGCCGAATTTACCTCCAGCACCTGCATAAGCAATACATTCCAGATCATAACTCACTGCCCAAAATAAAAAGAAAACTTTGATTTTGCCTCTGGCTCATTTGCCAATTATCTTAAATTTATATTCTCTGGTTTCTGATTCTTCTGCAACTGGAACCAACTCCTCATTTACTACAAATGCTTTATAATTTTGAATAACTTCACTAAATCTCCAGTTAATTTTCTTTGCTCCAAGGAGATCGATGTTTCTCAAATTTAATTGCCAACCCAGCAAAAATCTTGTTCACACCACGCTTACTCAATGGGGATTTTTCCTTCTAGATTTAAAATATTGTCCATTTAACTCTTCCAACAAATGTCCTATAAGAGTTGTCAAATTCCTGTTCATTTTTTCACCCGTTTTCTCTGTTCTTAACTTTTCCTGAAACTATCAACTCCAAGATAGCGTACTGCTTCCTGGGCACCAAGTTTCAAATATCATTCGACCCATTGACTGTTCTCATCTTTCCCATCTCTTTTGTTTGCCAATCTTCTCACATCACCTCCATGTAGCATTGACACTAGTTATGAGTCAACCTCCCCCAATAATTCTCCCTCATGGTCCAGCTCAATTGGCACTGTCTTTGCTTGGCTTCACTCTTTATCTATCGATGGTGGTCAAAGCACCAACGTTTCTCCAAGATTACATTTGTATTATCATACCCAGACCTTGATTACATACAAAACGTAGACATCACAAACGCGTGAATTTTCAACTCAAAAAGGGCAGATGGAAGTAACTTTAAAACTGAATCATTCCAGTGGATGTAAACAACATCTGATGCACCACCCATTGAGACCTGACAGCCCCAAAACCAAATCCCAATTAGCATGAATCATGCTAATCCTAACTAAGTTAATATCGGACCTCAACATCCCTGGGGTGGGACTCACAAAAGGACTGTACACAGGCAAATTACTGGAGGTCAATTAATACTTCAGAATAGTATCCCAGCAGAGATCAGAACTTTCAGGAATAGAGAGGGCTAAACTGGAACATAAGACACTGATAGCTCATTGTCAATTCACTGTCGCTTATCTAAACTAATAGCAGGGAAAAAGGTTTCTTTCTTTACCAGCAGTCAATTTTATCCTGAGGTAATCCTGGCTAACATGTTTGAAATTCATCAATTCGGATGTGTTTATGAAGACAAAGATTTGGAAAACAAAATCAAACAGCCACCAGCTATTTTTGAACCTGGATCAAAATGCAATGGTGCAGGAAAGCATGAGCAAAAACAAAGACACATGGATTGCTTTTTGTTCCCCTGCACAATGCCAACAGGTCAGAATAAGCACACATTGATGAATGAATGTTGTGTAATCTGGCCTTTCTTGCAGATAAGACCCTTTTTCATGAGAAGATTCCTTTTCTCCCATTCCCTAGGTTTTACCGAATGATACAACATTCAAGGGCCAGCTAAAAGCTGCGCTAACACTTTTTACAAGAATGTACATGGGAACAATTGAGAGTCAGTCCTTCAATTCCTTCCCCATATCAGTACAACTAACACTCAGTACATGAGAGGTCCTACTCAAATATGCTTTACGTTTCATGATTGGAGGTAATGAAGCTCTGGTATGCTGTCTACACAAACCTGTTGACGCAGAATTCATATTAAATAAAAACCATTTAAAATCAAATCTTCCCCAGAGGTACAGTAATGGTCATTACATGGTAAGACAGATACATGCAAAGACCACCACCTGCAAGTTCCCCTTGAAACCAATCACCATCATGACTGGTAAATATATCACCACTGTATCACTATCACTAGGTCAAAATCCTGAAAATTCCTTCCCTAACAGAACTGTGGATCTACCTACAGCAATGTGGACTGCAGCAGTATAAGAAGGCAGTTTATCAACACCTTCGAGGGCAACTAGGGATAGGGAATGAATGATGCTCATCCAGCAACATCACATTCATAGATTGATAGAGACGTACAGCACGGAAACAGACCCTTCGGTCCAACATGTCTGTGCCGACCAGATATCCCAAGCCAATCTAGTCCCATCTGCCAGCACCTAGCCCATATTCCCTCCAAACCCTTCCTATTCATATACCCATCCAAATGCCTTTTAAATGTTGCAATTGTACTAGCCTCCACAACTTCCTCTGGCAGCTCATTCCATACATGTACCACCCTCTGTATGAAAATGTTGCCCCTCAGGTCTCTTTTATATCTTTCCCTTCACCCTAAACTTTTGCCCTCTAGTTCTGGACTCCCAACCCCAGGGAAAAGACTTTGTCTATTTATCCTATCCATGCCCCTCATGATTTTATAAACCTCTATAAGATCACCCCTCAGCCTCCGACGCTTCAGGGAAAATAGCCTATTCAACCTCTCCCTATAGCTCAAATCCACCAAACCTGGCAACATCCTTGTAAATCTTTTCTTCACCCTTTCAAGTTTCTCAGCATCTTTCCGATAGAAAAGAGACCAGAACTGCAAGCAATGTTCCAACAGTGGCCTAACTAGTGTCCTGTATAGCTGCAACATGACCTCCCAATTCCTGTACCCAATACTCTGACCAATAAAGGAAAGCATACCAAACGCCTTCTTCACTATCCTATCTACCTGCAATTCCACTTTCAAGGAAAACTTTAAAAATAGTGACCTAAAAAGTTCAGAGGCTAGCAATTCTGCAGCAATTAATTCATCAAACAGCCTAAAGTTGTCTCCAACATCATAAAGACACACATTATACATGATAGAATGTTCCCCATCATCTGGATTAGTGCAGCCCCAATTAAGAGATTCAATATCATTCAAGCAAAAGCAGCCTACTCAATCAATTCCCCATGCACCAACTCTCTCCCCTGTCAGCACACTGTGGCTATTGTACTACAGTCTACAGCATACACTGCAATTACTCATGAAGGTTCAATTTCTTTACCATCTAAAAAGGTCCACAGTAGCAGATGCCATCACCATCTGCACATTTCCCTCCAAACCACAGACTACCCTGACTTGGAGTTATAATTGCTGCCATTGCTTCAGTCTCTGAGATAAAATTCTGGAACTCCCTTCTTAATAGCACTGTGCATGCACTTACATCTCATGCTCTGCAGCAGTTTAAGAAGGCACTTACCACCATCTTCTGAAGGGCAGTTAGGGATCACCCATAAATGCTGGCCTTGCCAATGTTCACATCCTCAAAACAAAGAAAAGCACGCCACCCAAATTAGTAAACTATAGCTCAATAATCCATGTTGATTTCATTGAATCAGAGCTTCCTTGTTCTCAGGTTTAATTTGAACTAAATTGGATGGAAGTCACTGACTGAGGCTTCATCGGAAATAGAAGCCTACAAACAATTCCAAAAAAGGAAAAATTAAATCACAGGAAAGGAGAGAACAAGAAGCTGACCAAAGTTGTGTTCATTTCATTCAATTTCTCCTTATGCATCTTTGTTCTCATTGAGATTGGTGACAGAGGGAACAGTGGTTTCTGAGGGCTCCACGCACAATGCTATTTCGATCAGTTTGGATTTACCATTACGTACTCTTCTGAAGGATTTTCCAAAACACATTTAAACATTAATCAAAATATCCAGAGCAATTCCTTCGTTATAAACTCACTGTAATTACATCAGTCCACCAACGTCAAAAAATCTTCCAAAAAACCTAAGTAAAACGATTGCATAAAATTCAATTTCTAGTACTGTAGATGAATACTGGAGAATCAAGGCAGTGCTCTCAGGCAGTTCTTACCTGATTAAGCTTCGCACTATGCCGACTTACATCAGGATGTGAACCCCTCGGCTACCACTCCTTGCTACTGCTCGCTCATGTATTAAATTAACTCTGGTATGTGGCGTAGTCTGACCCAGAGAAAACAATCTGACCGTTCAATCTGCTCAGAAAACGGATCGCGTCCCAACTGGGGGACTATTTATTTCCTCATGCACAAGATGCGGGACAGGCATCTTCATTCATTACCATTCCACCCGACACTGTAAAACACTGGCGCTCCACCGAGAAATCCTGCGCGCAGTCCATGCAAAGACATCAGAGTAACTGAATCTACATTTGCGAACCGGGTGCATGAAAGATTAGCACCATCGGCCAATTCATTCGCTCACTGCCTCCTTCCTTCCTCTCTTCCCCACCCCCGCTTCCTCGGCTGTTTAGACACAGGATGCCGAACGCCTTTTCCCAGCAGCCTGAAAATGCACTGATCTGATCTCTCCCTCTCTCACACACAATCTCACTGAGTTTCCAACCCGCGCCTGCCCAGCATTGACTGTGGCTGTTTGCAGCAATTGCGATACAAAGAGCCTGGGAGCTGTTGCCACTCCAGTATCGAATGGACAGGGGTGCCGACGGCTGCCCAATGCTTTGTCAGTGTCTGCTCAGTTTGCAATGCACCGTTGAAGCGAATGTACCATGTGAATGGCCCGCATCCAATTCATTTGCTTAATAACGACGCATTAATACTTTATTTCTGCATGGATTCACTGGATGTGGATTCAGTGCCTGCAATGACAGCTCCAACTCAGCGCTGCCCGGATACAACGCATTGAAATCACAGCAAGGAAACCAATTCATTCCGATACTTAAGGTGGAGCGTGAATTTCAGGCAGATGAGGCTGCTCCTCCGAGCTCTCAAGAAATAAATTCAGATCATTCAATCAGATTGCAATAGCGTGAACCACGGAGAAAAGATTAACAGGGTTGCCAGTGGAGGAGACTAGTCACTCGGGAGATGCCTGGGCTGCTGCCTCAATGGGAATACTCCTGGTACGCAGGGATATCCTGGCCAGACTTTGGAACATAGCTTAGGGAATGTGTATATGGGATGCCATGTGTGTATGTGTGGAGGGTGGGGAGAGAAGGGAAAAGAGGGAAACAATCCACATTTCTATAGTACCCTAAAACATAGTGAAACGTTCCAAGGCACTCACAAAAACATTCAAACAAAATGTTTGACACCAATATACATAAGGAATTACTAAACCATTGAAATGTGTTGAATGTAGGTTTGCTCGCTGAGCTGGAAGGTTCATGTTCAGCCAAAGAACCCAACATATAAATAGAAAACAAGAATTATTAGCAATGCTTCGTCTGGAAGTTCACTGAAGATGTTACCCAAAGAAACCTAAACATATAAATAGAAAGCAGGAATCATCAGCAATGCTTCGTCCAGAGGCTCACTGAAAATGTTACCTAGTATGGTGATGAAACGTCTGAACATGAACCTTCCAGCTCATTGAGCAAATCTTCATCCAGAACCTCAACCTGAGCTATGAATCTTCTCAAAACTCGCTAGTAAAATGTGTTTTAAGCATTGTCCTAAAGTAGGACAACTACAGAGGTGTAAGGGAGGTGATGCAGAGTTCAGGGTGTCAGCAGTTAAATACACACTTGTCAACTGTCAAATGAACAAATCAGAGATGGGCTAAATGCCAGAATTTAGCACACAGGAAGGTGGATACAAGACATCTCCCTAGGATGTTGCAGGGTCTATAGGAATTATGCAACTGGATTACAGGAAACTGGATGAAGAGAATGTTGAGGAAGGAGGATTATTTGATTTGATTTGTCGTCATGTACCTAGCTACAATGAAAAGTTTTGTTTTGCGTGCAATACAAGCAGATCATACCATACAAAGTGCATTAGTATAGTAATAGTATACAATGTTACGACTGCAGAAAAGGTCCACAAAGAGAGATCAACATTTAAATTTAAAATTTGAGAAGTCCATTCAGAAGTCTAATAACAGTGGGGAAGAAGCTGTTTTGGAATCTGTTGGCACAGGCGTTTAAGCTTTTGTATCTTCTACCTGATTGAGGGGGGGGGGGAATGGGCATGGGAGGGGGAAGGGTGGATTGGGGAGGGGGAGATCCTGGATAGGATGGGGACCCTCGAAGTGAAGATGGGGTCGCAGGGGAATGGACTCTCTGGAAGTGAAGGGTGGTGGACATTACAGGGTTTGGGGACCCTGGAGAATAAGGGATGATACAGACTCTGGGGAGTAAGGGGACATGGAATCCCTGTTAAGTGAAGAGTGGAATGCAACCTGGAGATGAACGGTGAATAAAGGGGACTGGGGACGGGTAGAAGTGTGAGGGTGCACGGATGTGTCCGGGGTGGGGGTGGGGGGTTTATAACGTGCACCCACGCGGAGTTCGCGGCCCCCTCATTGTGCGCTCACCCCATCCAGCGCATGCGCCCGGCCCGCTCCGCTCGCGCTCTCCCTTACCTGAGGCGCGCGCTTCTTCCTCCCGCGCTCGGGGACAAAACAACGGGCGCGTGTGAGCCGCGTGTTGCTGCCGCCGCTCCCGCGCGACCAACGGAAACCGACCGGAAACCTGGCCCGGAGCCGGAAAACTGCTCGACACTGGGCCAGGCGCCAGCTTTTGTTCAGCTGTGACTGAGACCGGCAACGAGCACCACCTCCTCCTCCCCATCGGCCTCTGACAAACTGTCACCTTTCACTCGGAAGCGGAAACCACCTTCTCTTGGATTGACATCGGGAGCTTGGCACCTTTGTTCCTAATTGTGTGTCGTTGCTTCAACAGGCGGCAAAGACAAACAATGCACGCAACATTGAATTGATAGCTGTTTACCTCTCAAGAATTAGATCTTAAATGTAGTGCAGTTGTTAAATTAATACGTTTTATTTTCGAAAGAACTTGCATGTCTTTATCGCACGACGTTTAAGAAGATTCCAACAAATAATTAGGGTATAGAATGGATTGCCTGGAAGTGTGATGAAGGCAAGTTTAATTGCGCTTCTAGATAATGGTGCTCATTTAACAAGCTAGTCATAGAGTCATAGAGATGTACAGCATGGAAACAGTCCAACCTGTCTATGCCGACCAGATATCGCAACCCAATCTAGTCCCACCTGCCAGCACCCGGCCCATATCCCTCCAAACCCTTCCTATTCATATACCCATCAAATGCCTCTTAAACGTTGCAATTGTACCAGCCTCCACCACATCCTTTGGCAGCTCATTCCATACACGTACCACCCTCTAAGTGAAAAGGTTGCCCCTTAGGTCTCTTTTATATCTTTCCTCTCTCACCCTAAACCTATACCCTTTAGTTCTGGACTCCCCGACCCCAGGGAAAAGACTTTGCCTATTTATCCTATCCATGTCCCTCATAATTTTGTAAACCTCTATAAGGTCACCCCTCAGCCTCCGCGCTCCAGGGAAAACAGCCCCAATCTGTTCAGCCTCTCCCTGTAGCTCAGATCCTCCAACCTTGGCAACATCCTTGTGAATCTTTTCTGAACCCTTTCAAGTTTCACAACATTTTTCCGATAGGAAGGAGACCAGAATTGCACACAATATTCCAACAGTGGCCTAACCAATGTCCTGTACAGCTGCAACATGAACTCCCAAGTCTTGTACTCAATATTCTAACCAATAAAGGAAAGCATACCAAACGCCTTCTTCACTGTCCTATCTACCTGCGACTCCACTTTCAAGGAGCTATGAGCCTTCACTCCAAGGTGTCTTTGTTCAGCAACACTCCCTAGGACCTTACCATTAAGTGTATAAGTCCTGCTAAGATTTGCTTTCCCAAAATGCAGCACCTCGTATTTATCTGAATTAAACTCTATCTGCCACTTCTCAGCCCATTGGCCCACTTGGTCAAGATCCTATTGTAATCTGAGGTAACCCTCTTCACTGTCCACTACACCTCCAATTTTGGTGTCATCTGCAAACTTACTAACTGCACCTCTTATGCTCGCATCCAAATCATTTATGTAAATGATAAAAAGTAGAGGCCCCAGCACCGATCCTTGTGGCACTCCACTGGTCACAGGTCTCCAGTCTGAAAAACAACCCTCCACCACCACTGTCTGTCTTCTACCTTTGAGCCAGTTTTGTATCCAAATGGCTAGTTCTCCCTGTATTCCATGAGATGTAACCTTGCTAATCAGTCTCCCATGGGGAACCTTGTCGAACGCCTTACTGAAGTCAAAATAGATCACATCTACTGCTCTGCCCTCATTAATCCTCTTTGTTACTTCTTCAAAAAACTCAATCAAGTTTGTGAGACATGATTTCCCATGCACAAAGCCATGTTGACTATCCCGAATCAGTCCTTGCCTTTCCAAATACAGGTGCATCCTGTCCCTCAGGATTGCCTCTACCAACTTACCCACCACCAAGGTCAAGCTCACTGGTCTGTAGTTCCCTGGCTTGTCCTTACCATCTTTCTCAAATAGTGGCACCATGTTAGCCAACCTCCAATCTTTCGGCACCTCACATGTGACTATCGATGATACATATATCTCAGCAAGAGGCCTAGCAATCACTTCTCTAGCTTCCCACAGAGTTCTAGGGTACGTTTGATGAGGTCCTGGGGATTTATCCACCTTTAACCATTTCAAGACATCCAGCACTTGCTCCTCTGTAATATGGACATTTTGCAAGATGTCACCATCTATTTCCCTACAGTCTATATCTTCCGTGTCCTATTCCACAGTAAACTTTGATACAAAATATTCATTTAGTATCTCCCCCATTTTCTGCGGCTCCACAAAAAAGCGCCTTGCTGATCTTTGAGGGGCCCTATTCTCTCCCTAGTTACCCTTTTATCCTTAATGTATTTGTAAAGACTCTTTGGATTCTCCTTAATTCTATTTGCCAAAGCTATCTCATGTCCCCGTTTTGCCCTCTGATTTCCCTCTTAAGTATACTCCTACTTCCTTTATACTCTTCTAAGGATTCACTCGATCTCATGATTCAATGCCAGAGCTGCCTGGATGGGCTGAATGGACTAACTTCTGCTCCTATGTCGTATGGTCTTATGGAATGGCAGGTGTCTTTTCCCAAGGGTGGTGGATTTCCAGACTAGGGGCATATTTGTAACGTGCAATGAGAAAGATTTTAAAAAGACAGAAGGGGAAATTTATTTACACAGAGAGTGGTTCCTGTATGTAATAAACGTCCAGTGGAAGTGGTGAATGCGGGTATAGTTACAACGTTTAAAAGACTTTTGGATAAGCACATGAATAAAGAATGTTTGGAGGGATATAAGCCAACCGCAGGCAGGTGGGACTGGTTTAGTTTGGGATTATGGTCAGCATGGACTGGTTGGACCGAATGGTCTGTTTCCATACTGTGTGACTCTATAACTTGCTGGATTGGGAACCATTGTAGGTTAGCAAGTCCAGCTCTGATAAGTCAGTTGGCCTTGATGCCAGTTTAAAAACAGGGAAAACAGTTTTTGATTGATTTAATATTACGAAGGGTTGAAGATTGTTGACCAGTCAGGCTCACTGCATTCACTGTTTGTCTTCTCTGCACATTCCCAGCATTCTCAGTTGCTGTTTCGAATCTCCAATATTTGGCTTTTTATTTGTATTTAAACAACTTTTAAGAAACAAACAAGCTAGGTGTTTGTTTCCCATAATGACTGAATCTAAGTAACATTACTGGTATTGTGAAAATAATAATAGAATATAATCTCTGCAGTGCGGAAACACCCCTTTGGCCCACCGACGAGTACGCCACTGAATCATTCCCTGTTACTCTACATTTATCCCTGACGAATGCACCTAGCCTGCACATCCCTGAACACTATGGGCAATTTAGCATGGCCAATTCACCTAACCCGCACATCTTTCGCTTGTGGGAGGAAACCAGAGCACCCAGAGGAAACTCATGCAGACAGTCACCCAGGGCTGGAATCAAACCTGGGTCGCTGGCGCTGTGAGGCAGCAGTGTTAACCACTGAGCCACCATGCTGCCACTGTGCTGATCAATAAGTTGGTATCTATGTTAGGGTGTTTTAGGCCAAGGGGCTTCAAAGAAATATTCTGTGTTTTCCAGCTATTTTGCAGATCCTTTGTGTTCTCACTCCAAAACAGAGTCTGCAAATTAACTGTATGGCTGCAGGGAGAAGTTGAAGTTTGAGTAGCTGGATTCCGATATAATTTGCTTATTTCACAATGGAGAAATGATACAGTGCTTTGTGTGGAGAGGTGGCAGAAGGGAAGATGCAAGTTACTTTTGCAAAATCACAGGAGCAGCAGTTAGAGAATTTTAAACAGCTTGCCAAAGTTGGATTGAGCCAGCAGTTAGATTTTAATAAGAATATTAAACAATGCAAACCAATAGTCAAGAAAATAAAGCTGTGTTCACTGTTTAGTGGAGGACAGAAATAGTGTTTAGTTGACTCTCTATAAAAAGTCAGTCAGTCCGTTTAACCAAAAATAAACACAATTTAACAAACTGCACTAAAATAGTTCCTACAGAGACATCCACACAATCAAGCACTGGATTTCTGCATCTTTTATAATTTCTAGATACAAAAACTCCAGGAGAAAAGAAAAATTGAACTGTTATTAATTTGTCTGAGTTTAAGTGAACATGAAAGTCTAAGATGCATTAATTCTTAGTATGTTTTAACCTTTTAAATAATCTTTCAGTTTCAATTTATTTGAAATATAGAATTTGAAATCCGAAATAGTGTTGAGCTCTGAATCTGCTGCAACCTGAAACCAGTAATTTGTATTTTTGACAGGAATTAATACTAATATATTGGCCAGTAAGTCTCTACTTCCAACTCCATCTCTTACCACACCCCCCCACCCTACAGTAATGGTGCAGCTGATTAAAACAACATTGATCACATCTGCAATTATGTTACATGATGGATCCTCACCACAGCTCATTTGGTAAAAGATATATCTGATAGACTGCTGTCACCATTGTCTTTCCTGGTAAGGATCTGTAGGGTCTGCTTTGCCTAGTGTGGTGGTAGAGGAAAGCTACTCATCTCACATGAGGAGGCTCTTATCTTAAGTAAGATGTAGTTTGATGTATGATAGAGATCAGGTACACATTACATTGATATGATATACATTTTATTAAGACTATGAGGATCCCTGGAATAATAAATTCAGCTGTTTCAAGATACTAGAATATTCTCCCACCTAAATCCTTGTGACATCATTATATTGAATGGAACTTCATGCAGTATTAACCTTTTCAGAACCAAACACCTTACAAAACATCATCTTTCTCCAAGCTTTTTTCCTCACTATTGACATTGATACATTCATGTACATAATTAGATTTACCATTACCTCATCTAACCTAAGTCTCTGACTTCACAAACCTGGAAGGTCTAGAGGTTACACTAATATTCCAGAATGCATTCTCTTTGGAAGATTAGTGGGTGATTGACTTGAGGACTGTTGCTCTTGATTCTGTTCTTGTGAGGTCTGTAAGTCCATTTAAAATAGGGCAACTTTTTTGTCTTGGGTTCCCTTTGCAGATGATATCTTTCCTGATGATACATGTGTTTGCTTCATTACAATCTCTGAAGGACCTTTAATCTCATGAATTTCCTTCATTGAGGATAACTGATCTGTTGAAACCCATTTTTCTTTTTTGAAGTATCATGAATCAGTGAAATAGGCTTTTTTTTAACCTTTTTTTAACAGTGTCCTCAACCTCTGACACAGGCAATTTTATATGAATACACATATTGATTTGATTTACTTACTGTTGTCACATGTACCATGATACAGTGAGAAGTGTTTTGTGTTCTATATGGGCAGATCGTACCATACAAATTGCATTAGGGTAGCAGAACAGAATGCAGAATACAGTGTTACAGCTGCAGAGAGAGATCAGAATTAATATTTGAGACATCCGTTCAAAAGTCTGATAATAGTGGGGAAGAAGCTGCTTCTGAATCTGTTCCTATATGTATTGTTATAACACGGGGTAAACCCCTCCCCCTACTAATTTAAACCTGCAACACAGAAATGATTTAACTCGTGACGTAATCTGTTAAAACTTGAGAGGCAAAGAACGATTCCCAAAAGTCACTATTCAAAATAAAAATCAACAATTTTATTTTTTTTAAAGTCTAACAGAGAATAATTAATTAACAAATATTTACAACGCTAACCTATCTTTTACTTTCCTCCCTTTACCACTACTGGTCCAATAAAATCCCTGATTAAGATTTACCAAAAAATTCAAATTTCAAAACCAGCCAGCTGTCAAATGTTCTCTTGTATCTTCGTCTGTCTTCTTTTCTTCTTCTTAGGGTTTCTGTTTCACAGGTCATTGCTAGATAAAGGTACCTTTAAGAGAGCTATTCTATGGGCAGTCTGCATATGTTGGTGGCTTAGCAGTTCTCCTTGCTGCTCTTTGCTGCTCTGGTTAACTGTTCCAAAATGTCTGATTTTATACCCCGAAGCATCATTTCATTTTGGTGTTAATATTGTCAAAATACTAAATTCAAACTTGATTCGAGTTTAGTATCTTGGAGCATAATTTAAACTGATTAGCTGAATTTGGATTTGCTTTGTCTCATAGAAACCCAAGTGCTGCTAGCTGTTGGACCAAATGTTACATTGTAAATTTTCTAGTACTCTTTTGTGCATGCTAAGTCTTTCAACTCTCTTAAAGATACAGTATACCTCTACACCTTCATAACAGTATTCAAACTTGTATATTTTCTGCACAATGGAAGAGGGTGGAAGAGAGTACAACAGGGGTGGGAGGTGTCTTTGATTATGTTGGTTGTTTTCCTGAGTCAGCAGGAAGTATAGATGGAGGCTGGTTTGTGTGATGGATTGGGCTGTAATTATGACTGTAGTTTCTTGCAGTCTTAGGAAGAACCTTTGCCATACCATACTGTGATGAATCCAGAAAGGATGCTTCTATGTAACATCTATGAAAATTGGTAACAGTCTTTGTGGACAAGCCAAATTTCCTTAGTTGCCTGAGGAAGTAGAGGTGTTGTTGTGCTGATGCCAGTGGATTGTTATTGATCTTCTCTCCCAGGAACTTACTCTCTTGATCATCTCCACCTCAGCACTATTTTTGCAGACCTCCACTATATTTCCTGAAGTCAATGACCAGCTTCTTCATTTTGCTGACATTGATGGAGAGATTTTTGTCTTTATACTAAATCTCTTTCCTATATTTTGTCTCATTGTTCTTTGTGATCTGACCTACAACAGTGGTGTCGCCAGCAAACTTGTAAATGGAGTTGGGGTGGAATTTGGCCACATGGTCATGAATGTATAAGGAGTACAAGACTATAAGACATAGCAGAAATTAGGTCATTCAGCCCATTAAGTCATCTCCGCTATTCAATCATGGCTGATAAGTTGCTCAACTCCATTCTCCTGCCTTCTCCCCATAACCTTTGATCCCCTTGATACTCAAGAACCTATCTATCTCATTCTTACATATACTCAATGACCTGGCCTCCACAGCCTTCTATGGTAATGAATTCATAGATTCACCACTCTCTGGCTGAACAAGTTTCTCTTCATCTCCATTCTAAAGGGGCTTCCTTTTATTCTAAGGTTGTCTCCTTGGGTCCTAGTCTCCCCTGCTAATGGAACCTCTTCCCAACATCCATTCTATCCAAGGGCTTTCAGTATTCTGTATGGTTCAATTAGATCCCCCCTCATCCTTCTAAACTCCAAAGAGTACACACCCACATGCCTCAAATGTTCCTCATATGTTAAGCCTTTTATTCCTAGGATCATTCTTGTGAATCACCTCTGGACCCATATCAGGGGCACTATATCCTCCCTGAGACATGGGGACCAGAATTGCTCACAATATTCTAAATGTGCTCTACCAGAGCTTTATAAAGCCTCAGAAGTACATCCCTGTTTTTATATTCTAGTCCTTTCAAAATAAATGCCAACATTGCATTTGCCTTCCTAAGTACCGACTCAACCTGCAAGTTAACCTTAATACAATCCTGAACTAGGACTCCCAAGACCCCTTGTACTTCAGATTTCTGCATTTTCTCCCCATTTAGAAAATAGTCTATGTGTTTATTCTTCCTACCGAAGTACATGACTTCACACTTTCACAAGTTGTATTCCATCTGCCACGTCTTTGCCCACTCTTCTGTGTAAATCCTCTGCAACGTTCCTGCCTCCTCAATACAGCCTTTCCCTCCGCCTATCTTTGTATCACCTGCAAACTTAGCCAGAATGCCTTCAGTTCCTTTATCTAGGTCATTAATGTATCAAGTGAAAAGTCCCAACGCCGACTTTTGCAGACACTATTGGTCACTAGCAGCCATCCTGAGATGAATTCTTTTATCCCCATGCTCTGTTTTCTGCCAGACAGCCCTTCTTCTATCTATGCTCATATCTTGCCTATAACACCATGGGCTGTTATCTTACTCAGCAGCCTCCCGTGTGGCATCTTGTCGAAGGCCTTCTAGAAGTCCACATACATAACATCCATTGGCTCTCATTTGTGTAACCTGCTCATTATCTCCTCAAAGAATTCTAACAGATATGTCAGTCATGACCTTCCCTTGATGAAACCATGCTGACTTTGCCTTATTTTAATGTGCACCTCCAAGTATTCAGAAATCTCATCCTTCACAATGGACTCCAAAATCTTACCAATGACTGAGGTGAGGTTAATCATCCTGTAATTTTGCATCTTTTCACTCCTTTTTTAATCATGGGGTAATATTAGTAATTTTCCAGTCCTCTGGGAGCCTCCCTGACTCCAGTGATTCCTGAAAGATCACCACTAACACTTTCACTATCTCTTCAGTTATCTTCTTCAGAGCTCTGAGGTGTATTCCATCTAGTCCAGGTGATTTATCCATCCTCAGACTTTTCAGTTTCTCCAGCACTTGCTCCTTGGTGATGGCCACCATGCTCACCTCTGCCCCCGATTCTCTTGAATTTTTGGGATGTTACTCATGTCTTCCACTGTGAAAACTGATGCAAAGTACTTGTTCAGTTCCCCCACCATTTCTTTGTTCCCCATTACTATTTCTCCAGCATCATTTTCGAGCAGCCCAAAGTTGACTTTCACCTTTCTTTTACCCTTTATAGACCTAAAGATGTTCTTGAAATCTTGTTTTGTATTACTGGCTAGCTTACCCTTATATTTGATTTTCTCTTTCCTTACTTATTTTTAGTTGTCCTTTGTTGGTAGGCTTCCCAATCCCCTGGCTTCCCACTGCCCTTTATATGCTTTCTCTTTCACTTTTATGCTGTCCCTGACTTTGCTTGTTAGCCATGGTTACTTTGTCTTCACTGTACCATGCTTCTTTTTCCTACGGATGAATTTTTGCTGTATTTCTCAAATTACTCCGAGAAACTCCTGCCATTGCAGACTGTTCCACTGTCTTTCCTGCTTGGCTCCTCCCTCATTCCTCTGTAGTTGCCTTTATTCAACTGTAATACCGTTACATCTGATTCCAGCTTCTCCCTCTCAAATTGCAGAGTAAATTCTATCATATTATGCTCACTGCCTCCTAAGGATTCCTTCGCTTTAAGCTCCCTTATCAAGTCTGCCTAATTAAACATCACTAAATCTAGAATTGTCTGTTCCCTAATGGGTTCCACCATAAGCTGCTGCAAAAAGCCATCTTGTAGACATTCTCCAAATCCTTAACTTGTGATCCACTACCAACCTGACTGTTAAGAGGCTGAGTATGCAGCCTTGCAGGGCACCAGTGTTGAGGATTATAGTGGAGGAGGTGATGTTGCCTGTTCTTACTGATTGCGATCTATGGGTCAGGAAGTTGAGGATTCAGTTACAGAATGGGGGAGCCGAGACCTAGGTCTTGGAGTTTAGAGATGAGTTTGTTTAGAATTATGGTGTTAAAGGTGGGGCTGTAGTCAATAGTAGAAGCCTGATGTAGGTATCCTTGTTATCCAGATGTTTCAGGGAAGAGTGTATGACCAGGGAGATGGTATCTGCCACGGACCTGTTACGCCGGTGGGCAAATTGCAAACGATCAAGAAAATTTGGTAGGCTGGAGTTACTGTGAACATTAGAATCAAAAGCATGAGCAGGCCTCTCACGCTTGCTTCTCCATTCAATAAGATCATGGCTGATCTGATTGTCATCTCAAATCCACATTCCTGCACACACTTAAATACCTTTCAAAGCCTTGTTTAACAAGAATCTACCTGTCTCTGTCTTCAAATATTCAAGGACTCTGCTTCCACCACCTTTTCAGAAAGAGATTTCCAAAGACTCACAACCCCCTGGGAGAAAAACAATTCACCTAATCGGTGGTTTATATGATTTTCAAACCGTGACCCCTACTTCTAGATTTTCCAAGAGGAGGAAACACCCTTTCCACTTCTAACTTGTCAAGTGCATTCAGGTTTTTATGTGTTTCAATGAAGTCACTTTGACTCTTCTAAACTACAACAGATCCAAATCTAATGTTTCCTCATAAGACAATCTGCCTATTCCAGGTATTCAACTAGTAAATCTTCTTTGAACTGACTCCAATATACATACATCCTTCCTTCAATTAAGTGACCAACACTGTGCACAGTACTCCAGATGTGGTCTCATCAGTGTCCTGTATAATTGAAGCACTTCCTCCCTACTTATGTATTCAGTTCTTCTCATGACAAACAATAACATTCTACTAACTTCCCTAATTACTTGCTGTGCCTGCATACCAATGTTTTGTGATTGATGCATAAGCATACTCATATCCCACTGCATCTCAGAGCTATGAAGTTTCTCACAATTTAGATAACTTTTTTTATTCATTCTGCCAAAATGAACAACTTAACATTTTCCCACATTATATGCTATTGCCACACCTTTTCACACTCACTTAACCTATTAATATATTTTGTAACCTCCTTGTGCCATCTTGACAACCCACTGTCTTACCTATCTTTGTGTCATCAGCAAATTTGGCAACTGTTCTTTGTCCCTTCCCCTGAAGCATTTGAGCTCCAAGAACCGACTCCTATAGCAAACCACTTGTTACATCTTGCCAACCTCATAAAAACCCATTATGCCTACTCTCTGTTACCAATTAGCCAATCAATCATGTGCTATCTCCACAACATAAGCTTTTATTTTCCGCAGTAACTTTTGGTATGAAACGTTTAAATGCACCTTTAAATGCCTTCTGAAAATCGACATCCATTAGTACTCCTTTAACCAAGGCATGTGTTACTATGTAAAAGAATTCCAGTAGATTTGTCAAATTTAGAATCTCTACAGTGCAGAAAGAAGCCATTTGGACCATTGAGTCTGCACTGACCCTTTGAAGAGCATCCCACCTAGACCTAATGTTTTTTTTAACTATGGCTAGCCCACCTAACTTGCACATCCCTAGACACTACAGGGCAAGTTAGCATGGCCAATCTATCTAACCTGAACACCTTTGGAGTGTGGGAGGAAACCTACACAGACATGAGGAGAAATGTTCAAAATCCATACAGATAGTCACACAAGGCTGGAATCTAACCCAAATCCATTGCACTGTGAGGCAGCTGTACCAACTACAGAGCCACCATGCTGCCTGTAACTCCTGTTCCCTGACTGGGAATAGAATCCAGGCTGCAGCGGTGAAAGCACTGAACCCTAACCACTGGTCCATCACAGAAGGTAGATTTCCTTTTCTTTCCTTTCCACCAGGTTCCCTTTCACAATAATTTGTTGACTCTGCCTTTTACCCAGGAATATAGACCTATTGTAAGATATTTAATAGCTTGTAACATTTACAGTATGTTAGATGTTAAACTAACTGCTCTGTAGATTCCTGCTTTCTGTTTCCTTCTATTTTTGAATAAAGGAGTTCAGTTCACTACCTTCCAATCTAATGAAACTCTCCTTGAATCAAGAAAAGTTTGGAAAATCAAGACCAATGCATCAGCTTTCTCACTAACCACCTCTAATGAGATCCTAGGGTGAAGTCCATCAGGAAAAGGTGAGGACTGCAGATACTGGAGATCAGAGTCGAGAGTGTGGTGCTAGAAAAGCACAGCAGGTCAGGCAGCATCCGAGGAGCAGGAGAATCAACGTTTCAGGCAAAAGCCCATTCCTGATTTTGCCCAAAACATCGATTCTCCTGCTCGCCGGATGCTGACTGACCTGCTGTGTTTTTCCAGTACCACACTCTCGACTCTGAAGTCCATCCGGACCTAGATATTGGTCAGCCTGCAGCTCTAAGCGTTTGTTAAGTATCGCTTCTTTGCTGGTAGTGATTTTCCTGATTTTCTCCTTTCTTCCATTTTCTGATTTATTGCTAATTTTTGGATGTTACTTGTCTCCTGTACAGCGAAGATAGATGCAAAGAACCTATTCAATTCATCTGCCATTACCTTATTTTCCATTATTAATTCACCAGTCTCACATTCTGTGAAGCAAGCACGCACATTATTTTCTTATTTAAATATTTATAGAAGCCCTTACTACTGTTTTATATTTCTGGTTCGCCTTCTCTCGTGCTCTAAATTTTCCGTCTTTATTACATTTTTGGTCATTATTTACTTTTTCAAAAATTCTGTCTGATCAGCTACTGTCTTTACACAATTATCTGCCGTTGCTTTTGCCTATCTTTAGCGTTTATAGTTAACCATGGGATGGTTGGTCCCTTGGGATATTTCTGACTCACTGGAATGTATCTATTCTGAGTGTTCTGAAATAACTCCTTAAATGTCTGCCACAACATCTCAATTGACCTTTCCTTAAACTTAATTTGCCATTTTACTTTAGCCAGCTCAATTTTCGTGCCTTCAGAATTGCCCGTAATTAAATTTTAAAGGACAGCCTTGGGCTCACTCCTCTCAAGTATCATCCTGGTGAAAACATTTGAAATTGCAACTGTAAACAATTGTGAACTTCATTTAATAAGGTGCAAGATAATGGAGACTTCATCTCAGACTTCACTTGCTTTGTATATTATGGAAATATACTCAATTTAAAAGTAAAATGTGAAAAGAGAATTAGTAGAGATGTCTGAGGGGGTCTGGGGCAAGGGTGGTCTGGGAGGACATGATTGAAATGTACTAAGTAATGAAGGCAATACGATAGGGTAGGTAGGAACAAACTTTTCCCCTCAGTAGAGAGGTCAATAATCAGGGGATATATTTTTAAGGCAAGAATCAGGAGGTTTTAGGGAAGTTTCACACATAGGGGTGATGGATATCTGGAACTCACTGCTTAAAACGGCGGTAAAGCTGGAACCCTCATGACATTTAAGAACTATTTCAATGAGCACTTGAAATGCCATAGCAGACAAGGCTGTGGCCCCAAGTGCTAGAAGTTAGATTAGAATAATTAGTTCGATGCTTGACGACGGAACGGACACAAGGTCCGAAGGGCTTTCCCTAAGTTGTAAAAAATGAGTCGTCTTCAGAACTGATTTATTTTGGAACACTGTAAGAATTTGGATGTTAAAGGTGCTTATATAAATGCAATTGATGTATTGAAAACAAAACGTGCTAACATCACAGCAGGTCAGGCAACATTGGTGGAGAACGAGCAAGCTAACATTCTGACTCGAGATGACTCTTCATCCGACCTGATGTGAAGGGGTCAGTATTTATGTAATAGTTAGGAGGGTGGAGTGCTGGGGGAGAAAAAGGTCTTGATCATGCGGATTAAGTGATCAGAATGTGAGAAAGGCAGAACAATGCAGTGTCCAACTGCCAAACTGGAAAGAACAGAGGCCTACTGTAAGGAGAGAGGACATGGTGATAGATAAATGCAACAAGTATAGCTAAAGTAAAACCGAATTTTTCAGTACAGGTTTCAGCATCTCCAGTCATTTGCTCCTAAACTGTGATGTATGCAGCTTTGGCCTCTAGATGGCGCTGTTGCAAGGGGCTGCGAGCCTGTGATGGTGAGGTGGTGTGGCGGCCTGGGCCTGTAGGTGGCGGTGTCGCTGGCGCCGGGCGACCTGGGCCAGTAAGTGGCAGTGTCGTTGGCGCCGGGCGACCTGGGCCTGTAGGTGGCGGGGTCCCTGGCGCCGGGCGGCCTGGGCCTGTAGGTGGCGGTGTCGCTGGCGCTGGCCGGTCTGGGCCTGTAGGTGGCGGTGTCGCTGGCGCCGGGCGGCGTGGGCCTGTAGGTGGCGGTGTCGCTGGCGCCGGGCGGCGTGGGCCTGTAGGTGGCGGTGTCGGTGGCGCCGGGCCATTAGAAGTTAATGTGTGGTCGTGTGTTGAAGTTGGCGGCGTGTTGGTTGTCATGATGGCAGCGTTCGGTGTGTGGAAGTACAGGAATTTAACGGAATTGGAGCCGGAGCAATCAGCGACACTCGGTAGTGACTCTGGGAATATTTCGCGGAGGGGCTGTGAACTTAGATACAGGGAGAGAGGGTTAGAGTCAAAGACCGGAAAGGCAAAAAAATAAGTGAAAACATAGATCTGCATTTGTATAGAATCTTTGATAAGCCCTCAAACCTTTCAGACCACCTTTATTCATGAAATACTTTTAAAAGTAAAATTACTGTCGTGATGTGGGAAACGTGGAAAATGAAAGCTGGCTCGTGTAAGGACAGTAGTTGAAAAGCTTGATAGATATTGAATGCTGGAAATCTGAAAAAAAGAAATCAAAATGTTATAATTCTTTTTTTTGTTTGTGTTTATTCTTTCGTTCTTGCATTTACGCGATGTTTGGCATCTTTTGGACGAACCAACATTTGTCACCCACACCCAATTGCCTTCAGGAAGGTGGTTGAACTACTACCGTGAGAAAGTGAGGAGTGCAGATGCTGGAGATCAGAGCTGAAAATGTGTTGCTGGAAAAGCGCAGCAGGTCAGGCAGCAGCAAAGGAGCAGGAGAATCGACGTTTCGGGCATAAGCCCTTCTTCAGGAATCCTTTTCCAGCAACACATTTTCAGAACTACTACTATGGCCCAGTAACGTTGAAGGGCTTAGTAATAGACATCTAACTCTGTGTGTGTGTGTGAGAGAGAGAGAGAGATGAAGGGGAGCTGGCTGTGGTGTTCCCATGTATTTGCTGCCCTTGTCATTCTTGGTGGTAGAGAGTACTGGCTTGGAAAGTGCTGTCTAAGGAAGCTTGGTGAGTTGTTGTAGTCCGTCTTGGAGATGGTATGTAGCTTCTGCCACTGTATATTAGTGGTGGGGAGAGCTTTGAAGGTGTTAGTTGAGTAGTAACCAAGCTACTTTGTTGCAGGTGGTGCCAAGCTTCTTAAGTGTTGGATCATCAGGTAAGTGGGGATTGTGCCATCACACCCCTGATTTGTGCCATGTAGACCATGGACAGGCTTTGAGGAGTCAAAAGATAAGTTCATTGCTGCAGAATTACCAGCTTCTGACCTGCTCTTGCAGCCACAGTATTAAATAACTTGTCCAGCTCAGCTTGTCATCACTGGTATGCTGCAAGATGTTATTAATGTGGGTCATTTAGCATTATGTACTTATTAGCATTATGATGGAATGGCAATCATTGAAGCAGCTGAAGATGGGTTGGGCTGAGCCTGGGGAATACTTACAATGATATCCTGTGGGATGACATGATTGACCATAGACATAGGAGCGGAAGTAAACCATTGAGCCCATTCAATTAGATCATGGCTAATCTGATAATCCTGAAATCCACTTTCCTGACTATTCTCCACAACTCTTGATTCCCATACTGATTAAGAATCTTTGTCAACCTTGAATATCCTTATGTCCCAACCTCTGCAGCCTCCTCTGGTAAAGAATTCTATGCATTCACTATGCTTTGAGAGAAGAAATATTTCCTCATCTTATTAACCTTTTATACTAAGATTATTCCCTTTGATCCTAGACTTTCCCACAAAGTGAAACAACTTTTCCATATTTCCATTGTCAAGTCCCCTCAGAATATTGTGTATTACATTAAGGTTACCTCTTATTCTTCTAACCTCCATTAAGTACAAGTGCAATCTACTCAAATCTTTCCCTATAATACAGTCTCTTCTTGGCTGTCTTGTGACACAATGTAGTGTCCTATCCATAGACTAAGAGATCCGGGTTCAAGTCCCACTTGTTCCAAAGGTGTGTAATAATATCTGAGTAGATTGATTGATTAAAAAAGAGTTTAAAAAAAACAGTCGCTGCATATCCAGAATCGACCTAGATGCATCCCATCATATGTTCTTTAAAGGATGACTCCAACCAGCTTTAGATTCAGATTAAAGTGGTGCTGGACAAGCACAGCAGTTCAGCCAGCATCCGAGGAGCAGGAAAATCGGCGTTTCGGGCAAAAGCCCTTCATCAGAATTCCTGGTGAAGGGCTTTTGCCCGAAATGTCGATTTTTTTTTTTCTGCTCCTTGGATGTTGCCTGACTTGCTGTGCTTTTCCAGCACCACTGTAATCTTGACTAATCTGCAGCATCCACATCCATCTCCAACCAGTTTTATCCCAGGTCCTGTGACTCTGGTTTAACTAGGGTTCCTTGTTGGTATAATTGATTAAAAATTGCCTTGGTGTCAAGGGTAGTCACTGTCATAGAGTCTAGAGATGTACAGCACCGAAACAGACCCTTCAGTCTGACTCGTCCATGCCGGCCAGATATCCCAACCTAATTTAGTCCCACTTGCTAGCACTCAGCCCAAATCCCTTCAAACCCTTCCGATTCATACACCCATCCAGATGCCTTTGCAATTGTAGTAACCTCCACCACTTCCTCTGGCAGCCCGTTTCACACATACACCACCCTCTGCATGAAAATGATGCCCCTTAGGTCTCTTTTATATCTTTCCCCTCTCACCCTAAACCTATGCCCTCTGGTTCTGGACTCCCCCACCCCACCCTATCCATGCCCCTCATGATTTTATAAACCTCTATGAGGTCGCACCTCAGCCTCCGATGCTCCAGGGAAATCAGCCACAGCCAATTCAACTTCTCTCTATAGCTGAATCCTCCAATCCTGGCAACATCCTTGTAAATCTTTTCTGAACCCTTTCAAGTTTCACAACATCCTTCTGGTAGGAAGGAAACCAGAATTGCATGCGATATTCCAAAAATGGTCTATCCAATGTCCTGTACAGCTGCAACATGACCTCCCAACTCCAGCACTCAATATTCTGACCAATAAAAGAAAGCATACCAAACACCTTCACTATCCTATCTACCTGTGACCTACTTTCAAGGAGCTATGAACCTGCACTCAAAGGTCTCTTTGTTTAGCAACACTCCCTAGGACCTTACCATTAAATGTATAAGTCCTGCCTGACAGTCTTTAGTTCAACTCTTTTGTCCACACTTGGATTCAGGCTGAAATGAGGTAAGGAGCTGCATAGGTCTGACAGAATACCAACTCCACATCAGTGAGCAGAATATTATTGAGTACCTGCTAGGTAGCTGTCAGTGACACCTTTCCTCACTTCACTGATGTTTGAGGATAAGCTGATGGAGTGGCAGTTACCAGATTGGATTTGACCTGCTAGACAGGACAAATGAAGGCGATTTTCCACATTGCTGTGTAAATGATACCGATGTAGTTTTACGAAAGTTGGTTGGCTAGTGGGCGGCTAGTCCTGAAATATAATTCCAGGCTGCAAGTGTTATTACCAGAATGTTGCCCAGGCACTTAGCTCTTGACATCATGGAGAATGAATCAAGTTGGCAGAAAGCTGGCATTTGTAATGCTTGGGACCTCAGGAGGAAGTGAAGATGGATTGTCCACTCAGCACTTCTGGCTGAAATTGAATGCAAATGCATCAACATTGTCTTTTGCACTGGAATCATAGAATCCCCACTGTCTGGGAGACAGGCCATTTCGCCTAACAAGCCCACACCAACCCTCCGAAGAGCATCCCACCCAGACCCATCCCCCTACTATGTCAGTATTTCCCTTGGCTAATGCACCTAACCTACACATCCTTGAACACTATGGGCAATTTAGCATGGGCAATTCACCTAACCTGTACATCTTTGGACTATGGGGGAAACTGGAGCACCCGGCAGAAACACACGCAGATGCGGGGAGAATGTGCATACTTTACATAGTCTCCCCGAGGTTGGATTTGAACTCTGATCCCTAGTGCTGTACAGCAGCAGTGCTGATCACTGAGCCACCGTGGTGCTTTAGAGAATGGCGATGTTTGTGAAGCTGCTTCCTCCTGTGAGATGTTTTATTATCCACCACCATTTATAACTGGTTATGGCAGACTACAGAGCTTAGATCTGATACTGTGATCACTTAGCTCTGTCTATTTCATGCTGCTTGATATGCAAGTACTCCTGTGTTGTAGGGTATCAAGTTAGTACCTCATTAAGTATGCCTGGTGCAGGTTCTGGCATGTTCTCCTGGGCTGTTTATTGTATCAGGGTGATCTCCTGTTCAGTGATAATGGTAGACTGAAGGTTATGTCATGAGAGATCACAGATTTTAGTTTAATACAGTTCAGTTTCTGCTGATGGCCTGCAGTGCCCCACATATGCTGTGTGTTGAGTCCATTTGAAATCTATCCCATTCAGAATGATGGTTGTGCAACACCACACAATGTAAAAACAATGACTGCAGATGCTGAAAACCAAATACTGGATTAGTGGTGCTGGAAGAGCACAGCAGTTCAGGCAGCATCCAACGAGCAGCGATTTCGCTGCTCGTTGGATGCTGCCTGAACTGCTGTGCTCTTCCAGCACCACTAATCCAACACCACACAATGGTGAATATCCTTAATCTGGAGAACATGCGGAGAGAGACCCAATGAGAAGCTAAAAGAGTTAGCCTATCCTATCCTGGCAAGTCCAGTCTTTGGATTGATTGAGTTCAGGGAAAAATAAACAGAATTGTTACAGGAAAAGAGGCACGTGAGAAGGAGCTGACTGGTAAGTAATGTAAATAATTTGACTTTGTACTTTTTAAATTTCCTATTTATAGTAAACAATCTTAAAAATAAGCTTAAGTCATGGCACCTTGGCTGTGTGGTACGACCACATGGCAATTTGTGGTCTCTTCATGTCGCCCAGATGAACACATGCATGAATTGTCTGTCACCAGCTACAGAAGTTTGATCTTTGGGTTTCCAAACTCAAGCAACAGCTGGAGTTGCTGTGTTGTATTTTCAAAGCTGACGACTATAGAGGAACCTTGATAATCCCACCAACATGGGCGGGGAGTATTTTATTTGGATAATTGAATGTCGGATAACACAGTTTAGCTGAAGATCGGGACTTTGCAATCTTGTTTGAATAATCCGAAATTCGGATAATTGAATGCCAGATAATCGAGGTTCCTCTGTATGTGGGTAGCATGTTTAAGGAGGTGGCTACACACAAATGTTTATAGCATGCAGGCAGAAAAATATGATTGCTGTTCACTCTTGGAGTTCCAAGTAGAAATCCCTGGGACTGTCTCACTGACTAACTGTTTTTCTATTTTCAATGCTATTGAGGGCAATCATTACTCAGAGGAATGTAGTAAGAGTCAGGTTTATGGCACCACGAGTGGCTCAGCTGCACAGGTGGAGAGGCAGAAGAGTGATAGCAGATTTGATAGGGGATATGGGCAAATTCCAGAAAATCTCATCGTTTTGATTGTTATTCTTTTGTAAACCCAATCAGTTTCTGAATGTTCTTTGGAGAACAGAATCTGTCATCCCTATGCAGTCTGTCTTACCTGTGACTCTAACCCCAAAGACCTGATTAAATGGGGTTGGGGCAACAAAGTGTTTTGCTAGTATTTCCCACAATCCTAGAACAAAACTGAAAAACTAATAAATCAATATTTTAAGACTAAAGCATATTACTTTTGTTGTGGAAAACAAAAGTTACCAAAATGATTAGGATATACTCTGTGCCACTAATTAAGTTTATAAACATCATTGTCCTATTTTACAGTTCAGTTTTCCAATGGGAAACTCTCAAATTCAGAAAATGTGGAATTTCAGCTGCATAAAAATATACACCGAAATCATCCCCGGAAAAAGCATCAACTAATCTTGGTAAGAGTGAAGCGACAGGTATTCTCATGCAGTTGGTTCCATGATAAAGCTAGCATGGTTGTCCTGATTATGTGGTTTGTTTAATCTATTTTAATAACGTTGCTAGCTCATTGAAATTGTTTCACTTTATTCCTTTTTTATCCCCCTGTAGTCTGCTGAGACGGATAGATTGACCTACGTTGGAAATAATTTTGGACCAAGTGCCCTGAAGTGTAATTCATTGTGCAAGTAAGTTTGTTTCTCTGAATTAGGGGTAAAACTCGATTGAAAGGCAAAGTGTTGAAAAAAGAAACAGGGTTGTTAGCATTTGGGAAGAAATGGGAAAGGTTGTGACGACAATCAAACACTCTTGTCACCTTTTGTACCAATCCACACATTGAATCCTGAGATCAGCTGGAATAAAATTGTCTTCCTTTCAATTTGACCAGCTGCAATGTAAAGTAAGTATAATATCAATGTTAAATGTGAAAAGCAATGAGAGGTCGTGTATGGTATGAACTGCCAGAGGAAATGGTGGAGGCTGGTACAATTGCAGCATTTAAGAGGCATTTGGATGGGTATATGAATAGGAAGGGTTTGGAGGGATATGGGCCGGGTGCTGGCAGGTGGGACTAGATTGGGTTGGGATATCTGGTCGGCATGGATGAGTTGGACCGCAGTGTCTGTTTCCATGCTGGACATCTCTAAGACTCTGTAAGTCAGTAGATATCACTTTTGGATAAGGCAGCTTAGACAAATGGCCATCTTTTATGCCATAAGATACAAAGAATAATTTTTCCCCTGTTTTGGACAAACAGCCTACAAATCACATTTTTTTTTCATTCCAGGCAGCATTGGAATCCAGTGAGCTGCATTTTGCTGGTACAACTTTACTGGTACAAAGTTTGATTGGTGCTAAGCTTTGAAGTGAAAGAGAAAATATGTTCTACTATGGTGTAGAGACATTACTTAGTATTTATGGAATAAGCTGTCCTTGGTAACTTGAGAGAAGAAGGGACACAGAGTGAGACACAAGAAGGAAATATGAGTAGGAAGTGTGTACAAGTATGTGATATGTTATTATGAGAATGTCTTTTGTTCTCATTTAGATGAACAGATCTGCTGTGAGATTGCTCACAGTGGGTTAGGGGATGCAGTTTTATACAACAGTATTGTCAGCCAACCATGACAGGGAAAGTGTGAGATTGTGTGACATGATCATGTACTAGATGTGCCAGTTTTAATATGTATGTTAATATTGGCAGAATTCTGGCAGAACTTTGCTAGTTTTTCTTTCCTATTATAAATACCCAAGATTATCTTTGTTATGTCCATATCAGCCTAAAGTGTTCATTGTATAAATAAAGATGGTGATATTCATAATGAAATATAAAGAAATAAGATATGTGACTTTAAAATGGGCGTTGAAGTGTCTGCCAGCCTTTGTCCATTTATCATTACACTCTAACTACACATCAATTGATAACCCCTTGGGCTGATCCTTTCATTTTGGCTAAGTGCACATTGAGTTACGTTTTCTGGTGGTTTTTTTGCCATGATGCGGAGCCTGTTTCCAAACTCACCTTGTCGACTGCCTCCCTTCTACGGCATTCCACTCATCTGATTCTAGCCCCATTTTACTATGCTGCATCTCCAGAACAACTTGCCATTGCTGAGCTATCCAGAAATTGATTGATATCCCTGTTTTTGGCACCATCTTTAAAAGGTCACCTGAACACGCACACTGTCAGTTCGAAATTGCCTTGCAAAATTCCTGACATTTCCCCCGGGGATGTTCAGTGTCCTTTGTGGGCAGGGACCTGAAGGTCCTGCTGGATGATGTGAACAGGATGAGTACCACCTTCTCCAAGACCAATAGAGGAGGTTACTGTACCTCAATGTGCCGTCCCGGTATGAAGTTGCCACCATGTTGGTATAGTCTGAACTGTCTGAAGAAATGCGTTACAATGGAGGAAAAAGATCAATTATCCTCTCCTCTCTGCCAGTGTAAGTGCTACTGTCTTCTGTCCAATATCTCCCTCACTCTTGATCTCGGTTACTGTAACCCCCTAACACCAAGATTCATTCTGTATCACTTTCCCTGTTGCCTGCAACACTTTCTGTCACCCACCCCAATCCCTGACACAACTAACCATGCGTGCCCTCTGCAATTCCTGTTTCCTTGCTTGGGTTATCTTCCCAGCTGTGCCACACTTTTGTGTCTCTCTTTCCAGGAAATAAACAACCGCTGTAGGCCAGAAAGAGTTAAGATGGGTGGTGGGTTGCCCACATTAAGCTCCTTGCTCTTTGGAGAAAGAGGATCCTGACTCAGTATTCATGCTGTTAGACTGGTATAGGAGACTTGGAGCACCATGATCCCCTGACTGATGTGTCTTTCTGAATTGAGACTTGCTGATAACCATGACAAGCGTCCTGTACTTGTATCTGCGCTAATTGGTGTGGCAATGCAGCATTAATGTGAGTCTGGTATCTCTGATAGATGGGGCAAAACACACAAAATCAAGGCAGGGATGCTGTGAGACTGAGTGAGTGCTAATGCACAAGCAAACATTCCAGAGATGCAGTCTGGCCCAGTCCATGATCTAGACACATATGCATGCAATGCCCTTGATGTGGCATTGCAATGACAGTTCCCAGTACAGCGTGTAAGTGGATCAGAGATGTGCTGTGAGGGTTCTAGAGGCTAACACGTATTGGATGTGAGTGCATGTGGCTGGTGCTCTTGGAGGGTGCCTGAGATATTGATGCTTAGTGTCCAACCTGGAATACCTTTGGAGCAAGTGGAAATCTGAAATTGCCAGGTACTTGCTCTGGCTTCCATGTTGACAACTCTTAAGCTTCCAACGCATTTGGTGTGTTTTATAAGGTAGGAAGCTAAATATCAATGTAGAAAGTTGAACTGTGAATAAGGTGTTTAACAAGCAATCCCTCTTAATTGGCACCTTACCACTGTTTAGCAAGAAACTTGTTTTACCACTTGACAAATGCATAAAGGATGCAGTGAATTACTCCTAGTGTCAAGATTCTTGAGATTTTGCCACCAATCTCACCATTCCCCAAATAATGCGAGCACCTAGATCACTCCATCTCTTGTGGTGCAATGCCTTATAAGATTGCCTATTCTTCAACAAAATAATCTAAGACATGTTCTTAACTTGTTCTTAAGCTTTGAAAGAACAGCTAAACTTGCCAGTAATTTATTTTTGTCTTTATCTTATGCTTTAAATATTAGCAGGATTTTTTAATCTGCAGAGTACACTTTGCAAGCTTATCAGAGTTCTTTCTGACAGACGTTTATGCTGTAATACATCATGCATATAAAAACTGGTCTATGGTCTTTGAGATACACTCCATGCCTATTGCTTTTTGAAATTGTACACTGCCTAATTCTGTGCCATTTAACATTTACAAACGCTTCAAAAGAAAATAACTGACACAGTATCTGCAGCTTCTCACTTGACATATTTGAATTCTTGAACAGTCACTTTAAATTAATTCTATTCACAGTTATGCTACAGCAGTAGAATAATGTCTTATGGTTTAATAAGATAAAGTTTGAGTCATTTGACTTGCTTTGAGAAGTGCCATGGGAAATTCACAACCAGGTGGCACGGTGGCTTAGTGGTTAGCACTGCTGCCTCACAGCGCCAGGGGCATGGGTTCAATTCCTGCCTCAGGTGACTGTCTATGTGGCATTTACACATTCTCTCTGTGTCTGCCTGGGTTTTCTCTGGGTGCTCCAGTTTCCTCCCACACTCCAAAAAGATGTGCAGGTCAGGTCGATGGGCAATTTAGCATGCCAATAGTGTTAGGTGCATGAGTCTGAGCTAAATATAGGGTAGGGGAATGGATTTGGGTGGGTCTTCAGAGAGTCAGTGTGGAGTTGTTGGTCCAAAGGGCCTGTTTCCATACTGTAGGAAATTTAATCTAATCTAATATCGTTGTGGTTCTGTTCGCCGAGCTGGGAATTTGTCTTGCAAACGTTTCGTCCCCTGTCTAGGTGACATCCTCAGTGCTTGGGAGCCTCCTGTGAAGCGCTTCTGTGCTGTTTCCTCTGGCATTTATAGTGGCCTGTCTCTGCCGCTTCCGGTTGTCAGTTCAAGCTGTCCGCTGTAGTGGCCGGTATATTGGGTCCAGGTCGATGTACTTATTGATAGAGTCTGTGGATGAGTGCCATGCCTCTAGGAATTCCCTGGCTGTTCTCTGTTTGGCTTGCCCTATAATGGTAGTGTTGTCCCAGTCGAATTCATGTTGCTTGTGGTCTGTGTGTGTGGCTACTAAGGATAGCTGGTCGTGTCGTTTCGTGACTAGTTGGTGTTCATATGAACACCAACTAGTCACGAAACGACACGACCAGCTATCCTTAGTAGCCACACACACAGACGACAAGCAACATGAATTCGACTGGGACAACACTACCATTATAGGGCAAGCCAAACAGAGAACAGCCAGGGAATTCCTAGAGGCATGGCACTCATCCACAGACTCTATCAATAAGTACATCGACCTGGACCCAATATACCGGCCACTACAGCGGACAGCTTGAACTGACAACCGGAAGCGGCAGAGACAGGCCACTATAAATGCCGGAGGAAACAGCACAGAAGCGCTTCACAGGAGGCTCCCAAGCACTGAGGATGTCACCTAGACAGGGGACGAAACATTTGCAAGACAAATTCCCAGCTCGGCGAACAGAACCACAGCAACGAGCACCCGAGCTACAAATCTTCTCCCAAACTCTAATCTAATATCCTTCACCAGACAATTTATATGTAAAGAACTTGCCCACCTCAGATCTTGAGGATTCGATGTGCTGTTTCTTAATTGCTCTTAGTTTGGGCCCTCTTTCAACTTATATTATTGTAGAACAAGTTTAAAGCTGTTGATGATCCTTTTCCTACTTTATGAAAATTGTTGCTCTTTCATGTATGAATCTTGACTCCTGTGTGATATAGATATTTACTATATGTTATCATTTGGGATTAGGATTTGGATTTTAAATTGAGGTGGATAAGTTTTTGTGAGTTCTGTGAAGGTCATCCTTTTCAAAAGGTCAAAGCTGTTTCTAACAGTGACCTAAATACATAATTTCCAAGAAGGCATGGGACTTCAGTTAAATGCCTGGCCAGTTCATTGTTGAAATGGTTACACTGCTGTATTTATGACAAGAGGATGAAAAGTATATCAGGGTTACCAGTTTAGTTTTGACTTCAGACCAGGAGGTTCATGGCTTCAGTTCAAGAGTACCTGTCACCTTGGGGAAGTGGTTTACATCCAAGTTCTGAGCGCTCTTACAATCTCAGCTAGTGCTACTACTGGTCTGAGATCTGACACAATAGGTCATTTTTTTTAAGTCAATGAGCTAGTCTTTCACTGAAACACAAATTCACAATGCTGTAGATTTAGTTTTAACGGTAAAACAAGTTTTTATTAAAAATAATATAAGATAAAATAAAACAAACCAATCCCTTTACATTATAAGAGAATTTAAGATTTTGAAACACACTGTAAAGTACAATATATCACCGATTTTAACATCATTGCTTTACAGTACTCAAATATCAGAGAGAATCCCTTCTCTAGCTTGACTTAATAGTTGTTTTCAGTTCCTGGTCTTGACAGTTCTAAACTGTCTTCTTTCTTCTAATTTCTACCAAGATGTCTGGGAGCAGAAACCAAAGGGCTTTCCAAACAATGGGTGTTTCCCCTTAGAAGAATTCAGAACTTGTTTTGCTAACTAGAAGTAGCTATAAAACACATTCAGTACAAATAAAACCCATTATGTGCCAGAAGTGTATCTCTCATGCAAGGCTTAAAGAAAAAACATGGTTACAGAAATACTGACAAGTTAATCCATAAACCCCTTCATATACATAGACCAAAACCCACATGCCACTAGTTGAAAAAAATTCTAAAATAAATGATATTAAAATATATGTAAATTATACATCTTCCAACACAGAATGTATGGAAGTTTTCAATCTAGATGAACTCAAAAGCAGTTTTAGATGATCAGAATTGAAAAAGGCTCATGCCAAAAGATCTATAGAGGAATCATAAAATCATCTCAGCAGTCCACAGAAAAGAACTGTGAAGAGTCAGTTAAGTAAGAAATTAGAGTTGTAACAGAAATAATATTGGGTACCTCTGAAAAGATAGTGTTGGTAACCAGGTTTAAACTTTGCCTTACTGTTCAAGATTTTTCTGAGTATCCTGTAATTGTATATAGCTCTATTTTTATTGTGCATCATAAACTTCTGTTGTTAAGAAATACCTGCAGCCTCCTGTGCATATGTTTTGGTAGTTAACTACCATAGTAACCAACTGCAAATCTTAAATATAAAAGCAAGCCAGATTTCACTCTGGGATCTGACTTGGCCACTATTGCCGTTAGCTGGGACGAGAACACCGATTCTCACTTCACATTTGTGTACATGCACTTTCCAGTGAAAGCTGCTGGAGAGTGGTCAAGGTTAGAGAAGTTTCCTTCCCATTCTATGCACTAATGTGGCCAATGTAAGAAGAAAGCATCATCAAATTGTGTTGTTATGAAGAAGAATGAATAGTTTGCGCAAAGCGATGAAGAGAACACCAGTTCTTTGCACTTTGCTTTTTTCTGCCATTTCTTCCACCTAAAGGTCTTTTGCGAATTGTTGAGTTCTGATTGCCTCATCCATTAAAAAAAATACTGAGCATTAACAGGCTTTTAGCTGTGAGGTGAGCTGGGTGTGGGGTATAGGGGGAAAGTGGGGAGAAGATGGTGCGATCACAGTCAACCTTGACCCTGCTGTCATCTGACATCCAAATGCATGTTTTCAGCTGGAATACTAGAGCACGTCACTGGCCATTGTCTTGATGAGGAGATGCTGTGGTTAATTATGTCTCCTCTTCCACATAAACTCAGCTAATCTGCATGCACTGACAAAACTAAGATGTTTGTGATCTGTGCATTGCCTATTGGCATCAGGAACCAATGGTTTTTATTTTGTCTATTCTGGCAATTTAACAAGACTTTTGTTTTGACTTTCAATTTCTGAGATTCAGAAGTACTTTAGCAAAAAGAGACAATAACAAAGTTTAACTGTATAATGTGGTTTACCCCTTTGCTGTATACTTTTCAGAGGCATAGATAATTTGTCTCTTTGTAACATTTTGATTGGACTTTGAGCCTGTTCAGAGGCAGCTGAAAAATGTTATAACATTGCTAAGACTATGAAGTCTTTAAATGATGTGTAGGTTAATATTGGAAATTTGCAAAAATGCAAACGATTGGGAAGTTACTGAATAAAAGTGACAAAAAATTTTCTTTTAAGGAATGTGTTTTGTTCATTTCAGGTACTTTGTTGGTGTACTAAATAAAAGAACTGGGAAGATGGAGGTGTATGATGCACAGCTTTTCAACATGCAGCCCTTCTTTCCTGGTATGTTATTCTGTACATAGAACTTGATGACCTTGTGAGCACTATTTGATTTGGATAAGCCAGGTTCTTTAGCATCAGGAGTTGGACTTATGTGATACAGTTAATTGAAAAGCAATCAGATGCATTCCAGAAGAATTGTCGGTCAAAAATGATCACTGATTCAGAGAATGACCTACTAGATGGGATGACTAAAAGCACTGAGGTACTCTATCCCCATTGCTGACTGTTTCTGGAATTGCAACAGTTCAGAAACAACAAATTGCATTCTCTGTAACTCAGCAAATCAAAAGTGTCATTATGTTGTAAAATATCTGAAGGCATTCCAAAAGCATGATCAAAATATTGTGCTGGGCCGAAGAACGAGATGGCAGAATGGGTGACTAACATTTTGGCCGAAGAGATGGACTTTAAAGAGATTGGAATGGAATTTGAGGGTGGGACCTAGTTGGTTCAGTGTGTGGTTGATAATGATAGAAAAAGGATAGTGAAATGCACAAAAAAGCAGGATCATTTGAAGAACGTGTGGATAATCGAGAAGCTGCGTCAGTTAGAAAATTCAGCAGGGATGAGGAAATGGAAGTTTAATTATAAATTAAGTATTTTAAGATGTTGGAGAACAGAGCCAGGCTTGGAGTCCTCCACGCCTGTTACTTCTATCTTCAAGGCCCATGTTAGGCATTTTATGATGTTTGAGTGAAGTGATAAGGCAAATATAATTACACGTTATTTTTATTTTTCTGGGTTTGTTGAAAAATGCCTGTAATTGCTTTTATTGTAGTTCGATAAGGACATAGAATGCCATCACCTGTGAAGTGTTGAGTTTCAGAACTGGTTGTCTAGTTTATTTTAAGAATGATTTGAAATGTCCACTTATGAATTGGAGCAGTGTGTTGATGCTCGTGTCATCTCCTCAGATGAATCTGCCATTGAAGGAGATACCAGTGAAAAAGGCACTTCTTACAGGGAGAAGGTAATTAATCTTTTTATAGCATTTGACAAAGATTGCAATTATGGATGCACTACAGCTGCTTGCCAGGGCTTCAGGAGCAGCATTTTCCAAACCTGTGACCTCTGCCACAGAGGGACAGGGGCAGAAGGTACATGAGGAGGCAGTTAAATCTGTTGGGTCTCTCAATGAGGGGATTTTCCAAGAGGAGAGCTTGAGTAGACTAAGCCTATGTTCCCTGGCTTTTAGAAGAACGAGTGATAAAGTCATAGAGATGTACAGCACGGGAACAGAGGGCTCCTGCCCAAAACATCGATTTTCCTGCTCCTTGGATGCTGCCTGACCTGCTGTGCATTTCCAGCACTACTCTAATCTCCAGCATCTGCAGTCCTCACTTTCGCCTGGTATTGTCATTCTGTCATCCTTCACTTTGTGCTTTTAGTGGAATAATTGTTCAGGTTTATCTTGACACTGGTGATGCTGCAACCCTCAGCTGAGTATGTGGAGCTTTCTTTTATAAATTTACTAAATCTAGCATTCATCTCCTGTGAATTGGTTTGTGTTTACTTTTCCATATGGCAAGCAAGGACTAATGGAATTTGCTCAACTATTGGCAAACCAGTGGGACTAAGTGGAAAGTACAGAACGTAACTATTGCTAAAAAGTTGCTACATCTGCATGCCAATGACAGGCCCAATCAATACACTCCTCTCGAGCTTTATAAATTTTATCAAGTCTAGACCAGATGCCTGCAAGACATAAAGTTTCTCCTTTTAGCAATGTTTTTAAAATCTGAAACTTTCAAAGCCTTTATCAGCAATTAGAATATTGTGTACAGTTTTTGTTAACCTGTCTGTGCAGGCCTGTGAATGCGAGGGAAGAAATTATCCAAAGTGATGTTTTGCTATTAAAATATATTAACTGTTTACTGTTGATTCCGTAGGTGAATTCCCTCATTGAGGCGTTTGGCACAAAGAAACAAAAACGTGCCCTAAGCTCTCGCAGACTGAATCAGGTTGGGAATGAGACTTTACAGATAGCTGTAGCCAAAGCAGCAGAAAATATAATTGAAAAGAAAGGAATCACAGGTAAAGGAACTCCTCTGTGACTATTTAAGATCAAACAATCTACCTTCACAAAATAACTTTATATTACAGCAACCTGAATTGTTGATCTGCGGGAGCGTGCAAGAGGAGGGGCACTAATGTATAATAACTATTTTGTCAAGATATGTGAATAAGTCATATGCAAATCTCAAAGCTATCCCTTGTGAAGATTTGTCAGTGCTAAGCTTTTATTATTAGAATTAGAATCTCTACAGTATGGAAACACGCCCTTCGGCCCAGCAATTCCACACCAACCCTCTGAAGAGTACCCACCCAGACCCATTCCCCTATCACTTGGCATTTCCCCCAGACAAATGCACCTAACCTACACTGCCCTGAACACTATGGGCAATTTAGCATGACCAGTTCACCTAACCTGCACATCTTTGGACTGTGGGAGGAAACCGGAGCACCCAGAGGAAACCCACACAGACACTGGGAGAATGTGCAAACTCCACATAGACAGTCGCCCGAGGCTGGAATTGAACCAGGGTCCCTAGCGCTGTAAGGCAGCAGTGCTAACCACTGAGCCACTATGCCACTCCTGCAGTGTATAGGTATAGGAGATAAATGTGCTCCACTCACCAACTGACACTATTAATACTTTTGGCTATTATTTTGGGCATTGAGAATTACCAGTCTTAGCAATCATGAGAGGGAGAGTGCAACTGCCCAGTCATGTTATAGAGGTTTATAAAATTATGAGGGGCATGGATAGGTTAAATAGACAAGGTCTTTTCCCTGGGGTGGGGGTGTCCAGAACAAGACTGGACATAGGTTTAGGGTGAGAGGGGAAAAATTTAAAAGTGACCTAAGAGGAAATATTTTCACACAAGAGAGTGGTGCGCGTATGGAATGAGCTGCCAAAGGAAGTGGTGGTGGCTAGTACAATTACAAAGTTTAAAAGTTAAAAATCACACAACACCAGGTTATAGTCCAACAGGTTTAATTGGAAACACTAGCTTTCGGAGTGCTGCTCCTTCGTCAGGCAGTTGACACAACGACCTGATGAAGGAGCAGTGCTCCAAAAGCTAGTGTGCTTCCAATTAAACCTGTTGGACTATAACCTGGTGTTGTGTGATTTCTAACTTTGTACACCCCGGTCCAACACCGGCATCTCCAGATTTAAAAGGCATCTGGATGCGTTTAGGAAGGGTTTCGAGGGTTATGAGCCAAATTCTGGCAAATGGGACTACATTAAATTAGGATATCTGGTCAGTGTGGATGATTTAGACCGAAGGGTCTGTTTCCATGCTGTACATCTCTGTGACTCCATATTTATGACAACTATTAAGATCCAGGTCAATTAAGTTTGGATCTTCACAGTTCTGGAGACTTCTGTAGATCATGAATGTTGTGCAACCTCGGGTCTCTGTTTAGTTTTAACCCCCATTGTAACATGCCTTTGAGCTGGAATTATTTTTTGGAATTCCCAATTTTGCCTTCAGCTAAGGCATGCAATTTAATCATGAATGTGAAACTTACAAGATGCAAATTTAAAAAAGGTAGTTTTAAATGATATGTTCCAGGGAGTGTAATGGTTTACACCTTCGATATGTGGTTTGCAAGAAATTGACTCTTCAGTAACCAGTTTACTATGATTGGAGTTCATAGAAGACTGTTCACTTATCCATCCGTGTCAAAGAAGGAAGGTGCAGGGTATGTTAGAAAAGACTTTATGGAAGCTGCTACAAAATGTTTGGGGCATTGGAAAGTTCAGATTAGCAAAATGAAAATTATTGAGGTTCAAAAGTTCTTTTGAGTATTGTTCTCATTGGACCAGTAGGTGGACGAACCTTAGAATCACAGAACCCCAAAAGTATGGAAGCATGGGATTCGGCCCATTAATTCCACACCTTCCGAAGATCATCCAACCCAGATCCATACCCCCTCTACCCTATTCCTGTAACCCTGCATTTCCCATGGCTAATGCACTTAACCTGCACATCTTTGGACTGACAGAGAAAACAAACGCAGACATAGGGATAATGCGCAAACTCCACATGGGCAGTCACCCGAGGCTGGAATCGAAACTGGCTCCCTGACACGGAGGCAGCAGTACCATCTACTGAGCCACCATCTTCATAAAAAATTCAAAATAATGCATGTGATGGATATAGTCAGGTTGTTTAACTTCAGTTTTGGAAGGTTAGAGGATACAAGTTCCAGAGAAGCTGGAAGGTATTTCTTTGTCATGTTTTAGGCTCATTGAATAACATTTCATTTCATTCTCAAGATTAGAAGATTGAGAATCTGAAATATTCTGGAAACCGCTTCAGTCTTGAGATTGTGGGGTTAGTATTATTTAACTGGGGAGAAATTGCAGAAAGCTGAAACACAAAGGGACTTGTACACAAAACACAGAAAACTGGCTCACAGGTGCAGCAGGTAATCAGGAAGGATAATGGAATTTTGCCCCTTATTTAAAGGGGGTTGGAGTCTCAGAATAAGAAAATTTTAATGTAACTGTGCAAGGTGCTGGTGAGACCATGTCTGGAGTACTTAAGCAGTTTTGATCCCCTGGTTTAAGGGAAGATTTTATTTCACTGGACACAGTTTAGAAAAGGTTTGCTAAGATGATTAGTAAATGTTGAGGGATTGCCTTCTGAGTAAAGGTTAAACCAGTTGGTACTGTACTCATTGGAATTTAGAAGAACAAGAGGCAGTTTTATTGAAACATAGGATTCTTAAGGGCTTGACAGGGTAAATGCCAAGAGGATGGTTCCTCATGGGAGACCCTAGGACTAGAGGGCATAGTGTCAGAATTTAAAACTGAGATGAGGAGGAATTTTTTTTCTCAGAGTTGTGAGAGTCTTTGGAACTCCTTCCCACAGAGAGCTGTGGGGGCAGAGTCCTTGGGAATATTTATGGATGGGATAGATTCTTGATCACTAGGGAAATCCAGTGTTATGGGAAAGGGCAGTAGAATGGTTGAGAGGAATGTCAGATCAGCCATGATCTATTCCTATTTTTTATAAATTATTATAAGTGCATAGGGAATAGCTGCATGGCATTTAGCATAGTTTGCTAATCAGTACTGTCATCTTTGAGCTTCTGTTTAATCTCCTGTACTCTGTGTGCCTTGATTCCCTAAGAAGCTAAAACATCTCTATCTCAGGGATAGACAATTCCAAAGCTTCACAATCTTATTACTGCAGAAATTCCTCTTATCTCCTAATAACTGAACCTTTATCCTGAAACTGTGTCCCATTAATATAGATTTCCAATCCAAGAGAAAAATAACCTCTCATCTTGAAAGCAGTCAATATGTAGACAGTTTGAAAACTTTCTGCCTTTGTTGCTGACAGCGTTGTATACCATACAACTTTGAGGATAAACCTAATTTGCTGTCTTCCACTAATTTCAGTTCCTCTTGATTTGCTGACATTATCAGATCCCCAAGTTCTGATCAATGATTTAGCACTCATAAGGAAGCTGCACTCAGAACGGTTCTTTCCAAATATCCAGGTCAACAAAATCAAATCAGTCAAATTAAGCAACAAATAACAGGGCTAGAGTTTGGACACCCCTGATGGAGATGAAAGATTAAATTGATGTCTTAAGAGATAGGTTTTCTCCTCTTAGACATTTTACACTACCTCCTACGGTGTCAAATTCTAGAATCCCCACAGTGTGGAAACAGGCCCTTCGGCCCAGTAAGTCCACACTGACCCTCCAAAGAGTAACCCACCCAGACCCATTCCCCTACCCTATATTTACTCCTGTCTAATGCACCTAACCTACACCTCCCTGAACACTATGGGCAATTTAGTTTGGCCAATTCATCTAGACACATCTTTGGACTCTGGGAGGAAATCAGAGCACCCGGAGGAAACCCACACAGACACTGGGAGAATGTTCGAACTCCACACAGTCGCCAGAGGCTGGAATTGAACCTGGGTCCCTGGCGGTCCCTCAGTGGTAACCACTGAGCCACCCTTTTAATATAAGTAAATTTAAAACTGCTCACAATTTAACCCATATGAATGGCCTTTTCTCATTTGTATTTGTTCTTTCCTTCTCAATGGTCAAATGATGTAAGGCAACAGGGTGAGACAGCGTTCTGTTGCACCTTGGCAAGTGTTAACAGTGCAAAGGTGACACTAGCAACATTCCATAATTAGTCTCAGTCTCGGCGGTACCTTTTCAGTGGTATAGGTCAGATATCCTTTATTTGAGAACCTCTGGACCAATTGCGAATCAGAATTGGATAATTTCGGTTTTGGGATAAAAGATAGTCGGTGCTTACTCAGGGTAATGTTTTCATCAAGCTACATTGAAAACATGTGACATGATGGATTATGGATTTTAACAGAATCTAATGTTTGCTTAGAAATACCTTTCTGACATGTTTATTGGAAAAATAAAACCATTTTTTGCACTGAAAAGCATCAAAATCCAAAACTAAGGTAGGCACTGTGAACAGTGTTGCTAAACAGCTGAATTTGATAGACTTCAGGTCAGAGCTAGTTGAGGCACTTTACTAAAATTTCAGAATTGAAAGAAAGTGACTCAGTGACACCCACACTGACCCTGGTCAGTTTCCAGGGGTATCAATTTATTTATTTGAAGGCTCCCAACAGAATTTGGGTAAATTTTCTTAGAGAGATGAACAGGCCAGAGCTGGTTGACATGGTTTGAATGGGTTTCAGATCACACATTTCCTGTGCAAATTAGCAAGAGGGTGCATTCAAAACATATTTTGGGGTTTAGGTCATTTCAGTTTCCGGATGTACGGTTAATGATACCTATTCTGCATCAGCTTAAATGACCAAGCCTCACTGCACCCAACTTATGATAAAAAAAATAGAACTAGGGATAGATCTTTAGTAATTAAACAATATTTGAACTCCATTTACCTAACACAATCTTTCAACTTTGAAAATTGACCCCACTCTATTGGAATAGTTTCAGATTTTCACTATCCTTGTATAGAGTCATACAGCATGGAAATCGACCCTTCAGTCCAATTAGTCCACACCAAACATGTTCCCAAGCTAAACTGGTTCCACTTGCCTGCATTTGGCCCATATCCCTCCAAACCTTTCCTATTCGTGTACCTATCCAAATGTCTTTTAAGTGTTGTAACTGTACCTGTATCCACCACTTTCTCTAGCATTTCATTCCACACTCACAGTAAAAACAATTTGCCCCTCATGTCCTTTTTAAAACTTTCTCCTCTCTCACCTTAAAGATATGCCCCTAGTTTTGAACTCCCTCACTGTAGGGAAAAGGCTCTTGCTTTTCATCTCAATTCTGCCCCTCATGATTTTATAAACCTCTTTCAGGTCATCCCTCAACCTCCTACACTCCAGTGAAAAAAAGTTGAAAGTACTTACTGAGTCTGCTCCTAAATGGCCTAACTCTGATTTTAAATGATGCCTTCTTATTCTGAATTCCTTCATTAGAGGAAATAATTCCTCAGTACCTACCTTATTGAATCCTTTTAGTCATACTGAACCTGACGAGATCACGCCTCAACCTTCTTAACCCAACAGAATATAAGCTTATTCTCATAATTGAGATCTTTTTGAAGTCATGTTATTATTCTGATGAATTGGGACTCTCTCTCTTTCAAGATGATTGGGTTTTTTTTTCAGAAATTTGGTGCCCAAAACTAAGCACAAGAATCTAGAGGGACTCTGACATACTCTTCGAGGAGATTGCCAACAAGCTACTTTTTCATTAAGGTCACGAACTTAGTTAAGTTCAGTACTGTAGCTGTGTTCTGCTAGACTGACATCACAGAGATCATGCCAATTCCATTTTAGCAAGTTATGATCTTGAACTTAGTTATTGGTTCGAGCAAGAAAGATGTTAAAATCCCAAATGCTTTGCTAATTTTTATCGGGAACGTAACCAAGATTACGATATTTGTTTGAGAAAGCAATAAGTGGTTGCTATCCATTTCTAGAAAACCATTTAAATAAATATGACCTATTTATTTTACAAAGGCAAGGTGAAGACTCCACTGGATGATTAACTAGTTGCAGTCTTATAGAATCCTATTATTTGGCATCGTATTTGTAAGGAAACAGCTGCATCTTCTCTGCTTTCGTCTGTTATTATGGAATGTATTGGAATACTGTTTTACAATATACATGTGATATTATTTTTAACATTTGGTTTTCACGAAGCTATAACTAGTGAGGCGACACAGTTCGAGTCTCAGGACAAGCCAGACTTCCTTCCACCTTGTCATGCTGATGCGGATAAGCCTGAAGATGTTTACAAGTTTGAGGACCGTATCCTTTATTTACTGCAAGTTGAGCTTTGCTATTCACGGGTAGAGTAACGGCTCTCCAGAAGCAGTTCAGTTTGTCTTTTACATACAAAGTTTGTAAGGTTACTATTCTGTAGTGCATGCTGTTAGAGAGAAGGTTTTAATGTTGTTGTGGTTCTGTTCGCCGAGCTGGGAATTTGTCTTGCAAACGTTTCGTCCCCTGTCTAGGTGACATCCTCAGTGCTTGGGAGCCTCCTGTGAAGCGCTTCTGTGCTGTTTTCTCCGGCATTTATAGTGGCCTGTCTCTGCCGCTTCCGGTTGTCAGTTCGAGCTGTCCACTGTAGTGGCCGGTATATTGGGTCCAGGTCGATGTGTTTGTTGATAGAGTCTGTGGATGAATGCCATGCCTCTAGGAATTCCCTGGCTGTTCTCTGTTTGGCTTGCCCTATAATGGTAGTGTTGTCCCAGTAGAATTCATGTTGCTTGTGGTCTGTGTGTGTGGCTACTAAGGATAGCTGGTCGTGTCGTTTCATGGCTAGTTGGTGTTCGTGTATACGGATCGTTAACTGTCTTCCTGTTTGTCCGATGTAGTGTTTTCTGCAGTCCTTGCATGGGATTTTGTACACTACATTAGTGTACACTACACTGAAATTAAAACCTTCTCAAAGTTTGGTAGAAGATTTGAAGAGATTAGTACATTAGTACACTACATTAGTGTAGTGTACTAATGTACTAATCTCTTCAAATCTTCTACCAAACTTTGAGAAGGTTTTAATTTCAGTGGTATGGAGAAAGGGGAGTGACAAGAATATTCAAAGGTATTTACAGCACAGAAACAGTCAGTCTTGAGTCAGTGTGTCTCGACATAATGTTTATGCTATATATGACCCTCTTCCCACCTATCTTTATCTAACCCCATCAATAATTCCATCTGTTCCTTGTTACTCAAATTGCTTATCTAATTTCCCCTGAAATGTAAAGAAGTTCTTTGCCTCAGCTGTTCCTTGTGTTAGTGCACTCCTCAGTCCTACTTCCTAGGTAAAGATATTTCTCCCAACTTGATTTACGAGAGATTATCTTAAACTCGCTTGTCTTGTTCCATCCTTCAAGTGGATACATGAACTCAGCAAAACCTGTTTCGAAAACAAAGTGCAGCAAATGCTGGAAATCTGAAATAAAATCACAAAATCCTGAAAAGTAGGTCTGGCAGCATTCGTGGAGAGAGTAACAGAATTTTTTTTCTTTGAGAAATGCCGTAACAGTTCCTAAACTAGTGTTACATTGCAAACTTTTAAAAAGTAGTAAATTCATTCATTTGGTCTCCAGGAGTCAGGAAAGATCCCCCACCCCCACCCCCACCCACTACCCCCACCCCCACCCACTACCCCACCCCCCACCCACTACCCCCACCCCCCCCAGCCCACCCACCACCCACTTCCCCCACCCACTTACCCCACCCACCCACTACCCCCCACCCACTACCCCCCACCCACTACCCCCCACCCACTACCCCCCACCCACTACCCACTTCCCCCACCCACCCACTACCCCCACCCACTACCCCCACCCACTACCCCCACCCACTATCTCCACCCAACCACTACCCCCCACCCACTACCCCCACCCCCCCCCACCCCCTACCCCCACCCCCTACCCCCACCCCCCCCCACCCCCTACCCCCACCCCCTACCCTCACCCCCCTCACCCACTACCCCCACCCCCTACCCCCACTATCCCCACCACCCACTACCCCCACCCACTACCCCCACCCACTACCCACTACCCCCACCCACTACCCCCACCCCCACCCCTACCCCCACCCCTACCCCCACCCCTACCCCCACCCCTACCCCCACCCCCAGAATCAGTGATGGAAGTGGGCGGATGGCAACACCAGTAATTTAGAAGGCCCACCTGTGTTTACTGTGACATTACTGCCTAGCATTGCTGCCTCACAGCACCAGGGACCCGGGTTCAATTCCTGCCTCGAGTGACTTGTCTGTGTGGAATTTGCATATTCTCCCCATGTCTGTGTGTGTTTCCTCTGGGTGCTCCAGTTTCCTCTCACAATCCAAAGATGTGCAGGTTAGGTGAATTGGCCAAGCTAAATTGTCCATAGTGTTGGGTGCATTAGTTAAGGGTAAATATAGGGTAGGGGAATGGGACTGGGTGGGTTACTCTTTGGAGGGTCGGTGTGGACTTGTTGGGCCAAAGGGCCTGTTTCCATACTGTAGGAATCTAATCTAATCTAATCTTATTTGGACTGTTAACACTCAGTCTTCAGTACCTCTGAGGTCCGTCTATATCACCTGTTGTTCCAATGCTCACTTACCTAGTGTCCCACTAGATACAGAATCAATGAACCATATAAATAATACTGGCAAGTCTTTGAAACAAATTAAACAAAATCAGCCTTTCAAAATTCACTTTGAAAAAACATCTCCCTCGGATTGTCATTCAAGCATGCAATGAAATTCCCATTGAAAACACCTGCAATCCACTTGACATCTAATCTTGTCCAAATTAACAGACTTTGTAAAACTATTTCAAAGAAAAATAAACTTATTACAACATCATCGCCATCAAACATATAAAGCTAGCAGTCTCCTTCAATGTTTGTAAATAATCCACAGGGTTCAGGGCATTTCAGACAAAGTTTGAGACACCTAGGACACAATGACCTTCAGAAACTGTTGGAAAATCATAATCATAAAGGTTTTTGAAGTAAAGTTGATCAATATTGGAAAAGGAGAGAACTTAAAAAGACAGAGAAATTGAACTAACAATGGCTAATGGGTGCAGTGGATGCAATGTCTGAATCATCTTGTAAGGACATATGAAATAGGACTTGATAGAGGCTGTATGATCCTCAAGCCTACTACGTCATTTAATAAGTTCAAGGCTGGTCTTTAAAAGTGCAAAGTATTGTAAAATTCTAAGATTGTGATATTGTGACCTTCCCTCCGTCAGAGGCCAGAAGTGGGACTTCCACCAATGATGGTGCAGTGTTCAACTCCTCAGATTCTGAAGCAGTCCATTTTCAAATGCAACAAGATGTGGACAATATCCAGCTTTAACCATCACCAATAAGACAACCTAACTACCACTCCTTGACATTCAATGGTGTTAACATTATTGACTCCCCCCACTATTAACATCCTTGGGGTTACCATTGACCAGAAACTGATTTGTCATGTAAACACACTGGCTTCAAGAGCAGGTCAGAGGTTAGGAATGCTGCAGTGAGTAACTCCCTCTTGGCTCCCCCAAGCCTATCCATCTAAAAGGCACAAATGAGGGTGTGTTGGAATACTCACCACTTGTCTGGAAAGGTATATCACCAATGACACTCAGGAAGATTGATAGCATCCAGGCCAAAGCAACACACTTGTTTGGCACTACATCCACAAACATCCACCCCCTCCCATCACCGAGGCTCAGTGCACACTGCTGTTACTGTCTACAAGATGCACTGCAGAAAAGAAATCACCCAATGATCCTTAGACAGCACCTTCAAAACCCACAACCACTTCCATCTCTTAGGACAAGGGCAGCAGATACTTGGTAACATCACCTGCAAGTTTGCCTCCATACTGGGTCAAGATATTGGAAGTCCCTCCCTAATGGTATTGTGGGTTAACTTACAGCAGGTGGTTAGCCGTGGTTCAAGAAGGCAGTTCACCACCACATCCTCAAGGGCAACTGGGACAGGCAATAAATGCTGGCCAGCTAGGAATGTCCACATTCCGCAGATCAATCAGAGAAAAATGCCAGTCACCATCTTGACTTGGAAATATATCACTGTTCCTTCACTGTCACTGGGTCAAAATCCTGAAACTCCCTAATGGCATTGTCTGTCAACATATAGCACATGGACTGTAGGGTTTCAAGAAGGCAGCTCACCACCATCTCTATAAGGGCAGTTAGGGATGGTCAATAAATGCTGGAGAGCCAGTGAATCGCATGAATGAATTTTTTAAAAAAGTCAAATGACAGGAAAATCTTGATGGTGACTCTTTCTTTAAGAGATGACAACCACTTGGTCTAATTACAATTCTAGCACTATGGTATTATGGCAGATGATCAAAATAATTAGGTAATTGCAACTCGTGTCAAATGTCTTAAAATTGTCGATCATTTTCACCTGTGGACATCTCCTTAACTAAGCACAAGTCATCTCGTCTACTGAATATCAAGCAATTGAAGCACATAGTGAACTACCGAAGATTAGTGCTGCAGAAGAAATTAGCAAATTAGCACAAACTGGCAAGTAAGTTTAGTGGATAATATGTTGGTATGAGGTTGTCAGCCACAATAATTACCATAATTGTTAAATTTCTGATGCCTTTCATATAAATTCCTGTTCTGAAGAGTATATTTTACAGAAAAAAATCTGTACTGCTTACATTTCATAACAGCTGTTAATCATCATTTGCTACTGTTATGAAGATGTGGGTGTACTGTACCTGTAAGTAAGTTAAAAGCTAGCAGAACTACTAGACAGCACCAAGTGTTCTGAACAAAATATAATATAACATGTGGCCAGCAGCTAATGTAGCTGGTTGCCTGGAGACAAAAACAAATTTGAATAAGGCCAATCAATTTAAATTATACCCAGAAAAAAACAAACTCCAATCATTTGAATTGAGTATATTGACAATATTAAAAACCAGTGACATAATCCGATGCTTTGGCGGTATAAGACCGGGGAAAAAATGAACAATTGAGTGAGAACTGCCAGAAAAGCAATGGATGTAGGCTGCTAGTAAAAACTCTGAGAGGTACCTGTCTAGAGAATGAATTTGCACAGAGAAAAACATCGACACTGACCTGGAAAGCAGCTCTCCAGAGGAAGATATAAAGATTTGACTGCTGGCTGATTTTGAAATTTGAATTTTTCAGTAAATCTTTATCGGGTGTTTTATCAGACCAGTATTATAGAAGGAAAAATATAAGGCAGGTTAGAAGGAGTTGTAAATAGTTGTTAGTTAATTATTCTCTGTTATACTTTAAGAAATAAAGTTGTTAATTTTTACTTTATTTAGTTCTTGGCCTCTCAAATTTTCACAGATTACTGCACGGGATAAATCTTTTCTGTGTTGCTTGTTTAAATTAAGCAGGAGAGTTTACCCTGTGATGTAACACGACATAATGTTACAATTTTTAAACACACTAAAGAAATGCTGTTTGGTCTAGCAGAAGATGAAGCTTAATATTTAAGCATGATTTATTGTTCTTTACTTTTAGCTATTCCTTCTTTGTCCTGGAATCACTGAAGTCCTTACCTCAGGATGAGAACAGTCGTGGTCATATGTGTTACTGCCTACATTACTTACAGATTCTGATCAGATTACACAATTTAAGAGACCGTGAATTAAAGCAGAAAGGTAAAATTTATTTGTCGTCTGTTTTTATACTGTAGATGGACGTGTACATTAATTCAGTTCCAAGAATTACACTTGGGAGTACTGAGAGCTTTAACATTATTTGTGCAAAGCTTGCCTAGCATAAAAGTATGAAGTTGGGCCACTGTTTAAATTTGTGACCTTGGACGAAGTCAGTCAGGATCAGGAATCCACAGATTTGGAACTTTCATACTTCACCTATTTATTCAGTTGAACTTTGAGTCTTCAAATTAAAAATATATGTGGGCCATATACTTTTTTGAAGATAGTATATCCAATTTAATTTCCAGTAGGTTTCACTGTCACAAAATCTCCTCCCGATTATTGATTAGTATTAAACAAAAACAATTGTTGTTTTGTAAAATCGCCCAATGACAGTATGGTTGCTGTACTACATCAACTTACAGTTAAAGTACATGAGCTAAACAACAGTTCTTCGGGTAACAATAACTAAATGGGTCATGAGGTATATTTATTATTTTGGAATTTTTTGCTCAGTTATTTAACTTAGCTGGTGCACCCAATATTACAAAGGTAAGCACTTAACTGCAGTAGAAATAGAATGATTCTGTTTTACTCAGAATAAATAGAAATAGGATTAGACTACTTGGCCCATTGAGCCTGCTCTGCCAGTCAGTGAGATTGTGGCTGATTTGACTGACCTTAACTCCACCTTTCTGCACATCCCCCATTACCCTTGATTCCTTTGTGTATCAAAAATCGATCTAATCCAGTCTTGAATATGTTCAATGATCCCAGTTTCACTCCTTGATGTTAAAGAGCATTCCAAAGATTAAATATTCCTAAGAAGGAATTCCTACTTATCTCTGTCTTAAACAGGTGATCCACTTATTTTTAAATGCTCCCCTCATTCTACATTACCCAAAATAGGGAAGATCCCTCAGGATGTTGTATGTTTCAATAAGATCTCCTCTCATTGTTCTAACCTCCATTGAGTATAGTCCCAACCTGCTCAATCTTTTCTCAAACCCCTTTATCTCAGGACTCAACCTGGTGCACTATTTCTGAGCAGCATACAATGCAAGTAATACGTCTCCTTAAGTATGGTGACCATAACTGTACACAATACTTTAGGTGTAATCTTGCCAATGCCCTGTTCGGCTTTTCAAAGAAATTTTTTTTTGGGATAGGCTTTACTTTATAATATGAAACAAAATACTGGTCCAATTCAAATAGTTTGTACTTTAGCATGATTTAAAGATATTTCATTCTGCAATTTTCAATTGATATTGAACGGTAGGAATTTCAGTAACTTAAAAAGTTGATTCTTTTTGGGGCGATACAGTAGCTCAGTGGTTAGCACTGCTGCCTCACAGCACCAGGGACCTGAGTTCGATTCCAGCCTCGGGCGACTGTCTGTGTGGAGTTTGCACGTTCTCCCCGTGTCTGCGTGGGTTTCCTCCAGGTGCTCTGGTTTCTTTCCACAGTCACAAAGATGTGCAAGTTAAGTGAACTGGCCATGCTAAATTGTCCATAGTGTTAGGTGCATTAGTCAGGGGTAAATTTAGGGTAGGGGAGTGGGTCTGGATGGGTTACTCTCTGAAGGGTCGGTGTGGACTTGTTGGGCTGAAGGGCCTGTTTCCATACTGTAGGAATCTAATCTATATTTTGCCCCACATTTTCTTGATAGACCTTAAATGATTAACAACTTTCCAGTTGTCACAAAAGTGTTACTGTTGGCATAGATAAATTCATATTTTATTAAAGTCATTCCATCAATTTTTCAGGATTTTAAAAAAATTCTGAAATATCTTGCAGTTATAATCTTTTCCCAAATTCATATGAAAGTTATAAATTACTTAAGCTTTGTTTGTTTTGTCTCTGAAAATGCTGAATCCAACATCTGTTGACTTCTAACTTGGCACAAACGATGATTGTAAATTTTTTATAAGTATAATTGACTAAGGCACAAGTAGCTTACACTAGAAATCTATTGGTTTCAAAAATTGATATGCTAAAATGATTTTTTGCATGCTTTTATATTATTTTTCTTTTTCTTAAAGTAAACATGATCCAGGGTCATATTTCTACAATACAAATAGTCCATACTTAATTAAACTGCTTAACTCAAGTATACCTTTAAATATTTTCTGCTTCAGATTCCCTTGGGAGTGATGTTGCAGATGTTGTAAGAAGCAGTTTGATGAAAAAATTCACGGTCCTCACTTATAACAATGGACGGTAAGTACCCTTCTTTAAGTTTCCAAAGAAGATGGATTGCAAAATTTTTTCCAAAGTTCAGAAGATAGCTCAAATAGAAATCCCCAAACACTGGTGATCCATAAACATTTTCTACACCATAATAGAAATAAAGAAAAATCAGCAATCTGGAAAACCCAACACTAAATCTTGATCTAAGATCTTTTATTCTGTTACTTCTAAATGCAAGGTGCGTAAATCCAGAAGTGCTGAGGAAACAGAAACGTATGGTATGGAAGGCTTTCTGAGACTATTATATTGATCTTGCCTCATTGGTGGTAAATTTAACAGTTAATCTTAATATCACTGAAACAGTCAACTGTCTTGTTCAAAAAATTCTATGAAGCTATTAGTATGTGTTTAAGAGGCAATTCAAATCAGTCTTTACTCCATGTTGACCTTTTTTTAAAGAATACTTTTCCCTATGTCTTTACCTATAGGCATGATCATCTGTTCTGTTTGCCTATTTTCTGTATTAAATATCGATGAATTTCCAATATGTTGTGGCTGTGATCTTGTTGGAGATTAGTGCAGTTATATTTGAGTTTGAGAGTTTGATGTTTGCTGCAAAGGTTAGATACCTAACAGTAAACATTCCTGATGAAGGGTTTATGCCCGAAATGTTGATTCTCCTGCTCCTTGGTTGCTGCCTGACCTGCTGTGCTTTTCCAGCGCCACACTTTTCGACTCTGATCTCCAGCATCTGCAGTCCTCACTTTCTCCTACCAAACAAGTAAACCAAATTGCATTTGCCACCTATTATACTTTGCTGAGGAATGAAACAAATTAAATATCAAATGAGGTTTTGTGGGTGGAGTTTAGGAATAAAAAGGGGCAGTCACGCTGCTCGGAGTGTACTATAGACCCCAAACAGTCAGTGGGCAATAGTCGAGCAAATATGTAGGCAGTTCGTTGAGTTGTGGAACACGAATATTGTTATTATATTAGGGGATTTCAACATTTCCAACATGAACTGGGATAGTTATAGTGTAAAGGGTTTAGAGGGGCACATTTCTTGAAGTATATTTAGGCGAGTTTTTTTAATATCAATAATTCATTTCATCCACTCCAGTTTGGGAAAAAAAACAGCAAAGAGAAGCTATTGTGAAAGAATGAGGAATATCAGTATTGAGTAATCTTTCTAATGACATCAATTCAAAGTTTCTACAATTGTAATTTTTCTGTATTTACATACTTTAGCATTAGATTAATTCTGGAAAGAAACTACCATTGGTCCTGTGTTGAACATTTGCCAATTGTCTATCATTAATACAGAATTTGTTTCAATGGTGAAACTTCATTGCAGTAATTAGAGTCATACAGCATTTAATTCACTATTGCTACATGAATTATACGTTAAGCATGTTAAATTGACCTGAGCTCGGATTAACACTTGCAGCTAAGGGACAAACTGTCACTCAAAGATGTATAATAAAATCTGATGACCCATCTAAAACAAAGTCTTGATACAGTGGGAAAAGGAAGTGTTAAAGAGCAGTGATCCTAAAGATAAACAAATAGTCTGCAGACTATCTGATTAGTTGGGGAATTGAGGGTTATAGGGAAAACACAGGAAAGTGGGTGTGGGGAATGTTTGATCAACCATGAGCCTATTGAATGGTAGAACAAGTTCCAAGGGGCTGAGTGACCTATTCCTGTTGCTATTTCTTATGGTGGTCTTTTGAGTAAATTTAAAAACCTTATGATGAGAAGCACTGTTTTCCTTTAACGTGTGATGTACAATTCATTGTTTCAGGATTAAATCTAGGGCTTTAAACACTGCTTTAGACTGAATAATTTCTTTGTTAAGTATGTTCTACTTAATCACATGGTAATGAATTAGATCACATAAACTGTTGTGTATTGTGTCAAATGGAATTTGCTGTGCCAACTTTAGGTAAATGACTTTTGTAAATATTAAAACAGTCAATATGTATGTAAGCTTTTGCAAGAATATTACTCTGTAAAATAACAAACATTTAAATTCAAGAGCACTCTAATATTTTTATCCTGGTTCTAAAATTGATTGTACACAACACACATGATAAATTTATAGTTTTTATGATCAGCTCAAGAATTAGTGATCAATGTCAGATTTGGCTGTAAGTAGTATTATGGCTATTAATAGGAAAATATGTTTGTGCAAGGATATAAAATCTCATCTTCAAATCTTGTACCTAACCAATTTCTGTCTGTTTTCAGGGTAAAACATGTAATGCCAGCCTCTATGAAAGCTAAGATAGTGGCATTCATTATTGCACTGGCTTTACACATCAGTAGTTTTCAAACTAACCTCACGTATCTACAGCGGGATTTAAAAATCAGTGAAAATAGGTAAGTGTTTTCCTTTTAAGTATTGTATCAGTTGCTCAGTTATTTGTCACCTCACATTGTTACTGTCAAGGGAGAGATTGTGGCTCATACTGGCTATTTGGTAAACAGCACTGGAATATGTGCATCAGCAGCCTGAGTTAATATAGCCCCAGATTTCTAGCATCTGACTAATGGTTAGAGAAAGATTGGAAGCTTGGCATCTGAGAACCAACATTGACAGGAGAAAGTGAGGACTGCAGATGCTGGAGATCAGAGCTGAAAATGTGTTGCTGGAAAAGCGCAGCAGGTCAGGCAGCATCCAAGGAACAGGAGAATCTACGTTTCGGGCATCACCCGAAACGTCAATTCTCCTGTTCCTTGGATGTTGCCTGACCTGCTGCACTTTTCCAGCAACACATTTTCAGCTCAACCAACATACCAACATGCTGTGTTACTGGTACATGATTTCTGTTTATCCTAGTCATATGTTCATTTGGAAAACGCTGAGCTGAATCATTGATGTGTTTTAAATTAGGCAAGGTGCACCATTGCTATATTTTATTCATGAAAGGCCCTAATATGTATCTTTGCTTTGTGCTGCATGTGAACCCCTTTCAAGGTGGAGAATATATATTTTGCCTAATTTTGTTTCCGAATGAATTCAATGCAACATTTCAATTTAATAGCAAGTAGTTGAGCCTGGATTGGGTGGGACAGTTCATACAACAAGGAGTATAGGTTGTATAGAATATATTTAATACCAGGTTGTACAGATTGGAAAGAATGGGACTTTTAATAGCCAAATGTCAGCTATGGTGACATGCTTGTAAGCTTAAGTTGGCACTCGTATAATGTTCTATTGTGGTAGAGAGTGCTGCATTGCCTAAGGTGCCAGCTTTCAGATGACTCGTTAAACTCCTGTCTGCCACTGCAGATGAACATAAAAGATCCCATGGCACTACATAACAGAAGAGTTGTTTAATTTCACCTAGGTGTTCTGACCAATATGAATCCCTCAATTACCATCACAAAAACAAATGTGTAGACCATAGTCCATTAGGAAGGGAATACCAGAGTTTTGACCCAACAATCCTGAGTTTTACATTACATATACACTTTTAGCATGCATCATTTGGCTATAATGTACTTTGGCAAATCCTAGAATTGTGAAAGGTGCTATGTTGATGCAGGTTCTTTAGATTGGAACAAACAGCCCAAGTAATAGGAATGTTGAGGAGCGCAGTCCCTTAAGTGTATAATTATTAAAGTTATCAAATTGAGGGTGAAGCAACTAGATTCTCACAACAAAAGTATGGTTCCACACGTGCACACCATTGAAGACATGGGTGCCACATGAGAAAGTTACAAAAATGCTTAGATCCTGCAACCAGAATATTGTAGATGATGTTGTGATATACTTCATGACAGTTTGTGATGTGTGAAATTAATGCTTATTTGTTGTAGTTCAGATCACTTTTAATTGTCAAACAATAAAATAGTCCATGCCTTTATTTAGAAAAGAATCGAACTGAACTATTAAGATGATATAGGTGCTATATGCCATTTTCAGATTGTTGTAATCTTTTTTTGGAAGAGATACACATTAATAGTTTAAAAAGTGTGAAACTTTAAATATTCAGTAAAATCTTTTATCTGGTGAGCTTGGGTAACGGGTGATGCCAGTTAATCAAAAGTGCTGGTTGATAGGGAGTTACATTACTTCTGACCAAAGATGAGGTTTTACTCTTGTCTTTGAGGAGAGGGGGAAGCATTTGGGCAGTTGAGGACCCCCAGCACAGCAAGCAGTACATTAAAACCCCACAACTGACACTGACATTCAGATTAACTTAAAAAAAACCTGTCAGTTCTTTGACTGGGATTGCTTTAATTGGAGACAACAACCAAAACTGACCCAATAATTTCATTGTAAAGCCGAAGAACTATTTCTAAAGATTTACAAACCATTATATTTTTTTAAAGAATGCATTATCTGAACACTGAAAGTGATTTTGAAGTAAATCAGGTTGTGATAAATTCACTGTACCATATAACGCAAAGTTTACTGTTACTTCATACTGTTGTTACTGTTCTTTGATTTGAAGGAGTCCCTTCATATTGGAACTCCACCAGTCATTCATCCTTACTGGATTTGATGTGGATTTATTTTTTTGATGATTTTGAGGGGGCAGAGAAACAAACAATTGGGACTACTTTGAATCATAATATTTTTCATTTGGTCTGAGTAGAGTTCTAAAAGTTTTGAAGGAGAGAGTTTTAAACATTTAACTACAACTTTGCACATTCAGAATTTCACTGCTCCCTGCATAGATTTTTGTAAACTTGTCAACAACTGTTGTGTTGGCATGGAATAACTAATTCCCTTACTGATCATAGAAAATGCCTGCATATCCTATCATGATGTGTGTCTCATCTACTCCAACATTTTGTAACTCTCATCTAAATCCCATATTACCCATAGCAGACATTGAATGAACTCCAGCTCGGAGGTTAAATGAAGCCTGAAAGCTTTGGTAATCCAGCTCTTGGCATGGCCCGATAAGGTTCTTGAGATTATATTTTCATTTTCCTTTTGTCTTTGAATTCTGTTGGGCTGGAAGTTTGGAAAAGGCTGTTCTGATCTTTATTGGCTTGGTGAATGAATCATAAAACAAAATTCCATGGCTTTGGAATATAGTAAATAAATTTGTGTTCTACCTGAGGCTGTATACTATATTTAAGTGTTCCATAAAGGCAGAAGCTTAGATACCTCCACTCCATTTTCCATTGGAGTAATAGTATGCTAAGCTGTCTCTTGACCCTGTCTTCCCACAGCCCCAATTGATTTGCATCTCCCTTTATTTACTTGCACTTGTTTAGTGTCCTTTGATAGATTTTTGTTGGACAAGGCTATCCATTTCATGGGAACAGTGAAACTCTAATTATGATGAGCAGGTGATTATCTCATTCAGCAATTCAGTTGCACAAACCATGATTACTTATATAAACCATTGGTGCATGAACAAAACTTTCTGATGTGCTATTAATTTTTTGTAAGTACACCTCTATCTCAATCTTGATTAACGTAGAGATTGGTACAAAAACTCTTCATTCATCACCACTTGTTTTGTTGTACTTGATAGAATTTTGGACATTGCAAGAGCAATGGGCTTAAAGATTGCAAAGAAAAAGGTGGATATTCCTGGCAGTACTGCAGAGGACCATAAATTAGCAACACTCTCATTACCACTGGATATGCGAGCTAAACCTCAAGGTCGCAAAAGGAAGAAAATGACGTAATGTTGTACATAGAGACACAGTCAAATGTCACATCAGTCCTCAAGACCACAGAAAGGACACTTATGAAGAACATCTAAGCAGAACACTGGCATGAAGAGTTGGCCAATATTTCAAATTTTTATTTTTGAAAAGGAATATCCAGGCTCAGTTAACAGTGCAATTGAAGTGGAGTTAATAGTTGACTGTCAAACTACATCTTTTGTATTCTTAATTAAACATCAAAATACAAAGAGTAACTTTTGAGAAGTTGAATATTTGTCCAGTTGATCCCTTGTGCACATACTGCCAGTCACGAAATGCAAAGAGGGATCAAAACTTGTACAGCTAGTTACACTGCACATTTTCAAAACATCATTTTATAACTTATACTCAGGATATTCGTCTTAAAATTATGGTAACAGTTATTCAGTTAAGTTTGGTAGTAGATTGACATTGTGTAAGGTTAGACTTGATATTATGCGGTTTTACTCAATTACTTTTGAGGCTTGAAAGGGAACTTAAGGCCTTTCCTCAGGATTTAAAAATGTTGGTGAGTTGTTAGTTTGGTCGTCTGTTCATCTGCCAAAACCTATACAACATTCAAATATTTCTTAGCTTCTACCTTATCTATCCCATGTTTTGATGCTTCTTTCTTGAACTAGTTTGGCTTGGGTATAATAAATCACCTCCTTTGAGGAATTAATTCTGGAGCATTTGAACATAGTCAGTTCTTCCATAACATGGAGGTTGCATTCTTCAGCATCCCCACATAATAGAAAAACTGCACTTTAGAAACAGCAGAAAGTGTCGGTGCTGTAATTGCGTTACAGCCCACACACACACACTTTGAAGTTTACACTGTACAAACAGTGTCCCCAATTCTTCAATCACATGACAGCAAATTCACATTGACAAAACAAGCATTATACTGTAATCCCTATTTCCATGCACTACTCAGGCAATGCCATCTTTCAGATGCACTATTAACCCAAGGCCCTTTCTGATTTCTTATGGTACCTGCATTCAAATGAAAGGGAATAACCAACTAATTCTTATTTTCCCCAGCATCAGTTACAGAATAATATATTGATCATACTCAGCTGCTTGTCACAGTCTGTTCTGGTTTGTAGAAAATAATTTAAAAAAGAAACAAAAGGTGGCATATCCTGTCTTTTGTGTTTCATGCTGCTTTTTAATAAAGAGATTAAGATATCAAAAAGGAGGCTCAGAAATGGGCAAACCAATCTGGATATGAAAGGGCTGTTGTGACACAGTGTTAGTATCCATTCCTACCAGAAGACCAGGGCTCAGGTCCCACCTCCTCCAGACATACTACAACATGTCTGACTAGATTGATTAAAAATGGTATAAAGAGGGCCATTTGGTAACTGATGGCAGGTTTAAATAATCTGCTCAGGAACCTCAACTCAAATGAGCAAATGACATCAAAAATATTATTCTTTAAGCTATTGAAAAGCTTGTGAAAAGTTAACTCATGCCTACATTACAAAGACTATTCATTGACAGCTATTTTATATTTTCAGAATACAAGTGCTTCATTCAAGCTGCCCCACTTAAGCAAACATTTTTAGTTACATACAACTGAATTGCATGTAGTTATTTTAAATCAACCTACCTTTTGGATGCACCTCCTGAACAGTTGGGACTTAAATCCAGCCATTCTGGCCCTTGGGTATGTCTTCTTTGACACATCACGAATCATAGAATCCCTACAGTGTGGAAACAAGCCAGTTGGCCCAACAAGTCCACACTGACCCTCTGAAGAGTAACCCCCCAACTAATGCACCTAACCTACACGTCCCTGAACACTGGGGCACTTGTAGCATGGCCAATCCACCTAACCTGCACAGCTTTGGATTGTGGGAGGAAAGCAGAGCATTCAGAAGAAACCCACAAAGACAAGGGGAGAATGTGCAAACTCCACACAGACAGTTGCCCAAGGCTGGAATTGAACCCAGGTCTCTGGCACTGAGAGGCAGAAGTACTAACCACTGAGCCATCCTAATGGTTTTCAACTGTTGGTGAGAGACAGTCAGCAAGATGCTATCGGATATAGAATTCATGCTCCTGTTCTCAAAATTGAAAACTGCTGTTTACTGTACATATTACTGACTATAAAATAACAAGTGTGCTGCAAGACACTCAATTAACTGCATTTATTTAAACAAAAATGGGTTATATAATCGAAGGTCAAAACACTGCAAAGCAATTCACAGTTCAGAGATGGTGGACTGATTGCCCAGTTGTTCCATGGGTAAATATGACCGTTAAATTTGCACACAAGGTTTCACAAATTGATAAATGAATGAATGGCTAATCTGCTTTCTCACAAAGTTAATGTAATTGTTGTATAGCCTGTAAATGTACAATGGACAGCAAACAGCATTTTCAGTTTTGATAACAGGAGAATGAATTCTATACCTGATAAAATCTTGCTGACTGTCTCGCATCAACAGTTGCAAAGTATTAGTGAGTTGACAAAGACAACGGCAGGGTTCTAAAGTTTAAGTGTTGAGAAATTTTTTTCTTCAAGATACTTGGGCAAGGATCAAGAGGCCCTCAGAGAAATATTTTAAAAAACACTTTGCTAAAATGTTCCTTTGTCCAGATAAGTGAACATTATAAATGAAGGAAATCTATCAGCATAGTGATCATCAGAACAGTCAACATCATATTATTGGGATGTAGTTGGTACCTACAAGGAGCAGACATGACAGGCCAATTTTCCATTTTGCTGGGTATATGTTAACATCAGTTTAGATCATAGAATCCTGTAGGGCAGAAGTCGATTTGCCAATTGTGCTTGTGCAGCTGTTTGCAAGATTTATCCAGTTAGTCCCATGCTGTTTCTATAAACTGCTGCAAATCTTTCCTTGATATATATCCAATTTTCTTTTGAAAGTTGTGCATTCCAATCACAAATTTGTGTTTTTTGGTCACTGACCTGTCAGTAATAATTTTTTCCTTATTCACTCAAACAAAACCATCTCAAACTTTGTGCACCCCTCTTAAATGTCCCTATATCCTCCTTACTCTTTACATGAACATAACTCCACATTGCAGCATCTTTCTCTTGTAGTACTTTCCATACCTTAGCAGTGGTGCTCAGGGTGAGAGAGAATTGAATTGTTTTTCAGTGTTCAATAAGCAGAATGTTGTAGATTACAGTGAAACTGGATGAAAATTCATAAGTTATACTTGTCCTTAAATTTTCAAAAATGTTCTTTCTCATTGTTACTGCATACTTTGTAAAGTTGGTTTGAAATGAACAGGTTTTAATTTATTTTCAGGCATTTTTATAGTTTGAAATTGAAAGTTGGTTTCCCACTTTCCTATTATATAATTATGCAAGTCTAATCATTCTGTTTACAGAAAGGGTAGAGAATAGGATAAACAATTGAGAGGTGGCAAATGGAGTTTAATGTGAAAAGTGTGAGGCGATTCACTTTGGAAGGAGTAACAGGAATGCAGAGTACTGGGCTAATGGTAAGATTCTTGGTAGATGAGCAGAGAGATCTCAGTGGTCCTGTACAAAGATCCTTGAAAGTTGCCTCCCAGGTTGAATAGGCTTGTTAAGAAGGCATATGGTGTGTTAGCTTTTATTGGTAGAGAGATTGAGTTTCAGAATCATGAGGTCATACTATTGCTTTACAAAACTCTGATGTGGCCAAATTTGGTGTATTGCGTACAGTTCTGGTCACTGCACTATAGGAAGGATGTGGAAGCTTTGGAAAGGGTTCAGAGGAGATTTAGTAGGATGTTGCCTGGTATGGAGGGAAGGTCTCATGGAAAAGTTGAGGGACTTGAGGCTGTTTTTGTTAGAGAGAAGAAGGTTGAGAGGCGACTTAATTGAGACATAAGATAATCAGAGGGTTAGATAGGTTGGACAGTGAGAGCCTTTTTCCTCCGATGGAGGTGGCTGGCATGAGAGGACATAGCTTTAAATTGAGGGGTGATAGATATAGAACAAATGTCAGAGGTAATTTCTTTACTCAGTAGTAGGGGCATGGACACACTGCCTGTAACAGTAGTAGACACGCCAACTTTAAAGGCATTTAAATGGTCATTGGATAGACATATGGACAAGAGTTTCAGATTGGTTCCACAGGTCTGTGCAACAAAGAACCAAAGGGCCTGTACAGCGCTGTAATGTTCTATGTTCAATTAGGCCCATTAAGTGCATTGAGAACAAAGGGAGTCATCAGATGGATATCAGGTTTGAAGATTCCAACTGATTTTCATGCTGTTGATTGCAATATGTTGGAAGATCAGTCTGTCAGAAAACAACAGCAAACATTGAAAACTATGTATTAACCTGTTCTGTAACTGGGTAACAACTGTGTCATTCCTGGATAGTGTTAATTTCACTTTGACGAGATCATATGGTTGGTCAAAACAGAGTGTGAGAGGGAGTAAGCTTGAAAAAGTATTTTTAAAAAGAGTAAAGTATGTATTGGTCTTCTACAGCGTGATAATGGAGTTAAAATGTGATAACAACAGATGAACAAATATTTCTTCTATCTTTACTACAGAGAATAAGAATATTTTGTTAATACTTTTAAACTAGGGGGAGGTGGAGAACTTATTGGAATTATGATCATGAAGACAGTGGTGTTAAGCAAACAAAACTTTGGGCTGAGTAGTGGACTTTATCTTGGAGTGTTACTATATTGCTAATGAGGTCATAGATGCTTTGGTCTTAAATCTGTGGAGTTTTGAAAAAAATTTAAGGAAGGTTCCATTGGACCAGAAAGTACCAAATAAAGCTCTGTTCAAGAAGTGAGTGAAGCAGAAAACTGGGAACTAAGACTAGTTAGCATTACGTGTGGGGAAGTATAGAATCAGTCATTAAAGAGATTATAGATGCACACTGAAAAAATGCGAAGTAATTGGGAAAAGTCACTACTGTTTTAATCAAAGGGGTAATAATGTGTACTCGAAGGAGTAACACCTTGTGGATAAAAGGCAAACATAATATACAAATGTAGAGGCATTTGACAAGGTACCACAAAGGTTACTGCAGAAACCTTGAGCCTTCACTTGTTTTACAATTTACATCAATGACCGGTGTGTGGATGGGTGGGTGGAAAGAAGAGTACAGACAAATACCAAGATAGGTAGGAAAGTATGTTGTGAAGAACACAAGGAAGGTGGAGGCAAATGTGGATTGATTGGACAAAAATCTGGCAAATGTGAAGTTCACTTTGGCAGGAAGATTTCTTGAAAAGCAGAGTATTACTGAAATAGACAATACCTGTAGAACTCTGAAGGTGTTCTGGTGTTAAGAGTCAAAGTATTATGTGGACACCAACTAAGAAGTCTAATTGAAAACCATCTTTTATTACGTGAGGAATTGAACATAAAAATAAGGGTGTTATGCTTCAGTTAGATAGGGTATTGGTAACACATTTCGAGTAATGTGTAGCTTTGGTATCCTTATTTAAGGAAGGATGTAAATGCATGAGGTGGTTTACTAGATTGATACCTGGAATGAGTGATTTGTCTTGAGGATGGGTTAGAGAGACTGGGCTTTTCTCCATGGAGTTTTTTTGAAGCGTACAATATCCTGAATGGTCTTGATAAAGGTGGATGTAGGTTAGGTAAGAATTAAGAGTCATGACCGAGCTGACATGAAATCTTTCTCAGAGGTTTGTGTATCTTAAGTGGTAGAGGCAAGGTCATTGAATATTTTAGACGCAGAGGTGGACTGATTATTATTTTGAGGTTTGCGACCAAGAGTTAATAGGGTAGATGGGACTGTCGTATTCAATACACAAATACATCTTAGTGAATGTCAGAAAGCTTAAGGGGCAAATTAATTCACTTTAGCTACACAATACAATAGATGGTATTCATACAAATATTAAATTCAGTTCACTGGAAACTGTGACCTGGATTTTTCACTGGCCAAATAACTCTTGGAGCAATAAATGGGGGTTACAGTGAGGACCCGATGGCATCTTGATAGCACATTCTGAGAATCACCCATAAAATTTAATTTTCAGCTGGGCAATTCCTCTACAGGTGGAACCCTCAAAGTCTCCATTTAAATTGAAATTAAAATAGTTTCTCAGGCAAGGTTAAAACTTTTAAATATAGTCTTAACACCTGACTAAAATCTGTTCAGCTGACACCATACTTACTTCATACACACAATTACAGCTTCTCTCAAACTCCTCCTTCGCCAAATGCGGCTCAGTAATACCTACTGATAAAGTTATCAAAGTACCAGAGGACACAGCTCCCAAACTGGGTCTGGCAGGTGGTCAAGCAATCAACAGGAGGGAAAATAACTGGCTTGTGCTCATCACTGTCAGAGATGCATCCAGAACAAATAGGTAGGAGTGACCAGCACTCAGTCCTTACAGTAGCAAAGACCTGCCTTCCACTGTGGCTACTCTCCACTGTGTTATTGACAGATCAAACCAACTTAAAACCAGGAATCTGAGGCACTGTGTGCCATCAGCAGCAGAATTATACTCCGTCACAATCTGTAACCTCACGGGCTGACAATCCTCCACACTACCATTTCCATAAAGCTGTGAACTAGGCCTAGTTTAATACAAGTACAAATCAGGCAAGTATAATGGAATACTCGCCACGGCAGGGAGGAGTGCAGCTCCAACAACATCCAAGTGGCTTAGCAACAAGATAAAGCCTGTTTTATTTGGCACCCCATCCAACACCAGCATTCACTCCCTTCACCAGGGATGCAATGAATTTAACTCACCAAGGCTGCTGCAATAGCACTTTCCAAATCTATGACCTGTACCACCCAAGAACAACTATGGCAGCAGCTGTAGGGGGAAACCACAAACTATATAGCCATTTACCATCCTGATTTAGAAGAATATTACTATTCCTTCACTGTCACAGTCAGAATCCCAGAACCCCTTCCCAACATTCCAAGGACTGTGGTAGTTCAAGACAGCAGCTCATCACCACTACCACCACCATCTTCTCAAGGGCAACTGGGGGTGGGTAATAAATTCTGGCATTCCCACAGTCATCCCATGAAGAAACATAAAATAACCATAACCAGGATTTGAAATGTTCTTTTACTCAAAGATAAAACTTTTGGAGAAGTTCAGTACTAGTTCACAAAGAGAAATCAGTTTGACTATAGATGAAACGGGACATTAGCTTCTCAAACTGATGAAATTCCATACTTAACCATTCATTGTGGTTCTTGGAGAAATCTGGTTTCTGTGTAGATGTCAGTTCAGAAATCATTCAGGTTCAGATCTGCATGAACAAATGTCCCTCAATACACTGCATCATTGAGTGAAAATACATGGATAAGATTGGCAGCTATTAATCATGCAGACAGGGAGTACAAAACTAGGAACTTTAATAAGCAGATCTAAACTTCTATTAGAGAACTGCATCATGTTATTAAACTCCAAATCGAAGTTGCCAATAATTGTTGTGTTCATTTGATTATATGCAAGATCACCTGTAAAGAAGTGAAATAACAAAATACATGCCCCAATTTCTTTTCCATCACTTAAAACATAATTGATACAGGAATTGAGGCATTAAATTGCTTTTTGTGGCACATCTGTACCAGTGCTGATTTTCATTCATTAAAGAATGGAACAGAAAATGCTGCCGTTGTCATGGCAGCCCCCTTCAACCCTTGCAGCTATTCGAGTCGTCATGGATGCAACCCTTTGACGAGTCTGGACCATGGAGGTGGCTCGATTTGATCCATCAACAAGTGGCCTTGCTGGAGGATTGTCCAGTTTCCAAGCTATGCCAGATCTGCAAGAACTAACAGAGAAATATTCCATTAGGGATGAAAGATTAGTGAGATATAGTTCTCAGGGATAAGGGGATTAAAGGGTATGGGGAGAAAGTGGGAACAGGGTAACTGAGTTGGATGAACAGCCATGATCACGTTGAATAACGGAGTAGGCTTGAAGGGCTGAATGGCCTTCTTCTATTATTTTCTATGCTAATATTAATTATAGTTCCTGCTGGCCGTGGAACATGGGTATGATTGGTGTTCAACCCACATACCAATACAATAAGAGAACCATTACTCAGTTTGTGGAGCAAACTGAAAGAATAATTTTATTCAGCCTTAATAATGACACTGAATCTTTCAAACTTCTGTTTGTTGAAATTATATTTTATTGTAGAACCAAACACAACTAGAAAGAAATAGGAAGAGGTCAGCTGCAGTTCAAAACCAAAATTAAAAAAGAATGTCAGTAAATTTGGCGTTCACCATGGAAATACTGTGCTCAACGCTTGCACCACCTCATTTAAAAGTCAGGCAAATAGGTCAGTAACTAATATGCATTTGCTTCCATTGTTGTCAATGATACATCACCATTTTACAGGTTAAGTGTTTCAGTAGTTTCCAGAAGTAACAGACTATTCTGTAAATTTGAACTTTGAGATATAATTACTTCAAACTTAATTCCTTGTAGATGGTGTTGGGTTACAGCTTGCAATTAATTATTGATGTATAAATTACTAATTATGTAGCTCACTTCCAGTTTAATTTTTGTCAGACGTGAAATGAATGGAAGTCAATGAAGCAGCCACTCTTTACCTGCAACCATGGTTGAGATAAAATCCACTAAACCATCCAAGAAAATAGATAAAAGATGATCCTGTATTTCCCTCAGTCATACTCAAGAGGAATCATTTCAAGACCACACCAAGAACCTTACAATGTTGTTAAAGACAGGGAATGAAGTTATTAGTAATATCAATGGAAGAAGGATTAAATTTATGACAAGGATTCCAAGAGTTACAGCATTGCATATATACCACCCAACAGGTACAGCAAACTAATAATGTTAGCATCAATATTAACAGTGAATACTGTCTACAAACTGCACATATCACAGTTTGGTGTCACAATAGTGGCCAAAAATAAGCATGTTTTTTGTCCTCTATCAATAGATGACACTAGCTGTGGGAGCTCATTAAAAGCTTTTGCTTTCAAGAATAACCATCTTATTAAGACCATAAGACATAGGAGTGGAAGTAAGGCCATTCGGCCCATCGAGTCCACTCCGCCATTCAATCATGGCTGATGGGCATTATTGGACTGCTATTAATATAAATCATGGCCATGGAGGAAGTGTTTATATCACAGCTGGTCACACTGCTGATCGGCCGCAAACCATTCTCCGGCTTCACATTCTCCTTCAAGGAAAGGATATGAAAATAACAAAGTGTATTTACTATTTTCATAAAAGCAAGATGCAGTTGATACAGACTTAAATGGTCTTGGATGAATTTGCACAAAACAAAGAGAGTAACTACAATATACAATATAATATACAAGTAACTACGATTTCCAATCCATAAACCTCAATAAAATTCATGGACATCATCTAATCAATCAATCCATCAATCTCCTTATCCCACAAATCTAGCTTTCAAATGCCATCTTACGGCATTTCCCCAAATAAAGAATTGTATGCAATGTATGTTTTTGGTCAAATGTGTTTTTCATTTTAACAAAAAAAAAGGGGCCCATTTGAAAGGGTTAGGGAGAGAAACCAATAACTTATTAGAAATAGCTTGTACATTGGAATCAAGAATACCAGTACTAAAAACTGCAGGGGGTGTTGGATTGATAAACTTATCCAAGTCCTCAATTTGAGTCTCTATTTGGTCTGCCAGCTATGAGAAAAAGCCTCTTCGAAAGCCAAAGTAAAGTACCTTTCCACTCTTAACAGAGTCAATCCAGATTGCACTACTTGATTGCTGTTATGAGAGCACTGTTTTTTAATTACTTAGAAGTTAAAATCATTTTTTTTTAAACGTAGGCCAGTCAATAGAATTCTGAACGTTAATTTGATTTGTATCAGCTCCGCAATGAAAATTACATTGTTTTCAGTTCCATTCTTTGCTTAAATGCACAGGCCCACGGTATGGAATACCATCAGGAGTTGGGGGATACGGACTGCACTTAACCCAGCCTGAGAAAGTGTGGGGTACAATAAAGCTGCAAAAATGTAGCAGAGGAGGCTGATATTTGATAATTTTGGTAAAATTTCCCATGATAGGGACAAAAAAAAAGCTTAAGAACAAGACTTACTTTTTGCTGCAGGCTAAAATTTCATTGCTTTGAACAGTACACTTCTCTGGGTTTTCCGTTTTCTCCAAAATGGTCTTCCCAACTTTTCCTCTAAAGATTTGATTTTCTTGCACTGTTCCCTTAGCTTGGTCCAAGATGGCAATCCCATAGTCATGAAGAGATTGGATTCTGTTCTTTGTCACCTGAAGTAAAGCATATCTAAGCATCAAACCATGGATCCATCCCAACCCTAATAAACCTACCATCAAGCTCGGATACATTCACAAAAGCTACTCAATAAAATCCATGCCTCTTAAATTGCGATACATGAATTCAAACTGAAATAAACTAAATGACAATTTTCCTTGTCTTATTTCAGCTGCTTAATTCCAATAAAATAAATAATTCAGTTTCATTAAACAAGAAATGAGTTAACAAAATTTGGCTGTAATAGCACATGGAATTTTTTTTTAAACTTACTGACCAGTTGCTACATTTCTACATAAATTCTAAGGTGTCAGCCATGGTTCAGTGATAGCACTCTTGCCTCTGAGCTGGTAGGTCCTGGTTTAGGATAGCAACGTGTCAGTAGTGGATTTAAGCCTTCCGTACTCTATGAATTGTCTCGACAATGAGCTGCTCACCCAGGTCCTGCCTACCCTGTTGGGAATCTTTCTGCACTGTTCAAAGATGGGCAGGAGAGTTGTCCTAGTGTTTTAACCAATTGTTTAGCCAAAATTAATAAAACAGAATATGTGGTTATTTTTGTTTCATTGCTGTTTGTTGGACTTCGCCGTGTCCAAATTGGCTGACATCTTTCTACATCGTCACATCAAGTGAGTACACTTCAATAAAGTGCTTAATTGATTTGATTTATTATTGTCACAGGTAACTAGGTACAGTGAAAAATTTTGTTTTGCATACAAGGCAGATCATACCATACAAAATGCATTTCGGTAAAAGAACAGAGCAAGGAATACAATGTTACGGCTAAGAGAAGGTGCACAGAGAGTAAGATCAACATTCAAATTTTAAGTGTGAGGTCCATTCAGAAGTCTAGTAACAGCAGGAAAGAAGCTGCTCTTGAATTGGTTGTGAGGTACTTCGAGACAACCAGAAGTTGTACAAAGTACCAAAAATATGCAAGCTGTTCCTACCCTTCTATCTTGAAATCAAGAAAAGTTTATAATATATAAAAGATTTGGAAAGAAGAAGCCTTGATCTTATCTACTGCAGTCAATAAAAGTAGATGACTGTCCTCTGGGATTTATTGTAAGGCTGTAGAATCAGTGTTACTGCAGCAACAATTCTTATGACATATAAACAGTATTATCAAACAAATACACTTGGAAAACGTGACACAGAAAGCTCCCTAGCAAGTGGGAAGACCAGCTCAGCTAAGAGATGGATCTCTTAGTGACAGCTTGGTCACAGAAAAACACAACTCAAGTCTGTGGATAGAGAAAAATAAAGTCATATTTTGAGTCAGATGTGACTTCTTCAGAACTGAGTACAAATGAAGAGTTATATTTGACTGAATACATTATCTTTGCTTCTCTCTCCATAGATGCGAGCTAACCAGAGTGTATTTCCAGTACTTTGTTTTTATTTCAGATTTCCAGCGTCTCCAAAATTTTGCTTTTTTACAACTGAAGTCTCTCTTGTAGGAATGTCTGGATTCAGTCCTGAGAACAGTCAACCTGTGAGTAAGGCCCATTTGTTATGAATGCTGCTGCCATTTTAAAATGACAGCAATAGGTTTAAGTTGAAGTGGTTAATTTTCAGTTGCTGGTACACAGAATCTATACGCAGAATGTCATTTTCTCTCAGGGTGGATGAGTTTGGCAGGGGTAGCATATGTAATCATTACAGGAGACCATGCTCTTTGCTGATCAGAAGACTTTGGGCAGAGACGGACTTGAACATTGTTATATAAAGACTGAGCAGTAGTATCTTTTATATCAATGGCTATACTTATAGAAACCCAAACATATAAATCATGTACAGTGCTTCACCTGGAGGCCCACTGAAGATGTTACCTAGTAGGGTCATGAAACGTCTGGAAATGAACCTTCCAGCTCAGTGAGCAAATCTACATCCAGAACCGCAACATGAGCTACAAATCTTCTCAAAACTCGCTAAGAAAATGGTGAGCTGAGATCACAATGCGACAAAGGTTAGTGTCACAAATACAAAATACCACAACTCTACATTCATCAAAATAATGGTCTGGTCCTCAAACATCAGGAGAGATCTTTCAAAATTCGGATGCAGAACCCACCTTCATGTCTGCATTCTCAAGTAGCTGTAGACCATATCCATGATTTCCCAGGATGTCATTCTCCAAGACAGTCCCTTCTCCCTTTGAGGTAACTCCATGGCTGCTGTTGTCATAGATACCATTCCCCCGAAGTTCAACTTTGCATCCTGCTTCTACAAGAACTCCACCTACACTATTGCAGGTGATGCTGTTGTTTGTGATGTGGGTGAATTGACTGCTCTGATAAACAGCAATCCCATTGTCATGGTTGGCATGGACTGCATTGGCTATTATGTTGAGCGTCTCACTGCTTTTTATGTAGAGTCCAGCAGCTGGTGAAAAGAAATCAGAGGGAAGAAAGTGGGATATCTTTATGCAAACCTTGAAATGGATATCAGTTGGCACATGAAACTGCAAGAGTGATGACTGTGCAGGCTGGAATAGCAAGCAATAATCCCCTCTATAACCAATAAAATTACATTATGGCTGAACTGCGATCTCATAATTCCAATTATGTCATTTTAGGGAAACCATTTTTACCACAAGGATTGCAGAAGTTCAAGGGGTAGATCACACTTTCATCGGACAACCAGAGTTAGACAATAAATGTGGTCTAGTCAGCACCCTGTCCCCAGAGGAATAAGAATAAACCTGTTCTGCTATTCTGTAAGACTATAGCTGACCTCCATTATTCATCTTTGATCCTTAACATTTGACAACCCTAACCAAAGGAATTTCATCAGTTTTAATTTCAAATGACACAATGTTTAGGACAGAAAGATGAATCAGATTTGCATTAGCCTTGTGTGCGCAGTGAGCATTGAGAACAAAAGCATGAAGAACATACTACTGGAGCAGGTTAACGTATGGAGAATATTACACAATCACTGCAGAATAATGCAGGGATACATTTGGCTTTTACAGCAGTCAGCTTGAGAGAGAAAAAAAACAATCTAGACAGCAATTCGTATTGCCAATCAAATAGGAGGTTTCCTATTACTACCATTCCCTAATCCCCAGCACTTTAAGCCTTGACAAAAACCACTAACTGCTGAGATGATCCTTTGAAAAATCTTTCAGAATTTCTATCATGCCAGTTGTAGAACTTTCCTTTAACTGTTGTTGTGAGGGTTGGTGGGGTGGAAGACAAACAGGATATTCTACCTCTGCCAGGAGTGGAAACAAAGGCAGCAATTCAACTCCAATTATACACCCACCCAAATACAAAGATGATTTGGAAATGGGGTGTACAATGGGCAAATCATCTGCCACCACCTGTTCTACACTGAAACTGAATTTTATTCTTCAAACTTTCACTTTTCACTTGCATGCAATTTTTCATTCTCTGTGCAATTATGTTTCCTACACCAGCTCGAAATTGTGAATAATCAAGGAAGTGGACTACTTCTGAAATTTTCCCATAGTGTTAACATATTACAGGGCTAATTGAAGTTATTAGAAATGATAGTTAAGAAAATATGCAATGGCGGAGAGGGTGGGGAATTTTGAACAATGGATATTATTGGTTTATTTATTTTAGTATTTCTGAAAAGTATCCCTCCCTCTCAGAACCCAAACAATAAGCCAGTGAACAATCTATTGTGATATAAGTGCTATTTGACAGCACTGTAGCCAATCCTATTTATTAATTTGCTGATGACCAGGAGTAGACTGCTAGGGCAAGGCACATTTAACACCCCACGTGAACAGGTCACACTGGGAAATGTTCCACATTTCTGGGAAGATGCCAGTGGTACTGAAATGTCGTGGCAAAGGTAATGGTTAATTTTGGAGCACACCAGCAGGCAAAAATTACCCCACAGTATGTTTTGCATGATATAGTGTCCCGAGCCTATTACTGAGCCCATCCTTCAATAAAACTGGACAGCAAATGGGAGATGTGTTAGCAGTTGTGTACGTGCTTCACCAAAGGCATTATCTTCATTTAAGGAAGAGAAAAAGCCAAAGAAAAACTGATATCTAATTCAGCATAACAACAAACAGAATTAACAGCACAGACTGGTCACTCAGCTCAAAAGGTCTCATGTTGCTATAACCTTTGGTTGCTTACTTACCACCGTTATGATTGATGTTGTTAAACTCAATCAACGCCACAGTGATTGGTTTGTGTGATGTGTATCGCTCTTCATCACTGTCAAAGTCATTTTCCCAGTTGATGATCTCCCCCTCGTCATTGAAATTTTCATCGCCTCCTTGATTATTGAGGTAGTCATTTACATCATCTTTACGACAGAAGACAGCCACTCCATAGATGTTGTTGCGGCTGATTTGGTTATTGGCAATGTGGGGGAGACTAGAGGACATGACCCACACACCACAACCCTTGTTACCTGCACAAATATTTACAAATTAAATTAATTTCTTCAATTGGGATTCAGATCTCAGAACATCCTAATTCAGAATTAATCTGTCCTATCAGATTTTTAGTCTTTTCTTTCCTGTCTTTTCCACAAACATTTAATCCACATGGGTGTACAGTTCCATCAGTAACCACACTCCTGGACAATGTCTAATAACTGATGTTCATGTGGGAGGTTGAACAGTGAATACTGCCACATTATTTGAGACTGATCCAACTTGCACGGATATAGCCTCATTTAGTGCAGAAAAGACCCTAAGGCCCAACATAACGACCACTAAAGGTGCGCTAACCCCAAATTTCCTGCACTTGTCTCATATCCTTCAATGTTATGATATTTAAATTGTTTATCCGCATTTTTTAAAAGGTTGTATGGTTTCCAACCTCCACTACCTTTCCAGGCATTCCAGATTCCCACCACCAACTGAGAGAAAATGTTTTTGCCACAAATCCCCTCTGAATCTCCTGCCCCTTACTCTAAAACTATGCTCTCGTGATTGAAATGGCCCTTACCAACGGCCTTTTGCTAATAGCAGTTACCCTGGTACTGTTTGGGAGTGGAATCGAAGATCATACTTGTCGCTGTGGCAACTTTAGGAGGTGCAGGTAAATAAACCTTCTCCCTCTCCTCTTTGTATAACCTTTAGGAGCATTTCCTCTATTCAGACAGACAAGGAGTAAGCCACTTAGCCCCTTGAGTCAGATTTGTGTCTAACTACATACCACCCATTGTACTACACTCCTTGATACCTTTGCCAAACCAAAATGATTTTAAATCTTGAGATTGAAAGACAAGAGCTCATCTTACATCTGTAGTCCTTTTTACACTTCTATCAACCTTAATGTGAACGATTTCCTCGTTTCAAGTCTGAAAGCATTGGCTCTAATTTTTTTTTAAGAAAACAAACAAACAAACAAAGTTCTTTAGTCCTAGTCTCCCCAACTAGAATTAGCTTCTCTCCACGTATCCTTCTGTTCCTCTTAATATCTTGAAAATGTCAATCAAACCACCCTTAAATTCCAGGAACTACAACTCAAGTTTGTGCCCTCTTCCTTGTAATATATTTCTTGGATTTCACATACAATTCTGGTTAATCTACACTGCACTATCACTATCCAATGTAACATTTTCACCTCTTGCCTTTGAAATCCTGGAGTGAAAACTGTATACTTTGGGATTTATGGCTTTTTAAGTACCTTGAGTCTTTTTTTTTGCTCCCCTCACAGCAGTTATCTTGCTAACATTTTTTTCTGTTGTTAATAGCAGTTTCAATGAGATGTCAGACATGCTAACCTCTTCCTCTCCTGGAGTTACTGAAGCAAAAATTATTTAGCATGTTTGCCATTTCTTTATTTTCATTAATGACATCAGCAATATCAATTTAAGGGGCCTACTGCCACTGGCCTCCTTCTTTCCCCAATAATAACTTAAATTAGGTGTGTATTGATTTCAATAACCTGCGCCAATTTCTCTGCATATTCCTTTTTGTAGTTCTTACAATGTGCTTTGGCAACCTTTCCCACTCTTGGTACTTCTCCCATTTGTTAGGATCTATGCTTTTTTTTTCCCCAATGCTTTTTAACTAGTCTATGGTGACTGTTAGCTCTTCAGATGTTAATGGTTGCCTTTTTAGCCAGTAAAACTCTTGCCTTTTGTGATTCTGTGTTGTATTTAGTTCCTTTTTGAGCCAATTTGCCTGGTTTACAGCTGGATTGACTATCTCATCCCACTCAAGTCAACCTCAACCTAAATCTAGAATCTTAATTGCCCCAAGTTTCTTCCTTTCAAATTCTACACAATGTCACAATATTATGATTCTGTTAAATATTCACATATCACTACATTATTAATTCAAATAGGGGCTGCTATGTACATTTTTGTAGTTTTCCCCTCAAGTGTATCTCAACTATTCCTTGTTATTGTAGGTTCTACATTTTCAACTCAGGTTGTAAGTTTGCTTGCTGAGCTGGTAGGTTTGTTCTCAAACGTTTTGTCACCATGCTAGGTAACATCATCAGTGAGCCTCCATCATTGAAGCTTCATTGGAGGCTCACTGATGATGTTACCTAGCATGGTGACAAAACATTTGAGAACAAACACCAGCTCAGCGAGCAAACTTACAACCTGAACCTCAACTGGAAGTGGAAATCTTCTCAAAATCACACTTTCAACGCACATTAAATAAAGTTTCTCCTGAATTCTATTCTGGATTTATTAGTTACTGTCGTACATTAAAGGTTTAAAGGCCTCAAACAAGTTCAGGCTGCTTGTTTCAGGAGAAAGAGAAATTATTCAATCTTTCCTGATAAAATTGAATTGTGTTCCTTCCTGATGAAGGGCTTTTGCCTGAAACATTGACTCTCCTGATCCTCGGATGCTGCCTGACCTGCTGTGCTTTTCCAGCACTACACTCTTGACTTTGATCTCCAGCATCGGCTGTCCTCACTTTCTCCTGAGTTATAAACGTGTCAATCTTATGACTTTTTTCGTACCTTCTCTATATCCTTCCAACAATATAGAACCCAGAACAAGGCATGATAAACACTAGATTTGGCACATTGTTATACGATAAAACAGATATATTAAGAATAGTAATTTTCAATGGAAAAGATTGATTGGGGGACCAAATTTCAATTTAACTGTAAATCATCAATAAAATTGCAAACAAATCTAATGCAAAAAAAAATCTACTGAAGTATCAGATTCCTTGATCAAAGTAAATTGGACACAAGTTGTCAAATATGATCAGATTTTATCCAGAATAATTATAAACTCCAAGTGTAAAAGGTTAATTTCCCACTCTGGCCTTGTCATGCCTGTGAAGGAGAATATTAACAGACCAGGCTCATTTGGCAACCATGCAAACTAAATCAGTGAGATTAACTACACAGTATTCGCATCACAGCTATGGAATTTTGCAGGGCAATTTTTTGTTTTCTTAAACCAATTGCAGTGGGACTGTTTATATGAAGTCACTGTGAATGAATGACCTGTTTCTCGAATGTTCAGCTGTCATGTACAGAAAAGCAGTGCAATGATCAAAAGAGGATACAATTAAGATCGAGAGAATTCATTAGCAAATTCCCATTCAGTTAGTAAATTTAAATAAGTCAAATAAGAAACTCAAGAAGCTGCTTTTAATGTTCACCAGATAAAAGAGAGTTAAGTAAACCTTAACATCTTCGGGCAACTTTCCAAACAGCCTTATGTCAGAATTATACAGCATGGTACAGACCCTTTGGTCGAACTAGTCCATACCGACCACATTCCCAAACTAAGTTAGTCCCACCTACCGGCTTTTGACCAATGGAATCGAAAAGCATGGCGCTGGAAAAAACACAGGAGGTGAGCGTGCATCCAAGGAGCAGGACAATCGACATTTTGGGCAACAGCCGTTCATCCTGCATTTGGCCTATATCCCTCCAAATCTTTCCTGTTCATGTACCTATCCAAATGTTTCTAAACATTGTAACTGTATTTGCATCCACCACTTCCTCTGGTAGTTCATTCCACACACTAACCACTGTGTAAAACGGTTGCCCCTCATGTCCTTTGTAAATCTTTCTCCTCTTATCTTAACAGTATGCCCAATGATTTTGAACTCCCCATCCTAGGGGAAAAGACCTTTGCTATTCACCTTATCTATGCCAGTCATGATGTTATAAACCTCTATAAAAGGTCACTTCTCAACATCATATGCTCTAGTGAAAGAAGTCCCAGTCTTTCCAGCCTCTCTCTATAACTCAGACCACATTCCAAGCAACATCCTGGTAAGCCTCTTCTGAACCCTATCCAATTTAATAATATTGGTTTTATTAGCAGGACAACCAGAACTGCATACAGTATTCCTGAAGAGGCCTCACCAACATCCTGTACAAGCTCAACATGTCTTCCCAAATCTTATACTCAAAAGGTCTGAGCAATAAAGGCAAGTGTGCAAAATGCCTTCTTAACCACCCTGTCTTCCTGTGATACCACTTCAAAAATATGTACCTGAAACCCGAGGACTCCGTTCTACAACATTAACAGGGCCCTACTATTAATTGAAGAAGTTCGGACATTGTTCGTTTTACCAAAATGCAATATCTTGCATTTATCCAAATTAAACTCCATCTGACACTTCTCAGCCCATTGGCCCAATTGATCAGTATTTCTTTGTAACCTTAGACAACCTTCTTCGCTGTCCACTATACCACCAATTTTGGTGTCATCTACAAACCTACTAACTATGTCTCCTAAATTCTCATCCAAATTATTAATATAAATGACAAACAGAAGTGGACTCAATACTGATCCCTGTGGAACACCACTGGTCACAGGATGTCATTGAATCTTAAAGCACAGAAACAAATAATTTGCCCATTGTATCAATGTGGAGTCATTGAAAGAGCTATTCATCTGTTCTTTGCCCATAGCCCTGTACTTATATTCCTTTAAAAATATAAATCCATTTCACGTTGAACCCTCCAAATCAGAACATCTAGCTGTTTCTTAAATGATCCAAGTATTTATACTTTCATTGCTCTAAGCCCATTTAAAAGTGCTGATAATTCTCTATACAAAAGAACTTCCTAACATCAGATTTGTCTTTTATTAGTTTGAATTTTAGGACCTATTTTCTGACTGATTATTTAATAACATTTCTCCAAATGACCTGCTCATGCAAAGTTCTACAAAGTCAACTCTCAAGCACCTCCGTTCCAGACTGAAAAGCCAAAATTTCGTTTCTCTGTATCCAACATCTTTAATACTAGGGTAGGGGCTGGCAGCCTATTGGCTCTTCTATACATTCCATCATAGATTGAATGCCTGTTTCATGTTTGATGACACGGTGCTCGAGATGCCATCTGACCAAGGAACTACCGACTTTCTTTTTAAAAACAGTTTTACAAATTGCTGCAGTTTAACGTCCTATTGGGCTTCATTGGTTGCAGCTTCAGACTGGAAGGGTATGCTGAACATTGTGTTCACCAAGACCCCTTGATGCCTTTGAACTAATTTACTTCAATACCATTCAGTCCTTCAGTGGGCCTGGAGCACCTTCTATAGTAAAATAACCAGAAACTATTCCATGATGGAGACGCCCCAGAAGAGGTTATAACAAATCAAAGCAAAGAGAATATTGCATTTTGTAAAATGACTATTTCAACATTTTGGTTTATTGGTGATGGATAATGAAAGTGTATACATTTTGGCATAGGTTGGCTGGCCCAATTAGCCAGTTTGTGTTGTAGAATTGACAGAATTCTAAGTTGACATCTAGAAATCCTTTCCAATATAAATGAAAAGCTTTGTCAAATCATTAATTGGACATTTTATTCATAATCAAACAAACTGCACTCAGGCTAGTATAGCAAAGAAGAAAAATCTACTTTTGACATTTCATAACACAAGGCACAGAAATTTACAAGATGAGCTGAAATGTAATCCACTGAACCCTTACCATAAATGGTATTTCCTTCTATTAAGCCTTTCCCTCGCTCGCCCACAACAACACCATCTGAATAACCGTAACAGATAAGATTCTTTCGCAGAACAGGATCTCCTCCTCGGCGAATGTCTGCACCTCCCCAATGATTCTCACGTATAATATTTTCTAAAATTGAAACAAGATGCATGTAATAGGACAGCAATAAAACTTTTTGAACTGAAAATCACTAAGTGTTGCAAAAGATTTTACTGTCCATCACCCAATAACTGAAGCAGTGGGATTTTTGGTGGAACTAGCAGTGTTTAGCCATTTCCACCCATTTCCCTGGGTAGGGCTTCGAGCTTGATAGAATTTACTGGTGCATCAAAGTATGATGGACATTAAACTCAGTAAGAAATGAAAAAGTGTTCAATTGTATGGCTACCAGTACAATACTGAAGTGTACCATTTCCAAGACTCATGAATGTTTCAGTAACTCTATCATTTTCTTTTTGCCCAACATTTCTCTCCTTTTCTAATAGCATAGACCAATACTTATACCTGCTTCTTTCAGTTGTTCTAATTAATTCTTATTTGTGCATGTAAACAGTGAATGTCACCAGTAATAAGTCAGCACGAGAAGCATCAGAACAGAGCCCAATCTCACCCTGGCAACAGGGAATAGTTATAGATGATCTCCACCATCTGACCCCCACCCAATTATTTTATCTTTTCCAGGAACAGAATTGCTTCAAACTCCAATTGTTTGATCAAACCAAGAACACAGCTAAAAATTGTGTACTGCATGTGGACAAAGTTTGGAGAAGTGATATTTAACCTGATGGATGCAGTTTTTTTTGAGAAGTTGGGAACATTTGAGTGGAACCAAAAGGTACACCTTGTTCAAATACAGTAGGTAAATCATACATTGCGGAGGTTATACAAACAAGATACAATAAAAAATACACTCTCCATCAGTTTCTTAAAAGAAAGTGTGTGCTGGAGTCTTGGATAAAATATAGAACAGCAAGTATAGATTCATCAAATATTTAACTTATATTAAAATATCCAGTATTTTTCATGGCGTGAAGCTACAAACTGACCTAATATTTGGCCCCTTCCATTTTCATTCACTGCAACACCTGCGGCAAGTCCTTGGTAGATGTGATTCCCACTGTGAAGAGACACATTATCAACTGGTAATGCATTGCTCCAGGAAAAATTACTGTCTTGATTGAGGGTGGTTAAAGAGGGGACAATCAGACCACACAAGCACAGTTACTGCTGGCACATCCCAGGACTCCAACCTTAACACCTACCATATTCTCCTTTAGATGTTTCTCCTCTTTCACATTCATACCAATGACACACAGCACTCTTAGAGAGTGAAGAAAGATTCTGTGTAAATTTAAGATCTTTCAGGAGGTCAACATGCCACTCAGTGAAGTACTCTTGATGTGTGATCAGTTTTGGAATGGAGGAAATGTTGGCACCCAATTTGTGCTAAAAAGTGCAAAGAGCAATTAAATAAGTGACCAATCTGTTTTTAGGTGGTATTGATGGAGATGCAGAAATTAACCAGGGATACCGGAGACACAAGACAGGACCAGGCTTAACGACTCCTCCGAAAGACAGCACAGCATGTAACACTCCCTCAATACCACAATAAAGCGTCAGTTTGCATTCTTTGCTCAAATCTCTGAAATAGGACTTGAGCAAACCATCTTCTGATTCAAAAGGCAGGAATGCCATCACTGAGTTAAACCCCAGTACCATCAGCCAAAAGCTTTGGCTATGGTAAGTTTGGGTCTAAACCATCTACTTGAAGTACCATGAAGATGTTAATTGCCTAATCACCAACACCTTTATAACCTAAAGGTCAGGCTAAAACTGACAAACACAGTGTATCTGTTTAATGGTGAATTTTTAAAATCAGAACTAGTCATTTATAATGGATTTTTGAAAATAAATGCATTGGGCCAAATTCTCTGAGGAGTGGCAATTAAACATAGAGTGCTTGTAAATGTGAGGTTAGGGTGGGAGTTGGGTGGGGCACCAGCAAGGTAGGGTGCCAGGGCACAAGGCAGTAAGGAACCAATGAAAACAATGGAGAGTTTAGAGCAGGTCAGGGAGGGTGGGGAAGGATTGGGGCTGCTGGCAAGGTGGGGTGTTGGATCCATAAGCAAGGTAAATGGGATATTGGTCAGAAAGGGAGGTGCTCATCTGGATCAGCGGAAGTGTTAGGTTCTTTTTCTTGAGATTCTTACACACTTGATACAACTGCAATACGCCAACAACTTACATTAACAGCCAAAATTTATGAAGCAAGTACAAGCTTTGGAGGACCACTTAACACTTTTTGCAATGCTTGCGAAGAGTGTCAAGAGAAGCTCTCTGAACAAAGGAACAGTTCTTCCTTTATCCAAGATCTTTACATCTTGTGAGTAATGTCCACAAGACAAACCCCAGCCACTCCCCCCACACATAAAACACAATGCAGTGACCAGATTATCTCCAGAAACAATGTAATGTAAATCATCCCTTAATGGCAAAATCTGGTATAAATTGTTTTTCTTAAACTACAGGAAGTGGTCAGAATTTTAACTGCAATGTTCTTATTGGTTCTGAATTGGAGATGACAATGTAATTTTTTTTACATTGAACCTGCAAGACAGAGAAACATACCATCCTATCCTTCTGACATCCAATTTCTTGAAGGTCAACAGAACAAATTAACCCCTTAACGTCTCAGGAGTACAGAGATATTTGCCTGGATTGGGCAAAGGGGTCACAGGTTCAGAGTGGGGGTAATAAATCTGGTTTCCGGGGAACATCTGCTCTGGGAGTTGAGGGGCAGTGTTGCGTCTGAGATCTGAGGAGTGTAAGGGCTCTAAGAGAAGTGCAAATGAAGGTTTGAGAGGGAAGTTGTAGCTCAGTTTAGACGTTACTCAGGGGTTAGACTAGGTATTTAATAAACTAACATATACTGAATAAGTATTTACGGAGTTTAAACTGAACCCTTCAAACTAAATGGATACTTTGAGTCTGCTACAATGGGGCATTCCACAGGGTGCCAATGGAGAATTCTAATCTACATTCCAAAAACAAGTATCTGTCTACTGACAAAGTCTTTTCCCTAGGCTAGGGGAGTCCAGAACTAGTGGGCATAGGTTTAGGGTGAGAGGGGAAAGATATAAAAGGGACCTAAGGAGCAACCTTTTCATGCAGAGGATGGTACATGTATGGAATGAGCTGCCAGAGGAAGTGGTGGAGGCTGGTACAATTACAACATTTAAAAGGCATCTGGATGGATATACGAATATGAAGGGCTGAGAGATATGGGCCAAGTGTTGGCAAATGGGACAAGAGTACGTTAGCTTATCTGGTCAGCACGGATGAGTTCAACCACAGGGTCTCTTTCCACACTGTACACCTCTATGACTCTATTGGAAAATCCTGGCTAGAGTGTCTAAGTTAGACTTAGAAATTCGATACTATATTTTCAAAAAATAAAATCAATGCTTTGAAACCCAGCTCAGTTGAATGGCTGATATCAAGGCTCCTAGACTTTCTGAATGTATAATGTACCTTTTTCCACTGTTACTTTTTAATCAAGTAGTGATTACATTTAACTATTCACGATATACACTCAGAGGTAATGTTGCTGTTTTCCAAATTCAGCAATTACTCTTTAAAAAACATTGTGTATTGCCTAGTTACACCTCAGGTGGTAAGCATCAAAATACAAATGTATTTAAAAAGACTGCAGGTCATGCAAATATCTTTGTTGCTCAGTCAGGCATTACACAAAACCCCAGGGAGTCACTGCTGTGCCTGCGAGATTAGAACCAAAAATGACAGAAGCTGCAAGTGAGACAGGTTACTGGAGTATTCACCTCACCACAGGGTTTCCATTATACAAAATGTAGATGCCAGCTTCTTTATTTCCATAGATCCGATTACTGCGAATGATTCCTTTTCCATTCCCAAGCACAACAATTCCTGAGCGATGGCCACTGTGAATCTGGTTGCACTGCCCAGCAAAACAACAAGAGGGAAGTGCCACATTTGAGTATTGCTGTTTAAGCACCATGATCAATGCCACACAACAGCTACTGCTTTTTCTGAAGATTCAGACTCAACCTGAATACATTATTAAGCCATTACAAAATAGCTCAGATATTATTCTGGTTTGAATAGCTGACCCATACAGGCATGAATATTTCTCTTTCTCCACTTCCAACAGCTTTATCCTAAGTCTGCAAAGTTAAAATAAAATCACACAACACCGGGTTATAATCCAACAGGTTTATTTGGAAGCACTAGCTTTCGGAGCGCTGCTCCTGTCCACAACCACCTGATGAAGGAGCAACGCTCCGAAAGCTAGTGCTTCCAAATAAACCTGTTGGACCATAACCTGGTGTTGTGTGATTTTTAACTTTGTACATCCCAGTCCAATATCGGCACCTCCAAATCATATCCTAAGTCTGTGTAGCTAGGGATAGGGTGGCTGCATATAGAGAGGGTACTCCTCTGAGACTGGAGTTAAGGAATACTGTTAAGCAGAACCAGCTTTATTCCAATCAAGTGGTGTTTGTATATTGAAGATAGATAGGCAAATATTACACATTAGTTTAGTGAAAGCATGCTGTAATTAACCTTAGGCAATTGTTCCAGCCCCCAATCATAATTCAATGATTTTACCTGAATACCCAGGTGGTTTACAAGAGTTTGCATTTCAGTGAATCAATTGCATCTAACATCATGGCAGAATCTCAATGTCAATTTTTATTCACGAAGAGAAAAAGTCACTTTCTACCAACACAATATAGTGTTGTGTTGATATCAACACAGTTCTATCGGCTTTGATGATCTAGGTTTCCAACTAGTATAATTAAGATGGGTTGGTTAACATCCTGCCTACTTTGTTATCTAATAAAAAATACTGAGACTTAGCAACAGCAATAAAATTAATTGAACATGCAAACATTTAGATTGGGAAGAACGATGAATAAAAAATTAGTTATTTTACAAATGATGAAATTAAGAATGTGGTTGGTATGGAGAGAAGCAGCCATCACAGTCAATTACAAACAAGGTGGAGTATGTCACTCTCTATTTTGTCTCAAGACTGTTTAATCCCCATGTCAGTGAAGAGCATTTGCTTTTTGTAGCAGCATTCCTCATCACCTTTTTCAGTGTGATCTCCAGTTTATGCAAGTTGAAGACCCTTTTGTGCCAAAAGGTCCTGGTCACTAGGGCAACACCTACGGTCATTTGTGTAGAATCAGTAGAGCCAATAGAGTGGTGGTGATTTTCATCGCATCAATTCGGGACTGATGTAATATGCAATATATTAGTAGAAATGTCAAAGTGATAATGGCACCGCATAAGAGAAAATCTACATGACTATTATTTAATGGGTGTTTGTGGAAAAATATTCTTGGCATTTTTAAAAGATACGTCCCATTTCTGTTCATGGAACATCACAAAATTCTAACATAGGACAGATACAGGAAGGATATGTTCCATGACTGGGGGAATCTACAATCAGGCTACAGTCACAATAACAGAGAAGATGCAGTTTTTTTTAAAACTGAGTCAATGGTAAACATTTTAATTCTTTACTCCACAGGGTTTTGGAGGTTCAGTGATTGAGGTCATACAAGACAGTGATTGATAAATTTCTAGATATTAAAAGATATCAAGTAATATGAAGATGATGCATGAAAATGGCATGGTGGAAGAAGATCAACAATGATCTAGTTGAAGGTCAGAAAGACTCAAGGGGCCAAATGCCCTATTCCACCTCTTATTTCCTATGATTGTGATTAAGGGTTATAAAGAGATTGGGTTCATACCCCAAAAAAAATCAATGCTAGCAAACAGACAGCCGTGCAAAATTAGAAGTTAATTACCAGTATCAAAGGGTTAGCTCCTTTCCGGATATCGATACCAGCTTCAGAATTGGAGTGGATGTTGTTGTCTGCGATTAAACCACCTGCTGCCAATCGTAAAAAGATTCCTGATGCTTTGCATTGACTAATTTCATTCCTTATCATTATAATCTGAGAATGAGAAGCAGTACCATTAGGTATTTTGAAAGTACAGTATAAGATTAATACTGAATTATAGCAGCCATCTACGTTCACAACCCACTAATTCTGTACTTTATTAATTCAATAAACAATTGCATTTCATGCAAATGACTTGGCAGGTTCTAGATTCTTACTTCACCAATTTAGTCTAGCTTGACAGCCCTGGAGTACTACATTATCAGAGCTGCCATTTTTTTAGACAAGACTCAACCTCCCTCCAGAGAAATCGGTTTTCCTTCTATTTGAACTCTTGTCCAATTCTGCCATCATCCCACAAATGATGATCGTGTCTTCATCTGGAAAGTCCTTAATCTCTGGAACACCCTAAACCTCATCCTCTCTCTCCTTTAAGAATCTGTTAAACCACCTCTTTCACCAAGTTATTTGTCATCGGTCATAAGGACTTTTTGTTTGGTGTCAATTTTTGTTTGATTACTTCATGGCTCAGGAAAGTTTCATTATAAAGTTGCATGCAAGCTTTTAATATATAGCAGAATGACCTGTATTACATAATGTGGCAGTTGTGTTCCTCTGCAATCCCATGCTATAGAAAATCATGCTGTGGAAAAGCGCTATAGAAAATTACACTGTAGAAGATCGCTATACCTGTTCAGTAGAAAGTTTGCTTTATCCAAACAGCATCCATGTTATATCCAATTCACATTGACAAAACGCACATTATACCAGAACACCCTGTACAGGCTTTTTTCTGGGAACAAAGCGTATTTGTACTTCCCATTGTTAATAAAAATTGCATCCCCCTGCCACTTTTACAGCAAAACTTTGAACTAAAATTTCTTCAACAACTATTCCAAGCTGTTACTGTTAGATCCCAGATTAGTAAGCACTGTGAAATAAAAATATGACCAACTCATCTCTTAAATTACACTTTAAAATGTTTCTGGAACAGATCTGTTCCCAGTGCAGACCACATTGCAATTGCCTAAAGATAATTATCCAGCCCAATAACCTAGACTATTCCTTCTGCATCACCTGTTCTCCTGGTTGCATTTGACTTTATGGTTTAGCTTGGGTCAAAACTGTAAGCCATGCCTTTAAAGTCTACGGTCAAGTAAATATATGCAATTTATTCAATTTGAGAATTCAGGCCACTATTAGTTAACGTTCAGATGCCTTGAATTTTCATTCTATTTCGAAGTTACTTTTACAATAAATGGTAAAATTGAAGCCAAAGGAGATATTATGTACTGAATTTCATCAGGAAATAATGGCAGAGTGGAAAGGACAGTGTGGAGGACGAATCTCCAAACTAGGAATCCAAACTTTCTTGAACTGGATACCTCAGTAATTCCTTATCTTGGTATGAGAATGGCCTTCAGTAAAAATGACAGGATATTGAATTGGAGACAATCTTTGTGATGTGAACTCATGTTTAGTTGGGCTGAAGTGGATAAAGAGTAGGGGATAAAGTAAACAGATTGAGTTTTGTCAGGTTGTGATAAGCGGTTTTGTCTGAGATCTGTACTGAGGTATCAGTTCTTCACCATTATAGCTCAATATATTGAATAAAGGAAGAGTTTTATATCTAGGTTTACAAATGACACTAAAAAGCACATTCAGCTGTTTATCTCTGAGGGAGCAGAAGTGAGGGAAAAATGTGGAGAAGTACAAGATCTACTTAATGGAGAAATAAGAGATGAAAACAGAGGACACAAAATCATTAAAAGTATATATACAGGTACAAAAAAAAGGTGAAAGCAAGTTACTGAAAGTGCTGACCTTTATTTTGAACAGGTTAGATTCAGTTGAACAGAGTCTTGTTCAGATTCTACTTGGATAGTGTTCTCAGTGTTGGATACCATACCTCAGAAAAGATATTTGCCTGGCGAGATGTACAGTGCAGATTCGCCAAAGTATTTTTCCCTAATTCTTTCACAGAATGTAGGCAACACTGACAAGCAGTGTTTCCTCTAATGATTTTGATCTGCTGCAGGCTGTGCATGGCAGACTCTGCTACAAGAAGATGCCAATGTGTCGCATAGGGTGTGCAGAACCTCCCATTGCTGAGGGATCATTGCTGTCAAGGCAAGCATTTGTCACCCATCCTTGATTTCCCTTGGAAGGAATGATTTGCTAGCACATTTCAGAGGGAAGTCAGGAATCAACCACATTGCTGTGGGTCTGGAGTTACATGCAGGTGAGGATGGTAAATTCTTGTAGCAAGATGTGGCAAGTGGTGCTCCCTGAGAATTGTACCAGGGCATTGACCATTTACCATATATATAAAATGAGTTGAATATCCAAACTTACAGATGTCACTAAGAGAAACATTTACTTATGTGAACGTGAGGGAGTAGGAGTGGGGCAAATCGTGGTTGACGGATTTCAATGTAAAGTAATGCAAGAATATTTACCAAACCCTGCTTATGATTCTCGACCAGAAATGGTTGTGGATGTTCCATGATTGAAGAAACTTAGGGCTGAGGCAACAGACTTTTAGTCTCAAGGATATGGGAATGAGTACAAAAGTGAATTTGAAGCTAAAAATCAGTTATGATTGTATTGGATGCTATAGCAAGCTTAAAAAGGGACAGATGACCTACTTCTGGTCTTATTCCTGGTGTCCCAGTGTTCTGAAATTCAATAGAACATAGAACATTACAGCGCAGTACAGGCCCTTCAGCCCTCGATGTTGCCCCAACCAGTCATACCAATCTGAAGCCCATCTAACTACACTATTCCATGTACGTCCATGTGTCTGTCCAATGACGACTTGAGTGCACTTAAAGTTGGCGAATCTACTACCGTTGCAGGCAAAGCATTCCATACCCTTACTACTCTGAGTAAAGAAATTACCTCTGATATCTGTCCTATATCTATCACCTCTCAATTTAAAGCTATGCCCCCTTGTGCTCGCCGTCATCATACTTTGAAAAAGGCTCTCCCTGTCCACCCTATCTAACTGTCTGATTATCTTATTCAATATTCAAAGGAGCTGAATTTCTTTTATATTTTTCAGCACCATGAGTCAATAATTCAATCACATTTTTGACTACTGGCTGCTATCATAACTACAAATATATGATGAACTGGAGTGCTCTGCCAAGTGATATAAAAATGTGACACTGTAAAGGGGAGAGCTTTCCATTGGAAATACAATCCCTTGGAATTGTATGAAGGATTGGCTTGAATATTACTTAGCACATTTTTAGCTGACCTCAATTAGTGTCACATTTGAATCAAAAGGTGAGTGAGCTATGATGCAGACCACAGACAGAATCAAATTAGGGTCAAACGTAGATTCACAATGTGTGTGCACTTTAACAGTTCTTGATGTACTGTTCAAATTAAAACAGCCACGTAACTGTGAGGAATGGCTGATGAGAGAGAAAAGATTGTCAAGAACAAGATGAAGTATTGAGGGTTTGAAAAAAATGACCTGTAATATATTCTGTTAACAAGGAGGTCCACTCAAACAAAACTAGAGCACAGAAACCCAAGTGTTCTGGAAACAGCTTGTAAAGGAAGAATGTAGCATTTGTTCTTTGCATCTTCAGGATTTTCTGAAGATGTTGCACAGCTGAATTAGACCAGTTACAAACGGAGGAATTTGACTGCGACACTGGGAGAATTCCCTTTTATGGTACAGTGCCATAAACGTTTGCATCCACTTTATGGCATTTTTGACATTGTAGGACACATCATGTATAGTGCACTTAAGTTAGATGATGTACTCAGGTCTTGACCTCAGTGAACCAGTTGGGCATTTACAACAACCTTACAGCTTTATAAATACATTTAAAGATGCTAGTTTTGTTATAATTTTAAAGTAATTTAATGCAAATTCACAAACTAGCACGATTTGAATTCACATTTTCTAGATTAGTTCGTCTTTGGTAAATCGCTACAAACCCCCACTAAACAAAATAAAAAATAACGAACTATTAATAACTGATAATCTGAAACAAAAACAAACTGCTGGAGAAACTCAGCAGTTCTGGCAGCATCTGTGGAGACTCGATGGGCCAAAGGGCCTCTATTTGCACTGTAGGGATTCCATGGTTCTATGCATGTTACCAAGTGAATGAGACCAACATTTAATTATTGAATATCTATGTGTCATACCCATAGGAAACACCTTTTTTCAGCAGGAAACTCTTATTAGTCTGAATACTGTGTGTTATCCTGACAGCTTCACGTATGTTCATTCAGAGCAGATATACTGATAGGTCCAATGATTCTTACACATTTATTTAAGCCTATTCTCACCAGCACCAGGTTAGACAAAATATATAGAAACAGTCAACTTTCTGACAGTTGAGTTTATTTCTCTACAGGTTTTTAGGTATAAAGAAAGAATTGTGAGATTTCATCTTCAAACATCATTCTTGTATTTTCCAAGATAGTCTTGTGAATTCAACTGATTTTTTTTTAGACCTGTAAAAAACCTTTAATTTCCAGAGAAACAATGTTCTTTTGCAAACTAGTCATACCAATTAGCTTGTATGCCTCGCCTCAATTGCAGAAGTAGAATATTTAAACCAAGCCTAATGCCAGTTAGTGGTCTTTAATCCAAGAGAATTTTGAAAGCAACTTTTTAGTCATTTCTTCCATCCTCATTAATTCCTTTTCCAGCTTGGTCACATTCTCGGTTTTGCTTTCCTCTTTCTCAACTCTCATACATGACTAACTGCATCCAAATTTACTCTATTTGTCAGTAGTACAGTCTCCATCTTGAATTGGTAACTGCTGATGGATGCTGATTCAACAGACAGATGCAATCATGTGCCCTGCTGTGCAATAGTTTGTTGCTACATTTCATATCCAACATTTGGAAAAAACTACTGAACTAGCATCAAAAATCATCAGAGACAGAATGCTTGTTTAGTGCCTGTGGTTTTCCTTTGTAAGTAAATAAACAAAGGTACAGTAAGTGTATACATACACTTCACTACTGAAGGAATGCTACATTAAAAAATATTTTCAGATGAGACAATAATCCTTCTTAAAAATGTACAAATGATCTAAATTTTTATATAAAGGACTATTCGAAGAAAAGATGATGAGTTCTCGCTAGTGTCAGAGGGAATAATGTTCCCACAACCAACATAATGAAAACAGATTATCCTGTCATTGACCTTCAGAAGTATTTCATTGACTGTCAAGTACTTTGGGACATCCTAAGGTTGTGAACACGTTAGTTCTCTCCATAAATACAAAACTTGCTAAAATATCCCAATACTCTATATATAATAAAACTAGATGTGAGTAGACACATTTCCACCTCCTCATGTTAGCTATTCCAGGATCAGCAATAGTGGCCTTTGCTTGGTACAGATCAAACAGACAAAATCCTGGGCTTCAGAAATTATTTGCCCAAAGCTGAAGTACAGACTGGTAATTAACGCTGGAATTGTTAGAATCTACTCCTCCTGTTCCCGAGATGGTATTCAAAAACATTATCAAGGGAAATTTGAATACAGTTGCACATCACAGTACTGAACCATAAGATTAGTTAGAAAACTGACCTCTCTATTACCAGAACTGTCCGTACTAGACTTTGTGTCCCATTAGAATAGCCACCTCTGACAAACAGCAGTGGGCACCTCAGGAGTTTACAAACAAATATACCATTCAGGAACTTGGTGGAGGATAACCCGTGTGCAATAGTCTGTTCCTCGGATCCCTCAAAAGGTGCAGCAAGAGAAAATATGCATTTCTTTATACAGTCTTTCACAACCTCAGGAAATCCAAAAGCACTTTAATGCTAAGGAAATACTTTTCAAATTTAGTCACTGTAAAAATGTAGGAAACTTGACAATCATTTGTGCATATCATTATCCCGCAAATAACAACAGAACAAATGAAAATTTGTTTTAGTGATGTTGATCAAGGGATAAAATTGACAAGAACACCAGGAGAAAACTATTCAATGTTCTTCAAATGCTGTCACTCTTAAATCCACTCAAGAGGGACCAGGCGGGACCATAACAAAAAAAGCCTCTTAACAGTGCAACATTTTGGGATGATACTTGAAGTAGCACTGACAAGTCCTGCAGCAGATACAATGATGCAACCTGTCAACAAGAGTTGCCTGCCACCACACAGCCCAGGCTCTGATGAATTAGTGGGATGCGGGCATTGCTGGCTGGCGAGCATTTATTTACCTATCCCTATTTGGCCTCGAGAAGGTGGTGAGCTACATTCTTGAACAACTGCAGTTCACATGCAGTGGATTAACCCCCAATGACATTAGCGAGGAAATGCCAGGATTTTGACCCAGCAACATTGAAGGAACAACGATAGATGTCTAGGTAAGTGGCTTGGAGGGGAACATGTAGGTGGTGGTGTTCCCATGTATCAGCTGCCCTTGTCCTTCAAAATGGAAATGTTTGTGGTTTGGAACGTGCTGTCTGAGGATCTCGGATGAATTTCTGCAGTATATCTTGTAGACAGACACACTTCAGCAGTGTGTACTGCTTTAACACAAGGAATGTCAGAAAAAACAGTGATGAACTTAGAGCATGGATCAGTACTTGGGACTATGATGTTGTGGCCATAATGCAGATGTGGGTTTCACAGGGGGAGGAATGGTTGCTAGATGTTCCAGAGTTTAGAACGGTTAAAAAGAACAGGGAGGGTGGAAAAAGAGGAGGAGGTGTAGCATCGCTAATCAGAGGATGCATCACAGCTACAGAAACGAAGGTTGTCAAGGAAGGTTTGTCTGAGTGAGTATGCGTGGAAGTTAGGAACAGGAAGGGAGCAGCCACCTCTTTGGGGGTTTTCTACAGACCTCCTGATAGCAGTAGAGAGCTTGAAGAACTCATAGGCTGGCAGATGTAGCAGGGTTGTTATTATGGGTGACTTCAACTTTCTCAATATTAACTGGAACCTTCTTCATGCAGATGGTTTGGATGGAAATGTTTTTTGTCAAGTGTGTTCAGGAGGGTTTCCTTACTCAGTATGTATACAGGCCGACATGGCGAGAGGCCATTTTGGATTTGGTACTCAGCAATGAGCCAGGACAGGTGTCAGATCTCACGGTGGGAGTACACTTTGGTGACAGTGACCACAAACTGCCTCACATTTACCATAGCCTTGGAGAGGGAAAAGAGCAGTTACCAAAGGAAAATATTTCGTTGGGGAAAAGGAAATTATGACGCGACCAGACAGGAGTTGGGAAGTACAGATTGGGAGCAATTGTTCCACAAAAAAGGGCACAACAGACACGTGGAGACTGTTTAAGGAGCAGTTGTTGCGAGTGATGCACAAATTTGTTCCTCTGAGACAGGCAAGAAGGGGTAAGATTAAGGAGCCTTGGATGACGAGAACAGAGGAGCTTCTCGTCAAAAGGAAGAAGGCAGCTTACGTAAGGTGGAGGTAGCAAGGATCTAGCACAGCTATAGTGAATTACAGGCTTGCTAGAAAGGACCTCAGAAACAGATTGAGGAGAAGCAGGAGGGGGCATGAAAAAGGCTTGGCAAGAAGGATTAGGGAGAACCCAAAGGCATTTTATTCATACGTGAGGAATAAGAGAATGATTAGGGAGAAGGTAGGGCAGATCAGTGATAGCGTAGGGAACTTATGCGTGGAGTCTGAGCAGGTAGGGAAACCCTAAATGAGTTTTTTGCTTCGGTTTTCACTAAGAAAAAGGACTTTATTGTGAATGAGAACTTTCAGGAGCTGGGAAACAGGTTTGAACAGATCAGGATTGATGAAGCTGATGTGCTGGAAATTATGGTAAACATTAAGATTGTTCAGTCCGCAAAGCCAGCTGAGATTTATCCTAGGTTGCTCTGGGTAGCGAGAAAGGAGGTTGCTAAGCTGCTGGCAAAGATCTTTGCTTCCTCACTCTCCACTTGAGTCGTACCAAAGGACTGGAGGGAGGCGAACATTGTTCCTCTTTTCAAGAAGGGGAATAGGGAAATTCCTGGCAATTACAGACCAGTCAGTCTTACATCTGTGGTCAACAAGGTTTTGAAAAGAATTCTGAAGGATAGAATTTATGACTATTTGGAAAAGCATAGAGGTGATTAAAGGTGGTCAGCATAGCTTTGTGAGGGGCAGATCATGCCTCATAAATCTTATTGAGTTCTTTGAGGAGGTGACGAGACAGGTTGACGAAGGTCAAGCAGTGGATGTGGTGTATATGGACTTCAGCAAGGCATTTGATAAGGTTCCCCATGGTAGGCTCATTCATAAAGTCAGGAGGTATGGGATACAGGGAGGTTTGGCTATCTGGACTCAGAATTGTTGGCTGTCAGAAGGCAGAGAGTGATTGTAGATGGAAAATGTATTCTGCCTGGAGGTCAGTGGTGAGTGGTGACCCGCAGGGCTCTGTTCTTGGGCCTGTGCTCTTTGTAGCTTTTATAAATGACTTAGATGAGGAGATTGAGGGGTGGGTTAGTAATTTGCTGATGACACAAAGGTTGAAGTTGCCATTGGTGAGGCCCACTGCATGCTGCAGCGTGACAGACAGGATGCAGAGCTAGGCTGAGAAATGGCAGATGGAGTTCAATTTGGATAAGTGCAAAGTGATGCATTTTGGAGAATCGAACTTGAATGCTGAATATAGAATTAAAGACAGAATTCTCAGCAGTGTGGAGGAACAGAAGGATCTTAGTGTTCAAGTGCATAGATCCCTCAAAGTTGCCACCCAAGTGGATAGGGTTATTAAGAAAGGATATGGTGTGTTGGCTTTCATTAACAGGGGGACCAAGTTTAAGAGCCACAAGGTTTAGCTTCAACTCGACAAGACCCTGGTGAGACCACACTTGGAATATTGTGTCCAGTTCTGGTCGCCCTACTATAGGAAAGATACGGAGGCTTTGGAGAGGGTGCAAAAAAAGGTTTACCAGGATACTACCCAGACTGGACGGCTTGTCTTATGAAGAGAGGTTGTCTAAGCTCGGACTTTTCTCTCTGGAGAGAAGGAGGAAGAGACGTAACCTGATTGAGGTATACAAGGTAATGAGAGGCATGGATAGAGTCAAGAGCAAGAGACTTTTCCCCAGGGCAGGATTGAATAGCATGAGGAGTCATAGTTTTAAGATATTAGGAGGAAGGTATAGAGGAGACATCAGAGATAGGTTATTTACACAGAGAGTTGTGAATGCATGGAAATGCGCTGCCAGTGATGGTGGTAGAAGCAGAGTCATTGGGGACATTTAAGTGACTGCTGGGCATGCACATGGACAGCAGTGAATTGAGGGGTGAAAAATGATGTTATTTTATTTTAGATTAGGAATAATCCTCAGCACAACTTAGTGGGCCGAAGGGCCTGTTCTGTGCTGTACTTTTCTATGTTCTATGCTGCTACTGGTGTCAAGTTAAATAATAATACTGATCTCTGCCCTTGATAAATTAAGGGAAAATCCAACAAAAATTAGCTAGAATTCTTGCTCTTCCCTATCCTTTATCTGTGTTGGAAAGTATGCTCATCTAATCCTTTACCATGCCATATATCCAGATTTAGTTCTACACCACCTAGTTACTGCCTTTGTTGTTTGAATTCATATCTCTGGACATCAGAGTGTGTTCAGGAAAACTTACATACAACGAAATTCACAACTGATCTTAGAGGAACCTGTTTGGGAGCAGCCAGAGCACAGAAACAGGTAAGTGCATATTTTAAGTATAGCCTTGCTGTATATCTGCAACAGTGAGTGGAGTGGGTTCTTTTTTGATTATATGTCTTATTCTTGATTAAATTTTTAAAATGTAAACCATTACTATTAAGTTAGCCTGGAGCAGTTTTTTTTAAGAGCAATAAGACAGTGCTATCAGCTGGATCTGTAGATTGTGAAGGAGCAAAAATGGCATATGTATGGGTATATGAATAGGAAGGGTTTAGAAGGATATGGGCCAAGTGCTGGCAAATAGGACTAGATTAGGTTGGGATATCTGGTTGGCATGGATGGGTTGGACCAGAGTCTGTTTCTGTGCAGTACATCTCTATGACTCTGTTTCACGTCAGGTCACAATCTACCAACAGTTGATGCCCAGATTCATTTGGACAGACAGCGGAGAGATGTCTTATTGCTCCCCAAAACTAAAGCAGCTCTTTTAGGACAGAAAGATGGCCACAGCTTATCTCAGCAAAAGTGAGGACTGCAGATGTTGGAAATCAGAGCCTAGATTAGAGTGGTGCTGGAAAAGCACAGCAGGTCAGGCAGCATCAGAGGAACAGGGAAATCGACATGTCGGGCAAAAGCCCTTCATCAGGACTCTTTATGAAGGGCTTTTGCCCAAAATGTTGATTTTCCTGCTCCTCGGATGCTGCCTGACCTGCTGCGCTTTTCCAGCACCACTCTAATCCAGGCCACAGCTTATATGTCTCACATGCAACTAAATCAGGAACTGAATGCAGGGCACTTCAATGATGGTAGAACTAAATACAGGAATCTCCATGTAACACAGGTAGCAAAAGAGAAGTTGGAAAGTATGTTTCCTCTTGAAAACAGTCAGAGTGATACAGGACAGAAATAGACCCTTCAGTCCAACTAGTCCATGCCGACCAAGTTGCCCAACCAAACTAGTCCCACTTGCTTCCCTTTGGCCCATATCCCTCTAAACCTTTCTTATTCAAGTGTCTTTTAAAATGTTGTAACTGCACCTGCATGTACCACTTCTTCTGATAGCTCATTCCACACACAAACCAAAAATGTGAACTTGAGAGTCAATGTTATGGACACAAGCCCGAAATGTCAATTCTCCGGCCCCTCGGATGCTACCTGACCTGGTGTGCTTTTCCGCTACCACACATTCTCCAGCATCTGCAGTCCTCCCTTTCTCCAAACATGTGAAAGTGTCCATTTAGGCAGGAAAAAAAAAATCAAAAAGCAACATCTCATTTGACTGGGGAGAGATTGCAAAGCTTTATGGCTCAGATGGGTCAGTGTATTCTAGTACACCAAACATTAAAATGGAGTATGAAGGTACAGCAAGTAATTAGGAAAACAAACAAAATGTTGACATTTCCTGGCAAAGGAGTCAAACGTGAAAGCAGGGAAGTGTTGCTACAGCAGTGCAGGGCCTTAGACTATAACCTTGAGTTCAGTTAGAAGCAGTGGAGAATTGATAGCAGCAGTTTACCGGATTGATTCCTGGGAAGGAGAAAAGATTGAGCATGTTTGGCTAATACCCATTAGATTTAGAAGAATTAGCTATGATCATATTGGAACAGATATGATTTTGAGGGGCTTAACAGGATGGATGCTGAGAGGAGTTTTAACTCGTGGGGAGACTGGAACCAGAAGACAAAGTATAAACATGAGTCATTTCCCATTTGACACGGAGATTAGGGGAATTCTTTTTCCTCTTAGAGGGCTGTTAGTCTGTGGAATTCTCTTCCCCAGAGAACAGTGGAGGCTGCGTCACTGAATGTATTCAAGGCTGAATTAAACAGATTTATGACCAATAAGAGACGCCCGAAGGTTCTGTGGGATAACCAGGCAAGTGGAGTTGAGATCACAGTCTGAACAACCGCAATATTATCAAATGCAGAGCAGGCTTGAGGAAGATTAAACAACTTATTTTTACTCCTAATTATTCTGTTCTTGGAAGGATCTATTTTTAAAGGTTTAAATAAAAAAGATTTTTGAAAGCTGAATTTCCTCATAGTCATTATCTGGTCTATTCAGCCTTTCTAGGCTTTTTGCAATATTTATCTGTTTAGTCCTACCTCCCCCAATTTTCAGGTATTTATCAAATTCCCTTTCAAAAATTTCAATGAAGTTTACTTTCACTATGTATTCTGCTGGTGCACTCCATGTCATCATACCTTGGTGCATAAAACAAAACACTTCTTCCTTCTTTTGCCATCTCAAGTCTGTATGCTTTTTTTAAAAAAAAATCACCCTCTCCATTAGAGTCAGTTTTCCTTATTTACTCTACCAAACCTTTCATAAATGTAAACAGTTTATATAACTCCCCTGTACCTTCTCGGCTTTAAGGACAGCAAGTCCAAGTGCTCAAGTCTTTCCTCATAATTGAGACATGTCATCCCATTAAATACTAGTAAATGCTCCTCTGCACTCTCCCCAAAGCTTTGGCATCCTTCTAAAGTATGGCACCCAGAAATTGAGATATTGCTTCAGCATTTTAGAAATATTTAGTATAACTTCATTATTTCTGTTCTCAACCAATAAAGCCAAGGATCCCATATAGTTTTTTTAAAAGCAAAACTTAAAGGACTTGTTTTGCAAGGTTCAAAAATGTACATAAACCCAAGTTTCCTGGTCCTGCACCCCATTCAAAACTGGGATCATTTAGTTCATAATATCACTGCTCATTCTTTCTCCTATACGGCATAATTTCACAGCACTAAATTGGAACGATAAAGTATCTGCCCATTTCATCAGACTGCAACATCCTGAAGTGTTAAAGACCTGGCCTGATGTTAAAAACTTGAACTTTGCCCAAGTGTAATTGAAATCATGGTCCTCAATTGTACCTTGGCATTTTGGATGCATCGCACGGCATAACTCAGATTTCTGAAGATATTACATTCCAGTCTAGCTTGTCCTTGACTGCAGACAAACACACCACCTTTTCCATCCCGAAACAGGCACTTCCGGATTAAGCAGCCATGTAGGCTGCTGGCAAGAACCTGAGCCTCTTTATCCTTCTGCAGCTCCTTTTGCAGAGTTTTTAACTCCAAATCCATTTGCAAGAGGTCAGTTCCCTTCTTTTGAGACCTAAACGGATTGGTCCTTGCCAAAAGGCGACTCAGACCATGGGATTGGTAAGAGAGTTTATATACAGATTGCTCATCGTCTTCATTCTCACTGCATGTGCTCATTTCACTGTCACTGTAATCAGTCTCTAAGGTAATGACGTCCCCCTCACAAGGACTCCGTTTTGTAATGCATCCTTCTCCATTACACTGACCATCTCTCATGCAGGGTTTCTGGATATTTTGTTTGGAGGCTGAAGCATGGCGTGAACCAGTCACATTATCGTTCAATTCAAATGTTCTAAAGCTGCTCGATGAATGCTGACAATGATTTTCAGAGCTACAAGCATTTGAAAGTGCTTGGCTTGGCACATTCAAAAGAGAGTTGGATTTGGCAGCCACGGCCAGATGTTTGCAGGCCCAGTTTCTCTCAGTCAGTCCAGAGCCCTCTACAGTCACCGATGTGCTCTCACTTCCATTGAACTCACAGTTTTCAATTATACTGAGAGCAACGTTGTGGAAACTGATGCTAGACTGGCTGAAAGTACAAAACCTCACTTGACAGGTTCCAGGGGCGTGGATCTGCAGCTGCCCATTTTCTATATTGCAGTTGTCAAATTGGACATGGCCGGACATTGTCTGTTGATTAAAAGTGACAAAGTCAACATGTGTGATCATGAACATCACATTAAACTAAGACTGTCCTTTTTGGTTTTCTTTCTTTAAGTGGAGTCGCACTAACATGCCAACACTTACTGTTCAATCCTACCTGCTCAGAGAGCATTGAATCAACCACATGACATGGAAATAGTAACCTGCATTAGACCCAGATGCGGTAGAAATAGCAGGTCCTCCCTTCCTGAAGGGCATCAAATGAACCATCTGGGTTTTAAATAAGCCAACAGTTTCCACAGTCATGTTTCTGACTCCCACCCATCAGTTTTTCTCTACTGATTCACAGTAAGAGGGTATCGCTGGCTAGGTAGTATTTATTGCCCATTCCCAATTGTTGTGGGTCTGGAGTCACATGTAGACCAGACCAGGTAAAGATAGCATTTCCTTTCCTGAAGGACATTTGTGAACCAGATGGGTTTGTCCGACAATTGGCAATTAGATTCTTAATTCCAGATTTTTATTGAATTCAAATTCCATCATCTACCATGGTGGGATTTGAACCCAGGTTCCCAGAACATTATCTGGGTCTCTGAATTAACAGTCCAGCGATAATACCACTAGGCCATTACCTTTGCCAATTACCAGATGAATTACTGGCATTTTAACTTGCAGTCCCAAGGGTTACTTGTCTAGTACAATAGAAAATAAAGTATCTTGTACATACACAAACAATTTTCAAATGGTCTATGATTGACATATGATTTCTTCATTCACTGCAAAGGGCTTTGTGCGACAGAAACATACATCAGGAATTCAGGTGTGAAACTAAGTATGACTTATAGTGGTTGTAATGTTTTAGTGATTAAATAATTGTGCAGCACCAAATTCATCTGATTAACCTACACTCCAAATTTTTTTAAATCAAGATTCTGTGTCAAAGCACCAGCTAAATCGTTATGTTTAATGACTAATGTAAGGAGCTATTATCTACAAAGATCCATAGGCATCTTTATTAGAGAGAGACAATTGGTTTTGCACTGGTAGATGGTATCCACTCCATGAACGTGGGACAAGACAAGGAAGGATTATTGTTTTTGGGAAGGCCAGAACAATGAGGGCAAATACATTTACGGCCTACTTCTCAGCTAGTTGCCAAGAAAGTGATAAATGCATACATCTATTACTGGCCAATAAAACCCTCCCATCCCTCACCAGATTTAAACTGAACCATTACTAGGCAAGTACACAAGAGATTCTAATGTCTGACAGATTTATATTACTACAGTAACCTTAACTCACAAAGCTCTTAAATGTAGGAAATTGGATGTAGTTCAGCAAGGAAAAGTACACAACAATCTAGATTGAGCCTACAGGTCCTAAATCCATAAACCTGCAGCTTCATAAAAGGCCAGACAACCACAGTCTTTGTTGCATTTACTCAACCTTCATTTTCAAAATGCGCTGCTGCATTCAGCTGAAGGATGATCACTAAGTATACTGTATTGGTAAAAGGCTCCTTACTTTTATATACATTTTCTTGGGACTGGGTGTACATTACATGAAACTCTAATTTTCTCAAACCTGGTTTCAAATTCATCCAGACTACCAGGGACAATCATCTCCTCTATTGGTTACAAAGACTTTACATAAAAGAATTAATGCAATGCAAATTAGGAATTTCCTAATATTAAACCGACAACCTAACTCAGGGTGGCTGGTGCAGGAAATATAGCCAATGGTGTTAGTCAGTGATTGGCAGTGCCCACTCACACTGAGGAGACTGAATGGATTCTACTTCCAAGCATTAACACCACTCACTTGCGGGGGGGGGGGGGGGGGGGGGGGGAAGAGAGAAAGAAAAGAGTACAAACGGTCACACAAAGTAAAAACACATTCTAAATGATCAAGGTAGTCAATTGTTTAATGAGATGGAATTGAATGCACTGGAATACAACTTGAATTGTAGGATTTGATAAAATACCTCACAGCACCACATATTAATCCAGTGTGGAATTCCGGTTTCTTAAAGTGCAAAATCTCCTCCTAAGGAAAATAGCTGCTTAAATTGGGATAAGAATACCCACCGATCATACTGTATATGAGCGATGTGAGACTATGATGTATGGCGAATACTGCATGTCTGGGAAGAATAGGTAACTTTGGAACAATGCTCTTCATTGCTGCATCTGTTACAGATCAATTTATAGAGGCTAATTGATAGGATTAGTCATCAACCTTATGACCATTATAGCATGCAACTAATGGGATTGAAGGTCATTTAGCATTGTTTCAACTAATGATTCCTAAATTATTTTCGATATTCTAAAATGATTGCTCACCTTGTACACAATAGGTGTGAACCATGCAGGCATGAGGACCAGATTGCATAGTCGTGCAGTTGGACAGTGTTGGTCAAAGCTAACAAGGAGTGCCACATCTCCAAGCTTTCCCTGTCCAATTATTTCCACCGGGACTTTCAGTGTCACCTCATTCTGTTCTTCATATACTCCAGGTGAAATAATGATCTTATCATACACATTGGCAACTGATAAGGCACTCCTGAGGTTTACATGTTCACTTGCTGGACCTACAAATATAGTTTTTCTATCCTTCTTCCTCCTAAATAAATACAAGCAATTTGAGGATTCCAGGTCTTGAGCATTTCTAGTCCAGATTTTTGAAGTTAAATGGTGTTGCCTAAAAGCCTCCCGCCAAGAATGAGGCTCAATATCAGGCTGATTCGGCCAATTTGGGTGTTTGCACTCACTGCATCCAAGACACAGCTGTCTCCATCTGGTATTATCCAGGCTGATAATCAGTTCATACCAGGCTCTGCACACGACACAGCAGCGACCCAGGTCTGGGAGAGGTAAATAGGCCAGAATCAGGCGCCACAACTCCAGTGGGAGACCACTAATCTCCATCGTCACCTGTGAATTAAACTGACCATTAAAAAAATGCATTCATATAGTGCAGAGTCTTCAAAATTTTGTTAACACCTATAAATGATAATGAAACATAACAATGTATTACATAACCAATATTGTGCAGAAATAGCAATAAGATCAGTTTTACAGATATTATTTAAGAGATTTATGTTACAGGGAGGTAGTTATTCCACAGCCATGTGAAGGAGGTAGATGGGTCACCATCAGGGATAGGAAAGTGCAGGGATCTCCTGTAGTGGTGCCCCTCAACAACAAGTATACGGTTTTGGATGGGGGGGGGCGGAAAAGACGACATACCAGGGATAAGCAATGGGGCACAGGCCTCTGGTGCAGAGTCTGCCCCTGTTGCTCAGAGGGGAAGGGGGAGGAGCCCCAAGTCGTGGCCCACGTAGGCACGAATGACATAGGCAGGAAAAAAGATGGGGATCGAAGGCAGAAACTCAGGAGCTAGGGAGGAAGCCTAGAGGTAGGACATTGTTGTTATCTCTGGTTTGTTACCCATGCCACATGCTACCGAGAAGAGGAATAGGGAGAGAGAGGAGTTGAACACATAGCTACAGGGATGGTGCAGGAGGGAAGAGTTTCGGATTCTTGGATAATTGGAGCGCTTTCTGGGGAAGGTGGGACCTCTACAAACAGAATGGTCTACAACTGAACCAGAGGGGTATCAATATTCTGGGGGGGGGGAGGGGGGAGAAGTTTTGCTAATACATTTCGAGGGTGGGGGGGGGTTGGTTAAACTAATGTAGCTGGGGAATGGGAACCTGAATTGTAGTTTCAGTGTACAGGAGGTTAAGGGTAGTGAAGTCAGGGATAGGTTTACAAGGTCGCGAGAGGACACAGGCAATCAGGATGTTGGTTTGAAATGTGTGTACTTCAATGCCAGGAGCACCCGGAATTAGATGGGTGACCTTGCAGCATGGATTGGTGCCTGGGACTTTGATGTCTTGGCCATTTCAGAGACATGGCCAGAGGAGGCACAGGACTGGTTGTTGCAGATTCCGGGATGTAGATGTTTAGATGGTAAAAGAGAGGGGGGGGTAGGGGGTGGCATTGTTAATCAAAGGTAGTATTTCAGCAGATAGCGTTTGAGGACTCATCCTCTGAGGTAGTTTGGGCTGAGATTAGAAACAGGAGAGGTTCAAAGTTTTCTATAGGCCTCTGAATTGATCCAGGGATGTACAAGAAAGGATAGCAAAGATGATTCTTGATAGGAGCAGAGTAACAGGGTAGTTGTAATGGGGAATGTCAACTTCCACAACATTGACTGGGAATACTATAGTTCAAGTAGTTCAGATAGGTCAGGTTTTGTTCAATTGTCTGCAAGAGGGTTTTCTGACAGTATGTATACAGGCCAAAGGATGATGCCATATTGGATTTGGTACTGGGGAATTAACCCAGCCAGGTGTTAGATTTGGAGGTAGGTGAGCACTTTGGCAATAGTGACCACAATTCGGTGAGGTTTACAATAGCAATGGGCAGGGATAGGTATATACCACAGGGAAAGAGGTAAAACTTGGGGAAAGGCAATTCTGATGTGATCAGACAAGATTTAGGATGCATAGGATGGGAAAAGGAAAATGCAGGCAATGGTTACTCTTGAAATGTGGAGCTTAGTCAAGGAACAGCTATTGTGGGTCCTTGATAAGTATATACCTATCAGGCAGGGAGGCAGTTGTCAAGAGAGGGAGCCATGGTTTACTAAACAAGTTGAAGCTCTTGACAAGAGAAAGAAGTAGGTTTATGTGAGGATGAGGCATGAAGGCTCAGTTCGGGAACTTGAGAGTTACAAGTTAGCAAGAAAAGATCTAAAGAGAGGGCTGAGAAGAGCTAGGAGGGGACATGAGAAGATGTTGGCGGATAGAATAAAGGAAAACCTTGATCTTCTATAGTTGTATCAGGAATAAAAAAAAAATGACTGGGGTAAGATTAGGGTCATTAGTGGAAAGTTGTGTGTGGAATCTGAGGACATAGGAGAAGCGCTTAATGAATACTTTTCATCAGTATTCACATTGGAAAAGGGCAATGTTAGTGAGGATACGGAGATACAGGCTACAAGATTAGATGGGATGGAGGTTGACAAAGGGGAGGTTTTGGAAATTTTGGAAGATCTGAAAATAGATAAGACCTCGGGGCCGGATGGGATTTATCCTCGGATTCTCTGGGAAGTCAGGGAGGAGATTTCAGAGCCTTTGGCTTTGATCTTTATGTCATCATTGTCGACAGGAATAGTGCCAGAAGACTGGAAGATAGTGAATGTTGTTCCCTTGTTTAAGAAGGGGAGTCAGGACAATCCTGGTAATTATAGGCCAGTAAGCCTTACTTCGGTTGTGGGTAAGGTGTTGGAAAAGGTTGTAGGAAATAGGATTTATAATTATCTGAAAAGGAATATTTGATTAGGGATAGTCAACATGGTTTTGTGAAGGGTAGGTTGTGCTTCACTAACCTTATTGAGTTCTTCGAGAAGGTGACAAAACAGGTGGATGAAGATAAGGCGGTTGATGTGGTGTATATGGACGTCAATCAGACATTTGATAAGGTTCCACATGGTAGGCTATTGCACAAAATAAGGAGTTTCGAGATTGAAGGTGATTTAGCAGTTTGGATCAGAAATCGGCTAGCTGAAAGACAACAGAGGATGGTGGTTGATGGGAAATGTTTATTCTGGAGCTCAGTTACCAGTGGTGTGACGCACAGGTCTGTTTTGGGGCCACTGCTGTTTGTAATTCTTATAATGATCTGGATATGGGTGTAGAAGGATGGTTTAGTAAATTTGCAGATGATACGAAGATAGGCAGAGTTGTGGATAGTGCCAAAGGATGTTGTGGATTACAAAGGGACATAGATAAGATGCAGAGCTGGGCTGAGAAGTGGCAAATGGAGTTTAATGCGAAAAAGTGTGAGGTAGTTCACTTTGGAAGAAGTAACAGGAATGCAGGGTACTGGGATAATGGTAAACTACTTGGCAGTGTAGATGAAGAGAGAGACCTTGGTGTCCAGGTGCATAAATCCCTGAAAATTGCCACCTAGGCTGATAGCATTGTTAAGAAGGCTTACAGTGTGTTGACATTTTTTGGTGGGGGATTGAGTTTCAGGGCCACGCGGTCATGCTTCAGCTGTCCAAGACACTGGTAAGGTCAAACCTGGAGTATTATAGGAAGGATGTGGAAGCTTTGGAAATGGTTCAGAGGAGATTTATTAGGCTGTTGCCTGGTATGGAAGGAAGGTCTTACGAGGAAAGGCTGAGGGAATGGAGGCTGTTTTCTTTGGAGAGAAGAAAGTTGAGAGGTGACTTAATCGAGACGTATAAGATAATCAGAGGGTAGATAGGGTGGACAGTGAGAGCCTTTTTCCTTAGATGGTGAAGACTAACACAAGGGGACATTGCTTTAAATTGTGGGGTGACAGATTTAAGACCGATATCAGGGGTAGGTTCTTTACTCAAAGAGTCGTAAGGGCATGGAATAGCCTGACTGCAACTATAGTAGACTCGCCGACGTAAAGGACATTTAAATGGACATCTGGATGATAATGGAACGATGTAGGTTAGATGGGCATCAGATTAATTTCATAGGTTGGCGCAACATTGAGTGCCGAAGGGCCTGTACTCCGCTGTAACATTCTATGTTACCCAGGACACCCATGCGGTTTTCCAAATAGGAGGACAGAACCTTTTCTCAACCAAAAGAAAGCATTTTAGGGCACTGAAACACTGAACATTAAAGGGTTATCCTAGATTTTCTACGCAAGCCCTACAATGCCTTTTTAATTTTTCTGTAGTTTTGATCTTGGATATAGTAGGCAAATAACAGTTTGATAAAACAAAGATTGTTAAGGGATTGTTGCAGTTTTCAAAGGAAGTAACCTCATCAATAAAGCTCATTGTAAATACTGTTTACACAGCTACTGGTTCAGGTTGTGGTGGATGATTTGCAGATGAGCTAGAGGTTCATGCAGATGGTATGAATGGTGATTCAGCCAACAACTGACAGCTAAATTGGTCTGTGGACTAGTGATGAGTAATTGACAAAAATCTTGTGTCTGCCGACAACCATATGATTGGTTCCCAGGTAGGTGAATAACTTAGGGGTAAAAGTAAGGCAGTGAGAGGTCATCAGATCTCCAAAATCTCAGGAAGTTGTAAACATTCTCTGTAGAAAAAAAAACACTAAATTTGAAACAACTATTTTTCCTTCAGCAGTTGCTGTAAGCTGAGACTCTTAATTAACGTGTCACAGACTTTCATAAGTATGAACCAATCACGTATCTTCTGAAAACAAGTGAAAGTATCAGATCAGCATGAAAATCATGTCAGCAAACCCTCTGAACAGAGATCACTGAATTGCCTTCCCAATCTTTTCCTCTGCCCAATACACCCAGGTTTTATTTCCCTGTCCATCTGCACATGTAGAGGGGGAGTTTAAAAAAGGGGTTAGAGTTTTAAATAGTAGAACTGTATGCTGATGGTTCATAACTGTTCCTCTGTAGCCAGAGTTTATTTATTAATAACAAATATAATTATTGTTAAGTCCAGAAACCTGGTCCATGAACTTGGGACTGAAAATCAGGTAAATTGGGGAATTGTGTACTTCTTAAAATCTTAACCTATGCAATGACTCAGGGAATAGCAGGACTGATTTCCACTGGACTATCCAGTGAGGCATAACAACTAGTATAGATTTCATTCAGAAGCAAAATTGCCCTCGTGGGACTCAGATCAACATAGACAGTAAATTTTGAATGGCAAATTTTACCCATTTTCAATCCTCTCACTACCCGTAATTCTTTTGAGATGTAAAACATAAGCTTAGTTTGCAATAGTTATCAGACTGTTAAAGAAATTTCACTTATTGTAACTTGGTTGTTGGATGAATATCATCACAATTCAGAAACAGGTACAAAAACGGATTTGTGACAGTACACCAAACATAACTCTCACTTTCACTCAGTTATTAACATGGTTTGTGAAAATTCACTTCGTACCAAGTTTGTGTATTAGCATGTTAAACTCAGATCTAATCCAACATAGTCAGCCTTGGATTAATTAGTCACCAGCAAATGTGAAAAATAACTCCCCAAAACTGTGTTCACTTCCAGGTCATTAGTCAAAGTAGTGTCAGAAACAAATATTCAGGAGGAATAAACAAGTAGTCACGGTATAAGCAACAGCAACTCTTTTCACAAAGGCTTTTATGGAGCATGCTACCTTATAGAACTGTACCAGTGAGCTGGTGTACACCAAAAATAATGTCTTTCATAACTTCAGCATAAATTAGAAAAGCAGCCAGTTAATCTGGTACTATTAACTCACCACACTCATTCCTCATTCTTGACTTGTCTGCAACCTTTGACAAGATTGACCGCATCACCCTTCTCCAACATCTCACCAATTCTGCCCAACTGGGTAGGACTATCCTCATTGGGTTTTATTCATATATATCCAGTAACAGGTCGAGAAGCTTTTGCAAAGACTTATCTTCCTATTTCTGCATCATGATCTCAGAGAATTACGCATAGTAAGAGATACTGAAAGCAGTGGAGAGGATTGAAAATGGGTAAAATTTGCCATTCAAAATTCACCGTCTATGTTGATCTGAGTCCCATGAGGGCAATTTTGCTTCTGAATGAGATCTATACTAGGTGTTATGCCTCACTGGGTAGTCCAGTGGAAATCAGTCCTGCTATTCCCTGAGTCATTGCATAGGTTAAGATCCTCAAGGTTCCATCCTGCACCCCGCTCAATTTCTCATCTGCATGCTGCTTCTCCACAATATAATTTGAAAGCATGTCAGATTTCACATATATCCTGACAACAAACAGCTCTACCTCAAGTGCCACCTTTCTCAACAATACAATACCTCTGGTCAGTCATGCTGGTCAGATGTTCATTATTAAATGTCCTTCCTAGGAGATAAATGGAAAAATCAAAGTCACTGTCTGAATATCCCGCCATAAACCCCCATTTCCTAGCTTTCAATTCTATTTCCCTCCCTGGCCACTCTCAGAACCAGAATCTAGATGTCCCATTTGACTCTGAGCTAAGGTTCACCAAGAATGCCTACTGTAGCATCTGTAATATTACACATATCTGCTCTTGCCTCAGCCCATTTGCAGCTTAAACCATCAGCCTTATTCTGTTACCTCGAGACAGGACTTTCATGATTAGTTTCCCAATTTCTACCTTGTATGAACTTAAGTCCACCTAAGACTCTGCTCCCTGTAGCCTAATGTACATTCAAGTACAGTATTGTTCACTAGCACCAATGCTCAGTGACCAACATGTGCTCCCAGACTAGCAACACCTCATTTGAAACTCATTTCTGCTTAATTAATTTATTCATGACTATCTTGTACTGATTATCCCTAGTTTTATATTCCCCAATGTTATGATCCCAGCTGACCTTATTGTTTGGACAAAATAATATTCCAGACCAATATCTGGCTTGATATATTTAATGAGATGGTCTTTCACCATAACAAGCACACAATGTTACACAACTGGTTTTAACAATAAAACAGAAGTTTATTATGCAAAGGAAAAGATAAAAAGGAATAAGCAAAGCTTTTTACATACAACATAAACTAAAATACAATCCCAACGTATTTTAAAATCCGTTATGTCAACCATCACACCCTGTTCAGTCTTTCTTGAACTATAACCTCACAGTTCTGGTACTAACCTCCCATCTTTTTTGCTCCTTTGCCAGTAGTTAATAAATAGGAAATTGATAGGCAAGCACCTAACCTATACAGACTTCGCAAAGTGGAGTTTAAACAAGATTCTATACAGATTTCTCGCAAGTAGAATATTGACTAACATTCCCTGCCAAGAAGCAAACCAATTAGCTGTACTGGGCAAGCCTTCCATAAATACAGAACAAGATGCTGTGCTGAACCATTCCAAGCAGAATCGCTCCATATTCAATTACTGGTCAGAGTTGGCTTATCTCAGCAAGCGTAACTCCAAGATAAATTGGGAGATATTCATTAATAGCTTGAAAGAAAAGAGAACTTTCAATCATACAACCAAGGAACAATAGTAGGCTACTCAGCCCTTTGAGCCCAATCTACCATTCAAATAGATTGGTGGCGGATATGATTTTAACCTCAACTCTACATTCCTGCACATTCCTAATAAATCTTTTATCTACTTGGTAATCAAGAATATATCTGCTCTGCCTTAAAAGATATTTAAATATTATATATTCACTACTGAGGAAAGCAATTCTAAAAATTCATAACCCTCAAAGAAAATATGTTTCCTCATTTCAAATGGGCTACCCCTTATATTTAGATCATCCTTAAAACATAAACAATAGACAATAGGTGCAGGAGTAGGCTATTCGGCCCTTCGAGCCAGCATCGCCATTCATTATGGTTATGGCTGATCATCCACAATCAGTATTCTGTTCCTGCCTTATCCCCATAACCCTTGATTCCACTATCCTTAAGAGCTCTATCCATCTCTTTCTTGAAAGTATCCAGAGACTTGGCCTCCACTGCCTTCTAGGGCAGACCATTCCATATATCCACCACTCTCTGGGTGACGTAGTTTCTCCTCAACTCCTGGTTCAATTCCCGGCTCAGGCAACTGTCTGTGTGGAGTTTGCACGTTCTCTGTGTCTGTGTGGGTTTCCTCCCATAGTCCAAAAATGTGCAGGTTAGGTGAACTGGCCATACTAAATTGCCCACAATGTTAGGTGGCACAGGGTCTGGGTGGGTTGCTCTTCGGAGGGTCGGTGTGGACTTCTTGGGCCGAAGGGCCTGTTTCCACACTGTAAGTAGTCTAATCTAATATAATATAATCTAAATGGCCTATCCCTTATTTTTAAACTGTGTCCTCTGGTTCTAGACTCACCCATCAGCGGAAACATGCTTCCTGCCTCCACAGTGTCCAATCCTTTAATAATCTTATACATCTCAATTAGATGCCCTCTCATCCTTCTAAACCCAAGTGTATACAAGCCCAGTCGCTCCAATCTTTCAACATATATAGTTCCACCATTCTGGGAACTGACCTTATCAACCTACGCTACACTCCCTCAATAGCCAGAATGTCCTTCCTCAAATTTGGAGACCAAAACTGCACACAATGCTCCAGGTGCGGTCTCACCAGAGCCCTGTACATGTAATCATCTCTCAAAACATCACAAACTATCGCATGTACAATTAATCAGTCTGGCAATGATATTAACAGTGGCTGTATTTCAATATTACAGCTAAAAAGAGTTCATGAGTTCACCCATTAAAGAGCTGTTATTACTGATATGATTTAAGAGTTTTCTCATGTTACCAAGTTCCAATTGTGTCCCCTTGTCAAATTACCTAACAGAATGTTCAAAATAAGTGTTCATGTAGCATATTGTTTAAGACAGGGGGGAGTTTGGAAACAGCGCATTGGAATTTGAATCTGACACAATTTCTCTGTCCAGTTTCTTTAAATGCAAAGAAAACTGTTGGTCACATTATAAAATACTAATTTGGCCTCAGCTGAAATAAGTTTAGCTCTGGGCACTACACATTAAGAAAGGATGCCAAGACCTTGGGATGTCAGAGAGATTTATAAGAATGCTGTCAGTGATGACAGACTAGAAAAGTTTGGATAGTTCTCCTTCAAGCACAGCAATTAACAGGTTTGCTAGAAGTGGTAAAAATCATAAAAGGACTTTGTCAGAAGAGTTGTGACCAGAGAACACAGATTTAAGGCAACCGGGAAATAAAAAGAACCATGCAGTACACAATGAAACTTATTTAATGCAGCAAGTTGGCATGATCTACAATAAACTGCTTGAAAATAAGGGGTTGGGACACAGTGAAAGCAAACTCGGTCGTAACTTCCAAGAGGGAAAATAATAAATACCTTGAAAGGCAAACGCTGTAAGCTAGGAAAGCATAAGCCAGAGTGTGGATAACTAACTACACATAGTACTAGGGATGGCCCCAATGGTCTGGTACAGTATTGTTTCACTGTGTGGTATTTTGCCTTGTTCTTAGCTGCTAACAGAATGCATGGGATCCGATAGTTTTAAGAAAATACATGGGGATCACTGATAGTTTAAAATAAATGCATGGAGACACCGAAGCTTTACTCAGATGTAACGTGGGTTTAAAATTAAAAGATTTCTCAGTGTGGATTTGCTTTCAGTTGACGCTTTCTTCGTTTTAGAAGGATATTTGTGTCGGTTCCCAGAGTTTAATGTGGTTGGGGAGAGGGGTCATGGACTAACTCTCTCCGAGCAGCGCCGGGTGCTCACCTTTTGTTTCTTCAGTGAGGCCGACACATGGCGCCCGCAGCCCGAGGACTCTCACTCTCCGCTCGGCCCGGCCTGGGCGCAGCAGCAGCAGCACCACCACCACCAACCGCCGGCCGCCTCGCACCGCGCCATCGGCCCCGCACAGCAGCTGAGAGCAGCGAGCCCCCCCCAGCCGGCTCCCTCGCGCCCCCCCCCGACAGCCACAAACCGCCACCGCCGCCGCTTGGCATCGCGAGCCCCGGGCCGGCCCGCGGGTGACATCACCTAGCAACCGCACGGTCGTTAGGGAGATGAACCGCAGGCTTCCAAAAGGCAGAGAAATACAACTCAAAATACAGGCACACCCTGGGAGCAACAAGATGCTGCCACTCAATGCAACTCACCGGCTGGTCTTATCGGCAGAAGATGAAAATCCATTCAAAGGGCGTGCTGCAAACACCAAACCCTGATACTTTCAGTCCGACGTGCAATTTTTAAAAAGTTAGGCTTGCACTGAACACTCAAACGCTGACTGTTTCACCGGGGAATTGGATGTGTTTAATTGCGCCCCAGTCACGAACACTTCAAAACTCACCGCCCGCGTCATTGGTCCCAAGTAGCTTTACTCTCAGCCAGATCCTAAATTGTTTGCACGAAGCAGGTGGGAGTACTGAGGTGTCCTGTGCCAGCGAGGTACCTTTGAAATGAACTTACACATAATTACACATTTCCTGAAGAAGGGTTATGCCCGAAACGTCGATTCTCCTGCTCCTTGGATGCTGCCTGACCTGCTGCGCTTTTCCAGCAACACATTTTTCAGCTCTGATCTCCAGCATCTGCAGTCCTCACTTTCTCCTTACACATATTAACAGTCATGATGTGGAGACGCAGGTGTTGGACTGGGGTTGGACAAAGTTTTTAAAAAAATCACACGACACCAGGTTATAGTCCAACAGGTTTATTTGGAAGCACTAGCTTTCAAAGCACTGCCCCTTCATCAGGTGTTGGTTGAAGGAGCAGCACTCCGAAAGCTAGTGCTTCCAAATAAACCTGTTGGACTATAACCTGGTGTTGTGTGATTTTTAACTTTGTACACATTAACTGATTATGCACAAATCAACTCGCACAGATGAATCACCTTTTCCATTTTCCAATACACTACTGTATTCCCTACCTATACTTATCCACTATTTGATATATTTTTAAATAAAACCAATTCTATAATATTTTAAGCAGTTAGCAGCAGAAAGGAATAATCAATACTTATGTATTTCAAACCAATTCTTTTTGTAATAGCTGTATTACTGTATTTGTTTATAGTCCAACAGGTTTAATTGGAAGCACTAGCTTTCAGAGCACTGCCCCTTCATCAGGTGTTGGTTGAAGGAGCAGCACTCCGAAAGCTAGTTCTTCCAAATAAACCTGTTGGACTATAACCTGGTGTTGTGTGATTTTTAACTTTGTACACATTAACTGATTATGCACAAATCAACTCGCACAGATGAATCACCTTTTCCATTTTCCAATACACTACTGTATTCCCTACCTATACTTATCCACTATTTGATATATTTTTAAATAAAACCAATTCTATAATATTTTAAGCAGTTAGCAGCAGAAAGGAATAATCAATACTTATGTATTTCAAACCAATTCTTTTTGTAATAGCTGTATTACTGTATTTGTTTATAGTCCAACAGGTTTAATTGGAAGCACTAGCTTTCAGAGCACTGCCCCTTCATCAGGTGTTGGTTGAAGGAGCAGCACTCCGAAAGCTAGTGCTTTCAAATAAACCTGGTGGACTATAACCTGGTGTTGTGTGATCTTTAACTTTGTTCACCCCAGTAAAACACCAGCATCTCCAAATCATGGCTATTATTTGCTGATTGTGATTATATATTTAAAATCCCTCAAATAGACAAGTTTCTGCACGAAGAAAACCTCAGAGCTCACGCTGAAAATAAAACCTTGGAGTACATTTTCTCTTTCTATTCCCTAAACTGCCACTTCAAGAATGAGAAGTTGACATTCCTTTAAATAAGAACTGAGGCAATTATTATTGAAAAGGCTATGAGTCATTAACATGGCCAGGTATGTTACTATAGTACTTATATCGCTTACAGTCAGAACATCTCCAAAACCTACCAATACTTTTTTGAACAACGACTGGAATTTAAACTTGCCAACAAGATTACATGGCAGACAATCCAAATTTTATTATTTTTGGATATTCTGTAATACCAGCTAGTATTCATGCTTTGTGAATCTAAATTTGCAGCGGAAATCTATTCACGGTCCCTCGATACAATTCCAAAATAGTAAACATTAAGCATGTGACTTAACTTTCACACATTTATCGAATAATTGTCATTGAGTCATATAACGCAGAAAGAGCCCATCAAGTCTGCAATCTTCATCACTACCATTAAAGGCATGCTAATCTCAATTTCTGTACTTGTCCAATATCCTTGAATATATATTTCAAGTGTTCATTTAAATATTTGTTGAAGGTTGTAAGGTTACCAGCCTCCCACTACCTTCCCAGGCAGTGCATTCCAGATTCCCAATGTCCCCAATGAAAGGGTTTTTTTCTCAAATCCCCTCTGAATCTCGTGCCCCTTACCCTAAAACTATGCCCCTTCGTGATTGACCTCTCAACCATGGGGAACAGCTGTTCTCTATTCACCCTGTCTATACCCCTCCATAATGTAAGACACCTCAATCACGACCCCCTCAGTATTCTCTGCTATAAAGAAAAGATTTGTTCTAGTTCCTTCCTGTTGCAGGAATGAGAGATGAAAGGATGGACTGAATGCATCAAGAACACATCTGTTGCTGTCAGAGTATATGGGACATTCAGAGATGAATTGACAATCCAAGATAACATTTTGTGGAAAGGAATTAGATATTTAGCCTCATGAGCTGTGGACAAAAGGAAAGTTACACAGAAGGTGGTACAAATTGTGTTTGTACCAGCTGAATAAACAAATGAATGAATTGAATGAATGAATTGAATTTATTGTCAAGTGTACCAAGACTCAGTGAAAAGCTTTGTCTTGCAAGCAATACAGGCAGATCACAGAATTAAGTAGCATAGATAAGTAAATAATAGGTAAACAGCAGCAAATACAAAAACACAGGTACAGGCAAATGTTAAGAGTTTGTGAGTCCATTCAGTATTCTAACAACAGTAGGGTAGAAACTGTTTCTAAACCAGCTGGTGCATGTGTTTAGGCTTCTGTACCTTCTTTCCAATGGTAGGGATTGTAGAAAAACATTGCCAGGGTGGGATGGATCTTTAAGAATGCGGGCGGCCTTTCCTTGATGGATGGATTCTACAGATGGGAGGTTGGCCTTTATGATTGTCCAGGCTGAGTTCACCACTCTCCGTAACCGTTTCCAATCTTGAATGGTGCAGTTGCCATACAGGTAGTGATACATCCAGACAGAATGCTCTTAATGGTGCACCTATAAAAATTGGCAAGGGTATTCACTGTTATGCCAAATTTCCTCAGCTGCCTGAGGAAGAAAATATGTTGTTGGGCCTTTGTAACCAGTGCATCCACATGAAGAGTCCAAGAAAGCTTGTTGTGGATGACCACTCCCAGGAGCCTGACACTCTCCACTCAGTCCACCTCTGTGCTGTCAATGTGCAGGGGGACATGAGTAACATCCCGCCAAAAGTCAATAATGAGTTCCTTGGTTTTGCCAGCATTGAGAGCTAGGTTGTTCTCAGTGCATTATTTTTCCAGGTCTTCCACTTCCCGTCTGTAGTCTGTTTCGTCGCCACCTGAGATTCAACCGACTATGGTGGTGCCATCAGCGAACTTGTAAATGGCATTAGTCTGGTATTTGGCAATGCAATCATGGGTATACAGTGAGTATAGTAGGGGCCTGAGTACACACCCCTGGGGGACTTCAGTGTTGAGTGTTAGTTAGGATGAGATATTGTCCCCAATCTTCACTGATTGTGTCCTGTGGGTCAGGAAACTGAAAATCCAGTTGCAGAGAGTGGGGCTTAGTCCAAGATCACTAAGTTTAGTAATCGAGAGGATAATGGTGTTGAAGGCTGAACTGTAGTCAATGAGTAGGATTCTCACGTAGCTGTTCTTGGTGTCCAGATGTTCGAGGGAGGAGTGAAGGGCAAGTGATATGGCATCTGATGCGGATCTGTTGATCCGATAGGCAAATTGGAATGGGTCGAGAGTAGTGGGGAGGCTGGAGTTGATTAATGCCATGACCAGCCTTTCAAAGCACTTCATGACCATGAAGTTAGAGCCACTAGGCGGTAGTCATTGAGACATGCTGCACGAGCCTTCTTAGACACAGGGATGATTTTGGCCCTCTTGAAACAGGCAGGGACAGTAGCCTGCCGCAGGGAAAGATTGAAGATGTCTGAGAAGATGTCTGCCAGTTGATCTATGCATGCTCTGAGTGCACGGCCTGATACTCCGCCTGGTCCCATCACTTTCCTTGGATTCACACGAAGGAAAACTGATCTGACCTCTGATGCAGTGACTGTTGGGATAGGTTCGTCAGGACTTTTTTGGAATAGGTGTTAACTCTCCGCTGAAATTCTGCACAAAGGGAGCGTAGAGGCATTGAGATGATCTGGAAGGGATGTGTCATCATCTGCTATCTTGTACTGACTCTTTTTAAAACCTGTGATATCATTCAGTCCTTACCATAGTCTCCGGGTGTCTGTCTGGGTCTCTAGTTTTGATCAGTATTGGTCCCTGGCTGTCTCAATGGCTCTACGAAGGTCATACTTGAATTCCTTATATTTGAGCAGGTCTCCTGATCTGAAGGCCTCATGTTTGGTTTTTAGCAGGTTCTGTATGTCCTGATTCATCCAGGGTTTCCTGTTGAGGAACACCTGGATTGACTTCCATTATCCAGTGGACAAACACTGCCCATTCTAATCCCATTTACCAGCATCAAGTCTGTGGCCTTGCAGGTGATAGTATTTCAGGTGCAGATCTGGGTCCCTTTTCAAGTGAGTTGAGGGTTTCCACCTCATCGACCAAATGGGACTGTGACACCCAAAGCCCTCTGTGTGGAAAACGTTTTCCTCCTGTCCCCTCTAAACCTTCTGCAAATCAATTTAAATTTGTGCCTCCTGATAATTGATCACTCCACAAGGGGAAACAGGTCTTCCTTGCCTACTGCTGGCATATCCAAGCCCCTCATTATTTTATGCCCAATGATTAAGCCACCCCTCAGCCACCTCGATTCTAAGAAAAACTACCCTAGCCTAACCAATCTTTCCTCCTACCTGTAATTTTCAAGTCCTGACAACATTCTTGCACGTCTCTTCTGTTGTCTCTCTAGTGTCAAGTGACATGGTGAACAAACCATGCACAAAAGCTGTGGCTTAACCAGTAGGTTATATAGTTTCAGCATAACATTGTTGTTCTTGTATTCGATAGTCTGCCCAGTGAAGACAAGCTTCTCATATGCATTCTTTCCCATCTTATCTACCTATCCTATCAACTTCAGACACCTGTGGACATGTCCTCCCAGATCTGTCACTACCTCTACCATTCTCAATGCCCTCCTATTTATTGTACATTTCTTTGCTTTGTTGTCCTCCCCAAATCCAGATTGAATTCCATTTGCCACTTTTCTGACCACTCAACAAAATCACTGATATCAGTTTGAAATTAACAGCATCCCCTTCACTGCCAGTTGTCTGGCCAATTTTGTGTTGTCGCAAATTTTCGAATCACACTTCTCACATTTAAATCTAAATTATTACGATATATCATGAACAGCAAACTACCCAAAAATGGGGGTCCATGGAACACTACTTTCCATTCACAAAACATCCATTGACCTATGGAATCTATGGATTTTCAGAAGATTACAATGAATACATCCATTATATGCACAACCACTTTGTTTAAGAACGTGGGATAAAAGCTTTCCTACATTGTAACTGTATCAAGATCTTAGAATTCCCTTCCCTTCCCTATATCCCAGGGACTGCAGCAGTTTAAGAACACCACTTTCTCCAGGGTGATCGGGGACGGGCAGTAAAGTACTAGCCCAGCCTGCAATGACCACATCCTGTGAACAAATAAAGAGAAAAAGTCTAAATTGCTGGACAACCTTTTGTCTCATTTGTTTTCCTCATACTTTTTCTGAGGTAAAGCGCTTGTTTGGAGTTTCTCCTTCCCTTTCGTCCCTTTATTTTTCAGTATTCTTAGTAACTTCTATCATGAGACCAGATACAAAGTATTTATTTAGGGTTTCTGTCATTTTCTTATTTTCCATTAGTTAACATAGAGCTGAATTGTAAGCTTGGGAATGATTGGTTGCTTTTCATAGGCACAGATAGCAAAAATAGGATGGGAAGGAGCTACACCAATGAGATGAACTCCTTCTGAACTGAAGTGGGACAATGTCATGGCTAAATGGGTAAATTAAAGGGGTGGTAACCTCTTCAAACTCATAAGACAGAAGGGGGAATCAAAAGGAAAGTGAACACGCCTAAATATATCTTAAATAGGAAAGGAGACCATTGGACTAAACTAAAGTGGTCCAAAAATGGACAAGCCAATTATCATCTAACAATGTCCCACTAACAACATCTTATTTAAGGGCTGACGATTTTCATGGCACAATTTCAGTTATTGATTGTAGAGCTAATTGCTAGAATCTGCAATAAAAATAGAACAAATGTAAATGCACAGCAGTTGACACAGCATCCTATAGAGAAAGTCTTTCAGATGAGGCTCCTGCATCAATACAGGCCAAGAACAACTTAATGAAAGTGATTGAGTTAGTTTGGTATGTTTTGGGACTGTCTCTAATTATGTGTAAAGTGAAATTCAAGGCTGGGAAAGATATGTCTTTATTCAGCAAGAGAATCCAGAGTTATGGAGAAAAGGCAGGAAAGTTGAGTTGATGATTATCAGATTTGAATGGTGGAGCAGACTTGATGGGTTGAATGGCCTACATTTGATTGTATGTTCATGCTCTTAAAAATGAAGCTGTAGCATCAAAAATAGAAAATGCCCATTTCCATTAACGCTACATTAATCTTAATAGATTTGGTATAAACTCAGCAACAGGCTATATAGTACCTCAGCAGGTACTAAAGCTCTGAGAATGTTCAGCCTGCAATCTTTCACAGTTTTTGATTTATGGTATTCTATTACAGCATGTTAAGTGTTATGGTGTTTCTGGAATGATGTTATTTCCCACAAGTGAATTGTTGTTTACAATCTCATCTCTCACTCTGGACTGAAATGATGTGTTTCCATGCTAAAATTAGAGGGTAGTCCTCTGGGAAGAATGATGTGAAATATGAATTGTTTCCTCATGAGTGAGATAGATCTTTAAAAGTACAGTTCACCAGAGAAATTCAATGCAGCACAACTAGAATTAATATATAAAGAAGTCATATTCCAAGTCTCAAATATAAAATGTTCATGCTTGTACTTAATTCACTTTATGACTTCACCTTTTCCTAACCCCTGACAGCTCTGTAACTCCTCCAAGTAATTTTTACTCTAAACTCCTCTGAATCTCTCCTCCCTTTGTCCTGTCATTGGTTTTTGTGATTTCAGTTGCCTCGGTTTAATGGTCTGGAATTCCTCCGTGAATTACCATTGTGACTTGTTGGAACAGTTTGTGCATTCCAAAAATCTCTTGAGTGATGCCATTGGAAGATCTTTGCTCCTAGGTAGGGTCACCCATGACAACAAGACCGAGGGAGGTGCCGGATGAAGCACAGTCCAAAATGTCCTCAACAGCAGAACAAGAGAAGGAACACTCTGTCTCACTTATTGCGAAAGTGGAAGTAGACTCTAGTGCTCAAGTGATCCAAATCATTATAATTTGACATGTCACTGAAATATGATCACCAATCTGCCAAAATGATGTGGTCGTCAAAACTGCATCAAGTTCTCCATGTTAAACATTGTTACAAATAGGCTTCTACCAGAGTACATTTTCAATGCCAAGTCTGGTGGCAGTGGAGAATTGGCAATGAAGACAGATTGTGAACCTGGGAATCACTTGTCAAGAATCTGCACACAAGTATCAGCAGCATGAAGATAATTAGACACCTTTGGGCAGCAACATCTGTGACTAAATAGTCTACCTAAGTATATCCTCTGCTCACCCCAAATGGGGAGGGGGGGCTAGAAAAGGCCCCCCAAAAAAAGGCTGCATCACTTTTTCTCCTTGTTTGGTTACCACATTATGGAGGATCTCCACCTTTTGTGGTCACAGAAGAAAACTTAAAAGTTTGCAACTTGGAATGTTAGAATGCTTGTGGGTCATCTCAACAGTGAGTTCCCAGAAAGAAGAACTACGATCGTATCTTGAGAGCTATTAAGACTGCAAATTGACATGGTTGCCACACAGTGAGACCTGCATTCTTGAGAAGGGTCAGCTGAAGGAACAAGCATACCAATACATCTCACCGTGGAAATGAAAGCCTGACGGCAACTCTTATGTTCTTGGTGTTGGTTATTCCATCAGGGATAGAATCTTGGATATACTGCCAGAACATCTAAATCATATAAATAAATGATGAAGTCCTCGTTGCCATCTGAAAAGAAAAGATACTCTTTCAGGGGGACTTTAATTTTACGGTTGACTGTGATTCCAATATTTTCAGAGGAATCATTTTGGGGGGGAGGGTGGACACATGGTTAGAAAAAGTCAATATAAATGGAATCCTCTTGCTGACAAAATGTTCTTCACATGGTCTTATTATAACAATTACCTTCTGCAGAAGGATAAGTATAAAACAACAAGAACACATCATAGATCAAAGCATTGGCATCTCTTAAGTTATTTCATTGATCTATCATTGTGTCTATCACTTGATCGATGTGGGGTCTGGTGCTTGCTGGACTGAACGTTGACTTGTTTGTCAATAAATCCCCAAGGGAATACAAGAGAAACTTCTTTGAGAATGGTTACCATGTTTAGACTTTGTATCACAGGGAATAATTCATACATTGTAAATGCAATATAGAAAATGTTTTAAAAACCCATGAGGGAGAAAGAAATAGAAGGTTATGCTAATAGGATTATGTAAAGTGAGGGGGAGGAAACTAAGAATAAACATCGGCTTGGACGCTTTGCATCAGAAGTCTTGAGCCTGTGTTGTAAATTCTACGTAAAGTAATCTGAGGGGCCGTCTGTCCCAGTGCTCATCATTGTCCCACGCACACACTTATTTTACATAATTACTTCTGACTAAATTGGAAATTTGTGGCAACTTGGGAAACAGAGAAATAGAGTTGATTATGAGTATTTTTCAGTCCAGGCTAGAGAACCGGCACGGTGGCACAGTGGTTAGCACTGCTGCCTCACAGCGCCAGAGACCCGGGTTCAATTCCCGCCTCAGGCGACTGACTGTGTGGAGTTTGCACGTTCTCCCCATGTCTGCGTGGGTTTCCTCCGGGTGCTCCGGTTTCCTCCCACAGTCCAAAGATGTGCAGGTCAGGTGAATTGGCCATGCTAAATTGCCCGTAGTGTTAGGTAAGGGGTAGATGTAGGGGTATGGGTGGGTTGCGCTTCGGCGGGGCGGTGTGGACTTGTTGGGCCGAAGGGCCTGTTTCCACACTGTAAGTAATCTAATCTAACTGAGAGATGTTGAACTAAGACTCTCTTACACTATCATTGACAGGAAAGTACAATTAAATCATGATGAGTTTACATAAATTATTTCCACTCTAGATATGAGTCTGGAATTTTCGTCAAAAAAAGACCAAAAGAGGCAAGGGATGTAAAGTTTTGTAGTGAGGAATTGTGTACACCTTTATACCTGTGAGAGAAATATGTTAGAAAATAATCTGTTCAAAATATCCACATAAATTGATGTCAAGCAGCTATTCATTTTATGGATTTTTAAATACTGTTTAAACTTACTAATTAAATGTTTTGTATGAGTACGTTGGTTATTTGGTTCACCATTGATTAAAAATGTTTAAAACAGTTCTATACAGTTTTGACAGGAACTAACCAGTTTCAACATTAAATAATGTATTACATTAGCCACAGTATCACTGGAGGATGTCTCTGGAATGCGTTTGGCACTTGGGTTCATGAAACTTTGACTGACCAGATTGAGTGGACAATGCTTGGCTTTGTACTCCAGTGAGCAGTCCCCATTGTGTGAATTGGTCCTGCTGCAACAAGGCACTGCTTACAAAATATATCATTCTGCAGACAATTTTTAAAAAATTTCTTGAGCTGTGGGAATCACTAATAAGGTTGATATATATTGTCTATGCCCATTCTCCCTGAATAAATGATGGTGAGGGATATCCCTCTTGAATCACTGAAAGTGCCTTGACACAAATGAGTGGCTTGCTAGTCCACTTCAGGAGACAGGTAAGCATTAACTACGTTGGTGCAAGTGACTTGGAGTTCTATATGGACCAGATTAGATAGCTTTCTTTCCTAAAGGACATTATCAAACTGGTTGGATTTCTAGAAAAATATCAGCTTCATGGTAATTTTTACTGTTATAATCTTGATACATCACTGTCTACAAATTGACAGGCTGTACTTCAGTATCCAAAGTCTGGCTGTCTTTGTGGATCTGTGACTGCTCTCAATCACATAATTTCAACTCTCATCAACTCAACCATTTGCTGCTTGCTGTCTTTTCTTAAACTGATGTATGAAGGTCCCTGTTTAGCATATTTTCAACTCCTTAACTTCCCCTTCCTTAGAAATTTGTTCTTAACAATTGTCAAATGTGAGCATGGGTTTATTTGCAAGTAGTAGTCGTGCCTCTGAAACGAGTGAGTCATCTAGGAATATATAAATGTGCTAATTCAAATGGTTGACTTTGTAAAGATCACCATGAATATGTGAGAGCAGATAGTTTGGTGTGAAAAATATAGCAGTAGGAAATTAGCTGAAAAGTGCAAAAATGTTCTGTGGCACCTTTGTTTTTTTGTACTTCTGCTGTCATTGTTACTTCAATTTTATTTGAAGCTATCTGAACATGAACTTTTTAAATAGCAACAAATGATGAAAAACAGACATCCAGGCCTTGCGTAATGTAAATCTATTCATACACATTACTGCCTTTTGCTGTTTGAGTTCAAATATCTCTGGACATCAGAAAGCGTCTTGGAAAAATTAACAACAGCGCAATTCACAACTGACCTTGGAGGAACCTTTGTGGGAGAGCTTACAGCACAGGAACAGTTAAGTACATAGTTTTTAAGTGTAACCTTGCTGTAAATCCACAATAGTGAGTAGAGTGGGTTATTTCTTGATGAGATCTGTCTTTTGATTAAATTTTAAAAATATAAACCATACGCACTAACCTGGAGCAGTGTTTTTTTTTAGAACAATAAGATGGTGGTATTTTCTGGGTCTGTAGATTGTAAAGGTTCAAAAATGGCCTTTAGTAGAGTGATATACTCTGCCTGTCAGATGTGGGAGTTTAGGGAGAGTTTCCAAGTTATTGATGATTATATCTGTAGGAAGTGCCTTTGGTTGCAAATCCTATCAGATCACAGGGGTTAGTTGGAGAGGCAGTTAGAGGCAATAAGGAATTCACAGGAACTATGGATTGAGATGGATGGCAGTTATATGAAGGGAGAAAAGCCGCAGATACAGTCACATACATGGGTTAACTCCAGGATAGATAGGAGAGGGAGGCAGGTAGTGCAGGAGTCTCCTGTGGCTATTCCCATTTCAAACAAGTATGCTATTTTGAAAAATGTACGGTGTGATGGACTCTCAGGGGAATGTAGTACGAACAGCCAAGTTTCTATTACTGAGAATGGCTCTAATGTAGTAAGGGGTATGTCAGGTTCCAAGCGATCGATTTTGATCGGGGACTGTCTAATCAGATTCACTGACAGACATTTCTGTGGCTGTGCATAGAAATGTACACATTGAAACCAACAACATTGAAAGGGAAAATGTTGAGATTCTGAAGGGAGAATGCAGAAAGTTAGGTAAGAAATTAAAAAGGAGGTCCTCAAAGATCGTAATATCTGGATTACTCCTAGCGCTGCGAGCTAGTGAGGGAAGGAATAGGAGGATAGATCAGATGAATGTGTGGCTGAGGAGCTGGGGCAGGGGCATTTTTGGATCATTGGATTCTCTTCTGGGGTAGAAGTGACCTGTACAAGAAGGATGGATTGCACCTGAACTGGAAGGGGACTAATATACGGGCAGGGAGATTTGCTAGAACTGCTTGGGAGGATTTAAACTAGTAAGGTGGGAGACCCAGGGAGATAGTGAGGAAAAAGATCAATCTGAGATTGGTGCAGTTGGAAAAAGGAGCAAGTCAAACAATCAGGCAAAAGCGCAGCAGGTCAGGCAGCATCCAAGGAGCAGGAGAATCGACGTTTCGGGCATGAGCCCTTCTTCCTGCGTTTTTCCAGCAACACATTCTTAGCTCTGATCTCCAGCATCTGCAGTCCTCACTTTCTCCTCAAACAATCAGACAAGGCAAGAACAAAGCAGAGAACAAGGTAGGAGTAATAAATTAAACTACATTTATTTCAATGCAAGAGGCCTAACAGGGAAGGCAGATGAACTCAAGGCATGGTTAGGAACATGGGACTGGGATATCATAGCAATTACAGAGTCAGGGCTCAGGGATGGACAGGACTGGCAGCTTAATGTTCCAGGATGCACATGCTATAGGAAGGATCGAAAGGGGGGCAAGGAAAGAGGGGGAGTGATGTTTTTGATAAGGGATAGCATTACAGTTGTACTTAGGGATTGTGACTAGATCCAGGGGAGTTATTTGGATGGAACTGAGAAACAAGAAAGGGATTTTATTAGAGATCCCCCACTAGTCAGAGGGAAATTGAGAAACAAATTTGTAAGGAGATCTCAGTTATCTGTAAGAATAATAGGGTGGTTATGGTCAGGGATTTTAACTTTTCAAACATAGACTAGAACTGTCATAGTGTTAAGGGTTTAGATGGAGAGGAATTTAAGTATGTACAAGAAAATTTTCTGTTTCAGTACTTGAGTGTACCTAATAGAGAAGGTACAAAACGTGTAACTGAGGTGTCAATGGGGAGCACTTTGGGGCCAGTGACCAAAGTCCATGGAAGTGCCCATCAGTCAGTAATTCAAAGGCAGCTTCTGATACCAGTCCAGGGCACTGACCATAGTCAGGCATCTGGCCAGGGTATTCTTAATCACTGGGCCTGTGCCTCTGCCATCTGGGGAGGAAGGAAACTTCTAACAAAACAAAGAACAATGCAGCACAGGAACAGGCCCTTCAGCCCATCAAGACTACAAGAACTTATTTGTGTGTATTGGGAGCTCCAAGACTAGGGTGGAGGGAGAATGATAATTGTGAAATGAGGGGCAACTGGATTTGTAAAGGGGGAGAGTATAGTAAAGAATGGAAGAGAATGGCATCATACAGGAAAGGGGGTTTATACATAGTCAGGGGCACAGTGGCCTTAAGGGAGTATCAGTGTAGGACCACACCTGGCATGGTCACCTCAAATGCCAGGCGCTGGGCAAGTGCAGGTTCTGTAGGCGGGTTGGGTGAGGATCTGGGGATGTGTAAAGCTTGTGGAGTTTCTACAAAGAACTATCAAGATGAAGAGTTGGTTGAGGCGTGTTCACTATCACCTTTTATCGTGCTGGACATGAAAGTACATAACAGGGAAATAGGTGGCTGTGATTGCACCTGCATTGTGCACGATAAATGCTTTGATAGTGAGGGAAGGGGCGTCAAGACCTTTGTGAGGACCTTTAAGGGAAATGACAATACACACAGACACGTGTACTGAACAGGATACAGATTGTAGGTTTCACAGTCCAAGTCAAACAAAAGGCACTCACTCCATTTGCACCATATGGTTCTCTGCCGCAGACATAGGTGACCACTTCATTCACACCAACATTTTTGGGGACAGAAACTAGTGTAAGAATAGGGATATTTAACTATGAGGGACAATGGAATTGAAAGAATCAATTGCCCTATACTGTATGCATGTTCCTCTTTCTTCCACATTGTACATTGACGTGAAGAAATTGCTTCGTGGGACACCCTGTATGGACATGAAATTAGGTGTAATACTGACTTGTATTACATTTGGGGCTACAGAGACACACAACCAAACGGATATAGTAGAAAAGCAGCAAAGTTATACATGTGTGATGTCACCCATGCTACCCACGTTCCCTCTCAAGATTGTTTTCTCAACCCCACTCCACCGCCCCAAATATAGTTATGACTCACTGAGGTGGAGTGCTGGAAATTGAACTCCACTATTTCTAGAGTCATCAGGAAAGTTACATATTTTATAAAGTGCACAAGATTTGCAATTTACATTGATGGAAAGCATGGACAAGGATTCTGCACTGAATATGAATTGCTATTTATTGCAAGTAATTCCAAGTAAACAGTTATAAACCAACGGTACATAATATTACTAATTAAAACTCTGATCTGCTTATAAACTCCCCCTTAAACATACACAAACAGACAGGGAAAATAAGTTAGGGCAGAAGGGAAGCACTGGAAAAACAATTTGGTTATCTTCATTCCCAGGTTGTATTGTTGAGATGAACTTTGAGTTTGCTGCTTGCTAGCACATTGTTTCAGTTGTCTTTTCTCTGGAGGCTTCCATTGGTTGGTAAGAGACACAAAGTGACAGGTTCACTTATAGAAAATCTTTGACAAATCAGTTAAAAATCACAGTTCACAACAACTGCAGCAGGAAATAGAAACTGGTTTTCTTCAGCTTTAAAATTGTGTCTGTGAGGAACACAGAGATTACTCTTGAACTGGGAAAAAAATGAACATTTCTCTCTCTCCCTGTAACTCGTTCCCATCTCCTAGTTGTTCAGTTATATGAGAAACAATCACTTAGTTGTTGATAGGCTCAACAAGATCTCTGACACTGATAACTGGTCACTAGTCCATGGACCAATCGATTCCTTATTGCCAACAAAAGCTGCATCTGTACCCGCCTTGGTTCAAAGTTGTCTGCAACTCAGTCTTCACTGTTCAAACAATTGTTTTTATGATGCTTGCTTTCAAAATATACAACTACTCTTTAAAACAATGGTTTTGAAATAGCTCTTCTAATTTCAGTCCAGGCATTTTAAAAAATGCACAAAATATAAAGACATGTTCCTACACTATGGGCAGCATGGTGGCTCAGTGATTAGTACTGCTGCCTCACAGTGCCAGGGACCCAGGTGACTGCCTGTATGCAGTTTGCATGTTCTCCCCATATCGGTGTGGGTTTCCTCCCACAGCTCAAAGATGTACAGATTTGGTGGATTGTCCATGCTAAATTACCCATAGTGGCCAGGGATGTGTAGATTAGGTGGATTAGCCACGGGAAATGCAGAGTTTATGGGGATGAGGTGAGGGACTTGGTCTGAGTGGGATGCTCTTTGGAGGGCCAGTGCAGACTTGATGGACTGAATGGCCTCTTTCCGCACCATAGGGATTCAATGTCTTAGTGTGGTCCCAGGTTTCTCATGTTGGTAGTGGGGACACTTTGGCCCTTAAGATTTGTTGGGAGAACCTGGGGCGGCTTGCTGGTTGACTCTCCTTGGTGTGGACGTACAAGGATCACTGGGGATTGGGAGCAGGCACAAACGTCCTAGTTGTTTGACTGCAATAACTGGCACAGCAAGGCAAAGCAGGGCAAGGCATGGATGGTGGGCATGCAAGGAGACGCTAAGTGAATGAGCACTAAGAGAGCTAGCAAGCAGCCTGAGATGGTGCTGGTCTAGTCCTTCAGCTATGTGCCTGTCTTTGTATGCAAAATGTCTCTCCAGCAGCCTTTCAATGCTCGATGCTATGTATCCTGCAATGCAGATCTGTGCTTCCAGAGTGGCCTGCCAGGTATTGAAGGCATGCCAGTTTGGTCATCTCTGGTAATTTCCTGGCTGGAAGGTTCCGTCACTGCCCAAGTTTTTCTGCATGCCTTTTCATCACTGTCTGGGAGATTTCCAAGTATCCTTGGACCACCTCACAGACTCATTGGGTCATAGAGGAGAATCATAGGATCCGTATAGTGCAGATAGAGGCCATTTGCCCCATCAGGTCGGCACCGAAGAGCATCCCACCCTATCCCTGTAACCCCACATTTACCACAGTTAACCCACCCAGCCTGCACACTACAGGGCAATTAGCATAGCCAATCCACCTAACCTGAAAATCTTTGGCTCACAAAGATCATTCTCAGAACTTGGGCATGTAATCTAATGTGAAGACTTCCACCTTCTGTTTGAGATTTTTTAAATCAAAATGTTAAAATGCTAAGATATGCCTCTGGAACAGGTGGGACTTGAAGCCAGATTTTCTGGCTTAGAGGTAGGGATACTGCCATTGCACCACAAGATTCCCTCACCTCCTAGTCTTCATATTGAAGGCTTTTATTCCTATTTTCCTGGTTCTGTTACTCTGTTTACTCTGGATATCAATAGTCCAGGCAGTTCAAACAATGGGATATACCCAAAGGTCTTTGTTAAAGCAAAGTATGCTACAAAAAACACTGCAAAACTCTTACCTGTGTAATACTAGCAATCACAAGTGAACTGGTTTTGGTGGACTTGACCAAGAATTAGACCAAAACAGGTGATCAGTCCACTCCATCTCAATGCTCAATTGCTGGTCAGATGACCTCCTTAGCTAGCTAACTATCACTCTGAAGTAGACAGGCAGGAGGATTGAAGAACACAACAAGCCAGGCAGCATCAGGAGGTACAGAAGTCGACGTTTCGGGAGTAACCCTTCTTCAGGTTACACCAGAAACATCGACTTCTCCACCTCCTGATATTACTTGGCTTGCTGTGTTCTTCCAGCCTCCTGTCTGTCAACTTTGGATTCCAGTTTTTATGTCTCTAACTATTGCTCTGAGACAAGTTCTTTACTCTTTTTCTCAGATAGACGAGCTGTGCATCAGAATTTTGATACTGTCCAATTTCCAATGCTTTGATCAGTGACCACCGAGAAACATCGCAAAATGTCATGTTTTCCACACCTAGTTTAATCAATTACTCATTAAGACTTGCTCTTTTCCCCTGGAATAAGACTTCTATCTTGGTTTTAATGAACTATGACCTTAGCTTTAGCTCAGTCACTCTGTTGCCACCTTTACACACCGTACAAGTTTCCAAGATCAAGCACTTTGGACAAATAGTCCACATTGTCATATATAATTCACAGTGTCTGTTTTGAAACCAAAACTCCAGCCTTTCAGAGTTACTGTGACAGTTCAGTCCATCATTACTGAGTTTAAAATACTAAATTAAACATACATGTATTCCTTCAGAAACAGTAAGACCGATGACCTTTCTAATCATTAGGTTATAACCTGACCGCTGACTTTTCAATATAACATGATTATTTGTTCATTTTGGCTAACTCAACAAATTTTATATTTTAACACCTACAATATTTCCTAATCAGTCTGTTCAGAGATGTTATTACACACTTTTGGAGCAGGTGGGACTTGAACCCACCTCCCGGCCCAGACGTAGGGACACTATCAGTGCAGCACAGGAGCCCTATTTTTTTTTCACCTGACCACCTTACGTTCTGGATATTTTTAACAAACATGTTTAGATGGTTAAAAGTCACACAACACCAGGTTATAGTCCAACAAGTTTTATTGGAAGCGCACTAGCTTTCGGAGCGACGCTCCTTCATCTGGTGGTAGTGGAGGGCTCAATCCTAACACACAGAATTTAAAGCAAATATTTGCAGTGTGATGTAACTGAAATTATACATTGAAAATTTGATTGTTAAACCTTTCATATGTTAGAATACAGTGATACTTTCACTTCTTTCATGTGTAAATTACAAAACCTTTTTTTATATAAAGTTGCATTCTTGGGTTAGCTGTTAACAATGGTGATAGCTAGACAATATGCTGTCATATGTTGACAACATATTGTCTAGCTATCACCATTGTTAACAGCTAACCCGAGAATGCAACTTTATACAAAAAAGGTTTTGTGATTTACACATGAAAGAAGTGAAACTATCACTGTATTCTAACAGATGAAAGGCTTAACAGACAATCAATTTTTCAATGTATAATTTCAGTTACATCACACTGTAAATTTTTGCTATAAATTCTGTGTTAGGATTGAGCCCTCCACTACCACCTGATGAAGGAGTGTCGCTCCAAAAGCTAGTGTGCTTCCAATTAAACCTGGTGTTGTGTCATTTTTAACATTGTACACCCCAGTCCAACACCGGCATCTCCAAATCAGGTTCAGATGGGTAATGATACGGGTGGAACAGATGGGACTTGAACCCAGGCTTCCTGGTTCAGAGGTAGGGAACATTACCACTGTGCAACCAGGACCCCACACTCCTCATCTTCTGTTCTTAAAAGTGTCCCTTGATTAGTTTCAGGGGTTGCCACACTTGGTGCCTATAAATGTATTGAAGTGGAATAAAACTGGTGGTCTCATTAGCTGAGCCCCCTGGTGGCAAACAGAAGACAATTCAGTTCTTGCCAATAGTCATCATAGAATCCTTACAGCATGGAAGCAGGCCATTCAGCCCATGAAATTCATACTGACTTTCCAAAGAGCATCCCACCCTGATCCACCCTGTACCCTGACATTTTCCAAGGCTAATCCACCTAACTTGCACATCTATGGACATAGTGGAAGCAAGCCCATACAGACACAGGGAGAATCGAACCCAGGATCCTGGTGCTGTCAGGCAAAATGCTAACCACTAAGCCACCGGGCCACCCATCATGGTGCCGGGGAAAGGGGGGGTGGGCGGAGCCGGTGACCATTGTCGTGATCATTACTTCTGGGTCTGAGGGTACCATATATGACTGCGGGTGATAAACTGGTGGGTCACATGCACCTCTGACATCCTGGACAATTTTGGACATGGCATTTGATCCTTGATCCAATTGGATCTCGGTAGGGAGATTATAAGAGGAGAATTGGGTCAACTTCCTCACACTGTTTCTATCATAAGGTCATCAGGGGAACAACCTCTTGGGGTGGAGTAGCCACATCCGTGATGGTAAGAATGGTATCCCTGTTTTGTTTTGGGCACGGAACCCACACAGTAGACCCCACTTTGCAAGCACAGGAATCGTAGGTGCAAGTCCTGTTTTAGGTTTTGCAGGTTCTACAAAACCTCCCAAAGTCCTTATGTGCAACTGCGGCCAGTAAAAATGTTGGCCAGTGTGGGCCTGGGTTTTCTAATTACTGACATGCCCAGTCATCGGAATCTTACAAGCTAGCTACAATAATTCTCTGTGGGATCTCAGCATCACCCCACTACCTGGTGAATCACAGTCCATTCCTTGTCTGAAGGTCTGTCATAACATTCAGGGTTTATTTATGCCTCAGCTTCAGTGTGAACAACCTGTGCTTGTTGGACAGCTAATGACAAAGTTCTATTTATTACCTCCCTGAGCCTCCTAGATTCCTGAAAAATGTTTTGGATGACCAGGCAGGAAGGTTTCCTGTTTGCTGTGCCATCTCAGCCTTTACTGATTGAGCTTGTCTGGTTATCAACCATGTGACCACATACTCAGAGAAAATACCAGGCACTTTCTCCCTTACAGCAATAAGCTTTCGTAGACTCCATTGGGATGCTATTATCTTGGATCCCACCAGATGATTGTTGAGGACCAGGTTGACTCTGCTCATGGGCTGAGACAGAAGAGTTCTGAAGAACACTCATACCAGACTTGAAGCATTAACTCTGTTTCTTTCTCCACAGATGCTGCCAGATCTACTGTGTTTCTCTAGCGTTCTCTACATTTGTTTCAGATTTCCAGCATCTGCAGTATTTTGATTTTATTGGGTGTTGAGACAACTTCCAACTCAACTTCAGAAGTAACCCATTTGTTTTTACAGATTTCTTATTTTTTTCTAAACATGGACTTCAAGCCCTTATTTAATTTCATTCATGATTTGAACAGTTAATTTACACTCAATAAATCAAGTCAAAATTAATTTGTAGCAACCACAGTCTGTCGGTATGGAGTCATCAGAAACCCAAAATGGTAAACAAAATTAATCTTGAGATTTAACAAAAAATGATGTAAATAGTGGAAAAATGGAAGCATACAGTAAATCAACTATCTTCTGAAAAAGGCAAAATGGAAGTTAATGCTCAGGTGTGAATTTATTTTTCAAGGGCCAAATGCTGGCAAATAGGAATAGATTAATTTAGGATATCTGGTCCACATGGACGAGTTGGACCAATCGGTCTGTTTCCATATTGTACCACTCTATGATTGGTATCTATCTTTTTAAACTTTCCAAATCTTCATAGACATCTTGATATTGCTCCTGGGCACTAGATGGTGGGATTAACAGGAGTAAATAAAGTGACATTTGGAAAAATTGGATGTATTTGCATATGATTGGGGATTGAGGCCAGGAGATGTTTTTCACTGGAGCGTAGGAGTTTGAGAGGTATGGGGTTATGGATAGGGTTAATGTCGGTGTCTTTCCTCTAGTTTGAGGGATTTCAATATAAAGGGGCATATTTTTAAGGAGAGAGGGGAGAGAGATTTAAAAAAAAGACATTGAGGGGCAATTTGTTTTTTGCACAGAGGTGATTCGCATGTGTAATGAACTTTCTGAAGTAGTAGTAGATGTGGGCAGTTACAACGTTTAAAAGACACATGGATAAGTACAAGTAGGAAAGGTTTGAAGGGGTTTAGGCCAAACGCAGACAGGTGGGACTTGTTTAGTTTTTTTCCCCTTTTTTTTCTTATTCTTCTTTACTCACATACTACCACCTAACTGCGGTAGTGCTTATGTTTTCCCCAGCACCCATGTTTTGTGTGTGCAGGTGTGAGACACAGTGAAAGACACAAGGTGTACAAATCTTTATTCAATTTCTAGCACCAGGAAGAAAGGAAACACTGGACAGGCCAGTGACAAGCAGTGCCCTTCACATCAAAGGGCAATGACACGTGATCAAACAGTGAAGGGGAGGGCTGGGATTAAATCAAAATAGAGTTGGAGGGGAAAGTAATACACTCCACTCCCTGCAGGGCCCATCGCTCCCTGAACAGCTTGAGGGAGCTGGTAGACACCAACTCTCCTTTTCCAGAGACACCCAGGCTTGGGCATAGCCATAGCGGAGGGGCAGGCAATCAACCATAATGACCCCCTCCACGACCCGCTGCCTGGACCTGTTTATGGCCAGTTTGGCTGCAACTTGTTTAGTTTGGGATTATATACAGCATGGATTGGTTGGACCGAAGGGTCTGTTTCCATGCTGTTTGACTCAATGAGGAGAGAGGAATGTGAGGGCAGGAAGAAAATGAGGGAGGAAATTGAGACTGCATTGGGAATGTATTTTTTTTATATATACTAGTGGAGAAATTGAAGGAGAAACATGGTCATAAGCCTATACATCCTGCTCAAGGCCCACCCATTTGCCTGCCTTTTGTTTCTCTGTCCTTACATATCACTGTCCCAGCCCCTTGCACTCCCTTTCTGCTTCTTGCACTTCTCCAAAACTTTTCTTCCTTTTGTTTCTCACTTCATTCATTTTCTTATTTTCTCCTAGCCTTTATCTCCTCTGTTTCCCCACTTTTCCCTCAGTCTCCCTCACACTTGCCCATAATTTGTAGAAAGCCAGGACATTTTGTTTAAAATAGCTTATTGTATTTCACATACATCTGAACTGAATTGAATGACCTTCATTGTCACATGTAGTCAAACGAGTACAGTGAAATGTTTGCATGTGACTACTTACGGTGCTATCTTAGGTACAAGGTACAGATCCTTCAGTACAAGTTCTTAGGAAACAAAAATAGAAAAATAAAGAAATCTATATTAGCACCTTGATAGCAATCTGGTTCAAATTGACAAATATGAGCGTAATGAGGTTTGATCACATTAGAGCTCTGTTCCTTTATCTTATCTATGGACTCTTCATCCATCTAACCTACCAACTTCCCAATCTGTGAATTTCTTTTTGGCCATTTAGCACAATTTTATTCCAATTAACTAGAACCTCATTTAACTTAATATACTGTTCCCTAGCCCTGAAATCATATCTTTTTTTTCTATCTCCCATAATCATTACCTCAAGTTCTTTTCTACAGTGGCATCTCCATCAAGCCAATTCTCACTGAACCTCTAACCACCCAATTTCCATTCTTAGCTCCAATGTCAACTGGTATTATTGTTATTGCTCTCTCCTCAGTTCTGTTTCTCTCATAGATCTAATCGTTATCACTGTTTCTCTCTTTACAGGTACTGTCAGACTTGCTTAGTGTTTCCTGTGTGTGTCACCAGCAGTTACTGCCCGTCCCTAATTGCTCTTGAGAAAGTGGTGATCAGTTGCCTTCTTAAAGTGTGGCAGACCACGTATTGTCGGTAAAACCACAATGCTAAGTTGGTAGCAGTTTGATACAACTACATGACCTGCTAAACCATTTCAGAAAGTGGATATCAGTGAGCCATTTTGTTGAAGACGTTGAGTAGGACAGGTTTGGTAAAGATGACCGACTTAATACCGACATTTTTTACAAACCCACCGACTCCCACAGCTACCTGGATTACACCTCTTCCCACCCTACCTCCTGCAAAAATGCCATCCCGTGTTCCCAATTCCTCCACCTCCGCCGTATCTGCTCCCAGGAGGACCAGTTCCACTACAGACCACACCAGATGGCCTCCTTCTTTAGAGACCGCAATTTCCCTTCCCACGTGGTTAAAGATGCCCTCCAACGCATGTCGTCCACATCCCGCCCCTCCGCCGTCAGACCCCACCCCTCCAACCGTAACAAGGACAGAACCCCCCGGTGCTCACCTTCCACCCTACCAAGCTTCACATAAACCAAATCATCCGACGACATTTCCGCTACCTCCAAACAGACCCCACCACCAGGGATATATTTCCCTCCCCACTCCCATCCACTTTCCGCAAAGACCATTCCCTCCATGACTACCTGGTCAGGTCCAGTACCCCAACAACCCACCCTCCCATCCTGGCAGCTTCCCCTGCTACCGCAGGAATTGCAAAACCTGCACCCACATGTCCTTCCTCACCTCCATCCAAGGCCTTAAAGGAGCCTTCCACATCCAAATTTTATCTGCACATCCACCAATATCATTTATTGTATCTGTTGTGCCCGATGCAGTCTCCTCTACATTAGGGAGACTGGACGCCTGCTAGCAGAGCGCTTTTGGGAACATCTCTGGGACACCAGCGCCAATCAACCACATCGCCCTGTGGCCCAACATTTCAACTCCCCCTCCCATTCAGCCGAGGATATGGAGGTCCTGGGCCTCCTTCACCGCCGCTCCCTCACCACCCGACGCCTGGAGGAAGAACGCCTCATCTTCCACCTCGGAACACTTCAACCCCAGTACATCAACGTGGACTTCACCAGTTTCCTCATTTCCTCTCCCCCCACCTCACCCCAGCTCCAAACTTCCAGCTCACCCTCCTCCCTGACCTATCACCTCCATTCCCACCCCCATTCACCAATTGTACTCTATGCTACTTTCTCCCCAACCCCCACCCTCCTCTCATTTATCTCTCCACCCTGCAGGCAGTCTGCCTCTATTCCTGGTGAAGACCTTTTGCCTGAAACATCGATTTTCCTGCTCCTTGGATGCTGCCTGAACTGCTGTGCTTTTCCAGCACCACTCTAATCTAGAAAGACAGTAATCAGCCTGCTGTAAAGCATTAGTGAACCATAGAACACAGAACAATACAGCACAGAACAGGCCCTTCGGCCCACGATGTTGTGCCTAACATTTGTCCTAGCTTAAGCACCTGTCCATGTACCTATCCAATTACCGCTTAAAGGTCGCCAATGATTCTGACTCTGCCACTCCCACAGGCAGTGCATTCCATGCCCCCACCACTCTCTGGGTAAAGAACCTATCCCTGACATCCCCCCTATACCTTCCACCCTTCACCTTAAATTTATGTCCCCTTGTAACACTCTGTTGTACCTGGGGAAAAAGTCTCTGACTGTCTACTCTATCTATTCCTCTGATCATCTTATAAACCTCTATCAAGTCACCCCTCATCCTTCGCCGTTCCAATGAGAAAAGGCTTAGCACACTCAACCTATCCTCGTACGACCTATTCTCCATTCCAGGCAACATCCTGGTAAATCTTCTCTGCACCCTGTCCAAAGCTTCCACATCTTTCCTAAAGTGAGGCGACCAGAACTCCACACAGTACTCCAACTGTGGCCTAACCAAGGTCCTGTGCAGCTGCAACATCACTTCACGACTCTTGAATTCAATCCCTCTGATAGGTGTTTTTGTGATTTAATGATAGTCCCTTGGTCACTATCACTGAGACAAAATCCCCAGTTATATTTTCTCCTCAACCTTTGTTCTCCTTTTTAAAAAATTCATTTATGGGATGTGGACATCACTGGATGGACCAGCATTTACTGCCCAACATTAATTGCCCAAAGGACAATTAGAGTCTACCACATTGCTGCAGGTATGGAATCATATGTAGGCCAGACCAGGTAGGGAGCCTCCAGGACATAAGTAACCAGATGTGTTTTTCCTAACAATCGGCAATGGTTTTGTGGTCATTAAATTTTTATTTCCAGATTATTATTGAATTCAAATTCCATGATTCTCCATGGCAGGATTTGAACCCAGGTTCCTAGAACATTACCTGAGTCTCTGGACTAATAGGGTCTAGAGATAATACCACAAGACCATCACTGCTGAGGGGGTTCAACCATCTGTTTTTAGGCTGCCAATCAAGACCAGCAAAATTGTGACACACAAAGTCAGAACAAGGTTCCTCACTTTGTTATGTTTTCAGCTGGGATACCCAAATCATTAAGCTCGCAGGCCAGGAGGGATGGACTGGCTCCCCTTCCTTATTCACCCACCTCCTCAGTTGGTTGCACCAAGATTAATTTTAAAATGGATCCCTTCCCTTGTGAATATCTTTCTCCCAGACCAAAATGAATTTGTTTTAAATGGAACAAGTTCAACTAGGTTTTTTTGAGTTAACAGAGTTTTGAAATGACTAACCACAAAAAGAATTAATATCACAACACAGGTGAGAAATAAGAGGTGAGCCCACAAAGGTAAAAGTTAAAAAATAAGCTGAATTAGTTGCAAAGAACAGATAGTCGAACATTTCAGTGATTGGAGTGGGTTACTAGTTATATCAACATTGGTTTCACAATCTTTATTTTTGCAGCTTAAGATTTTGTTGTTTTGATGCCTTTCCTCTATGATCAAATTCCAGCATTCACAGAGAGAAACTGCCCTTTTACTGTCCTGTTTTCTTTTGTCTGGCTTGCTAGCTAATTTACTTCTGGCACTCAAGAGTAAGCTTTAAGAAAGCTATTGGAATAATGTTTATGGAATGTATTCTTTTCATCTCTCTTTTTCTGATCTCCTATTCCACTCACCATCCACAAATTACACATCTAACAGACTTGATGTGGGCATTATTACTGGGTCAGTGACCATCCATCAACACTTGAACTGTGACAGATGAAACATGACAAATTCTATTTGAGATATTAACTCTGTATTCAACTTGGTTAATAAATGGGATGTTTTGAGGAACTAAGTTGACAATTATATTCACTCTGTCAATATTCTACTGGGTCTGGCTCCAGTACCAAAAAAGTGTATGTTCGCTTAGATCAACTGGAATCAAATGAGTTATGCCTGTGCAATCTATAAAATGCTTTAATTTATAAATGCCAGATTACAGACGGGTAAGTGCTGGATGTCTTGAAACGGATAAAGGTGGATAAATCCCAGGACCTGATCAGGTGGATAATCAGGTGCAGTTCTGGTCGCCTCACTTTAGGAAAGATGTGGAAGCTTTGGAGAGGGTGCAGAGAAGATTTACCAGGATGTTGCCTGGAATGGAGAGTAGGTCGTACGAGGATAGGTTGAGAGTTCTCGGCCTTTTCTCGTTGGAACGGCGAAGGATGAGGGGTGACTTGATCGAGGTTTATAAGATGATCAGAGGAATAGATAGAGTAGACAGTCAGAAACTTTTTCCCCGGGTACAACAGAGTGTTACAAGGGGACATAAATTTAAGGTGAAGGGTGGAAGGTATAGGGGAGATGTCAGGGGTGGGTTCTTTACCCAGAGAGTGGTGGGGGCATGGAATGCGCTGCCCGAGGGAGTGGTAGAGTCAGATTCATTGGCGACCTTTAAGCGGCATTTGGATAGGTACATGGATGGGTGCTTAATCTAGGATAGAAGTTCGGCACAACATCGTGGGCCGAAGGGCCTGTTCTGTGCTGTATTGTTCTATGTTCTATGTTCTATGTTCTAGGTGTACCCGAGAACACTGTAGGAAGCTAGAGAAGTGATTGCTGGGCCTCTTGCTGAGATATTTGTATCATCGATAGTGACAGGTGAGGTGCTAGAAGACTGAAGGTTGGCAAATGTGGTGCCACTATTTAAGAAGGGCGGTAAGGACAAGCCAGGGAACTATAGACCAGTGAGCCTGACCTCGGTCGTGGGCAAGTTGTTGGAGGGAATCCTGAGGCACAGGATGTACATGTATTTGGAAAGGCAAGGACTGATTCGGGATAGTCAATATGGCTTTGTGCATGGGAAATCATGTCTCACAAACTTGATTGAGTTTTTTGAAGAAGTAACAAAAAGGATTGATGAGTGCAGAGCGGTAGATGTTATCTATATGTATTCCAGTAAGGCGTTCGACAAGGTTCCCCTTGGGAGACTGATTAGCAAGGTTAGATCTCATGGAATACAGGGAGAACTAGCTATTTGGATACAGAGCTGGCTCAAAGGTAGAAGACAGAGGGTGGTGGCGGAGGGTTGTTTTTCAGACTGGAGGCCTGTGACCAGTGGAGTGCCACAAGGATCGGTGCTGGGTCCACTACTTTTTGTCATTTACATAAATGATTTGGATGCGAGCATAAGAGGTACAGTTAGTAAGTTTGCAGATGACACCAAAATTGGAGGTGTAGTTGACAGCGTAGAGGATTACCTCAGATTACAACAGGATCTGGACCAGATGGGCCAAAGGGCTGAGAAGTAGCAGATGGAGTTCAATTCAGATAAATGCGAGGTGCTGCGTTTTGGGAAAGCAAATCTTAGCAGCACTTATACATTTAATGGTAAGGTCCTAGGGAGTGTTGCTGAACAAAGAGACCTCGGAGTGCAGGTTCATAGCTCCTTGAAAGTGGAGACACAGGTAGATAGGATAGTGAAGATGACGTTTGGTATGCTTTCCTTTATTGGTCAGAGTATTGAGTTGGGAAGTCATGTTGCAGCTGTACAGGACATTGGTTAGGCCACTGTTGGAATGTTGCGTTCAATTCTGGTCTCCTTCCAATCGGAAAGATGTTGTGAAACATGTAAGGGTTCAGAAAAGATTTACAAGGCTGTTGCCAGGGTTGGAGGATTTGACCTATAGGGAGAGGTTGAGCAGGCTGGGGCTGTTTTCCCTGGAGTGTCGGAGGCTGAGGGGTGACCTTATGGAGGTTTACAAAATTATGAGGGGCATGGTCAGGGTAAATAGGCAAAATCTGTTCCCTGGGATCAGGGAGTCCAGAACTAGAGGGCATAGGTTTAGGGTGCGAGAGGAAAGATATAAAAGAGACCTAAGGGGCAACTTTTTCCACACAGAGGGTGGCACAGATATGGAATGAGCTGCCAGAGGAACTGGTGAAGGCTGGTACAATTGAAACATTTAAGAGGCATTTGGATGGGTACATGAATAGGAAAGGTTTGGAGGGATATGGGCCAGGTACTGGCAGGTGGGATTAGAGTGGGTTGGGATATCTGGTTGGTGTGGACGGGTTGGACCAAAGGGTCTGTTTCCGTGCTGTACATCTCTATGACTCTATGTCACAACTAATAAAGGCACTACCAGAGCTTTATCATGATCTGCTGACTGTAATTGTCCTCCCACTGCAACTTTCTTGTTGCGATTGTACTGAACAAATGGTGATATTTATACTTCCAGGTCCCCTCCTGAATTGCACAATGGATTCAGTGTCGATGTAGGAGAAGGAACGTCTACGTGTAGGTGGTGTACCTAGGTACATTATGGGAGTTCTTGGTAAACATTGAAAGTTATTAAAGCAGTGTGAAAACTAACTGTAAACAAACGCAAGTCTGAATAGGCAGTACAATGATATCTTTATACTAGTTGAGTTGAGCAGTTAATTCTAACCATTGCCAAATATACTTTCACCACTCTCCAAAAGCTGCTAACCAGGATATAGGCAACATGCAGTGGCAAAGAAAACCTAGCTTCTCTTCCTCATCAGTGATTTGCAACATTGCCGTTGGAAATGGACCATTCTTTTACAGCTGCTGAATTCAATGGAGGTTCCAATTACCAAAGTAGCTCACAGTTGAAAAAGCCAGCAAACCATGAAGTCTTTCAAGCTGCTGCAGTAATTGAGCTCAGTATAGCATCATCCGATTTCACACCCAATACGTGAGCTGGCAATCAGGGCATTATCAGTGCCTGGAACACACAAGCAGTTTGTTGATGAGAGAAAACCTGGAAACATTCACTAAGGGCATGTCCCTGGTGGTCTAGTGGTTAGGATTCGGCGCTCTCACCGCCGCGGCCCGCGTTCGATTCCCGGTCAGGGAAGCCCTTTTCCAGGGGTTTGGAGGCTACCCGTTCTTATCACTGGCCACTCAGGTGTTTTTCATATCTTCCTGGTGGTGGAAATCGAATAAAGATTTATGCACTTTGTGTCTTTTCACTGTGTCTCACACCTGCACACACACACCATGGGTGCAGGGGATAAAAATAAGCACTACCGCATTAGGTGGTAGTGTGGGGGTTAAGGGGAAAAAAAAATATAAACAGAGGATTTTAAAAAATGAAAAAAAAAAGAGAAATAAAAAAAAACATTCACTAAGGGGTAGTGGCCGTCTTTCTTACACCCTCTTTTCCTGAGGGGGGATCTGTGCACCACACCTTAGGAGGGACCGAACAACCTTGAGGAAGTATTCTGTAGTTTATAAGAATGAAAGCTGGACTTCAGAGTTTTAGACTAGATTCCCTACAGTATGGAAACAGGCCCTTTGGCCCAACACGTCCACACCGATCCTCCACAGAGAAGGCACCCAGAATCATTCTCCTATCCTATATTTACCTCTATTTGCACATAACACTATTTGCAAGGCTAATTCATCTGACCTGCACATCTTTGGAATGTGGGAGGAAACCCACAGACAAAGGTAGAATGTGCAAACTCCACAGTTACCGGATGTGGGAATTGAGCCACGGGCCCTGGCGCTGTGAAGCAGCAGTGCTAACCACTGAGCCACTTGAGAACAGATTATACAAATTATGCCTACTTTCTTTAAAATGGTTAAGGGAGTGATCAGATGAAAATCTTCAAGGTAAAAACAAGGACTGCAGAGTTACTAGTAAAGAACAGCAGTTCTGACAGCATCCGAGGAGCAGGAAAATTGACATTTCAGGCAAAAGCCCTTAAGCTCTATTCCTGATGAAGGGCTTTTGCCCGAAACGGCGATTTTCCTGCTCCTCGGATGCTGCCTGAACAGCTGTGCTTTACCAGCACCACTCTAACCCTGAAAATCTTCAAGATATTGAGGGGGAAAGACAGGGTAGATAAACTATTTCCATTGATTAGGGGGCAGAGTCTAAAAGTCAGGACCAGACCGGTCAGGAGAAATGTTAGGGAGCTTTTACCACAAAGGGTGGTATGATGTAACCTTCACAAATGGCAGTGGATGATGGATCAGTTGTTAACTTTAAATCTGAGGGGGAAACTTTTGTTAAGCAAAAGGTAATAAAGGATGTTGGCCAACTAGAGATATTTGGAGTTAAGCCACAGATCAGCCATGGTCTGAATGGTGAACAGGCTCAAGAGACTGAATGGCTTGCTCCTATGCTCCTCCCCCAGACCCTGAGCAATGGTGATGCTTCTGACAGCAGGAGAGGAGCCAGGAATTCCAGGGAGTCAGGAGGGTAAAGATTGACAAGTATGGGGACATGCTGGGGCAAAGATTATTTGAGGTGGTGAATTCGAAAATTGCTACTAGGGTGCAAACTGTCAAGTGACGGGTGAACGTTGTTAGGGTGAGGGAAAACTGAGCACCGTTGGGGACTGAAAGGGTGGGGATGTGGGGCTAAACAACGTCAGACTAGTGGGAACGTTGGGCAGGATGAACATTTTTGGTGGGGAGGAAAATAATGGAAATTAGTGTCTACAAATTTAAATATTTTTTCCAGGTTATGATATCTTTTGGTTAAGTCTGACCCACAAGGAAACAGATTCTAGTGTTCTATTAGTTACCTTACATGCCTTAGATATTTTCAAACACTTGTAGATTAATTATAGGGCAGCATACAAAGATTGAAAGAGTCATGAACAAAAATGCTGCAAATTTAAAACTGAGCATTTAACTTATGTTGCTCTTATTAATATGAAGATTAAGCCAAGTGGGGCTGGTACTTCATTTTAGCAGTCCACTACTTCTGCAATCCTTGTTAATTACACTTTGTCACCGAGATGAGATTTCTTTACCTAGAGAGTGGTGAGCCTATGGAATTCACTACCACAAAGCAATTGAGGCCAAAACATCAGCTGATTTCAAGAAGGTGTTAGATATAGCATCTGTGACTAAATTGATCCAAGAATATAGGGGGGCGGGGGGAGAAAACAGGAACAGCCTATTGAGTTAATCAGCCATGATCATAATGACTGGTGGATCTGACTTGAAGCATGGCCTGTTCCTTAGTCCAATTTTCTAAGCTTTTGTCTTAAAGAAAATTTCAGTCTGAGAACAGTGGATTTGGGTTTATAGTTAGCAAATATCTTTGTGTCCTGAAGATAGTATGCACAATGTGGACTTTCATTTGCTGTACAGGAACATGCACTCAACAGAAAATGAGAAAGAATCTTGAGTAAACAATGCTGAAAGAAAGGAAATCTTTATAAAATTAAACAGATAATGTAGCCATCGATTGTCTATTACACTAAAAGGCAAATAGATTCGGTAGAATATGACAAGAGGTGCCCTGCAGAGATCTGTATTGGTGCCTCAAATTATTCACAACATTAATAACTTGGATAATCACTACAAATGTCAAAAATCCAAATTTACTGAAAATTGGGAAACATTGCAATGTTGACAACAGCATAAAAATACAACAGAATATTGATAGATTAAGTGAATAGGCAAAGCTATGGATTAATTTAAACGTAAAGAAATGTAAGGTTACCCATTTTGAACCAAAAAAGGATAGATATGGATTTTTTTTAAAAAAGGCACAAAGTTAAATGCAGTGGATGTGGTGGGGTGGGGCGGGGCAGGGGGGTGGGTTCAGGTGTGTTGCTCTTTAAAATGCCACAGACAGGCACACAACATAGTCAAGGCAGTTCATGGAATGCTGGCTTCCAAATCTAAAGGGGCTGGAGTTAAGGGATGCAAATGTTATGCTGCAGTTATACAAAACCCTAGTCAGATCCCATTTTAGAGTATGTGGGCTAGATCTGATTACCATATTAAATGTTACAGCAGATTCATCAGGCTAAACATGGTCTACTTCTGCTTGTATAAAATTGACCACATGTGGAACAATTACTTTAACAGGCAGAATGTGCAAAATAACTTACCCATTTACATTTGGAACAGAACAGCTGGTTGCTACTGGTTCCATTTTACTGTTTAAAAGTGTGAAAAGTATCACCTTCAGTTCAGTCAGTCAATTCAATGAAAATCACAGATGTACTGTTAATGAAAAGCTGGCAAATTGGAGGCTTCCACATTTCAGAGACAGGGGAACCTAAATACATAGATACTGCTCTTACAATTTAAATATACTATACAAAAAGACCAAGGGCATAGAAGAAATTAGTAAAAACATGTAAACAAGCATAAGAGGAAAGAATTGAAATCAGAGGTGTAATTCAGTAACGATGTGATTTCAATCTTTATAATCAGACCAGACAGATAATTACCAATTGTTTAATTGATAATAAAATGCATCAATTTTCATACAAAACCATTTAAAGTAAATCCAGCAGAAAACAACTCAACCTATGGCTGGGGAAGTATCAATGCTCCATGTCATTTCTTACAGTGCACCCCTCAAGATGAGAGGAATGACAAGCATTACTAATGACTGAAACTCTGCAGATGCTGGAAATCTGAAACAAAATGCTGGGGGAAAGAGAAATAAAAACAGAAAGCTCAGAACTCAGATCAGAAGAACAGTCATGACAGACTCAAATGTCAACTTTCTCCGAAGCTGCTGCCAGGCGTGGCAAAAATTCATCAAATATTTCCAAGAGTTTTCGCAATTCCATACTCCTTACAGGTTCATAAAATTGGTCAAGTCTCAGAATCACTAAGCAAACACTAAATTTTTCTCCAATGTTGGGGAAACTGAGGTGACTTTTATCTAGCTGCACTTTGGATCAGATTCATACTCTAGTCAGACACCATGTATTACAAAGTTTTTTTTTTGCATACTGATATAGGAGGGCATCTGTTATATAAAACAATTACAAAAGGCTTTGTGCAAAATTAAATGGTAAATTGCTCAATGTAAGAGAAGCATAACCAACAATTAATCCAGTAGCACACAGAGGTTTTCGATATGTTGAGGGTTGACAATTTGCCCTGTAGTTTAAAAGATCCACTTCTTCGTGAGTACCAATGAGCATCAGGTTTCACTTGACCACCATCTTGCAGATAGCACGTCTTTGATGCCAGCAGCGAATTTCATATACTATCCAGTTTACTTAGGATAAACGGAGCTGAAAGAGAGGGGACAGAGTCAGATTATACAGCACAGAAATAGGCCCTTTGGTCCAACCAGCCCACGCCGACCAGATATCAGAGTAAATCTAGCCACACTTGCTAGCATTTGACCCACATCTCTCTAAATCATTCATTTACACATCTAGTTGACTCAAATTGTTGTTATTGTACAAATCTCCACTTAGAGTCAGAGATGTACAGCATGGAAACAGACACTGCAGTCCAACCAGTCCATGCCGACCAGATATCCCAACCCAATCTAGTTCCACCTGCCAGCACCCGGCACATATCCCTCCAAACCCTTCCTATTCATATACCCATCCAAATGCCTCTTAAATGTTGCAATTGTACCAGCCTCCACCTCATCTCTCTGGCAGCTCATTCCATACAAGTACCACCCTCTGCGTAAAAAAGTTGCCCCTTAGGTCTCTTTTATATCTTTCCTCTCACCCTAAAGCGGTGCCCTCTAGTTCTGGACGCCCTGACCCCAGGGAAAAGACTGTCTATTTATCCTAGGCATGCCCCTCAATTTTGTAAACGTCTATAAGGTCTCCCCTCAGCCTCGGACACTCCAGGGAAAACAGCCCCAGCCTGTTCAGCCTCTCCCTGTAGCTCAAATCCTCCAACCCTGGCAACATCCTTGTAAATGTTTTCTGAACCTTTTCAAGTTTCACAACATCTTTCCGATAGGAAGGAGACCAGACCGTGAGAGATCACACCATCCTCTGCATGAAAATGTTGCTCCTTAGGTCCTTTCAAATTTTGCCTCTCACCTTAATTCTATGCCCTCTAGTTCTGGACTCAACCATCCCAGGGAGAAGACCTGTCTACTTACCCCAACCATGGCCCTCATGATTTTATAAGCCTCTAAGGTCACCCTCAGCCTCCAACACTCCTGGGAAAATAGCCCCAGTCTATTCAGCCTCTCCCTATAGCTCAAACCCTCCAGCCCTGGCCACATCCCTGTAAACCCTTTCAAGTTTCACAACATCTTTCCTACAGCAGGGAGACCAGAAGCCCACACAATATTCCAAAAGTGGCCTCAATGGGCCAGCACAATATGATCTGATATAATTCACAGATTAAAGTTACAGGAAATGGGCACATAAGAGGAAGGTGGGCTGGTTGAATTTGATAAACCACATTTAGACCTTTAGCTGCAACACTTGCACACAGACACAGCATGCCAACATTTAGCTTTTCAAGTTAAGTACTGAGACAAATCACCTAAAATGTCACGAATGTCGATCCTGACCAATGTGACGGAAGAGGAGGTGGAGGAACTGCTCACTTTGCTGTATTACTTTGTTACTATAGAATGCAATATTTATTACAACGGCCCACGGTGGGTGGGGAAAGGGTTGATGCCCCGGGCGGTTTAAGCAGAGCTGAGGAACAGGGAGATTCACTGAGGAACCTAACAGCCCGGGTAAGGAGGTAAAAACAATGACTTTCCTGATGAAGGGCTTTTGCCTGAAATGTCGATTTTGAAGCTACTCGGATGCTGCCTGAAGTGCTGTGCTCTTCCAGCACCACTAATCCAGAGCCCGGGTAAGGGCTGACTGGGGACGGGTCAGTGTGACTTGGCGCGGCTGCACTCCCACCCGACACGAAGGGGCAGGCTCCCAAACCACCACAACCCCCCACCCCTCCTCCTCTCCGTCCACACCGCCCTCTCCCTCTCCAACCGCCGCTTGCTCCCCGGGGGGTTGAGGCGGACCATGTGGGAGGCCCAGCCCCGGGGTGGGGAAGCCCCATCGGGCCCGGGACCCCTCCGCCGCCTGGTACTCACTCGCCCGCAGGACGGCCACGTAGATGAGGAAGTTGCGGACCGAGCGGAGTACGTCCGCCCTCATCTTCTTGCGCAGCTCCTCCGGGTCCATCTTCGGGCCGAGCGCCTCCATCCTGAACATGGCGGCTCGCGGGCGGACTGACCGTTCACCCACTAGCCCCGCCTCCGCCCTAACCACACGTGATCCGCCTTCGCCAATCAGCGTGAAGGAGCGGCGAGCCAATGGCGGTGCTTGACATCGGCCGCCTGACCCCGCCCCTGCATGGGTCACCTGACCGACCCCCGGAAATGGGCGGTTCCGCTCGCAGGTTGGAGTCACGTGCGTGACAGATAAGACCCCGGTGGGATAGCCCCCTCTGTGATCCCGGTGTGAGAGCCGGGATAAATCCCCCCGTTATCCCGGTGCGAGAGTCGGATAACCCCCATGTGATCCTGGTGTGAGAGCCGGGAAAACCTCCCCCCCATGATCCCGGTGTGAGAACCAGTCTAACGCTCCCGTGATCCCAGTGTGAGAGCCGGGATAACCCCGCCCCCCGTGATCCTGGTGTGAGTGCTGGGATATCCCTCCCTGTGATCCCGGTGTGAGAGCCAGGCTAACCCCCCCCCCCCCCCCACAGTGATCCTGGTGTTAGAGCCTGGATAACCTCCCCCCTCCGTGATCCCAGTGTGTGAGCCGGGATGACCCCCCACCCCCCCCCGTGATCCCGGTATGAGTGCTGGGATAACTCCCCCGTGATCCCAGTGTGTGAACCGGGATAACCCCTTGGTGATCCTGTTGTGAGAACCAGGATAACCCCCTGTGATCCTGGTTTGAGAGCCGGGATAACCCCCCCATGATCCCGGTGTGAGAACCAGTCTAACGCTCCCGTGATCCCGGTGTGAGAGCCGAGATAACCCCCTGTGATCCTGGTGTGAGAGCCGGGATAACCCCCCCCCCCCCCCCCCCCTCCCGTGATCCCGGTGTAAGTGCTGGGATATCCCTCCCCGTGATCCTGCTGTGAGAGCCAGGCTAACCCCCACATGATCCCGGTGTGAGAGCCAGGATAACCCCCCCCCCCCCCCCCCCGTGATCCCGGTGTAAGAGCCAGGCTAACCCCCTGGTGATCCCGGTGTGAGAGCCGGGATAAACCCCCCATGATTCCTGTGTGAGAGTCAGGCTAACCCCCACATGATCCCGGTGTGAGAGCTGGGATAACCCTCCCCGTGATTCCGGTGTGAGAGCCTGGGATAACCCCCCCCCGTGATAGTGCTGGGATATCCCTCCCCGTGATCCCGCTGTGAGAGCCAGGTTATCCCCCTGTGATCCCAGTGTGTGAGCCAGGATAACCCCCCCCTGTAATCCCGGTGTAAGAGCCAGGCTAACCCCCTGGTGATCCCGGTGTGAGAGCCGGGAAAACCACCCCCGCACCCCCATGATCCCGGTGTGAGAACCAGTCTAACACCCCCGTGATCCCGGTGTGAGAGCTGAGATAACCCCCTGTGATCCTGGTGTGAGAGCCGGGATAACCCCCCCCCCCGTGATCCCGGTGTAAGTGCTGGGATATCCCTCCCTGTGATCTTGGTGTGAGAGCCAGGCTACCCCCCCCACCTAGTGATTCTGGTGTTAGAGCTGGGATAACCCCCACCTCCCCCCTCCCCCCCACCCCCAACTGTGATCCCAGTGTGTGAGCTTGGATCACCCCCTGGTGATCCCGTTGTGAGAACCAGGATAACCCCCGTGATCCTGGTTTGAGAGCTGGGATAATCCCCCTGTGATCCTGGTGTGAGAGCCGGGATAACCACCCCCATGATCCCTGTGTGAGAGCCGGGATAACCCTCCTCTTGATCCCGGTGTGAGAGCTGGGATAAACCCCCCGTGATTCCGGTGTGAGAGCCAGGCTAATCCCCCGTGATCCCGGTGTGAGAGCCGGGAAACCCCCCCACTGTGATCCCAGTGTGAGAGCCGGGATAATCCCCCCCCCCCGGGATCCTGGTGTGAAAGCCAGGATAACCCCCATGATCCCGGTGTGAGAGCCAGGCTAAACCCCAGTGATCCCATTGTGAGAGCTGGGATGGCCCCCTGTGATCCTGGTGTGAGAGCTGGGATAACCCCCACCCCTCCGTGATCCCAGTGTGAGAGCCAGGCTAACCTGCCCATGATCCCAGTGTGAGAGCCGGGATAACCCTCCCCCCCGTGATCCCAGTGTGAGAGCTGAGATAACCCCCTGTGACCCCGGTGTGAAAGCCGGGATAACCCCCCCCACCGTGATCCCGGTGTGAGAGCCGGGTTAAAGCCCCGGTGATCCCAGTGTGAGAGCTTGGATAACCCTCCCCGTGATCCCGGTGTGAGAGCCAGGATAAACCCCCCGTGATTCCTGTGTGAGAACTGGGATAACCCCCTGTGATCCCGGTGTGAGAGCCGGGATAAACCCCCCCCACCGTGATCCTAGTGTGTGAGCCAGGATAACCGCCCTCCCCCCCCCGTGATCCCAGTGTAAGAGCCAGGCTAACCCCCTGGTGATCCCGGTTTGAGAGCCGGGATAACCCCCCTGTGATCCCGGTGTGAGAGCCGGGAAACCCCCCCCCCCAATGATCCCGGTGTGAGAACCAGTCTAACGCTCCCGTGATCCCGGTGTGAGAGCCGAGATAACCCCCTGTGATCCCGGTTTGAGAGCCAGGCTAACCCCCACATGATCCCGGTGTGAGAGCCAGGCTAACCCCCTGGTGATCCCGGTGTGATAGCCGGGATAAACCCCCCGTGATTCCTGTGTGAGAGTCAGGCTAACCCTCACATGATCCCGGTGTGAGAGCTGGGATAACCCTCCCCGTGATCCCGGTGTGAGAGCCTGGGATAACCCCCCGCCGTGATCCTGGTGTGAGAGCCTGGGATATCCCTCCCCGTGATCCCGCTGTGAGAGCCAGGTTATCCCCCTGTGATCCCAGTGTGTGAGCCAGGATAACCCCCCCCCCCCCGTGATCCCGGTGTAAGAGCCAGGCTAACCCCCTGGTGATCCCGGTGTGAGAGCGGGGAAAACCCCCCACCCATGATCCCGGTGTGACAACCAGTCTAATGCTCCCGTGATCCCAGTGTGAGAGCCCGGGATAACCCCCTGTGATCCCGGTGTGAGAGCTGGGATAACCCCATGTGATCCCGGTGTGAGAGCCGGGATAACCCCCCTGTGATGCCGGTGTGAGAACCAGTCTAACGCTCCCGTGATCCCGGTGTGAGAGCCGAGATAACCCCTTGTGATCCCGGTGTAAGTGCTGGGATATCCCTCCCCTTGATCCCGGTGTGAGAGCCGGGAAACCCCCCCACTGTGATCCCGGTGTGAGAGCCGGGATAACCCCCCCCCGTGATCCCGGTGTAAGTGCTGGGATATCCCTCCCCGTGATCCCGGTGTGAGAGCCAGGCTACCCCGCCCCGCAGTGATCCTGGTGTTAGAGCCGGGATAACCTCCCCCCCCCTTCGTGATCCCAGTGTGTGAGCCGGGATGACCACACCGTGATCCCGGTGTGAGAGCCAGGATGACCACCCCGTGATCCCGGTGTGAGAGCCGGGTTAAACCCCCCGTGATCCCGGTGTGAGAGCCAGGATAAACCCCCCGTGATTCCTGTGTGAGAGCCGGGATAAATCACCTGCGATCCCGCTGTGAGAGCTGGGATAACCCTCCCCGTGATCCCGGTGTGAGAGCCTGGGATAACCCCCCCCCCGTGATCCCGCTGTGAGAGCCAGGCTAACCCCAACATGATCCCGGTGTGAGAGCCAGGCTAACCCCCTGGTGATCCTGGTGTGAGAGCCTGGAAACCTCCCCCCCCCATGATCCCGGTGTGAGAACCAGTCTAACACTCCCGTGATCCCGGTGTGAGAGCCGGGATAACCTCCCTGTGATCCCGGTGTGAGAGCCAGGATAACCTCCCTGTGATCCCGGTGTGAGAGCTGGTATAACCCCCTCCATGATCCCGGTGTGAGAGCCGGGATAACCCCGCCCCCACCCCAGTGATCCTGGTGTGAGAGCCAGGATACCTCCCCCACCGTGATCCTGGTGTGAGAGCCGGGCTAACCCCCCGTGATCCCGGTGTGAGAGCCGGGTTAACCCCCCCCCCTCTTGATCCCGGTGTGAGAGTCAGGATCCTCTCTCCGATCCTGGTATGAGAAGTGGGTCACCCAGAAAATTTACAGGGAACCGATGATCTAATCCCTGTACTATCCTGACTTGGAACTATATCATCTTTCTTTCATTAGTGCCAGTTCGAAATTCTAGAACTCCCTTCCTAACAGCAGTGTGAGTGTACTTCACCCCCCCACCCCATCAATTGCAGCGATTCAAGTACACAACTCTCTACTATTTTCACAAGGGTAATTAGGGACATGAAATAAATACTGACCTGGCCAGAAATGCCCACATTCTCTGAAGCAACAAAAAAAAGTATCGCTTGCTTTGAATACTTTATTAAGGCCCTTTGATGAGGGGGAATGGAACAGTAGTATTGTTGTTCGACTGATGGTCCAGAGATCCAGTTAACGTGCTGGGGGTCTGCTTTCAAATCCCTTGACAGATGGTAGAATTTGAAGTTAATGAAAAAGAACACCTGAAATTGAGTGTCCAATGATGACTGTGAAACTGTTGTTGAATACTGTACCATCTGGTTCATTATGCCCTTATTGCTGTCCTTATCTTGTCTGGCCCATAGTGACTCCAGACCCACAGCAATGTGCTTGACTGATAACTATCCTCACAATGGCCTCACAAGCATCAGCTGCTAGAAAGGAATGAAATTGGACTGACCACCTGGTAATATTTTTGCAAATCTTTTCTGTACTTTCTTCAGTGCTTCAATATCCCTTGTATCATAGGTCATTTTGTACTCTCAGACTGATAACCAGTCCCTTCAGTAACAAATATGAGATATGTTCCCATGCAGCTCAGGCTAATCTTTCCAAACAGAAATCAGTTTTCACAGTATTACCTTGTGACTATCCTGTGCTTGTTAACCTGGTGGCGAATTCTGATCTACTGAATTGAAGTGGCTTGCTAATAGGCAAAGAAATGGTGTACAAATGTATTTAAATGTTTGCCCACAATATCAATATCTGTACTTTCCAAGTATTAGTGAACAGCCACATGTAACATTCAAAATCTGGAGATTTGAAATAAGAATGATGGAAAAACACAGAAAGTATAGAGTTGGGTAGATTTTGTTAAATGGTGGTACTAATGGGGATAAAGGCTAACAAGACCTCTGGACCAGACAGTCGCATTCTAGGACACCAAAGGAAGTAGCTACAGGTGTACTGGGTGCACTGAAAATAATTTTTCAAGAGCCCTTAGACTTTGGAAAAGACCCAGACAATTGGAAAACTACCAATAGAACATAGAACATTACAGCGTAGTAGAGGCCCCTCAGCCCTCGATGTTGCACCAACTTGTGAAACCAATCTGAAGCCAATCCACCTTACACTATTCCATTTTCATCTATATATATTTATCCAATGACCACTTAAATGTCCTTAAAGTTGTCGAGTCTACTACTGTTGCAGATCCCTGCTACCCTCTGAGTAAAGAAACTACCTCTGACATCTGTCCTATATCTATCACCCCTCAATTTAAAGCTATGTCACCTCGTGCTAGCCATTACCATACAAAGAAAAAGGCTTTCACTGTCCACCCTATCTAACCCTCTGATTACCTTCTATGTCTCAATTAAGTCACATTTCAACCTTCTTCTCTCCAAGGTAGCATTGAGTTAATACTGTGAAAACTGATTTCTGTTTGGAAAGGTTAGCCTGAGCTGCATGGAAACATGTCTCATATTTGTTACTGAAGAAGTCCCTAAGCCTTTCATAACACCTTCCCTCCATGCCAGGCAACATCCTAGTAAATCTTTCCAAAGCTTCCACGTCCTTCCTATAATGCAGTGGCCAGAACTGTATGCAACACTCCAAGTGTGGCTGCACCAGAGTTTTGTACAGTTGCAGCATGACTACATGGTTCTGAAACTCAATCTCTCTACTAATAAAAGCTAGCACACTTTATGCCTTCTTTTCCAACACATTACCCACAACCAAAGTAAGGCTCACTGGTCTATAATTTCCAGGGTTGTCTCTACTCCCCTCCTTGAACAAGGGAACAACATTTGTTATCTTCCAGTCTTCTGGCACTATTCCTGTAGACAATGATGACATAAAGATCAAAGCCGAAGGCAATGCAATCTCCTCCCTGGTTTCCCAGAGAATCCTAGGATAAATCTCATCCGGATCAGGGACTTAGCTATTTTTATACTTTCCAGAATTGCTAACACCTCCTCTTTGTGAACCACAATCCCATCTAGTCTAGTAGATGGCATTGTAATGTAAATAAGAGAAAATAAAAAACAGGTATCTACAGGCCAACTAGCTTAACATCTGTCATTGTGAAAATGTTAGATTCTATTACAAAGGATGTTGCAGCACAACATTTAGAAATTCATAACATATTCAAGTAGAGTCAATGTGGCTTCATGAAGAAGAAATCATACCTGACAAAATTATCAAAATTCTTTGAGGAGGTAACAAGTAGTATGGATAAAGGGGAACAAGTAGATGTAACATGTTCGGATTTCTAAAAGGCAAGCAATAAGATATCACACATAAAGAGACTTTTAATCAGATAAGAACCAATAGTCGAAAAGTGGTGCTGGAAAAACACAGAGGTCAGGCAGCATCCGAAGATCAGGAGAGTCAAAGTTTCAGGCATATCCCTTCATCAGGAATGTCCTGCTCCTCAGATGCTGCCTGACCTGCTGTACTTTTCCAGTGCCACACTTTTCAACTCTGACCTCCAGCATCTGCAGTCCTCACTTTCTCCCAAGAACCAGTAGTGTTGAGAATAGTCTATTATTATAAATAGAGTTGGGATAATGAAAGGATTTGCAGGATAGAAATCAGTTAGTAGTAGAATACAACAGAGATCAGTGTTGGGGCCACAAATATTTACAAAATATATTTACAATATATATTAATGACTTGGCTGAGGAAAGTGAATGTACGTAGTCAGTAGCCAAGACACAAAATAGGTGGGAAGGGAAATGATGAGGGTGACACAAAGGGTCTACATAGACATGTGGTCAGGTTAAGTGATCCAGCTAGAGCTTGGCAGATGGAATGTAATGTAGGAAAATGTGAGGCTACTTTAATAGGAAGAATAGAGGAGCTGCATATTATTTAAATGGATAAAGACTCGAGAAAGCTATTACATTAACCAGTAATGTGTAAGCATTGAAATACATTACAGTATTTCCATTAGAGAAAGTGCCATAACGCTTTCAAAAATGTCGAAAAAAAAGTGTTGTAAAATACTTTCCATCAGGAATAACACTGGGATTTAAATCTGCAGACAATTCTGACAGAAAATAATCCCAAAATTTGGGCATTTAAAACAACTTTAACACTTGCTCCCCTCCACTGATTGGCAGACAATCTGTTTAAACACAGATGACGCCATTTCTTTCAATTTCAGCCTTTGGAGTTGGGAAGATAATGTTTTGAAAACTGTAGCCAAAATGAATACTTGGCTGAGTTCCAACATCCAACAGCCAGATGACAGCTTTTCAAGGGACTGACTTTATGGGGTTGTGATAACGTAGTCAGCTTTGATTGGGTACACAAACAGAAACCACATCAAAAACAGCCTTAAAAATGATGTCTTTTCAGTGGAAAAGCTTTTTTGCAGTATCAATGGTAGTGTGTTTGAATGAGAATTTTAAGAGGTTGTCACAAATTTTATTGATCGCAACTGCATTTAAACTAATTTCGAATGTCTTACGTAGCCTCTGTGGACTGTATGTAGTGGATTCTAGGTGAATGGCTATAGAGGATGATGGAAAACCACAGGTATGTGTGTACAAGGGTGAGGTTTCACACTTTAAAATATTCTGGGAATAGAGGTAGGCCTTCGAACCAGCTTGCCTTTGCACCCAGTAAACCAAACTATGCCCTGCAAACACAAGTCTTGTATGGGAGAACAACAACCCCAGGCAAAATCCCACATGTGTTTGGTGTGAAATTTTGGGGAAGGTAAAAAAGTGCATAAAGTGGGTTTTCAGAATTCATTTGAAAGTTCAAGCCCAAGTTTGAGTCCAATAATTACCGTACACTTGTAGCCATTTATATTTCTCCAACTGCATTACAGGTATTACTTGTTAACATGCAACAGATATCAGCAGTTAGACCTTAAATTACAGAGATCATTTTGAATATGGATTTACAATCACAGCAGCTCCTTCTGCCCTATATCCTGTCTCCCTCTGCTGAGAACATCATGTAATTGTTGTAAGAGAATGGAATCTCATTGCAGAATTTCATTTGCAAACTTGCAATATGCTTGTTACTGAAATCCTAAGTGTGCTTTTGCAATCCATTATACAAATTTCACACAGGCATTGTTGTTATAACAAGTGCATTAACTTTGAGTGTGTGTGCATTTGTAATTGAGAATTCTGCTCACCTATGGCTCGGATAGTACTGAAAAATAAGTGACAATTTGCAAACAAAGACCACGTTGTCCTCTTGGTGAAGACATGGCTCTAGGAGAGAGGTTTATTTCAGTTGTAGAGTGTGTTCTATTGGCTCAAATAGTGGCCTTTTGTCCTGCCTGCCTCCACAAGAAAAAAAATAGATTTTCTGTAAGCAGTCTATCAAATTTTCATTGTTTGAAACACTTTAACAACATTCTGCAACTCCAGACAGCAGCTTAACCAACAGAGAATGGATTGTAAAATTAGGTGAGCCCATTTTATTAGATAAGAACTAAATTAACAAACTTGTGTTAGGAATACGTAGGGAAATAGTTAATATTAATTTCCCTCAAGCATGAATCCAATTTTATGTTATGTCCCTTGTTTTAGGCGGTGGGAGGGGGAGACCTCAGCCTCCTCTGAAGTGTCCTGAGAGGAGATTGCTGTGTGTGGTTCCTTCTCTGGCAGGCTACGTCTGGGCACTGCACTGTCTCCTGGGGAGGCTGGGGTCATGCAGAGTGCACACCTGGTTCCCATCCCTCTGTCGCCATGCCTTCAGTCTTGAGAACCAGTGGCTGAGGCAATAGAGTGTGGGCACATGCGCCTATCGAGCAGATCCTGAGGGTCACAGACACAGACGGACAATCACTGCACAGCTGCAGCTTCTGGGCAATAGGGGCCTCTTCCTCCCACAAGCCATTTTGCTGCTGCTGTTCTTCCCAGTGCACTTGGTCAAAGTCCCTGATTCCCCACACCACCATGTCTTCTCCTGCCTGGGGCTGAGCAGGTATCTGGTGTCTGCCTGCCCTCCCAGTGCCAGCTGCCTGCATTGTTATGGTGAGGGGCTCACCAGCTTTTGCCCCAGACTTTCTAAGGCAAACCTTCCCACTGAGGTGTGTGTTAGTGGGCTGGTGGGAGAGGCAGGAGGTTGCCTTGTCAATGCTTCTTCTGAGGGGCTTGTTTCTCTCTCACCATCGGAGGGTGAAGTGCTGGGTAGCTGACTGTTTCTCTCCAGAGCTGGTGGAAATGTTGACAGGATTTGTGATATAAAAGAGAGAGATAGCAGCGTGGCTGCTGGTTAGAGATGGTGCGCTATGGACGTGGGGTTCCTGTGAGAACTGCAACGGAATGAAGAGTGGGACCTGGTTGTCTCAACATCCCCACACGCGCAGTCTCGGTCGCCTCCTGAGAGGGGCAGAATCCTCTCCTCTTAGGGATCAAGTAGTAGAATGCCAGACCACCCTCTACCTTTCTGCCCTGGTATTTTTATTATTCATTCATACGAAGAAGGTGTCATTGGCTAGGCCAGCATTAACTGCTCAAGTCTAAGTGCCCAGAGAGCAGTTGAGAGTCAGCCACATTGCTCTGGGTCTCGAATCACACGTAGACCAGACTAGTTAAGGATGGCAGTTTCCCTGAAGGACATTAGTGAACCAGATGGATTTTCCAACAATCAGCAATCACTCTTAACTCTAAGTTTTTTTTATTTTTATCGTCTTCCACAATTCAAACCCTGGTACCCAGAACATTACTTGGGTCTCTGATCAATATTCCAACAATATCACCATGAGGCTATTGGTCCCGTATATGGGCTGTGTCCTCCTGGAGAGAGAAGAAGGGAGGGGAGATGCGGCAGGCAATAGTAAGAATGACAAAGCATTTCGGGAGAACAGAGATAGAGTAAGATAGATGGCAGCAGGAAGAGTGTGGCACTTATTTTGCTACAGTGAACAATATCTCTAACAAAACAAAGGACATGCACTGATACACAGCAACATTCTAAGCAAAAAACACCTTTAGCCTCTACGCCTTCCTATAGCACAATTGGCCATTCCTTCATGCTGACCCATGTGACGATCTTTACTACAGTGGGGCCTTCAGCTGCTTAGCGGATCCGCAACAATCACTGTGCTGCACATTGACTTCTGGTTCTGGACGTTGCTGCTGCCAATGGAGCTCGGAAGGAGAAAGATAAAACATTAGCAAGAATACTGCTACTGAGATCTTGTGCCACAGCCTCGTCTGGTGTCCTCTGGGAAGAGGGGTCCTCAACCAGGACCTCAAAGTTCCTGTCAGAGAATCACCATGTTAATGTCCCGACATGTTCAGACTCTGTCCTTGATCTGAGATTGGCAGCTTTGGAATGCCAGTGCTTGTCTGGGTGTCCTGTTAAATATGGCACAGCTACCAGGGATGCTGGAATTTTGGCATATATCTGGGAAGAGGGGAGTTGTTTTTGGAACAGAGTATGGTAAGATAGGATAGAGTTGGATATAACAAACGCTGTAGTAGTAGAGTAGGCAGTTAATGAGTCAGAATTGGTGAGATATAGAGAGAGATCTTGCTAGTGCCATGGTGAGTATCCCTCAAGAAAATACCATGTCTCATACTTAGCCAAAAAAAAAGCAAGATTCAGCCCATATTCCTATTGAGGTGCAGTGCACAAAACTAACTGCATTACTCAAGATGCAGGTCTGACCAAGACTGTATACCACTGAAGCAAGACCTCTTGACATAGTTTATTATCATATTTGTCTGTCCTTTTATACTTGTCTAATAGTTTTGTATTTGAACTCACAAGTGTTTTTGCTTCTCTATAATCCCTAGTTTCTCACCAGTTAGAAGATAAATGGATGTATCTTTCTGTGATCTAAAATGAATGATCTCACGTGTTCCTACATTAAACACCAACTAGCATAGTTTTTTAAAATGAAAATGTTTTTTTTTAATCTTAAAAATACAAAAGATAGTATAACAATCTTATATTACAAAAACATTAACAATAAACTACCGACTACTCTTACGAAACAAATCAAAACTATCACAAAGATACGGAAAAACCTTTTCTACATTATAATTTGATAAATAATTGAACTTAGCAAAATAGTTTAAATTAGCTCAATTTATACTGAACTAACCTAACTTAGCTTAGATTAAGTTGAATTAGATAAAATTTAATTAACTTAAATTAACTCAATTCAAACAAATGAAATTAAGTTAAATTAAATTAAATTACACCACCCGGCGCACCTCAAGCAAAGCTCCCATTCACAGGAGCATCAACTGTTATATCTGTATTTATTCAAGCCTCCTCCTCCCACAAGGTCCCCGGACTGCCACACCTGGCCCTCACTGCTATATAAAGGCCCTGGTCAATGTGGCTGACAGGTCCGTGCGTACATAATTTAAAAAGGGCCAACACGTTTTATAGAATAGTTCAGTTTTCTAGTGCACCGCATTCGTAAGAAAATCCACTGGAATGTGCTCCATCACTAATCTGTGTCACCCCATCAGACCTGGGGGGTTTTCTGAGGTCCAGCTCATTAAAATGTTCTTCTTGCACAATACGTGAGAACACATGAATAATCTCTTCCCGTGTTCATCTGGTGAAGGCAGATTCAGCAAACCGGAAAGAAGGGATATCAGATCTGCCCTAACTTCAATTCCCAGGATCGCCTCCACCCCATTCACTATGGTATCCCAGTACCTACGAATCTTAAGACAGAACCACAGACAATGTGTCAGGGTGCCTGTGCTTATTTTACATTTTCAGTATTCTGGAGATGCTCCTTTCTTGAACTTTGCTAATTGTTCTGGGGCCATATGTCCTCCGATGTTTCAGATGAAAATTCTCTTCCTAGTTCCTGAGTCCAGACTCTGTAGAGTCTTTCCATATCTTCCAAGGTACCCCCTCTTTGTAGATGATATAGAGTACTGACTGAGAGAGTGCCAGTGCACCAGAGCACTCTTCTCTCTATGTCAGACTTGTAGGGCTGAGCAATAAACATGGTTCTTCTCTGTATGTAATCCCTAATCTGAAAATAATAGAAGAGGTCCCTACTGGGTAGCCTATACTTGTGACTTAACTGGTCATAAGACATCAGGACTTCTCCTTCCAACAGGTCTCCCAAACAGGAGATTCCCTTGACCTCCTACTTTAAAGCCAGAATCCATTGATCCCAGCCTGAATTCTGGGGCTCCAACTAAGGGGGTAAATGGTGAGGTCTTATGCCCTGCTGTATCATTACCCACACTTTATCCATGTTGATAACAATCAGGCTTCTACAATGCTCAGTAACAGATTTCATCCTATCCATAAACAGCAAATTAAGGACTGGACCTTGCCTGGGAGGCCTCAATATCAAGCCACATTGACCTTGGATCCTTCCACACCCAGTCACTCTCATAGGACAGTAGAGCACTTACTTGATATCACTTAAAATCTGGGATATCTATCCCCCCATACTCTGTGGAAGTTGTAACTTGGTAAATTTAATAGGAGGGTGCCTGTGACAACTGGCATAGCTATTGTCCACTTATTTAATCTATGTTTCATCCTAACTTCCTGTTCCATTTACACACCTTACTATCTCTACCAAGCTCATGCTGCCTGCAAGCATGGATGAATAACTATTTATTCCTTTATCCAAGTTGTGAACAAATACAGTGAAGTGAGATACACTGAAATACAGCCAGAAAGGAGAAGATTTCACACCTACAAGCAGATTATAAGCTACAACTAGATCAGAGAGGGAACTGAACTGGACTTTATGGAAGAGGCAATTCAAACAGAATCATTTCAGAATTACAGGAAAGAACAAGTGCACACATTCCTGTCCTCTGTAGGTCCAATAGTAGATCACGTTATAAAACAGGATGTAAGAGAGGAAACTGCAGCCTTTGACAATATTGTAAGAGCATTTGATGATTACTTTATGTTAACCCTCACTTGCATAATGAGAAATGAGAGTTCTCCAAGGACTCCATTTAATTTCTGGGACGTATCATTGATGAAGATGGCATAAAGACAGATTCCCAGAAAACAAAGACAGTAAAAGAGTTTTTTATTCCAAACTTATATATGACTTAAAGATTTCTGGAAACGGTAAAGCAGTTAGCAAAGTTTTTATCTAACCTGGCAACCATCATTGAACTCTTAACCCACTTCCTCAAGAGGTCTGAAGAATGGAGGAATGCACATCAAGAAGAGGCATTTCAGAAGGTCAAAGACATACTGACTTCTGCAAATGCCTTGGCCCAATGCAACCCATTATTCCCCACTATTTTTACTGTGAATGCCTCTGTCACAGATATTGGAGAAGTTCTCTTCAAAGAGCTGCCAAATAAATGCGTAAAACCAGTATCCTTCACATTGTAATGATTACCTGATACAGAAACCCAATATGTGTTTATTAAGAAGGTAGCCCTTTCACTAAAGTGTCAGATTTTCAGATTATAAACTGGATCTCATTGTTCTTGTTGAGACCAATTATAAACTACCGATCTAATTATTAGTTGAAAAGGAATTGGCAAAAAGTGCGTCCGTGTATACAATGATTTTGCCTTTGTCTCATGAGACTTACGTCTGTACGTTTTGTTAAAGACCAAGTACTTGCAAGTCTAATTACAGATATCAGCAGATGCCTTCCCTGAGTGACTGTTGACAAGCTTAGTTGATAAAGAATTGCTGGAGAACTGAATTCACAAACTCACGCAACAACAACATTGTGGCCAGCAACAGAAACAAAGCTTACATTCATCAGAGTGGGACAGAGAAAGGATCCCAAATATATCCCCATTTGGTTTGAAAATAAACCTGTTTGCTTAGTTATGAAAATCTCTTTTGAAAACAGGCAACGGCTTACTATTTTTGATGATCTATTACTTTGTGATGACAGATTCATAATCCCTCTTTCACTGAGAACTAATATTCTTGGCAAGATACATCAAGGACACCTGGGCAAGCTTCAGTATGGTGTTCAGGAATCACTCAACAGATGGTAGACCTTATAACAGTTTGTTAGTCTCAAGACAGACTTAGCCATGAAAGAGAAGAATTATTGATTCCAACTATCTTTCCCACCCAGTGTTCGGAATGTTTTGGAACTGACCTGTTTGTGGTTGAAGGATGGCTTTTGTCTATAAGTGACCCCTTATTTCTCTCAATGCATCAAAGTAAAGAAATTATACTTCAACACCACAGACACAGATACCAAGGTCATGAAATATTTGGCAGTAATGGAATTCTAGGTACTAATGGAATATCTGATAATATGCCATTGAAACATTTGAGAACTGTTGCACCATCTCATGGTTCAAACACATCACTGGACCACCAAGATAGCCTTGGTTGAATGGAAAAGCTGAACATGGAGGCTAAATGCTCAAAAGCCTCTTGAAGAATAGGACATGCTTCTTCACAGCTCTACTAGACGTCTGTGCACTGCATTGCAATATGGCCTCTCACCATCAAAACTACAAGTGGGGAGAAAAATTAAGATCCCAGCTCTCCATCCTTCCAAAGTGGTTGATTGCATCTTGACTCCGAGGTACAATTTTATTGGTCTTCCAGAGCTTTTTTCAAAGGTAGGCAGGTGAACTCAATTGGGCAGGAGGTCAGATGTTAATTTGCGAACAGGATGTTAAGCGTTTGTTATTTCGTTCTTGGAATTTTTCAGATGTGTTGGATTTCCTAATTGCAGTTGGCAATAACCTGTTTTGCATTCATTAATGTTTCATGAATACCTATTAACACCCGAGCCTGCTAGAATTTCATTTATGGGTGCAACTTTATTTTTGCCAAAAATAGGAAACACATTTGTGCAAAAACCCAATTATATATATGAGGTGTGTGTCTATTGATGTCCAATGCCTCATTCAGCCTCTGGAAAGGGAAAATATCTTCACTAACTTGACTGCCTCAGGAAAAAGCCATTTCTTTGCACAAACACTTGCAGGGTTTGAGCTGAAACATTTTATTTTTATGCAATCTACCATCATACACTTAAAGTGTCAGGGATGAAATCTCAAGGGGCCCATTACTCTGTCCATGCGAAAAAGAGGGAACCAACTTAAATGAGGAATTCGTCTAAAACAAGATCAAAAGGAGCATTGACAAAATAATGACAGAAAGCTGGGCTGGGTGTAAAGGAAAGGGAGGGAATGGAACTGAAAAAGCAAGGGAACAGAATGAAAGCTTGCTGTCCCACCCACCAGCTGTACATGGAAAAGTACAATCTCCATATCCATGGCAAGAACATGGAAACAGAATGGGATAAGTTGGCATGAGGGGGAGGGAGAAAGAGCTGTGGAACTTAATGACGGGGTGAGTGTAAGAATGAGTCTGAACATGGGATTTCAATGAGGACTGGGGGAAGGACCAGAAATATCCAAAGAGATGGTGGAAGGGTTGATAGTCAAAGGGTTGGAGGGTGAAATTGGAGGAAGGCAGAAGTAATGGGAGATGGAAGGGCAAGTCCATCAAAAGTTATGGGGAGGAAAATGTACTTGAAAAGGGCGGGTGAGGGTGAAAGAGCCAAAATTGCATCAGTTGTTTTCCAGAGGACGGTTTTGAACAATGCGCAGCATAAGAGAAAGGGACACAACCATCACAAAACATGATATCCCTAATCAAGATAGTGAAACTATAAGTGCCAAAAGCATTTGTGTGAGCAGTTCCAGAAGGCCTTTGCATTGAAGTTAAGCAACCATTGCACATTAAGGGTCCTTGAATGTTGAAATGCTGTAAACAGCTCCGTCCCATTCATTTCTTAACTTTTCACGAGCGGAGGTCCACCAGCAGTGCTGATAGTGGTGGGTTGAGATGTAGGGAATTAAGGGTTTATGCCTGAAATGTTGACTCTCCTGCTCCTCGGATGCTGCCTGACCAGGTGTGCTTTTCCAGGACCACACTTTTTGACTCTGATCACCACCATCTGCAGTCCCCACTTTCTCCTGAGGTGTGGGGGATGGATGAATGTGCAATTGTTTGCACAGGACCATTCACAAGCTCATGCAAATGAGAAGTAACCACTCGGTCACAAGAGAATTATGTGGACTGATCCTACCAATGTGTCGGGCTGGAGGGGTAAACAGGGCAGATCAATCCAAAATATGCTACTTGATACATGCGTGCTCAGCATTGTCAGGAAAAAGAGCACAAAGATTTTGCATTCGGCAGCATCAGGAAAGGGGAGGGCAACCATGGATATGGAGGTTGTACTTTACCATGTACAACTGGTGGGTGGGACAGCAAGCTTTCATCCTGAATAGATTAGATTACTTACAGTGTGGAAACAGGCCCTTTGGCCCAACAAGTCCACACCGACCCTCCGAAGAGCAACCCACCCAGACCCATTCCCCTATATTTACCCCCTTCACCTAACACTACGGGCAATTTAGCATGGCCAATTCACCTAACCTGCACATTTTTGGACTGTGGGAGGAAACCTGAGGCGGGAATTGAACCCGGGTCTCTGGTGCTGTGAGGCATCAGTGCTAACCACTGTGCCACCGTGCCGCCCATAAATAGGTCCCAAGATTACCACTGACTACAAGTTGCCAAATGCAAAGCATACATTGTATTCTTACTCTTCTTTCACATCAAATGGGTGGTTCGGTGGCTCAGTGGTTGGCACTGCTGCCTCACAGCGCCAGGGACCCAGGTTCAATTCCCTCCTTAAGCAACTATCTGTGTGGGGTTTGCACATTCTCCCTGTGTCTGCATGGGTTTAATTCGGGTGCTCCGGTTTCCTCCCACAGTCCAAAGATGTGCAGGTTATGTTAATTGGCCATGCTAAATTGCCCATAGTGTTAGGTGCATTAGTCAGGAGTAAATATAGAACTTAGAACAGAATAGGCCCTTCAGCCCACGATGTTGTGCCGACCACTGAACCTCATGTATGCATCCTCAAATTTCTGTGACCATATGTATGTTGAAGAGTCTCTTGAATATCCCCAATGACCCTGCCTCCACAACTGTTGCTGGCAACGCATTCCATGCTCTCACAACTCTCTGTGTAAAGAACCCACCTCTGATATCCCCTCTATATTTTCCTCCAACCAGCTTAAAACTATGTTAGTCATTTCTGCCCTGGGAAATAGTCTCTGGCTATCGACTCTATCTATGCCTCTCATTACCTTGTATACCTCAATTAGGTCCCCTCTTCTCCTCTTTTTCTCCAATGAAAAAAGTCAGAGCTCAGTCAACCTTTCCTTATAAGATAAGCCCTCCAGTCCAGGCAGCATCCTGGTAAACCTCCTCTGAACCCTCTCCAAAGCATCCACATCTTTCTTATAATAGGGCGACCAGAACTGGACACAGTATTCCAAGTGCGGTCTAACCAAAGTTTTATAGAGCTGCAACAAGATCTCACGACTCTTAAACTCAATACCCCTGTTAATGAAAGCCAAAACACCATATGCTTTCTTAACAACCCTGTCCACTTGGGTGGCCATTTTAAGGGATCTATGTACCTGCACCCCAAGATCCCTCTGTTCCTCCACACTACCAAGAATCCTATCCTTAATCCTGTACTCAGCTTTCAAATTCAACCTTCCAAAATGCATCACCTCGCATTTATCCAGGAAATAGGGTAGGGGAATTTGTCTGGGTGGGATATCCTCCGGAAGATTGGTGTGGACTTGTTGGGCCAAATGGCCAGTTTCCATACTGTAGGAATCTAATCAGTAATTCCATGCCAGATATGTGAACCACTGAACCCTGCAGCTGTCTTAGTATTGACAAGACTAGAGAGATGAAGTTGAACAAGAGCAAAGATGGCAGAATCAGGGATATGAGGTTCCCAGGCTCCAGCTGTATTATTGCAGAGGACGTGTAGTTGTCTATCTTCACTGATTGTGGTCTGTGCATCAGGAAGCTGAGGATCCAGTTGCAGAGGGTGGAGTCAAGACCTCGGAGTTTTGAGATCAGTCTGGAGAGGATAATGTGTTGATAGTGGGTATATATCTGCAGGAATTGTTGACTGTGGTCATAAATGATAAAGGGAGTGGAGCCCCTTGCTGTTGAGGAATCCGGCTGGATGATGCCATGGAGCCCTGAGTACTATGGGAGTGCCCCCTTGCACCTGAAGGAACCCAGCAATAGCTGCAACTCCCAGGGCTTAGGAAGGTTAGCTGTGTGGGTCATGGTGAACTGGACTAATGATTACTTTCGTTTAAAGGCGATTGGGGAACTCAAGAAAAGGTTTTTGAGTTATAGATTGTGAGGTGCCACAGAAATCTGCAGTTGAACTTGGAAGGGGACGGCAATGAGGAAGTTCAGGGCTGATGTGACTGTCAGGCCCACAAGCATAGCTCTTCCTTCCCATGCCTTGAGGCTGCCGATCTGTCAGCAGGAGGTGGCAGATGGATGTGACCAGTTCTCTAGTCATGCAGAGATATCTTCTGCTTTGTCCATCACTCATCCAGAAGGAGTTGGAAAATCTTCTGCACACCATTTCTCTATAGACCCTGAAGACCCTGGTTCCCCTCTTTATATGCTGATGTTTATTTGTCATTCTCAACCCCCTACTAGGCTCCCTGTACCCCCACGACTATGTAGCCAAATTCCAAATGAACACCACCTACAAGTTTACTGATGACAATACCATGGTAAAACAGATATCAAACAATGACAAGTCAGAATACAGAAAGGAGGCAGAGGGCTTGGTGAGGTGGTGCAATGATAAGATCCTCACTCTCAATGTTGGCAAAACTAAAGAATTGACTTCAGAATGAAATGAGGAAAACAAGCTCCCATCTACATCTATGGAGCAGAGGTTCAGAAAGTTGAGAGTTTCAAGTTTCTCGGAGTGACGGTAACTGAAAACCTGTCCTGGATTTCCCACGTAGATGTGACAGTCAAAAAGGGACAACAATGCCTCTTCTTCCTCAGGCGGCTCAGGAAATTCAACATGTCCATAAGGACCCTCACTAAGTTTTATAGATGTACCACAGAAAGCATAGTCTGGGTGCATAACGGTCTGGTACAGCAAGTGCCCTGCCCAGGAACGCAACAAACTAAAGAAGTTGTGTGCACAGCCCATACAATCACGGAAGCTAACCTTCTATCCATGGACTCCATTTACGTGGCATGTTGACGCTGAAAGGCTGCTAATATCATCAAAGACCCGTTGCACCCCTATAATGCTCCCCTACAACCTCTTCTGTCAGGCACAAAGTACAGAAGCTTGAACACCTGCACCAGCAGGTACAAGTATAACTTCTTCCCTGCTGTTATTAGACTGATGAATGGATTCTCTACCTTAAAATAATGTTGATCTTGCTTCGCGTACATCCTGTGCAGTGTAACCTATATGCTTCACTCTAAGTACCCTATGATCTGTATGTCCTTTATGACCGTGATCTGCCTGTACAGCTCGCAAACAAAGCTTTTCACTGTACTTAGGTACACGTGATAATAAATCAAATCAATTTATCTATCCATGGAGCTGCTAATGCTCATACATTCTACACAACTCCCAGATTCCTTCAGTGTTATCGGCCCCATCTCCAGACCACATCATCTCCAGGGCTGGCACATGGATGACAACGGATATCCTCAGAAAGAATGGCTAATGACCTATCTGTGAACCCCTCAGATAGATGCTGAACTGGGCTAAAATGCTGCCCAAGCTGAGGTCTGTGCTTGTAACATAGACCTTTGTCTGCAAGGCAAATTTCTCTGTCACTGAAATATAGGGCCATACCTTACTGGCTGATTCTCCTAACACCATCGTGCTGCTTATACTCCTGGTTCCCCCAGGGTTTGCTCGTCCCACATCAACAGCAAATCACTGCAACAAATGTCTCTCACCTTGTAGCAAGAAAGCTACTCTACTGTACATACACCATGGAAACAGACCCTTCAGTCCAACCCTTCCATGCCGACCAGATATCCTAAGTTAATCTAGTTCCACTTGCCAGGTTTTGGGACGTATCCCTCTAAACCCTTCCTATTCAAATACCTACTCAGCTGTTTTTAAATGTTGTACTTGTACCAGCATTTCTGTTATTTTCTTATTTATCATTATTATTTCTCCAGTCTCCCCTTCTTAGTGATCTATGCTTACTTTAGCTATTCTATTCCTTTTATGTATTTTCAGAAGATTTTATTGTTCTGTTTTTATATTTGCTCTCAGTTTTTTTTCTCATACTCCAATTTCTTCCTCTGCTTTTTTGTTTGTCATCATTTACTGGTATCTAACTTTTTTCTCAATCCTTTCGCCTCCCACTAATCTTTGAAGAATTGTGAATCTTTGCTTTCAATTTGGTACCATCCTTAACTTCTCTAGTTCACCAAAGTTGTGCATCCTTCTCATAGAGCCATTCTTTTTCAATGGAATATATTTTTATCAAGAATCACGAAATTTCTTATTAAATGTATGGCATTGCTTCACCACTGTCTCATATCTTTACTCAGCTTTAACCACTCTGCCTTCAAGCTTAACTAAGGACAACTGGAAAGGTACAACACTAGTTTTGGGTTAAACTTGCTGACCCTCAAATTGATTGTAAAATTCTATTACACCTTGATCACTCTTATCTGCAGCATCCTTTGTGATGAGGTAATTTCTTCATTCTGTCTTATTATATGTTACTCAATCTAAAGCAGGAGTGACGATAACCAACAAACTGTCCTGGACGTAGATGCCTCTTCTTCCTCAAGGGACTTAGGAAATTTGGCATGTCCATAAATACCATCATCACTTTCTCAGAGGCATTATAGAAAGCTTACTGTCTGGATGCATAATGTCCTGGTATGGCCCCAGCTCTGCCAGGACTGTAAGGGACTACAGAACATGGTGTGCACAGTCCAGACCACCACAGAAGACAACCTCCCGTCCAGGGACTCCATTTACACAACTCTTGCCACGGAAAAGGCTGCCAGCAAAGATCTGTGATAATGTTCTCCTACAGCCTCTGCCGGCAGGTAGAAGATACAGAAGCTTGAACACATGCAGCAGCAGGTTCAAGAACAGCTTCTTCCCTGCCATTATTAGATTGATGAATGGACTCCTCTAACTTCAAATAATGTTGATCTTGCTAATGTTGATCGTGCTTTCTGCATCTTCTGTGCAGTTGTATCTTGTATGCCTCGCTCAAAGTACTCGCTGACCTGAATGTCCTTGTTTCTTATGATCTGCCTATATGGCTCAAAAAACAAAACATTTCATTGTACTTAGGTACATGTGACTACAATAAATCAAATCAAATCAATCAAATAACCTCTTCCTATCATGGAGAAAATGTAGAGAATCACCAGGAGATGCAGTGAATTCTTCAAGAAGTAGGTCTTTTATTTGCAAACAAAAAACCGTGACACTGAGAAAGCAGGTTCTCAAATACCCCCGAACGTCAGCATCCATGGTTTTTTATATCTTTTTTTAATCATGTTTCTGTTAGCTTATCAGCATGTCCAACTATATTAATCAAAGTACCTCATTCTAGCTACACAATAAACCAGCGATATTAGTTCCCATTATCTCTTTAGTTGTACATTCTACTTAATGTTATTCTAATATCACGGTGAGATATTTAGTGCTAATTCTTGCAACAATGGTCTTTCGTTCCAGACCCTACTTAATATTTTCCTAATGTCATGATTAGATATTTAATATCACCTCTGCTACAGTGATCTTCCATTCCAGACTAACCTGTCATGATAGATATTTAGCTATTCCATCTATTACAATAGTCTCCTGTCTCAAGCTGCCTGTACTAACTATTAATTAGATATTTAATGTCATGCCCCAAATATTTATGGTCCCAGTCTTGTCATAATGACACTTAACATGGAGACTACCTCTACTAACAGTTATCTCATCTAGTCATAGTAACCTTTCAGCCTTACTCTGCTAATTGGTGTAAGAGCATTCCATTATTCTTATCCCATCCTGCCTTCCACAGACAAATTGCCAGTGGTCTTCATGCTTTAACCTTTCCCATGCTTCCATACTCTTTATTTTCCATATTCCCTTCTTGGTTTCAGAATATACTCTTCTAAGAAACCACTCAATACACTTTTGCCACTGGTCTATAGCTATTTTTACCTCTTAACAGACTCTCGCTTTCTTTGCCAGTTGAACTCAGGCCTTATACCCAATAACCAAAGCGCTTTCCACTCCAACTCATAGACCTTACAGAAACGTTTAGATTACCTACAGTATGGAAACGGGCCTTTCAACCCAACAAGTCCACACCGACCCAAAGAGTAACCCATCCACACCCATTTACCCCTGACTAATGCACCTAACACTATGGACAATTTAGCATGACCAATTCACCCGCCCTACACATCTTTGGATTGTGGGATGAAACCGGAGCACCCGGAAGAAACTCACGCAAATGCGGGTAGAATGTGCAAACCCCACACAGACAGTCACCTGAGTCAGGAATCAAACCCAGGTCTTCTCCACAGAAAACTCCCCAGGATTCCAACCAAGGCTCCACCCTGCATCACTCAGCTCTACGACAAAGGAAGTTAGCTGAGAGATCCAATAGATATTTATATTAATTAACTTCTTAGCTTCAAAGTGAAACCTCTTCACAGTGAATTCTGCATGAATAATTTAAATTTCTAATGAAGTCTGTCAATTCTCCTCAGACTTACTGTCTGCAGCTTCTTGGCTAACTGAAGGTGACCCATTCCTTTATTGCTTTAAATCTGACCTCATAAATACACGTGGTACCCTTTAAATTGCAATTAACATCAGCTTGTTAGATTTGCATTCACTTTAGGGCTGTTTACTAGACCTTTAATCAGGTTTTCCAATCAACACTGTAATTGCCAATCTTAAAAATAAAAATCACACCTCAAAATATTACAATGAACTATAACCTACATGATTATGACCATCTTTTTCTTTAAGATTAACAGCATTGGTATCTCACTAGAAGCCATATCAGTATTCATAACCCAGCTTACTGTAGTTATGTTCCATAGAATTAACAATACGTTTAGTGACCTCAACGTGTTGCTGTTCCAAAACAAAATTATCTTTTAACATTTTTAATCAAAATTTGAAAGTGATTCATTCTTTTACATTCTTTAAGCGTGATTTAAATCCATAAATTAATAAATCAAGATAACATTTTAACAGATCTGTTCCCACATACTGTTTAATTAATTAGTCAAAATGCTTTGCATCCAGTATAATCTGTTCATTTGATTTGCTTTATTTATTTTGTTACATGTACCTAGGTACGGTGAAAAGTTTTGTTTTGCATGTAGTACAGGCAGATCATAGCATACAAAATGCGTAGGGGTAACAGAACAAAGCAAGGAATACAATGTTATAGCTGCAGAGAAGGTGCACAAAGAACGAGGTCAACATTAAGAGGTCCATTGAAATGGAAATTGAAGAGGTCCATTCAGAATTAAACAACAGTGGGGAAGAAGCTATTCTTGAGTTTGTTGGTACATGTGTTTAAGCTTTGATATCTTCTGCCTGAAAGAAGAGGTTGGAACAGATGATAGCCAGGGTGGAAGAGATCTTTAATTATGTTGGCTGCCTTTCTGAGGAGTGAGAAGTGTTGATGGAATCGATGGATGGCATGTTGGCTTGCGTGATGGACTGGGCTGTGTTCACAACTCTCTGTAGTTTCTATGGTCCTGAGCTAAGTGCATACCAAGCTGTGAAGGATCTGGATAGAACACTTTCTGTGGTGCATCAACAAAAATTGATAAGAGTCCTTGTGGACATGCCAAATTTTCTTAGCCTTCTGAAGACGTAAAAGCATTGTTTTGCTTTCTTGACCGTCGCATCAGGGTGGGTGGAACAGGTCAGATTGTTGGTGATCATCACTCCTAGGAATGTGATGCTCTCGATTTCGAAGCTACTTGGATGCTGCCTGAACTGCTGTGCTCTTCCAGCACCACTAATCCATGCTCTCGATCATCTCCACTACAGCTTGTTATGAAGATGTGGGTGTACCTTTAAGAGAGTTAAAAGCAGCAGAACTACCAGACACAGCACTGTTGCTCCCTCACCACCAGACGCCTGGAGGAAGAACGCCTCACCTTCTGCCTCAGAACACTTCAACCCCAGGGCATCAATGTGGACTTCAACAGTTTCCTCATTTCCCCTTCCCCCACCTCACCCTAGTTCCAAACTTTCAGCTCAGCACTGTCCCCATGACTTGTCCGGACTTGTCCTACCTGCCTAATTCCTTTTCCACCTATCCACTCCACCCTCTCCTCCCTGACCTATCACCTTCATCCCCTCCCCCACTCACCTATTCTACTCTATGCTACTTTCTCCCCACTCCCACCCTCCTCTAGCTTATCTCTCCACGCTTCAGGCTCTCTGCCTTTATTCCTGATGAAGGGCTTTTGCCCGAAACGTCAATTTCGCTGCTCCTTGGATGCTACCTGAACAGCTGTGCTCTTCCAGCACCACTAATCCAGAATCTGGTTTTTCCAGCATCTGCAGTCATTGTTTTTACCAAGTGTTGTCAATAAGGCAACAGTGTATGTAACACTGGTTGAACAAATCAAGTAGTTCATTGTTTCGTTGCCTGAAGACAAAAACAAATTCAAATTCGGCTAATCAGTTTAAATTATACCCCAATAAAAATACCAATTTCCAGTCAAGTTTGAATTGAGTATATTGACAAGCTTAAAAGCCAATGACTCAATCCGATGCTTTGGGGTATAATACCGGGGGAAATTGAACAGTTGAGAGAAGACTTGCCAATCCTAGCATGTACCAGACTGCTTGAAAAAAAATCTCTCTAAAAAGTACCTTTTCGATCAGTACCTTGTGATACAGAAAATTCTAACAAGGAGAAAAGAAGACATAGGAAGATGTCTGGTTTTGAGATAAGAAGTGCTGTTTTGTAAATCTTAATTGGGAGTTTTATCCGACTAGTATTATCGAAGGCAAGGTAAAATATACGTTAGAGAAAGAAACTGTAAATACTGGTTAGTTAATTATTCTCTGTTTTACTTTAAGAAATAAAGTTGTTAATTTTTACTTTAAATAGTTCTTGGACACTCGATTTTTGCAGATTACTGCACGGGAAAGATCTTTTCTGTGTTGCTGGTTTTAAATTAACCAGGAGGGTTTACACTGTGTCGTAACAAGCTCTATTGATGTAAATAGGGTCATGCCCTCCATCTTGATTCCTGAAGTCAATGGCCAAATGTTTCATTATGCTGACATTGAGGGAGAGGTTGTTATCTTTCACTATCTTCACCCTACTCCTCAGAATTATCTTCATTATGTGTCGTTCAAGGAATCAGATATAGCAGTGAGGAGCAATGATATCTTGGAAAGATAATCACATTTGGCCATATAGTTGACCCCCAAACAGTCAGGGAGAAAGAGGCGATCAAATATGTAATCAAGTTTCAAAGAAGTGTAAGGATAATAAGGCATTAATAGTAGGGGATTTACCTGTATTAATTGAGATAGTATTAGTATGCAAGGTAAAGAAGGAGCAAATTCTTAAACAGCATCTAGGAGAACGTGTTTTTTTTACCCACTTACATAGAAAGCCCAACAAGTTCTGGACCTAATGTTCAGAAATGAGCTCTGGAGCCATATTTTCCCTGGAGCGTCGGAGGCTGAAGGTATTATAAAATCATAAAAATATATTATAAAATCATGAGGGGCATGGAGAGGATAAATAGACAAGGGGTAGTCCAAAATTAGAGGGCATAGGTTTGAGGTGAGAGGGGAAAGATATAAAAGGGATCTTAGGGGAAACATTTTCACATAGAGGGTGGTGCACGTGTGGAATGAGCTGCCAGAGGAAGTGGTGGAGGCTGGTACAATTTCAACATTTAAAAGGCACCTGAATGGGTATATGAATAGGAAGATTTCAGAGGGATATGGGCCAAGTGCTGGCAAATGGGACTAGATTGGATTAGGATATCTGGTCAGCATGGACGAGTTGGACCAAAGGATCTGTTTCTGAGCTGTACGTGTCTACGACTCTATGACATAGCTGAGATTTTAAATGAGAACTTTGCACCTGTATTCACGACAGAAAAGTATGATATAGATCTAAAGATCAGGAAGAGGTGCAATGATGCACTTGAACAAATTAGCATTGAGATGGAGGAGGTAATGGCAGTTAAGGTAGACTTGGAATTGGATAAACAAGCCAAACAAGACATATGAGTGGCTGCTGTGGGAAGCAAGAGCAGAGATTACAAGGGCTCTGATTCAAATCTTCTCTGGCCTGGGGAAGGGTACCAGAGGACTGGAGGACAGTCAATGTGGTACCATTATTCAAGGAAGCTGGAAGGGATAAACCAGGGAACTACAGGCCAGTGAATCTAATGTTTGTAGTTGGGAAACTATTGGAAAAAATTACGAGGGACGGAATAACTTGGAGAGGCAAGGATAAATTAAGTGTAGTCAGCATGGCTTTGTAAGGGGAGATCATTCAATAAACTGTTTGAGAAGGTGATGAGGTGTGCAGATATAGTCTGTATGGATATCAGCCAGCTTTTTGGGTTAGGATATCTGGTCAGCATGGACGGGTTGGACCAAAGGGTCTGTTTCCATGCTGTAGACCTGTTAAAAAGCCCTTGAGAGCCAGGGTAATCTGGCAAACTGGATACAGAATTGGCTTAGTAACAGGACAAAGTTAACAATAACACAACACCAGGTTATAGTCCAACAGGCCTTATCGAAAGTACAAGCTTTTGGTGTGCTGCTCCTTTGTCAGTCACAGCTACCTATGGAAGGAGCATCACTCCAAGAGCTAGTGCTTCCAAATAAACCTGTTGGACTATAACCAGGTGTTGTGTGATTTTTGACTTTGTCCACCCCAGTCTAACACTGGTTCCTCCACATAATATCCACATCATTAGTAACAGGGAGCAGACGGTGATGGTCGACAGTGTTTTTGTGAATGGAACTGTCCAGTGGCATAACACAGAGTTCAGGGCTGGGTTCCTTGCTGTTTGTTGTGCACATTAATGATCTATACATGAATATAGGATGTATAATCAGCAATTTTGCAGGTATCATGAAAATTGATGGTGTGGCAAATAGTGAAGAAGAAAGCCTTAGACTACAAGATAATATAGGTGGGCTGGTCAGATGGACTGGACAGTGGCAAATGGCATGTAACCCCGAAAAGTGTGAAATGATGCATTTTGGAAGAGGAGCAAGGCAGGGGAGAGCACATTGAATGGTAGGACCCTAGGAAAGGTACCTTGGTGAGCATGTCCATATATCCGTGATGGCAGCAGAATTGGTGAATAAAGCGGTTTTGAAGATAGATGGGAAACTTGCCTTTATTTGTTAAGGCATTGAATACCAGACCAGGGAGGTTATGTTGGAGCTGTAATATAACATTAGGCCACATTAGAAATATTGTGTGCTGTTCAAGTTAAAACGTTCTAGGAAGGTCGTGATTGCACTGGAGAAGGTGCAAAAGGAGATTCAACAGGGATGCTGCCTGGGTTGGAGCAATTCAGCTAAGAAGAGAGACTAGATAGGCTGTGAAATAACTTCAGAGGCCAGTATTCCATCACCAAATCACCCTTTATTTACACATGCATTGTACTTGACACTGGTCTGGCTCCCTCAGAGCCAGCTCTCAGAGTGAACAGAATTTCCTGAGTATATCTATCAGTCAGGGAACCCTGACTGGACCAGATTAACAGCCCCAGTCAGGGAACTCATATTCTATAAGGTCACCTGGCTGACCCTGTTACAAATACTACAAGCCTCCCCCTTGAAGTTGGAGATACAGACCTGTTCTTTTTCTTGTAGCTCCTCCGGGGATGTTTGGACACCAGGTCGGATTCCTCCTACTCAGCCTTGGATACGGGCGGCATGTACCAGACCGTAACCCGCCTTTTACAACCGGAGTGTCGGGGAAGAAATTCATCTTCTTCTTCAGGCAGTAAAAATGTTAAGGCTGTGACATCAGCCGTGTCCATCTCAGACTTCCATGCGAGGTGGAGAGGGGAGAAACCATGGGTTCTGACTGCCTTTCCAGTTGTTCTGATGGGCCAAGTATGTTTTGCTCCTTCCTTGTTTGTGAGTTTGCAGCATTCATGTGATCCCAATTAAATTTATGAATTGTAAACCAGTCCAAGTGACTTCTGCTCATGTATCATTCAGCCTGATGACATTATACACTCTGTCAATTGACATAATTGTTGTGCGCTCTGTCTAGTTGACATCTGCTTGTTATACACTGGCCTGATTGACACCCATTCATTATAATCTCCAAGCGATTGACACACAGTTATTATACACTGCATTGATTGACATCTGCTTGTTATACACTCTGCCTATTTGATCGCCACATGTTATACATTCTGTCAATTGATGCGTGCTCATTATTCACTCACTTGATTCATACCCACAGAGTATGTACACTCCACTCAATTGTCACACCCTTGTTTTTAAATCTTCTGATTTTCGCTTGCTTCTTATACTCACTCTGCCCATTTGTCATAGTGTTGTTATTCACTCTGTCTGATAGATACCCTTTCAATATGTACAGTTGTTGATTGACACCTACCCATTAAAAACCTTAACAATTCACACACCCTCGCTATAAACCCCGCCTGATTGTCACCCACTCATTGTACACCTTTGTTTTTTGACACCCACTTGAACTATTCCTGCCTGATCAACCCCTGCCTGTGATATGTCCCATTAAATTGTCATGAACTGTGTTCGGCACACTCACTACCCACTTTTACACTTTATTGGTAAATATTAAAAGATTTAAGAGGACAGAATGCAGCTTTATATCTAAGGTTGAATGCACATCAGGATGAATATAGGAGAGAACTGAAAAGTGACTCAAAGGACAATAAACAGAACACGAGTTAAGGGCAGTAACTCAGAGTGGAACGAGATCTTCTTGAAGATCCAGTTCCAGGATCTATGCTGTTGAGTGAGTATTTCAATGATTTGGAATATAAATCTAGAGGTCCTGGTGATGATGTTTCACAAAACACCTAAAAGAAGCTATTATTTCTTTAGAAAGCCAAAGGAAATTGCAAAGGCTATCAGTAAACTGCAGGAATAGGTTAAACAGTCACAGCTCGAACAAAATGGCAAGAGAAAAAACAGGGGCATTTATAAAGCACTTTTAACATAATAATCAATAAACATGTTTCACAGGAACATTATCAAATAAAACATGCCACCTATCCATATAAAATGACAAGTAACCAAAAATTTGATCAAAGAGGAAGCATTTCAGGAATGAGTTAGCAAGGTCGAGAGATAGAGGAGGAGAGTTTCAGCTTTTCATTATATTTATTCCTAAATTGAGGGCATAGCTGCCTGCGGTGGTGTAATAAACAGTTACTGCTCTGAAGAGACCAGAATTGAAGGAATTCAGAAGGGCTATGCAGCTAGAGTAGGCTGCAGAGACATGATGCAGTGATGTTATGAACAGATTTAAACATGAGGATGCGAATTTTAAAATAATGCCCTTGGAGATCAAAAAGGTAGACAAGCAGGAGGCTGGGAGAACACAGCAAGTCAGGCAGCATCAGGAAGTGGAGAAGTTGACGTTTCAGGTGTAACCCTTCTTCAGGACTGCGGGGGTAGAGGGGGGGGTGTAGAGGGAGCTGCAGATAAAGGGGTGGCAGGGGCAGAATGGCGATGTTGGGATAGGTGAAGACAGGTAGAGGGTACAACCTGGTTGGTCAATGGGAGGGATGATTCTGGTTGGTGGCAGGGAGGAATGGAATAGAGGGGGAGGGGCTGAGAAGGGGCTGAAATTGGAGAACTCAATGTTGGATCCTCCAGGCTGTTGGCTGCCCAGGTGGAAGATGAGGTGTCGTTCCTCCAATTTGCGGTTTGATTCACTGTGGCAATGCAGGAGGCCAAGGATGGTCAAGTCAGAAAGGGAGTGGGAAGGGGGATTAAAATGGGCGGTGACTGGGAGGTCAGGTCAGCCCCTGCAGGTCTGGCTGAGATGCTCGGTGAACTGTTCCCTAAGTTTATGTTTGGTCTCCCCGATGTAGAAAAGACTACATCAGGAGCACCAGATACAGTAAACTAGGTTGGACGAGAGGCAGGTGAACCTCTGTCTCACCTGGAAGGACTGTTTGGGGCCCTGAATGGAGGTGAGGGGGGTGGTGTACCAGCAGGTTTTGCATCTTTTCCGGTTGCAGGGGAAGGTATCTGGGGGTTTGAAGGTGTTGGTGGGATAAGTGGCGTGAACCACAGATTGGTGAAGGGAACAATGAACTGCTCCAGTTCAGCCTGGATGCAGTAATTGATGTAACAGAAGAGTTAGGGCACAGTGCCTGTGGAGGGACTGAAAAGGAGATCAAAACATAGTGTAAAAGGTGAGTAAAAGGTTCACATTGAATGACAAGGACATGGAACGGATGGGATAAAGTCAGCAGAGCTTTGGATAAACTATTGTTTATAAAGAGTGGAGATGGGAAAATTTTGCAAATGATGAGTCTGGAGTCCAGGGAATGGATGAGGGTTTCTGCAGCAGATGAGCTCAGGTAGGGGCACATGTTATCACAGAGATAGTAATAGCTGGTATTAGTCATAGAGTCATAGAGATGTACAGCATGGAAACAGACCCTTTGGTTCAACCCATCCATGCCGACCAGATATCCCAACCCAATCTAGTCCCACCTGCCAGCATCCAGCCCATATCCCTCCAAACCCTTCCGATTCATAAACCCATCCAGACGGCTTTTAAATGCTGCAATAGTACCAGCCTCCACCACAACCTCTGGCAGCTCATTCCATACACGTATCACCCTCTGAGTGAAAACGTTGCCCCTTAGGTCTCTTTTATAAGTTACCCCTGTCACACTAAACCTATGCCCTCTAGTTCTGGACTCCCACACCCCAGTGAAAAGGATTTGTCTATTTATCTTATCTATGCCCCTCATGATTTTATAAACCTCTATAAGGTCACCCCTCAGCCTCCAATGCTCCAGGGAAAACAGCCCCAGCCTATTCAGCCTCTCCCTATAGCTCAAATCCTCCAACCCTGGCAACATCCTTGTGAATCTTTTCTGAACTCTTTCAAGTTTCATAACATCCTTCCAATAGGAAGGAGACCAGAATTGCATGCAATATTTCAAAAGTGGCCTAACCAATGTCCTGTACAGCCGCAACATGACCTCCTGACTCCTGTACTCAATACTCTGACCACTATCTTCACTGTCCTTTCTAGTTGCGACTCCACTTTCAAGGAGCTATGAACCTGTACTCCAAGGTCTCTTTGTTCAGGACCTTACCATTAAGTGTATAAGTCCTGTTAAGATTTGCTTTCCCAAAATGTAGCACATTGCATTTATCTGAATTAAACTCTATCTGCCACTTCTCAGCCCATTGGCCCATCTGATCAAGATCCTGTTGTAATCTGAGCTAACCTTCTTCACTGTCCACTACACCTCCAATTTTGGTGTCATCTGCAAACTTACGAACTGTACCTTTTATGCTCGCATCCAAATCATTTATATCAATAACAAAAAGTAGTGGATTCAGCACCAATCCTAGTGGCACTCCACTGGTCACAGGCCTCCAGTCTGAAAAGCAACCCTCACCACCACCCATTACTTTGGAGCCAATTCTGTATTCAAATGGCTAGTTCTCCCTGTATTCCATGAGATCTAACCTCGCTAACCAGTCTCCCAAGGGGAACCTTGGCAAACACCTTACTGAAGTCCCTGTAGAGCATGTGTCCCACTCTGCCCTCATCGATCCTCTTTCTTACTTCTTCAAAAACTCAATCAAGATTTTGAGAAATGATTTCCCATGCACAGAGCCATGTTGACCATCCATAATCAATGTTTGCTTTTCCAAATACATGTGCATCCTGTCCCTCAGAATTCCCTCCAACAACTTTCCCACCACCAATATCAGGCTCACCGGTCTATAGTTCCCCGGCTTGTCCTTGCTACCAACCTCCAGTCTTTGGGCACCTCACCTGTGACAATCAATAATACAAGTATATCAGCAAGGGGCCCAACGATCTTTTTCCTAGCTTCCCATAGAGTTCTGGGGTACACCTGATCAGGTCCTGGGGATTTATTCACTTTTATGTGTTTCAAGACATCCAGCCCTTCCTTCTATTTTTATTTTTCAAACTGTCACCATCTATCTCCCTGAATTCTGTACCTTCAATGTCCTTCTCCAATGTAAACACTGATGCAAAGTATTCATTTACTATCCTCCATCTCCCGCGGCTCCACACAATGGCCGCCTTGCTGATCTTTGAGGGGCCCTATTCTCTTCCTAGTTACCCTTTTGTCCTTAATATATTTGTAACAACCCTTTAGATTCTCCTTAACTCTATTTGTCAAAGCGCTTTCATGTCCCCTTTTTGCCCTCCTGATTTTCCTCTTAAATATACTCCTACTGCCTTTATATTCTTCTAAGGTTTCACTCGATCTATCCTGTCTATACCTGACATATGCTTCCTTCTTTTTCTTAACCAAACCCTCAATTTCTTTATTCATCCAGCATTCCTGCCTTTCCTTTCACCCAACAGGAATACACTTTCTCTTGATTCTCATTATCTCATTTCTGAAGGCTTCCCATTTTCCAGCCGTCCCCTTACCTGCGAACAGCAGCCCCCAATCAGCTTTCGAAAGTTCTTGCCTAATACCATCAAAATGAGCCTTTCTTCAATTTAGAATTTCAACTTTTAGATCTAGTCTATCCTTTTCCATCACTATTTTAAATCTAATGGAATTATGGTCGCTGACCCCAAAGTGCTTCCCCACTGACATCTCAGTCACTTGCCCTGCCTTATTTCCCAAGAGTAGGTCACGTTTTGCACCTTCTCTATTAGGTACATCCACATACTGAATCAGAAAATTTCTTGTACACACTTAACAAATTGCTCTCCATCTAAACCTTTAACACTATGGCAGTCCCAGTCTACGTTTGGAATCCCCTATGATAACCACCCTATTATTCTTATAGTTAACTGAGATCTCTTTACAGATTTGTTTCTCAACTTCTCTCTGACTATTAGGGGGTCTATAATACAATTCCAATAAGGTGATCATCCCTTTCTTATTTCTTAGTTCTATCCAAATAACTTCCCTGGATGTACTTCCTGGAATATCCTCCCTCAGCACAGCTATACTGCTATTCCTTATCAAAAACACCACTCCCCCTCTTCTCTTGCCTCTCTTTCTGTCCTTCCTGTAGCATTTATATCCTGGAACATTAAGCTGCCAGTCCTGTCCATTTCTGAGCCATGTTTCTGTAATTGCTATGATATCCCAGTCCCATGTTTCTAACTATGCCCTGAGATCATCTTCCTTCCCTGTCAGGCCTCTTGCATTGAAATAAACGCAGTTTAATTTATCAGTCCTACCTTATTCTCTGCTTTGTCCCTGTCTGCCCTGACTGTTTGACTCGGTTCTGTTCTCAACTGTGCCAGTTTCAGATCGATCTCTTTCCTCACTATCTCTCTGGGTCCCCCCACCCCACACCTTACTAGTTTAAATCCTCCCGAGCAGCTCCAGCAAATTTCCCTGCCAGTATATTATTCCCCTGCCAATTCAGGTGCAATCCGTCCTTCTTGTACAGGTCACTTCTACCCCAAAAGAGATTCCAATGATCCAAAAATGTGAATCCCTCTCCCATACACCAGCTCCTCAGGCATGCATTCATCTGCTCTATCCTCCTATTCCTATCCTCACTAGCTCATAGCATCGGGAATAATCTAGATATTACTACTCTCGAGGACCTTCTTTTTAAATTCCTGTCTAACTCTCTATATTCTTCCTTCAGGATCTCATCTTTTCCATTCCTATGTCATTAGTTCCAATGTGTGCAATGACATCCTGCTGGTCCCTGTCTCCCTTCAAAACTTTCTGCACCCTCTCTGAGATATCCTTGATCCTGGCACCAGGGAGGCAACACACCATCCTGATATTTTGCTGCTGGCCACAGAAATGTCTGCCTGTGCTTTGGACTAGAGAGTGCTCTAACACAATCGATCTCTTGGAATCCAACGTACCCCTCCTTGCATTAGTGCCAGTCTTGATACCAGAAACTTGGCTGTTTGTGCTACAGTCCTCTGAGAATCCCTCATCTCCTACATTTTCCAAAACAGCACAATTGTTTGAAATGGGAATAGCCACAGAAGACTCCCGCACTACCTGCCTCCCTCTCTTACCTTTCCTGGAGTTAACCCATCTATGTGACTGTGATGGTGAAGATGTGTAAATAAGGTCAGTTCAGATGCTGACGAGCAGTGTAACAAATCAGAGGCAATAGAGAGAGGTAGTGGTGAGCTAGTGATAACTTAAAGCTCGTTAATATTTCCCTGGAATATTTTCTTGGATTAAAAGGATAGTTTATGCAATTGCCTGTAAAGGCAATTTTTTTGTTGTGCTACCATTCCAAGTGTGTTAACTTAAAGGGGTTGACTTGTGAGTGGCTTGTGCAGGGGTCATTTGTGGTTCTACGCCACTTACATTTTTGGTGAGATGCACATAGGTCTAGTCAGCATATAATTTCAACTGATTGCATTGTGGGACAGCAGGCAGGTGAGAAACAGAAAGCCACGAGGCGTAGAACATTGGAGACGCCAGTGGTACTGATTCTGGGGAGGAAGTAGAGGTCATTGCAGGAAATTCTCTGTTCGATGCTTTGGATAAGGGCTGTGGGCCAAACATGCTACAGACAAGTCAAGTAGGGTGAGAGGGCTGGGGGATATCATAGTCATAGTTACTCAAGATCTAATTTGTGACATTTCAATGCTGTGGTAGATGTGGAAGCCCGATTTGAAGGATCAAATATGGAGTTGTGGGAAAGATGGAATTGACAACATGTTCATGAGCTTTGGAAAGAAAATGGAAGCCATAGCTGGGGCATTGGTTTCTAAGAATAAATAGGTCAAGAAGTTTTTGTTTTTAATGATTAGATAGACGATGATAGCAGTGAGGAGGGAGAGACAGTACCTGAAAAGGGAGGACCATTAACAATATCAGCTCAATGGAGACCAGGAAGGAATTTGGGTGGTCAGTGGTTTGGTGTGAATAGGGTTAGGGAGCATGGAGTGGTCTCATGGGCAGAGAATAAACAAGAGATAGAAGTGAGTTCGGGATTAGCAGGAACCTTTCACAGTTAGGAACAAATATATTTGGGTTAGTGGGTTTAGGGGAGGGAAGCAGAAGGTATTTGAGTCAATTGGATCAATGAAGCATTTTTAGACACTGCCAAGGAGAATCAGGCTCGAAAAAAATCAATTTGCAAAATGACAGATCAACAGTGATATTGATACCAGATACGTCTCTGTCTTTAGCTAGGGGACTTGTGAGGAGCTGGTTCATGGACCTGTGGCCTTGTATTTTTTTCATACTATTGTTCATTCAAAGGCTCATCACCAAGGTCACCTCAGTCTAAAATAGGATGTGGGTGAAATTTAGTGTTGGAAGGAATCCAAAAGTAACTGATTGGCTGTTTGTCATGCACCTCACCGGATGAAACCAATAGAATGAGCGATAAGGTGGCTGATTGATCTGTTGTTGCTTATTTCACATCCATGTCGGTGTTGAATATTATCCCTGTTGTTTTTATAATAGTAATGAAACAATTCACCACCATCTTTATGTAAGAAAATGGATTGGTTGAATTTTGTGCTTGGATGCCAATTGGTTCACAAGGAGGGTGACTAATAACATCTGTGAACTTTAAAATGAATTAGAATTCCTAAAGTGTGGAAACAGACGCTTAGGCCCAATAAGTCCACACCGACCCTCCGAAGAGTAACCCACCCAGACCCATTTCCCTACCCTATATTCACCCCTGATAATAACCTACATCATGGGCAATTTGGCATGGCCAATTTGGCATGGCCAATTCACCTAATCTACACATCTTTGGATTGGGAAGGAAACCCACACAGACATGGGGAGAAGGTGCAAACTTCACAGATAGCTGCCCAAGGCTGGAATCAAACCCGGGTCCCGGGTGCTGTGAGAGGCAGCAGTACTAACCACTGAGTCATGTGCTGTCCCAAATAGCCACATGGTAAAATATTGTCAAAAAGGAATTAAATATATCTCTTGCAGGGACCCTGAGGAATTCATGCCTTGACAAACCAATGAAGAAATTCCAGCAAACAATGTAAGATGGAATTTCCCAGAGCCTTTGATTTGATGTGGGATTTGTCTCAGGAAGTGAACCCTGGTCAATAAATGATTGAGGGACTTGCAATTCAAGGAATTGCACAGGGCCATCTCCTGATCCACCGCTCAGTTGAAGGAAATCAATCTCGATGTTTTTGATCATTAGTGACTTCATGTCTTTATTGACATGTTATCCATTGCAGACATGCCTCCTCATAACCATATGTATGTTAACCCCACTTTAGGTAAACTTGATAATATTTTGCACGTGTGTGAAATGATGAAATAAAGGGTCTTCAAACCAAACCTTTGCCTGGAACCCCCACTCGTCAAACTGCTTAACAGTAAAGAATTGGCTGAGGTAGTAAATGGGTAAAAACAATGACTGCAGATGCTGGAAACCAGATTCTAGATTAGAGTGGTGCTGGAAAAGCACAGCAGTTCAGACAGCATCCGAGGAGCAGGAAAATCAACGTTTCGGGCAAAAGCCCTTCATCAGGAATGCTGCCTGAACTGCTGTGCTTTTCCAGCACCACTCTAATCTAGAAAATGAGGTAATAAATGCATTCCCAATGGTTCGTGCACTGGTAAGAATTTTGACAAACATTTTCTCTTTTTTATTTTCTTCCTGTATGTTTACAAGACCCCAAGGCAATAGAAGGAGGTAGTAATTAAAGAAGCACTTTGCTTTCCCTGATCTGCAGTATTATTGCAGATGCAGCAATCCTTCTTTAACTGGTGGATTTATTTTGTTCTTGTTCAGTGTCATTAAGGATGTTCGTGAATGACTTATTTTAGTTTACTGAGCATCGATTTTTTTTTGCAGCAGCATTCTGTAATGTGTTTATAAGTACGTACTAAGTGCTGTGTTGAGGAAAATATTGGACCTTATCCAGAATGTATACTCCAGCTCCTAGACCTATCCAAGAGAAAATAGAGAGAATATCATGTTTTCAAATCATTTTTTGGAGATGGGAATTGCTGGTAAGGATAGCACACACTGCTGTTTCTTTTTTTCCCTCTTGAATAGGTAGTAAAGAGCATAATTCTTGAATTGCTTCAGTCCATGGATTGAAGTGGCACCTACAATGGTGTTAGGTAGAGATTTGAACATTTCAAACAATTTGGGACGAGGAAATAATATGGCTCTGATTCTGGATGGTGTGTAACTTGGAGGGCCATCTTGGTATTCCTAGAGCTACCCTTGACCTTATAGATGATGGTGGTCAAGGGTTTGGAAGCCTATCCCTCTTGATAAAGCAGTGTAACAAGCTGGCATTTATCAGAATGATCAGAATTGTAGCTCAGTGGTATAGTAATAGTGAAACGTAGTGAACATCATTCCTCGTAAGCACTAGTTTTCGGAGTGGTGCTCCTTCACCAGGGGGTTGTGCACAACTACCTGATGAAGGAGCAGTGCTCCGAAAACTAGTGCTTCCAAATAAACGTGTTGGACTATAACCTGATGTGTGATTTTTAACTTTGTACACCCCAGTCCAGCACCTCCAAATCATGACCACCATTACTTGTGCTACTAATGTCCCAGGAAATTCCAGCATTAATGCATAAGACTATGACTAGAGCAACTGGGATATTGATTAATCACTGATTAATCACTGAAACCTTGGAAGGACTGTGCTATTTTCCCAGATTTCCTCTCCTGGTACCTTGTGGTATTTGTCACCTCTGTCAATATGTGGAACTGGGTAAAGGTTGTTTGAGGCAGCTTACTGCCACCAGTTCTTATTTTTCCTTATTTTGTTGCTGGCCTATCTAATGATTAATGGTGGAGAGCATACCACCATACAATACCTACAAAAGACACACTGTTCTGAGATAATAACAAGGTTTATTGTAAGATAGCAATGAATACAGCTACATCTGGTCAGGCACAATTAGAAGGATCTTAAGAAGCTGGTACAGGGACTTTGTCTCCTTTCAAAAGCCAATTTATTCCTTTTCTATACAATTATCAGTAGAATTGCTACAGTAAATGTAACATAAACATTAACCAATTCAGAATCATTATCTTATACAACAAGGACAATTTTTCAAGATTTTATCAAAACAGGCCAGGTGCAGTTTGCCACATTAAGGCCATTTTTATCAATGCTGTTGTAGAAAGGCATTATGGGGAGGGAGGCTCAATTGCTGCATTACCACTGGGGCAATTATTATGTACTGACAGAGTTGAGACAAATATTCAGACAATAAATAAAACACAAAAGCAATCTATACTGCAAAATCAGACAGCCATACGTTCACAGTAAAAGGCAGAAATTTGTCGAATGCCACTCCTCAAAGAGCTTCCCAAAAACATCACCTTGCTGTCTCACACCTCAATCAAATCCACTAAATGATGTGAAACTCCTGTAGTGACCCCACACATATGAAATAAACATCTTTCAGGAAAAATTAGGGATTATCCAAAGAGGAACCTTGGCATTTTAATGGAATATTAAGGTTTCATTACTGCCAAACAACTGTTTTGGATTGAAAATTAATGTTAAAGAGCATGGATGCGCACGCCTGCAGTTTTCAACAATTACCAGGTTTTTAAAAGCATATTCATATTATTAGCTATTTCTTCCTGTTCCTTTTATTTCTCACTGAAAACAATTGTTTTCCACACTCTTTGTTTCACTTTCTATATTCACTTTGCCACTGAATTCAATATGTCAGCTAATGCTTCATTCTTCAACCTTTTGATCATTTATTAACAATTTTGCGCCCTAATTTGTTCAGGAGATACAACAAATACACCATTAATACACATGTAAAAGCTCATGGAAAATATATAGCTACGTGCGCATATAACAAACAGCTGGAGTAATTTATCTGCCACTCACAGCAATATCTGACCAATGCATCACCTAAAATATAGAAAGTGTACAACCTATGTGGGATGTTATTTTATTCATATGGTTGACAACCAAGTTGTTTATGAGAAGGGGGAGATTGCTGTACTTATTTTGGAATTAATCTAGGATTTAACTTTGGAGATATTCAGCCAAGATCAAAACATTTAGGTAAATGTAACCATGCCATGATTTGGCCACTAATATTGAGGAAGGCAGGTGGGAGTTAAGTGCAAACTAACTTTTTGAGTAAATAAGACACAGTTAGCTATTTGCAATTTGTATGAATGATTTAGATGAGGAAACCAAATGTAACATATCCAAGTTTGCAGATGTTACAAAAGTGTTTGGGAGAGTGAGCTATGAGAAGGATGCAGAGATATTTCAGTGATTTGGATGATTTGAGTGAGTGGGCAAGTACATGGCAGATGCAGTATATCACAATAAATGTCAGGTTATCTAATTTGGTAATGAAAACAGGAAGGCCGCTAATTATTTGAATAGATGTAGTTTGGGAAAGGGAGGCGGACTACAACAGGACTTGGGTGTCTCTGTACATCAAATGCTGAAAGTAAGCAGGCAGGTCAGCAGATGGTGAGGAAGACAAATTATATTTTGACCTTCGCAGTGACAGGATTTGAGTACAGGAGTGGGGATGCCTTGCTGCAACTGTAAGGGCCTTGGTAAGGTCATACCAGGAGTATTATGTGCAGTTTTGCTCTCCTTGTCTGAGGAAGGATATTCTGGATATGAAAAGAATGCAATTAAGGTTTACTGGACTGATTCCTGGGATGGCAGGACTAATGTATGAATAGAGATTGGATCAGGTATTTACACTAGAGTTTAAATGAATGAGGGAGTACTCGTAGAAACCTATGAAATTCTAACAGGACTAGACAGGATATATGCAGGAATGATTTTTCTAAAGACCAAGGAGTCCAGAACTGCGGGTCACGGTTTAAGGATATGGGATAAGGTTGTTTAGGACTGAGATAAGGAGAATTTTTTTCACCTAGAGAGTACGGAGTCTGTGGAGTTCTCTGCCACAGAAAGTGGTTGAATCCAAAACCTTGAATGATTTCCAGGGATTAGATGTAGTTCTTAGGACTAATGGGACCAAAGGATATGGGGAGAAAACAGAAACATGATACTGAGTTGGATGATCAGCCATGATCATACTGAATTGTGAAGCAGGCACAAAGAGCTGAATGGCCTCTTCCCGCTTCTGTTTTTGATGTTTCGATGTGTTAAATGTGTTTACTTCCTGCCAACATCATCCATTCATTGTATCATAATGAGTTTCCATCAAATGCACTCTCTCTCTCATTTCTCCTCATCAGCTTTGAAGACATCATCCGGTGAAAAAGCAAATTGGGCAAATGATCATTCACCAAAAACTCAAAGGCAGCTACAAACTTCAGCACTACTCGGGTTAAAAGTGTAACATCTTCTCGGGACTTTTAAGCTGTGAGAGTTTTGTTCTAATTTAAAAACAAAGAACTGTGGATGCTGGAAGCTTGAAACAAACAAAAACAGAAATTGTCGGAGAAACTCAGCATATGTAGAGAGAAACAGAGTTAACGTTTCAAGTCAAGTGACTCTTCTTCAGAACTGATAGTTGCAGGAAAAGGTGCTTTTTATGCTGATGATCAATGGGGGCTTGGGAAAGGGGGAGGGGTGGAGATGTTGAGGGTGGATGGTAGATACAAAAGAAAGTGTTTTGAGTCCAGAAGGCTGTAACATCCCCAAACGGAAATAAGATGTTATTTCTCCAGCCATAAAAACCTATCTTCTTCCTTTCTATATCAGACATACTCTCCTTTATTTTTTAACAACTTACATCTATGTTTGTGAGCACTTAATTTTGCATCTTTATAACTTTTCTTCCAGTGAGTAATTAATAAAATTCCATTTTCCTTCACTTAAGAAAATCCTATAAGTGGTCCCTTCATTTTGATCTAGATAACTACTTTATTCATTGGTGAGTGATATGGTTGTCCACCAGAAATAAATAAAAATATTTGGTGTGGCCAACCGAGAGGGTGTTAAAAAGAGCTTTGTGTTTGTCACAATCTTCATTGGAAAGGTTGACTTCCATCCCATGATGACCTGCTGGTTTGTACTTCCATGTTGTGCACTCACTGAGGGTTAAGTGAGCCAGGGTCCTAGAGTTCTCTGGGACAAAACAGCCCAAATTGTCTGGCTCCTCAATCACTGTCTTCAACAGATATTCCCTCCACCACCAATACAAGGTAGTTGCAGTGTGGACTACTTGCAAGATGGATTGCAGTAACTCACCATAGCTCCTCTGATAGCACCTTCCAAACCTGTGACCTGTACTATCAGAGGACAAAGGCAATAGATACATGGGAGCACTACCATCTATAACTTTCCCTCGAAGCCACACATCATCCTGACTTGAAACTATATCACCATTCCTTCACTGTTGCTGTGAGAAAAATCCTGAAAATCCCTTCCTAACAGCCCCTTGTGAATGTACTTTCATTCCAAGGACTGCAGTGGTTCAAGAAGTCAACTCACTGTCACTGCCATCTCAAGGGAAATTAAGTATGGGCAATGAATGCTGGTCCAGTCAGCAATGTCCATATCTCATTAATGAAAAATACACATCCTGATGTTTACACTTAATTTGGAAGAAGTGATATTTAATTGTACTGCCTCAGACCTTATGTGGGGAACTGTAGGAATGAAACTGTATTTTAATAGTTAAAGAGTGAAACATGCATTTCTTCATTTGCCAACATGAGTGTCCTCCCTGGTACCAAGATCAAGGACATCACTGAATAGAACCGGAACATTTTGCAGGAAGAAGAGACAGTTAGAAGCCAGCCAGTAAGGAAACATTGATGGATCCAGCTCTGAGGAAGGGTCACCAGACCAGAAATGTTAATTCTTATTCCTCTTCACAGATGCTGCCAGACCTGCTGAGCTTTTCCAGCAATTTCTGTTTTTATTAATGGATCTAATACTGTGGATTGAAGTTGGACAAATTGAACATGCTGCAGAAGGAAAAGAAGTGGGAAACAGAGATCACAGCTCAGATAATTAAATGAAAAAGATAAGAAAGGGTTACAAATGCAAGTACTCAGCTAGACTGGTGTTGATTTCAATGATTTACAAAGGAGTCCAGGTGGATTGCAATTGCTTATTGACAGGTAAATCAGAAAATCAGCAATAGGGTGCATTCCCATAAGGGGGAAAGGAAGGAATTACAGTCTCCTGGATGATTAAAGATAAAGAGATTGCAATGAAACAGAAAATGAAGGATAATGATCATTCAGAGAGGGCCCAGCTGAAGACAAACAAAAAAATTAGAAGTGAACTGAGAAAAGGAAATAAGAAAGGCAAAGAGAATGCATGAGAGTGGATTAGTGGAGAACATAAAGGAGAACATAACTATATTTTAAATATATAAATAGTAACAGATTAGTTAAAAGAAGGATAGAACCAATTATAGGCTGTAAAGGCGATCTTCTTGTGGATTTAGAAGGCAAGACTGAATGAGCACCTGTTGTCACAAAAGAGGAGGCTGCTGTGACGACAGTGAAGGGGGATGCAGCTGGAAAATTGGATGGGCTAAAAATAAAGACACATTTTTTAAAAAGGTTGGCAGCACACAAAGCAGAAAGGTCAGGTATTCCAAATGGCGTATGTCCTAGGATACTGGGGAAAGTAAGGTGAGAAAAAAAAACAGCAATCATTTATTTCTTGAGGTACGGCAATAGACTGGAAGATTGCAACACTATGGTTCACAAAAGGGGAGATGATAAACTTAGCTACTACATGTGGGAGAGAAACCTTCAGTGGAGATAATGTGTCCAGATTTACTGGCATTTGGATAATAATGGAATACTGAAGGAAAGGTAGCATAGATTTGTTAAAAGCAAACTGTGTTTGGCTAAATTTATTGAAATATTTGTTGAAGTAATCGAACAAGTTGATGAGGATAGCATTGATGGTGTTGCGTATACGGACATTCAGACCAGAGACAAGTATGCAATGTAATATTCCAGCGGCTGATGTTCAGATCACTGCCCCTTTGAACTACATATTACTTATAAAACTTTTCACTGTACTTTTTTTTGTAAAAATACATGTGAACAATATATTGCTGTTCTATTTATATTAATGACCTGGAGTTGATGTATAGGACATAATTTAAAAATGGACAGATAGTTCAAAACTTGAAAAATGTCATAAGCAGCATGTGGCTGCCCTTCAGAATGGGGATGATACTTGCTCAAAGCAAGAACTAAAGGCTAATTGAACATGGGGAAGTGGGTTCTGCTTGACCTAGGGATTCTTAGCATCTGTCATAGGTGTACCAGAATAACTTGTAGATTAATAAGCAACCTGTTTGACTGCATCATAGTACAATTTCCATGGCTATCCAATCCAGAGATAGAATTTCAACCTAGAGCTTCTGGCCTAGAGGTAAGTACACTATCACCATGCTGTAAGACCTCCAGCTGTAACCAAAAGTGAGAAGATAATGAAAGACTTCATGAAAGCATAGAAGGCATTGTGATGCAGGCAGAAATAGCAGATTAAATTTAACACCAGGAAGTGTGATCCAATTCATTTTGTTAGGAAGATTAAGTAGAGCCAATATATAAACAAAGTGTTTGAATTTTAAAGAAGGTGAAGGAAACAGATGACATGGAGTTTTACATGCAGAAATATTTGTTTTAAAATGGCTAACAGCATCTCTGGAATCTCTAAGAAGCATGTTATACAAAAGCACAAAAGTTATACAAAGCATCAGAGAATAGTGATTCGGTCCCAGCTAATGCCAATTTCAGACATGATACTGTTTGAAGGATATCAATGTTTTAAGGGGATGGGGGGTGGGTGGGCGGAGGATATTCACAAGAATAGAACCTGGGATGAAAGATCTCATTGATGTGGACAGACCAGAGAAAACGGACTATTCTCCTCAGAACCAAGTTTAGGATAAGATTTGATTTGTATTCAAAATGAAGACATTTGATAAGGTAAATGAGGAGAAGCTGTTTCTCTTGGTGGAATATCTGGTAACCCAAGGAAGCAGATTTAAGGTTAATTGACAAAAGGACCAGAGGAATCATGAAAAAGGCATTGCTTGAGTAGGTAGTTGGATCAGAATCAATAAAAACTTTCAATAAAATGTTAGATGATATGTGACAGGTAAAAGTTTAGAGATTCTGGAGAAAAAGCAGAGGAGTGGGATTGGTTGGAAAGATCTCTCCGAGGGTCAGCACAGAGACTTTGGATCAAATGGCTTCCTTCTATTCCATGTCATTCAATGATGTTTCTTTTAATTGTTGAACTGAAAGCCATCACAGTTCCTTAGCATTCACAGCCCAGCCCCCTTCCAGATCTGGCAGGTGCAACTACACTGGGTTGGGATATCTGGTCAGCATGGACAAGTTGGACCAAAGGGTCTGTTTCCATGCTGTACATCTCTATGACTCTATAACAAAGAGAGATCTGTAAGAAAACAGTCAGTGAACTGACCTGTAACTGGCAGGTCAGGCAGTCTGAATCCACAAGGCTGCTGAACCCAATGGTACCCACTTACAGGACTGCCAAGAGACCAATGGTCAATGACATGTATGTCAACCTAAAGACATCCAGTAAGCAGCCAACAAACGATATAAGAAGGGTTTCCAATTCTTTTCTAGAAAGTCTGTGTGTCGTGCCTACAAATGCCCTGCACACAGGGGCCTGATTGGAATTGACAGTTCAGTCATTGCCAGCAACTGTGGGCACTAGCATCAGGCTTAAAGGTGGATTTTGAGTCCACCTTTCCATCCAACCCTGTGTTGCTTTGTTCCCGATGCTGATTCAATTTGTGAGAAATCTGGGGAACGCTGCAATCTGATCCTTGCGAGAAGGTGCCCCATTCGACCCTGGGGATTGCAGGAGCTGCTTCAAACTCTTGGATGGCTCAAGAGGCATCCCACAATCCAGTGAGGATAGATACCCTCCACGTGCTCTGCACAGTCTTGGAGTGAGGGGAGGGTGAATCGAGATGTGTTGGGCGAGGGAGGATTCGTAATGTCCATTCAAGGGAGAGCTGTGGGTGCTGATGTCAATGATTGAACATCAAGGAATTGCAGGAGGTCGATTCCATTGTGCAGGGCAGGCTGAACACAGCCTGAACTTGGGTCTTGTACCGACTGAGTGCTCTGGAGACACCCTCACGTGACAGAGTGACCCCAAGTTAGGGCAGAAATTGCTTTTGTTTAAAAAAATCGTCAAAATTCACAAGGACGCAGTTCCACTTTTTAACCAAACGTCCCTAATTCTGTAAAATAAAAGTTGTGCTTGGTTTGCGTTACCTTAGATATAAAAAAAAACCTTCAAGGGACCCTGCAAAAGAGTTTTTATCTGTCATTCTTGGGGGAATGCAATCCTGTTTGCATTCAGTTCTCCAGCTCGGACATGACACTGTGAAAGCACTGCAAATGAAATAAAACCATGAGAGCCATTTAGCAGCTTCAGGTCACATTGATGGCAGTACCACTTCTGCGTTATTAGACAGCACTATCTATAATGGAGCAAAAGATTCCCATAATTGAATCATTCCTTCACTTTTCTGTCGCTCTAGTGGAAAAGCTTTTGTTTGCAAAGTACTCCTCTCAGCCCTTCTCACTCAGAACACGCAGCTGCTGTTCCTCGTCTTTTCCAGTCCCTCTCTTTCGTGCGTCGCCTCACAGCCCTGGGGCAGTCCTCCTCCAGCGTTTTGTCTCTGGGTATATTTTGCAAACATTGTACTGCCTGGAAGCTTGCGGCGTGGTGAGCACGGACGCCTGTGGTTAGGGAGTGTGTGAGAATCTGTCGACATGCATTGCTGCTGACCTGGCAATATCGAAGGTCCCTGGTAACCAGTCACCAGAGTCTCAGGCTTGGAGATTACTCGGAGAAGTGTCGGATACCCAGCTCCTGTGCTGCACCTACCGGGAGGGAGCCTATGGACAGTCAGCCCCTACATCCAGAAGGTGAGGCGATTTCATTCTCCAGCAAATCAAAAAGTTACTCAGCACCCTAATTACTCACGTCTGTCTGACCTTCGTGGTCAATATAGCCTTTTATCTACTTGCAGCTTCTAGATTCAGATTAAAAGCTTCTCGGTTTACATGTACAACAATCGAACCGCTTTTTAAAAAATGATTTAAAAACAGCCTTTGAACTCTGCCTTGCGATAAAAGAGGGGTTAGTCTCACTATAAATAGAAACCGAAAGAACTACGGATGCTGGAAATCAGAAATAAAGTTGGGTGACTGAACCCCAAACGTCAACTCTGATTTCTCTCCACATATCTTGCCAGAGCCACTGAGTTTTTCCACAATTTCTGTTGTTTGTGAATCTGACGGAGTCAGTTTCAGGTCTGTTGCAAAATGATTAAGGCAGTGGAATATCATTAGTTGTTGTTTTACATCCAACGATGGCACAGTGCAGTGTGGAGAAGGAAATTAAAACTGGCTCCATCACATTTTAAGGGAGACTCGTTTACATCCTGCAGATTGTCAGATCTTACTGCGTGTCAAATACTGGAAGCTGACAGAGAAGATTCTTGCCAAGGGAAAAGTGGTCTCGGCTCCACTTTGACTGAACAACGTTAAGTGGAATGTTCAAGAGTGCAGAATCAGGGAAGAAATTTGTGAAATTGACAGACAGGGAAATGGTCTGGTGCTTGTTGTACTTATTTATGTATTTTGTTTTTTGTGCATCATTTGCTGTTTCAAATACTTTCCTCATTAATTAATGATTTGGTTGTTACGTCATTTGACAATTGTGAATGCCTTGTAAATTATTGTGGAACAGAAGCAGGAGATTCAGCCTCTTATATCTGTTCCACGCTTCAGTTAAGTCTGTACCTCAATTCTATTTATCCACCTTTAATCCAAATGCTTGATACCCTCACCCAACAAAAATCCATTGACCAAAGTTCTGAAAGATTCAATTGTCCCAGCAATGCTAACATGGTTCTGATGACAGGCTCCAATTCAACTGCAATATTTGCTGCCTATGTTTGGTTTGTTGTCCTCAGGGGAGTTTTTGCATTACCAATGGGTCAAAACATTATCTGTCGCTTTCCTACAAGGCAAACACATGATATTCAAATTCTGTGGTGTTGAATTGAAGAGGATTATCATCTGCTTTGTTCTGTGCTGCTGCTTTCTGAAAACCCAAGAGAATCTGGCAGAGGAAGCAGAAAAAAAAATCAATGACTGAATTATTAAATTATAACAATATTTCTTTTCAAAGCTGAGTGCTTCTTTTTGATAACCATTAGGTCAGGAGATGTTGAAGAACACTGCAGCCCAACAGAATATAACAGAACTATGTCTATGGTAAAATTAATGTAAATAATACAGACCATCTTGTGAAGCACTCACAAAGCTCATAATGCTAATCCACATAGCTTTGAAAGGAATAGATTGAATATTTATGACAGGGGTCAGGAGCTCATTGTATTACCACAGCGTACATTTGAAATGCCAGTTTTGATGCTGTGAAGTGTTTACTTCAGATTTCAGTAAAACTTGCGCTGAGAAGACTCACAAGGTAAAGACTGTTCTGTCCCTTACTTTACAATCAATGCACTAAACTCTTTTAGTTTGTAATGAACAAACTAAATCCACGTCATATGCAGTGATCAGGATAAATACCTTATGTCATTGAGGTTAAACTATATCAGGCAGGCCTTAATCTTATTACTGGGAGTTTGAGTCATCAGACTACATATTCGTTGTATTGAAAGGTCACCCAGAAAGGTGGGGTTTACAGACTAAATGGGACAAAGTAATGAGCTAAATTGCAAAACAAATGCAAATTCTTACAATTTTCTTATTATTGAGTAACTTCTGCTAAATATTAGATTAGATTACCTACAGTGTGGAAACAGGCCCTTTGGCCCAACTAGTCCACACCATCTCTCCAAAGAGTAACCCATCTCCCTCTGACTAATGCACCTATCACTGTGGACAAATTAGCATGGCCAATTCACCTGACCTGCACATTTTTGGACTGTGGGAGGAAACCCACGCAGACACAGGGAGAATGTGTAAATTCCACACAGACTGTTGCCCGAGGCCGGATCGAACCAGGGACCCTGGTGCTGTGAGGCAGCAGTGCTAACCACTGAGCCACCGTGCCACCCCATATTAATCTCTTTTGCTAAACAATGAAGCCAGACTGTAGCATCGCGTTTGAGTATCTGCAGTATAGTCAGCAACAGCCGAATTGACTGATGTTGGGTCGGTTCATTTGGGCAAGTCAACTCTTACATTGCAGACTTAGAAAGATAGATTGTCAGCTTTCCCCTTGAGTCAAGCACGCAGTGCTGCTTGATCAAGCAATGTGGACACTTCTCCTGCTCAGAACACCAGACTGATGTACTAGAGCTGTTTTGCAATTGCAATCTAATCTCATGATATGCTAGTTAAAGGATAGTGTGGGACATTTTCCAGAGTCCAGTCCAGTTTATCCCTCAGCCAACATGAGTAGAATAAATTACCTCATCATCTATCTCATATTGCTGTATGTGAGAAGTTGCTGTTGTCAAACTGGCCTTTCCCTGCATCGACTACACTTCAAAACGTACTGACCCTTTCACCAATGCAGGCTGATTCCTCACTCTCTAACAGCCAGTTAGTTTCAGGAGGGATCACAGTTATAATATTGGGTAGGCAAAATGTGCTATGACTATCCCGTTGGTGCCTCAAATTACAATTACCTCCATTGTTCAAATTGGTATTGACGTTCAACAGTATGCTTAAGTCCTTGAGGTTAGTTAAGAGTGTAACTTTTTTAAGGTAAGGTTGCTACCGTAGTAAATTAAGGAGAGGGGTGAAGGACGACAACAATATAGACAAAGGTGCAATTTTAACCTGAAGTCTGGGAGCAGAAAAGAGTTACAGTCAAGTAGGCAAAAGTGAAGACTGCAGATGCTGGAAACCAGAGTTTAGATCAGAGTGGTGCTGGAAAAGCACAGCAGGTCAGGCAGCATCCGACGAGCAGGAAAATCGACGTTTCGAGCAAAAGCCCTTCATCAGGAATAGAGAACCTCTACCACCTTTTCTCGCCACCTTTTCTCTTCTAATTTCTACGTTCAAATCAATTGCAAACCAGATTTTGCTATTGCCGTCATGGAGTCATAGAATGGTTACAGCACAGAAGGGGGTAACTCAGTCTATCCTACCCACTAGTGCCACTCCTCAGCCTTTTTCCTGTAGCCCTACAAATTCTTCCTTTTTGGATAATAACCCAATTCATTTTTGAAAGCCACAATTTTCCCTGCCTTCACCACACTGTCAGTCAGTGCATTCCAGATCGTAACGACTCGCTACATTAAAATGCTTTTTTTCATGTCAGTGTTGCTTCTTTCACCTAGCATTTTAAATAAAGTCCTTTGGCTCTCAATTTTTCGAACAGTGGGTACAGTATTTCCTACATTGACCAGATCTTTCATGATTTTGAATACCTCTACCAAGTTTTCGGTTTTCTTCAAGGAGAACAGCTACAGTTTCCTCAATCTACCTATCGAATTAAACTTCCTCATTTCTGGAATTATTCACCTAAACCCTTTTATTTGCTTTGTCTCTAGTACCTCACATTCGTCTATATCTTCTTTAGATAAAAAGGGGACATGAGATAGCTTTGGCAAATAGAGTTAAGGAGAATCCAAAGATTTTTTACAAATACATTAAGGACAAAAGGGTAACAAGGGAGAGAATAGGGCACCTCAAAGATCAGCAAGACAGACTTTGTGTGGAGCTGCAGAAAATGGAGAAGATACTAAATGAGTATTTTGCGTCAGTATTTACTGTGGAAAAGGATGTTGAAGATATAGAATGTAGGGAAGTAGATGGTGACATCTTGAAAAATGTCCATATTACAGAGGAGGAAGTGCTGGATATCTTGAAACGCATATAGGTGGGTAAATCCCCAGGACCTGATCAGGTATAGCATAGGAATCTGTGGGAAGCTAGAGAAGTGATTGCTGGGCCTCTTACTGAAATATTTGTATCATCGATAGTCACAGGTGAGGGTGCCAGAAGACTGGAGGTTGGCAAACGTGGTGCCACTGTTTAAGAAGGGCGGTAAACACAAGCCAGGGAACTATAGACCGGTGAGCCTGATGTCAGTGGTGGGCAAGTTGTTGGAGGGAATCCTGAGGGACACGATGTATATGTATTTGGAAAGGCAAGGACTGATTAGGAATAGTCAACATGGCTTTATGCGTGAGAAATCATGTCTCACATACTTGATTGATTTTTTTGAAGAAGTAATGAAGAGGATTGATGAGGGCAGAGCAGTAGATGTGATCTATGTGGACTTCAGCAAGGCATTTGACAAGGATCCCCATAGGAGACTGGTTAGCAAGATTAGATCTCATGGAATACAAGAAGAACTTGTCATTTGGATACAGAACTGACTCAAAGGTAGAAGACAGAGGATGGTGGTGGAGGGTTGCTTTTCAGACTGGAGGCCTGTGACCAGCGGAGTGCCACAAGGATTGGTGCTGGGTCCTCTACTTTTTGTCTTTTTTATAAATGATTTGGATGGGAGCATAAGAGGTACTGTTATTAAGTTTGCAGATGACACCAAAATTGGAGGTGTAGTGGACAGTGAAGAGGGTTACCTCAGATTACAACAGGATCTTGACCAGATGGGCCAAAGGGCTGAGAAATGGCAGATGGAGTTTAATTTAGATAAATGCGAGGTGCTGTATTTTGGGAAAGCAAATCTTAGCAGTGCTTATACACTTATTGGTAAGATCTTTGGAGTATTGCTGAACAAAGAGACTTGGAATGCAGGGTCTTGAAAGTGGAGTCACAGGTAGATAGGATTGTGAAGAAGGCATTTGGTATGCTATCCTTCATTGGTCAGAGTATTGAGTACAGGAGTTGGGAGGTCATGTTGCAGCTATATAGGGTATTGGTTAGGCCACTGTTGGAATATTGCATGCAATTCTGGTCTCCTTCCTATTGGAAAGATGTTATGAAACCTGAAAGGGTTCAGAAAAGATTTACAAGGATGTTGCCAGGGTTGGAGGATTTGAGCTATAGGGAGAGGCTGAACTGGCTGGGGCTGTTTTCCCTGGAGCGCGGAGGCTGAGGGGTGGCCTTATAGAGGTTTACAAAATTATGAGGGGCATAGATAGGATAAATAGACAAAGTCTTTTCCCTGGGGTCAGGGAGTCCAGAACTAGAGGGCATAGGTTTAGGGTGAGAGGGGAAAGATATAAAAGAGACCTAAGAGGAAACTTTTTCACTTCGAGGGTGGTACGTGTATGGAATGAGCTGCCAGAGGAAGTGGTGGAGGCTGGTACAATTGCAACATTTAAAAGGCATCTAGATGGGTGTATGAATAGGAAGGGTTTGGAGGGATATGGTAAAAACAAGGACTGCAGATGCTGGAAACCAGATTCTAGATTCGAGTGGTGCTGGAAAAGCACAGCAGTTCAGGCAGCATCCGAGGAGCAGGAAAATCGACGTTTCGGGCAAAAGCCCTTCTTCAGAAATAGAGGTAGAGTGCCTGCAGGGTGGAGAGATAAATGAGAGGAGGGTGGGGGTGGGGAGAAAGTAGCATAGAGTACAATAGGTGAGTGGGGGTGGGGATGAAGGTGATAGGTCTGGGAAGAGGGTGGAGGAAGGTAGCAAAGAGTACAATGGTGAATGGGGGTGGGGATGAAGGTGATACGTCAGAGAGGAGGGGGGAGTGGATACATGGAAAGGAAGATAGGCAGGTAGGACAAGTCATGGGGACAGTGCTGAGCAGGAAGTTTGGAACGGGGGTGAGGTGGGGGAAGGGGAAATGAGGAAACTGGTGAAGTCCACATTGATGCCCTTGCGTTGAAGTGTTCCAAGGTGGAAGATGAGGCGTTCTTCCTCCAGGCATCGGGTGGTGAGGGAACGGCAGAGAAGGAGGCCCAGGACCTACCAACCTTCGCATAAACCAAATCATCCGACGACATTTCCGCCACCTCCAAACTGACGCCACCACTAGGGAAATATTTCCCTCCCCACCCCTTTCTGCTTTCCGCAAAGACCATTCCCTCCGTGACTACCTGGTCAGGTCCACGCCCCCCCCCCCCCTCCCAACAACCCACCCTCCCGTCCTGGCACCTTCCCCTGCCACAGCAGGAATTGCAAAACCTGCGCCCATAACTCCTCCCTCACCTCCATCCAAGGCCCCAAAGGAGCCTTCCACATCCATCAAAGTTTTACCTGCACATCCACCAATATAATTTATTGTATCAGTTGCTCCTGATGCAGTCTCCTCTACATTGGGGAGACTGGACGCCTCAACTCCCCCTCCCACTCAGCTGAGGACATGGAGGTCCTGGGCTTCCTTCACCTCTTCGCCTCTCATTTATCTCTCCACCCTTCGGGCTCTCTGCCTCTATTCCTGATGAAGGGCTTTTGCCCGAAACATTGATTTTCCTGTTCCTCGGATGCTGCCTGAACTGCTGTGCTTTTCCAGCACCACTCTAATTTGAATTTGGAGGGATATGGGCCATTAGCTGGCAGGTGGGACTCGATTGGGTTGGGATATCTGGTCGGCATGGACGAATTGGACCAAAGGGTCTGCTTCCGTGCTGTACATCTCTATGACTCAATGACTCTATGAGATTCTCTCGTGGGTATAATAATTCTCTTTTGTTCTCTAAATGTTACGCAAACTTGGATTATGTTTGCTTGAAGACCTCCACTAAGTTTCTTTTCAGTTAACCTAATACATAACACAGAGTAATCTGCAGACACAGGCTCTACCTCCAGTGCTACAAAGCCTGGCATCATGTAATATCAGACCAAAAGCAGTTGCATGTTGATCTCTTAAAGGGACAAAGGTTATGTTTGAGTTGTACAGGACATTGGTTAGGCCACATTTGGGACACTGCATGCAATTCTGGTCTCCCTGCTGTAGAAAGATGTTGTTAAACTTGAAGGAGTTCAGAAAAGATTTGCAGGGATGTTGCCAGGGTTGGAGGATTTGAGCTATAGGGAGAGGCTGAATAGGCTGGGACTGCTTTATGTGGAGTGTCGGAGGCTGAGGGGTGACCTTATCGGTGTTTATAAAATCATAAGGGACATGGATAAGGTAAATAGACAAGGTCTTTCCCTTGGGGTGAGTCCAGAACTAGAGAACATAGGTTCAGGGTGAGAGGGAAAAGATTTAAAAGGGACCAAAGGGATAACCTTTTTATGCAGAGATCGGTGTGTGTATGGAATGAACTGCCAGAGGAAGTGATCAAGACCGGTATAATTACAACATTTAAAAGGAATGTGGATGAGTATACTAACGGGAAGGGTTTAGAGGGATATGGGCCAAATGCTGGCAAATGGCACTATATTAATTCAGGATATCTGGTCAGCACGTACAAGTTAGACTGATGGGTCTGTTTCCATACTGTAAATCTCTATGACTATGACTCTATAACAACGGGAACTTCATCAAGTGTCTTCTGAAAATCCATTTATCCAGAAAATTAATCACTTTCTCAAAAGTAAGAAGTAGGTTTTACTGTTTCTAACAATGTACAAAGCTGTTCCTATATCATTGGTGGGGGTTGGATTTAGATATATTGTACTCCCATTGGAAGCACTATTCTTGTTTTTGAATATGCCATAGAAGTTTGGGAGATCCAGGAATTGAGTGTATAGTTTAGCAGGTGCTTAAGTATAGTACTAAGGGCAAGTTGAAACATCAGTGGTGCTGAATCCTAGGTGAGTATTCAACAAATCTGTTACAATATTTAAAGGGAATCAGGGAGCCTTTTAGTTTGCTAATCAACATTCATTTCAATCATCATGAAAAAAAGCAGATAAATTGATAATTTTCTCTTTAATGTGAGCAATTAATTGTTTGATATTTCTCTACACAATGGCAGAGCCTTCAATGTTTTTTACTTCCATTTCTATGTTACAAAGAAATAGAGATGCAAAATTCAACTGGGATGCAATGAATCACCGTTAAATTTATGTACTGTACGTAACGTTATTACTTGCCATTCATATTGTAGAAACAATATGAATGTGACGAGACATTACCTGTTAATTACTCTCATTGTTCTGTTCAATCCAATTTAAAACCAACCAACAAAATATGTGAACATTTCATATTGGCAAATAGTGACATAATATGCCATGAGTTTAAAAAGAGATGACAGGGCAAGCCTGAATTGTGTTCTGCTCAAAGTACAGTTGGATGGAATCTTATCAGATGAGAAGGAAAATATTTTATCCCTGCACAAATGTAATTTACCTTCCTAACTCTCAAGGGAGGATCTGAACTCTGAGTCAACGCCATAAATAATGTCTTCTTCTCCACCTCATTGTTTTAAAGGATTCAAATTCAAAGAACTCAAAGCATGCTGTGTTAAATTCATATTGAGATATACTAAAATATGAAATAATTAAATGATTAAAAAGGACTACTAATTATTCAATGACAGTGAACTTAACTCTCAAATACAGCCCAATAAAATGAATGTGCCAGCGACTGACAAAAAAGCATAAAGTAGATTGACCTAGTAGTACATCCTTCAGTGATCAGATTCACACCTAGGTTGCTTCATTAAACTCCTGAGATCAGGCATATCAGGAGGGATCTCAATTGAGTTATTCTATTTTTCAGAGGTTTCACTGAGCACACTGAATATTTGTGCAAATATTTGAAAAACAATTGGTGACTGTAAGCTCCCATATACCACGCAAAAGGAAATGTTCACAATGTACTTAATGCCACGAAATGACAAAGTATGGGACTTCATCCAAATTATAGCCCTAAACTCTGATTATACAACTAAATCGTCCAATACTATGTCTTATAAATAGCCCTGTTTAACTAAAAAGCCATCAAAATTATAGAAAAGAAAGAGGAGTAGGGTTGATATAATGACAAGAATCACATTACTAATAATTTGGGAGGGATAAGTGGTTAAATGTATATCTAGAGGGGTAGCTACATCTGGGGGGACGCTTGTCAGGTTTCTCTAATATCCATGGTGATGATCCTGATCTTCCACAGTATGTGCATGAATATTCAGGGCCTTGTTTCCACTGAATGGATATTCTGGAGGAGGGCCTAGGGACTCTGAACCTCAGACACTATCCTGAGGAACTCCTGCAGAGATGTCATGGAGCTGAGGTGACTGACCTCTAACAACCACGACCATCTTCCTATGTCCTATGTATGGCATCAACCAATGGAGATTGTGCCCCTTGAAAGCCATTAAGTCCAGTTTTGCGAGGACTCCTTGATGCCATTGTGGGCCAAATGCAGCCTTGATGTCAAGGGCTGTCACTCTTACCTCCCCTCTGGAATTCAGCTCTTTTGTCCATGTTTGAATTAAGACTGTAAGGAGGTCAGGAGCTGAGTGGCACAGACGGAACCCAAATTGGGTGTCACTGAGCAAGTTATTGCTGAGCAGGTGTTGCTTGATAGCACTGTTATTGACACCTTCCATCACTTTATTGATAATCAAGAGTAGACTGTTTGGACAGTAATTGGCCAGGTTGGATTTGCCCGGCTTTTTATGTACAGGACATGCTTGGGCAATTTGCCACATTGTTGGGTAGATGCCAGTGTTGTAACCGTGTGAGTGGTCTTTTTATTTTGCCTACTACAATGCACCACTTGCATGTCCATTCTGCAAGTTTGTTAAATTCTTCTATCTTGTCATTGTCTTCTTTCCTATTTGATGTACCTTCCAATTTTTGCCTTGTCACAAAATTTGTTGTTGTTCTTCGGATCACCAAGACCAACTAATTTATGTAACTGATGAACAGTACCAATCCCAGAACTGATCTCTATGACACTCCACTTCTGACCTTCTACTAGTCTGAAATAATTAAGTTTAAAACTCCAACCGTATTTTATAGCCATTTTGCTATCCGATCTGCCAGAAATTCCCTTCTTCTCACATACTCTGTCTGGAACCAAGTGGAACTTATTGCCTATGAGATCCTTGATTGTGTTGTTAGCCTGGGGCAATCAAGGAAGTCCTGGCTGACAAGGGATCCTGCAGTTAAGCGGTAGTGTGGGGGAGAAAGGGGATTAAAAGAAAAAAATATAGACAGAGGATTCACATGACATGGTTGCTGAGGAAAAATGAGAAAAATGCTAAAATAAAGAAAAAGAGAAAAAAACCAGGAGATAAGGGCATTGCTTGTCACTGGCCACTCAGGTGTTTCCTTTAAAAAAATATAAACAGAAGATTCAAAGTCTCCTGATTTCAGTGTATACAGCCAGTGTGCTGTGCACTTGTAAATAAAGGGTGACTTGGTGATGGAATACCGGCCTCTGTGCTGTTACTTCACTAACCTAAATCTATCCTGCGGTCCTTTATTGGAGGCATTTTGCAAGTCTTTGTAGATTAAATTCACATTGCTATCCTTAAATAATTCATTCACACATTTGATGAAGAATGACTGTCCTTTTGGAAATCTGTGTGGATTACTCTTCATTTTTCTCTCTGTTTCTAACGTTTTTCTGTATTACCTTTGAATAAAGATTCTAAGAATTTTCCTAACTCCAGTGTTAAGATAACTGATCTATAATTCCCCTGGATTTGTCTTGTCTCCCATTTTGAATAGAAGAATAGCATCAGCTGTCTGCCAATTCTATGGCAATATTTCCTCATATCATTAACAGAGAGGAGATAATTTAAAAGCATAACATTTATTTTAAATTTGCTAGATCTGTCTGGTGGAAAAGGAATGAGGTGGTTTCATATCGATCTAAGTTATTGGCCACCTTACTAATTAGTGAGGATGGTTCTTGGTGTTCACTTTATAAACTCAAGGAACTCCTTTTGCTCTGAAGTGTATCTGAGATGGCTGCTTTGATTGATTCCTTTAATACTCAAAGGGCATGTGGAGTGCATTTGGCTTAGCTTTTAGTGTTTACCAGCTCATCTAATTTCTAATATTATCTCAAAATGGCCAGCAAAATGAGTCAGTGAGATTCATTTCTAATAATTTTAATAAATGCATTAATATGTGCAATTTTTAAAAAAACAATTGCTTAAGGGATATGGGCATCACTGGTAAGGCGGGCGTTTATTGCCCACCCTTTACTACACTTGAGCAGGTGCTGATGAGCTACCTTCTTGAACCACTGCAGCCAGTACATAAACAGAGGCAGCTTTTAGGAAGAGAGTTTCAGGAGTTTTACTCAGCAACAATGAAAGGACCAGCATTTTAAGCTGGAATTTTGTGGGTTCTTTGGCAATGGCCTAGGAGGCAGGAATATTGGGAAAGGTGGTCATTGTATTCCTGATGAAGGTCTTTTGCCCGAAACGTCGATTTCCCTGCTCCTCGGATGCTGCCTGAACTGCCGTGCTTTTCCAGCACCACTAATCCAGAAAGGTGGTCATTGGCCTATTCATTGTGTGCCACAAAACTAGATAATGAAATACTTTACCGTCTTATGATAAAGTGGGGACCAGTAACTTTTTTTGAAAAAAAAAACAAAAACTCACTTATTTATTGAAAGAATTAAGTCTTAAAATTTCATGGTTTTAAATTAAAAAATGTTTACTATGAGACTCAAACATTGCAAGCACTGAGTACTATCTAACACTTAGAATGAATATAAATTAGATTTCACAGGCAAAATAACAGTTAATTACAAACAATGAATCTCTTGAAGAGCATTAAGGTGGATAAGTCCCCAGGGCCCAATGAGATCTACCCCAGGTTATTGAGAGAGGCAACAGAGGACATTGCTGGGCCTTGACCAAGATCAGGAGAAGGACTGGTGAGTAGCCAATGTTATTCCTCAGTTTAAGAAGGGGAATAGGAATAATCTAGGAAACTATAGACCAGTCAGTCTCATGTCGGTGGTTAGGAAGCTATTGGAGAGAATTCTTAGGGATAGGATGTACATGCCTTTAGAAAAGAATGGCCTAATTAGGGACGGTCAGCATGATTCTGTGCAGGGCAGGTCATGTCTTACTAATTTGATTGAATTTTTTGAGGAGGTAATGAAGGACCCCAATGAAGGTAGAGCAGTGGATATTGTCTACATGGATTTTAGTAAGGCTTTCGACAAGGTGCCTCATGGTAGGTTCATCCAGAAGATTAAGATGCATGGGATGCATAGTGACTTGTCCCCTTGGATTCAGAATTGACTTGCCATTAGAAGGCAGAGGGTAATGGTGGAAGGGTGTTTTTTTAGACTGGAGGTCTATGACTAGTGGTGTTCCACAAGGATCTGCCCTGGGACCTCTGCTGTTTGTGATATATATAAATGACTTGGATGGAAACATAGATGAGTGGGTTAGTAAGTTTGCAGACGACACAAAGATTGGTTGAATTGTAGATACTGTAGAAGGTTGTCAAAGGATACAGCGTGGTATAGATCAGTTGTAGATATGGGCAGAGAAATGGCAGATGGAGTTTAATCTGGGTAAGTGTGAGGTGCTGCACTTTGGGAGATCACATGTTAAGAAAAAGTATACAGTTAATGGCAGGACTCTGAACAGCATTAATATACAGAGGGATCTTGGCGTTCAAGTCCATAGCTCCCTGAAATTGGCCATTCAGGTAGAGAGACAAATGGCATGCTTGCCTTTATTGGTCAGGGAATTGAGTACAAACGTCAGGATGTCATGTTGCAGCTTGATAAGACTTTGGTTAGGCCACACTTAGATTATTGCGTTCAGTTCTGGAACCAGGTGGATTTTATTAACTATGAAATCCACGTTACAGGAAGGTTATGGAAGCTTCAGAGAGGGTGTCCACAATGACTAAAAACATTGAGACCACGAAAGGACCTGCATAGCCAACATGTAACCGAGTGTAGGGTCTGCCTGGCCATTACCATGAATGTGGGGAGCTGCTTGCAGTAATCTTTGTCCTTGTTGGCACTCTGGACACTACCTCACCAATGTGGCTATGTCTGCATCCAATCCTGGCCACCAGGTATAACTTCTTGCCAGCATCTTCATTTTGGAAACCTCTGGATGACCCTGGTAGAGTTTGGCCAGTGTCTGGCAGCAACCATTGCTTGGGACTTTCACCCTTGGCTCCCCATAATAATATGTCATCCTCTATAGTGATCTGGTCTCTCTGAGTCCAAAAAGATTTCAATTCTGGTTGTGACGGCCCTTTGGTTCCCCCCACCAGCTGTTTTAGTTTTGCCAGGCCCGGATCTTTCTGTGTCCAAAGTCTGATATTGTCAGCTGCGAAGCTATGGATAGCATTGCCTTGTCCTCTTAAGTAGACCTACCTGGTTATTATTACAAATTTACAAGTTATTGGTGGATTTTCCTAACTCCAAATGTAACTGCCAAACCTTCTCTATCTGGACGTAGTTAGGCACTGCATTTGCCAAAGTCCTGGATGTATAAATTATTAGGCATACCACTCCATTGGGCCACCCATGAGCTAATATTAACCTGATGCCATATGGGGAGGCATCATATATCAATACCAGATCTCGCTGTGGTCAGTGTGCCAACACCGTAGAGGATAATAGCTGTTTCTTCATTTCCCTGAAAGCTTTGGTCTGGTTACGTAACCATTTCCAAGGCTAACCCTTGTTTTAGGAGTTGATGCAAAGGTGCCAGGATGGAGGCCAGGTTATGTATGAACCCAAGGAAAGACCTGAGCTGCGGTACAGACATGGGTACTGGGAAACCTTTGATTGCCCCCACTTTACCTTGCAATGGGTGTATCCCAATCTAGGCAAAAGTGAGGACTGCAGATGCTAGAAACCAGAGTTTAGATTAGAGTGGTGCTGGAAAGGCACAGCAGGTCAGACATTTCGGGCAAAAGCCCTTCATTAGGACCTTCTGTTGCCCAAGTAGGTCACTTGGGGTGCCTGGAACATACATTTTTCCCTTCTAAGGCATACACCTGCCTGGAAGAAACATCTAAGGACTATATCTACGTTCTCTCAGTGCTCTTTATTGATCTTCCCTGTCAGTAGTATATCATCTAGATAAATGGTAACCTGGGGTAGACTCTGATAATGTTCTTCATCATCCACTAAAAATTGCACAGGCTGATGGTACCCCAAATGGCAGTCTCGTATATTGGTACAAACCCTTATGGGTATTAATTGTACTTCTGGGAATCCACACCTAACTGTGATTACAAGTACGTATGGTCCATGTCCAGCTTCATGAAGGACAGCACCCCTCCACTAACTGTGTACAAATCCTCCATGCGAGGGATTGGACATGTATCAGCTCTAAAAAGTGGTTTGTCATTTGTTTAAAATTCCCAGAAAGCTGAACCAACCCGTCTGTCTTCACAATCATTATGACCATTCCAGAAACACAGAGCATAGAACATAGAACAATACAGCGCAGAACCTTCAGCCCTTGATGTTGCACCGACCTGTGAACTAATCTAAGCCCATCCCCCTGCACTATCCCATCGTCATCATATGCTTATCCAAGAACTGTTTAAATGCCCCCAATGTGGCTGAGTTAACTACATTGGTAGGCAGGGCATTCCATGCTCTTACCACCCTCTGAGTAAAGAACCTGCCTCTGACATCTGTCTTAAATCTATCACCCCTCAATTTGCAGCTAAGCCCCCTTGTGTAAGCCGATGCCATCATCCTAAGAAAAAGACTTTCACTGTCTACCCTACCTAATCCTCTGATCATCTTGTATACCTCTATTAAATCCCCTCTTAGCTTTCTCCTCTCTAATGAGAACAGACCCAAGTCCCTTAGCCTTTCCTCATAAGACCTTCCCTCCACCAGGCAATATCGTGGTAAATCTCCTCTGCACCTTTTCCAATGCTTCCACATCCTTCCTGTAATGGAGCGACCAGAACTCCACACAATATTCCAAGTGAGGCCGCAATGGCGTCATGGCTCCGGAACTCAATCCCTCTCCCAATAAAATCTAACACACCGTATGCCTTCTTAACAGCACTATCAACCTTGGTGGCAACTTTCAGGGATCTATGTACATGGACACCAAGATCCCTCTGCACATCCACACTACCAAGAATTATTGACCCAGTATCCTGCCTTCCTGTTATTCTTCCCAAGGTGAATCAACTGAGATTTAACTGCATTGAACTCCATTTGCCACCTCTCAGCCCAATTCTGCAGTTTATCTAAGTCTCCTGCAACTTGCATCATTCTTCCATCTGTCCAACACTCAAACCGACGTTAGTGTCATCTGCAAACTTACTAATCCATCCACCTATGCCTGCGTCCAAGTCATTTATAACAATGACAAACAGCAGTGGTCCCAAAACAGATCGTTGTGGCACACCACTAGTAACCGGACTCCAGGCTGAATATTTTCCATCAACCACCACTTGTTGCCTTCTTACAGAAAGCCAGTTTCTAATCCAAATTGCTAAATTACCCTCAATCCTATGCCTCTGCAATTTCTCCAAAAGTCTACCATGTGGAACCTTATCAAAGGCTTAATTGAAGTCCATGTCCATCACGTCAACTGCCCTACCCTCATCGACATGCTTGGTCATCTTCTCAAAAAAACTTAATGAGAATTGTGAGACATGATCTGTCCTTGACGAAACCATGTTGACTATCTCCAATCAAATTGTTGCTTGCTACATGCTTACAAATCATATTCTCTTATAATCCTTTCCAAAACTTTTCCTACAACAGACGTAAAGCTCACTGGTCTGTTTAATACCTGGGTTATCTCGACTGCCCTTCTTGAACAAGGGCACAATATTTGCAATCCTCCAGTCCTTTGTAATTAAACCTGTAGACAGTGACAACTCAAAGATCAAGGCCAAAGACTCCGCCATCCCCTCCCTAGCTTCCCAGAGAATCCTTGGATAAACCCCATCTGGCCCAGACTTATCTACTTTCACACCTTCTAGAATTGATAACCCTTCTCCTTACTAACCTCTATCCTTTATAGTCTAATAGCTAGTATCTCAGTCTTCTCCTTTACAATATTTTCCTTTTCCTGAGTGAAAACTGATGAGAAATATTCGTGTAGTACCTCTCCGATTTCCATTTGGTCCACACGCAACTTCCAACTTCTGTTTTTGACTGGCCCTATTCTTACCCTAGTCATCCTTTTATTCCTCACATACCTATAGAAAACTTTAGGGTTCTCCTTTATTCTATTTGCTAAAGACTTGTCATGTCCCCTCCTTGCTCTTCTTAACTCTCTCTTTAAATCCTTCCTAGCTAATCTGTAACTCTCCATCACCTCATCTGAACCATCTCGTCTCAACGTCACATAAGCCTCCCTCTTCCGCTTAACAAGAGATACAATTTCTTTAGTAAACCACGGTTCCCTTACCTTATCACTTCCTCCCTGCCTGACAGGGACATACCTACCAAGGACACTCAATATCTGTTCCTTAAACCAGCTCCACATTTCAATTGTCCCCATCCTCTGTATTTTGCTACCCCATTCTATGCATCCTAAGTTTTGCCTGATCGCATTATAATTGCCCTTGCCCCATCTATAACTCTTGCCCTGTAGCATATACCTATCCCTTTCCATCGCTAAACTAAACGTAACCGAATTATGGTCACTCTCTCCAAAGTGCTCACCTACCACTAAATCAAACACCTGACCTGGTTCATTACCAAGCACCAGATCCAGTGTGGCCTCCCCTCTTGTCGGCCCTTCGACATACTGTGTCAGGAAACCCTCCTGCACACATTGGACAAAAAATGATTCGTCCGAAGTACTAGAGTTGTAGCATTTCCAGTCAATGTTGGGGAAGTTAAAGTCCCCCATAACGACCACCCTGTTCCTTTCACTGCCACCCAGAATCATTTTTCCAATCCTCTCCTTCACCTCCCTGGAACTTTGCAGAGGCCTATGAAAAAACCCCAGAAGTGTGACCTCTCCTCTCCTGTTTCTAACCTCAGCCCATACCACCTCAGTAGACAAGTCTTCATCAAAAGTTCTTTCAGCCACCGTTACACTGTCCCTTGACTAACAAAGCCACACCTCCCCCTCTTTTACCACCTTCCTTGATCTTAATGAAAGATCTAAACCCTGGAATCTGCAACATCCATTCCCGATATCTGCTCTATCCATGTCTCCGAAATGGCCACAACATCGAAGTCCCAGGTACCTACCCATGCTGCAAGCTCACTTACCTTATTCTGGATACTCCTGGCATTGCAGTAGACACACTTCAAACCAGCTTGCTGTCTGCAAGCACACTCCTGTGACTGTGAAATCCTGTCCATGTCCTCTCTACTTTCATCCTCCTGTGCACTTGAACAACACCACAGGTTCCAGTATCACTGCTGAGCTAGTTTAAACCCACTTGATTAATGATTCAATGGTTCAATGATTCCTTTGCTTCCAGCCTTCTGACTTCTGCCTCTACTTTTCCCCGTAAGATAAAAGGCACTGGGTAGGCCTTGCAGAATCATAGTTTTGGTTCCTGGTCAACGTGCAAAGTGGCATGCCTAGTCCCTAGGCCTCCCTGAAAAACCATTAGGTATTGAATTTGGACTTCATGCAGACAGCGACTTTCTAATTCAAAAATGTTGAGCCAATCAAGGTGAACCTTTTCCAACCAATTGTGCCCCATCAAGCTTAGGCATGGGCCTCTTACTACAATCAGTGGTAACTGAACCAGCTACTTCTCATTAGAGATCAGAAGAGAAGTTGTACCCTTAATCTGTAAAGGCTCCCCAGTACAGGTTCACAGTCTAGCCAAGGTCTTGCGCAAACTTCAGGGTTGGAGTCAAAAGTGAATTTTGCTAAAGACTGGTTGTGCAATGACTGATATAGCCACACCAGTATCAATCTCCATGAGAACTGGGTGACCATTTAACCAGATGTTTATTTCAATTGGTTCTGATTTGGATGTTGCTAAACAGTTTAACTGTTCCAAACCAGATGTAGGTGGACTTTCCAGAATGTACAGTCTTCTGGATACCGGCCTATGAGTTCCCTTACTCCGTTTAGGTCTAGCGGGACTCTTCTGCTGTCTCAAGTCCGAACACCAGCAACAACTACAATGGCTTGCTGGCTTGGATCCTGAAGAAAATTTTAACTGTTTGGCCGAGGCTTGGCTTTGTTTTGGGTTTTTGCTGTGAGCTGACCTGGAGTCCTTCTGTTCAGGATATGTCCTGAGTGAGGCTACGCAATCACTTTCACACAAGTGGTGTGCCCCAACCTCAGTGGAACTGGTGAGGGTGTCCACTTCCATTGAAACTCCTGCTCATATACTCCATTTGCTACATTTTCCAATGATAAAGCCAGTTGTCGTGCCTGTTTGAAGTCCACTTGGGCTTCAGCTAGTAAGCCTTTTTGCATGGTTACATCATTAATTCAACGTGCCAAAAGGTCTCTCAGCTTCTCATTAAGGATTAAACCAAAGTCACATGCCTCTGTCAGTTGTCTTAACCTCATCGAAAATCCCCTGGTTCTCAAATTGCCCAGTAAAACTGATCGTGTCTCAGAATTAGAGGAGGCTCGGGATCGTTATATTCCTTAACTAAATCCATCAACTCTTCAAAGCTGTCTATATCTAATGCCTCATGATAAGTTAGGTTCCTAATAACTGAAAAAGCTGCAGGACCACAAACGTCAGGGGGATCGCACATTGCTTTTCAATGGCCTCCAGTGTCATTTGCCCAAAAAGAAAGCATCCTTTCCTTCTACAGAGACCGTGTAGTTCTTTTCCATATGTTTGCATGGTGTGCCCGCCCATTGAAAGCCCAGTTCACTCGAATTATTTCTTCTTCTGAACTAAACTCTCCACATGTGAAAAAAGCATGCTTTCTGATTCTTGACTATATATGAGAGACATGCAGGAGTGAGTTGCTGGACTTTGGAGTGGACTGCCGCTGCTTTGTTCTCCTTGGTCAGCGTTCAGGCCTATCTTAATTAAGATCAGGTAGCGGTGCATCCAAATTGCACGGGGCATGGAGGCTGGACTGTAATGGGCAGGGGTCAAGGACCCTGGTGGAAATCTGAGTGGTCAGTAGAGGCAGGCTGATCAGGGAAGAGTGGAAAGACTGGAATAGAGTCATAGAGTCATTGAGATGTACAGCATGGAAACAGACCCTTTGGTCCAACACGTCCATGCCGACCAGATATCCCAACCCAATCTAGTCCCACCTGCTAGCACCCGGTCCATATCCCTCCAATCCCTTCCTATTCATATACCCATCCAAATGCCTCTTAAATATTGCAATTGTACCAGCCTCCACCACATGCTTAGCTGCAGGGGCTACATTAGAATCTAAGAGAGGGCCCAAGTGTTGCTGCTGGCTTGCATTGAGTGAATATGTGTCCAGCTGCCATTCAATTCACAGAATCGTAGAATCGTTATGGCACAGAAGGAGGCCATTCAGGCCATTGTGTTCTGCACTGGCTCCACAAGTGAGCACTGTGACGTATTGTGAGTTCCCTCCCTTTTCTCCATATCCTTGCACATTGTTTCTATTCAAGTCAACATTGAATGTCCTCTTGAATGCCTCAAATGATCCTGCTTCCACCACACTCCCAGACAGGGGAGTGCAGACCCAAACCACTAGTTGTGTAAAAAAAAATGCATTAATCCTGAGGTTGTCCCAGTTTTTGTGTCTGAATGTATTGATAGTGTTAAAGTGAGACAGTCCCATGATTGAATGGGTGTTCACGCAAAGGTGAGATTGAACATAACTACAATAGGGTTATTTATTTACATTGTGCTCTGTGCTGTGCTTGCTTTGAAGTGTTCAAATCTCGTTCATTGTTTGATTGGATCTATTAATGTTGCAATATTGCTTTAATACATGACTGCACCATAAACAGTACCTGCTTAAAACATGCCCATACCACAAGCACAGTTAAATGGAAGCGATTAAGAAATGTGATTAATGATGCTGTGGAAGACACAATAAATCTCTCTCATTATGTACTGTCTGAAAATCAGAAGTTTGTCTTTCCAAAGGTTACAATTTCAGTGTACCTTCTTTCCCCATCAAATGAGAAGAAATAGTTGCAAAATAAAAAACCGAAAGAACTGCGGATGTTAGAATCCAGAAACAAAAGCAGAAATTGCTGGAAAATGTCAGCAGGTCTGGCAGCATCTGTGGAGAGAAATCAGAGTTAATGTTTCAGGTCTAATGACCCTTCCTGAGAACTGATGGTAGCTGGGAAAATGTTGGTTTATAAGCAGATGATAGGATAGGGAGATGGTAAGGAGTAAATGATGGGTGGGGATAGAGCCCAAAGGAGTCAGTGATGATCTGTCTAGAAGGGTGGATAACTGTTAGTAGAGACTGCTAGTAGCCAACAATGGGTTGTGTGTAATAGTAGACTATGTGATAGCAAGAAATATTTGCAAGTTTGAATTGCTGTACTCCCAGCTATCCTGCCAAACTGTTTTGTCTCACATTGTATTTGTTACTTCTGTAAATTACTTTAAATCAGTGGCCTATTGTACTCCATCTTTTTAGCTTCTTCCCAGTTAGTCCAACCAGACCTCTTCAGATTTGGAAAACATTGATCAACTCCTCTCAGCCTCTCCTTTCCAAGGAGAACAGTCTCAGCATCTCCAATCTTGCTTCATAAACTAAGTTTCTTATCCCTGGAACCATTTTTGTTCATCTCTTCATTATTCTCTCCTTCATGTAGTGTGGCAGCTGAAACAGCACACAATACTCCACCTGAATCATGGAAGCCCTACAGTGTGGAAACAAGCCCTTTGGCTCAAGTCCACACCAACCCTCCGAAGACTATTCCACCGAAACCCATTCCCCTACCCTATTACTCTACATTTACTGCTGACTAATGCACCTAACCTACATAAACCTGAGCACTTGCGGCAATTTAGCATGGCCAATTCACCTAACCTGCACATCTTTGGACTGAGAGAGGAAACTGGACCACCCGGAGGAAACCCACCCAGACACAGAGAGAACATACAAACTCCACAGTTACCCAGAGCTGGAATAAAACCCGGGTCCTGGCACTGTGAGGCAGCAGTGCTAACCACTGAGCCACCGTGTGTGAAGACTAACCAATGTCTTGTTTAAATTCAGTATAACCCCTTACTCTCGCACACTATGCTCCTATTAATAATGATGATGATACTGTCAACTTTATTAACTGCTGTCTTCACCTGTCCCATCATCTTCAAAGACCTATGCACATACTCACCATGATCCATCTTCCCCTGAGTCTGTTTAATAATTGCATCTCTTATTTTATATTTTCTGCTGATGTTCTTCCCCAAAATGCATCATCTCGGGATAACTGGTCGGCATGGATGAGTTGGACCAAAGTGTCTGTTTCCGTGCTGTATATCTTTATGAGTCTAAAAAAACTCACACTTCCCCACATTGATCTTCCTCTGCCATCTATCTGCCCACTCCTCCAACTTGTTTATGAGCTTTCAGAGTACTATCTGTTCTCCTCACAGTTAAAAAGCTTCCAAGTTTTGTATCATCTGCTTCCTGTACGCTAAGATCTAGATGATTAATTATATATCAGGAAATGCCAGGGTCCTAATGTCAACCCCTGGGGATTTCCACTGCACACTTTCTTCCAACCTGAAAAATACTCTTTAACCATTGCCCTCTATTTTCTATCCACATTGCTATTTTCATGAGCCACAATTTCCTCACAAGTCTGTTGTGTGGCACCTTTTGAAAATCCATATACACAACAGCATTATCCTAATTAATTATTTCAGTTAACTCTTTAAAATAAACCAAATTATTTAAAAGTACAGTTTTTCCTTCAGGAATCTGTGCTGGCTGTTCCCAATCAACTCACCATTTTCCATGTGACTACTAATTCTATCCTGAATAATTGTTCCTCAAAGCTGCCTTACCACCGAGGTTAAACTGGTCTGTAATTGCTGGGCTTATCCTCACTACCTTTGTTTGAACAGGGATGTAATGTTTGCATTTCCAGGTATAGAGCCAGGTTCTTCAACTCCTGAGGGTAACAGCAATGGCTGTTAATTTCCAACCCTTCCCACTACAGGATTTTCTGTGCTCCTCATGCATATGTAACAAGCTGAAAACCATGCAATTGTAACAGGAAATCTACCCCTGAGACTGCATACTGGAAGATTCTGCCCTAAATTTTAGATCAGGGGCCAGAGAATGCATTGAGTACTGACAGCAAACTCGTCTTACGGTCTGCTCCATTAATCTGTGTTGCCATGCTACATTGCTTTTTAGCTGACAAAATTGTATAGTGCTTTGATCCCTAGCCAAATGTGAATCTAGCCATGCTGTGCAAAGACCAACGTGCATTAGTTTTTGATGGTGATGTTGTATAAGGTGGAACACAGTGTACTGCACCTCTCCAACACTGAATTATGCCAGTCTTTGAAATTTACTCAGATTTATGTCCATGCAGTAGGATTCATGCCAACCTGTCCTCTCATTAACCCTATACCTATTGTCTCAGTTGTTAAAATTCATTCTGGTATTGTCACATCTTCCTGCAATGGTGAGTGCTCACTTTTAATGCTTTGGACTAGCCAAAAGTATTAAAAGTGTTGGTTGGTGAATGGAGCACATTTATCTTCTATTCCTATACACTGCTGGAGTGGCATGATGGCTCAGTGGTTAGCACTGCTGCCTCACAATATAAGGCAACCTGGGTTCAAATCCAGCCTTGAGTGACTGCACATTCACCCCGTGTCTGCGCGGGTGCTCCAGTTTCCTCCCGCAGTCCAGCAACGTGCAGGTTAGGGTGGATTGGCCATGGGAAATACAGGGATCAGGCAGATGTGGGTGCGATGCTCTTTGGAAAGTCAGTGCAGACTCAAGAGGCTTTCTATGTTTTTAAGTGGCAATGTACTCATGAGAGCCTATAGCTGTTGTCAGTAGCATGTGTGAATCAGCAATAGAATAACAATGGAGACCGTGTAGTATGACTGCTCAGTTCCATGAAAAGGTTCATCACAAAGTTTGTTCAGTGTTAACAGTCCATGTTCTTAAGGCAGAGGTGCATAGAATCATAATAAACAAAGGAGTGACAAATTATTGGGGATAGGCAGGAAGGTGGAGTAATTAGATAAGCTGTGGTCTTATTGAATTACAGAACAGGTGCAGTGGGCCAACTGGCCAATTCCTGCTGCTAATTCAAATGCCCACATTGTTCGTGTAATCTCCTCTCATCCTTGTTTAAAATATAATCTGTGGCTGGGGTTTTCTGATTTTTTTGTTTAGGTCAATAGAAAAAGATTCAGTTAGTTATTGCTGAACCTTTCCTCCAGTATGATCCTGGCTTTGTCCTTTGCATTCTTTTGAGTAGTTGAATTATTACATCATAGTTCTCTTAGTATAATTGGAATTGCCTGGCGGAGTAACATAAGGGTCAAATATGGCAGACGGTTTGATTATTTGAAAAGGTCCCTCACGGTAGACTGGTTGAGAAGATTAAGTCACATGAGATTCATGGTGAGTTGGTAAGTTGGATACCAAATTGGCTTGGTCATAAAAGCAGAGGGTATTTACAGAGGGGTATTTTTCTGACTGGAGGTCTGTGACCAGTAGTGTTCCGCAGGGATCAGTGCTGGGACCTCTGTTGTTTGTAATATATATAAATGATTTGGATGAAAATGTAGATGGTGTGACTCATAGGTTTGCTGATGACATGAAAATTGACGGAATTGAGGATAATGAGGAAGGTTGTCAAAAGCAGAATATAGGTCAGTTGGAAAGTTGGGCACTAAGAGGGCAGATGAGGTTAATCTGGACTTGTGTGAGATGATGCATTTTGGAAGATCAAATGCATGAGGATTGTATACAGTAAATGGCAGGACCTTTAGGAGCATTGAGGGATGTTGTGGTGCAAGTCCATAACTCCCTGAAAGAGGCAACACAAGTGGATAAGGTGGTAAAGAAGGTGTAAGGTATGCTTGCCTTCATGGTCGTGGAATTGAGTATAAAAGTTATCAAGTCATGTTGCAGCTGTACAAAACTTTAGTCAGACCACATTTGGGGTATATGTGCAGTTTTGGTTACCACACTATGCAAATGGTGTGGAGGCTTTGGAGAGGCTGTGAAGAGATTTATCAGGATTTTGCCTGGATTTGAGTTTATTAGCTGTACCTATTACTGGACAAACTTGGATTGTTTTTACCAGAGCACCAGAGGCTGAGGGGATCATGAATAGGGTAGAGAGAGAATGGAGATGTCAAATACAAGGGGGCATAGGTTTAAGGTGAGAGGGGGACTGCTTAAAAGAGATGTGAGAGGGAAGTGTTTTTACACAGAGGGTATTGGCTGCTGGAACATGCTGCCAGGGGAGGTGGTAGAAACAGATATGATAGCAATATTTAAAAGGCATTTAGACAGACATACGGCCAGGCAGAGAATAGACAATAGACAATAGGTGCAGGAGTAGGCCATTCTGCCCTTCGAGCCTGCACCACCATTCATAATGATCATGTCTGATCATCCTCAATCAGTATCCTGTTCCTGCCTTATCCCCATAACCCTTGATTCCACTATCCTTGAGAGCTCTATCCAACTCTTTCTTAAACAAATCCAGAGACTGGGCCTCCACTGCCTTCTGGGGCAGAGCATTCCTCACACCCACCACTCTCTGGGTGAAGAAGTCTCTCCTCATCTCTGTTCTAAATGGTCTACCCCTTATTTTTAAGCTGTGTCCTCTGGTTCGGGACTCACCCATCAGCGGAAACATGTTTCCTGCCTCCAGAGTGTTTCCAGAGGGATATAGACCATGTGCAGGCAGATGAGATTAGTTCAGAACGACATCATGGGTGGTGTAGCAACAGTGGGCTGAAGGGCATTTGTTCTATGTTCTATTATTGCTTTATCTGCTTCAGCTATGGTTCATAGTTTTCTTAATCCATCTCCAAAACTAGTTAGAGTTGGTATTTGCAATGGGTAAACGTCTGGGTGAAAAATGTTGCAGAACTCTTTTGAGCTCCTAACCAGTTCACATGAGTTTACCCCATGTACCGGAATGTTAGCTTTGGCCCAGTTGATAGCCCTCTCAATTATATATTGCAAGCTCATAGGTTTGAACCTTGCTCCAGATGTACATAATCTTAGCAATCACCAAGGGATGCTGCGCTATTAGTACTAATTTTCTGATGGTGTGTTAAATGAGGATCCATCAGCTCCCGAAGGCTGGTCTAAGTGATTCCATGCAGCAATTTGAAGCAAAACAGAGTAGTTCAGATGTCCTGGCTGATATTTATTCCTCAACCAAAGTCACTTTAAAATCCAATTAAATGGTCATTTATCTCAATGGTGAAAGGGGCTATATCAATGCAAAGAAACATTCCAGAGCAGAACATGGAGCAGCCCAGTGAAGAAATGTTACATAATGGAGCAGAGCACATTTCAACATCAGTGAACTTTTCTGATTTGTGTTAACTTGGAGTAAATAGTCGAAAGGACGTAAGGGGAACAATTCCAGCTCTTTTATGTGAACAGCGACCAGTAACTGGGGTCGGGGAGTCCAGAACTAGACGGCATAGGTTTAGGGTGGGAGGGAAAAGATATAAAAGAGACCTAAGGGGCAGCTTTTTCACACAAAGGGTTCTATGGGTATGGAATGAGCTACCAGAGGAAGTGGTGGAGGCTGGTACAATTGCAACATTTAAGAGGCATTTAGATGGGTGTATAAATAGGAAGGGTTTGGAGGGATATGGGCCAGGTGCTGGCGGGTGGGACTAGATTGAGTTGGGATATCTGGTCAGTGTGGACGGGTTGGACCAAAGGGTCTGTTCCTGTGCTGTACATCTTTATGACTCTATAACGTTGAAGTACAGTTCCCCAACAAGTCTTATTCCAGCAGAAACATAAGTCTTATCTGCAACAAGCAATTTAATAAAATATCTGTGTCTTTTTTTTAAAGGCTATTTTCCCCAGTACTGGTAATAAATGGTAGCTTTTGGGTTAGAATTAGGTTTTTATTGTCATGCGTATTAAAGTACAGGGATACAGGAGTATAGTGAAAAGTTTATAATGTCACCATTCACGGTGATATCTTAGGTACAAGTATTGAGGTACAAAATCTTCGATAAAGAATAGAAAAATAAAGAAATAAGTTAGAATTTCAACAATACAGTTCTTGTCAGTATAGAGTGACAAATAAGAAATAAAATTAAAAGTTCCAAATGACAGTCTTCTTTAGCTGTGGATCTGCAGTCAGATTCCCTGTATAACTGGAGCGCTAAAAAGAACATGAATGATAATGAAGGCAATCTGACTCTCCCAATTGCAAAATGGAAACAGAAGAATGTAGTAAAACATGATGAACAAGAGTTGAGTTCTTCGAGCCTGTTTATGCCGAAACCAGGAGTAGGTGATGAAGCTCCCTATCAATTAGATTATAACTCATCTGCTCCTTAACTCTACTTATCTGTCTTTGATCCATATCTTTTCTTGCAAGACTTCAGATCTCATGGTGCAACATCTGTGGCTGTCTGGAGGAGAGAGCCCAAGATTTCTGTTTTTTTTAATAGACAAAGAAGTACTGTCTGATCGATTATAGGAAAATAGAAGTGTAGGTTTAAGAATTTCAGGCAGTGCAAGCCATCATTAAAAATGTCAGCATTGAACAAGTCTCTGACAATAATTCAGGATTGCATCAATTAAAATAACAAATTTCAATACTGCAAAATATTAGTGGCTATTTGGACCTGACACTGACAACACATTCTTACTGATATTTTCTAATTAAACTGCTCAGAGATATTTTTCCACACCTCTGAAGCAGTTCTTGAAGCCAGGCCTCCTGACTCAGAGTTAGGGACACTACCACTGTGCCATCACTGTCCTGTTTACATCTACCACCCAGATACCAGAAACCAGAAACTCCAGTCCAGCTGTTAGAGCTGAAGACAATTATCGTCCAGTTTTTAGAAACGTTTCTAAATGTGAGAGCTGCTTGTTAAGCTGGGGAAGAGAAGCCACTGGTGAATTTATTCTGACAAGAACATTTTGCTTATTCGCTGTTGAGTTGCTGATGCTGTGAGTCCCATTTTAATATTAACTTTCACTCCGTGAAATGCTTCAGTAAGTTTTCTCCAACTGGGACCATACCTCAGTTGTTGTGAGGAAACTCAGAAAGGTGCCAAATTATACTGGCAGCCTGACACCTCCAACAGTAAATGACATCATCCAACTCCCAGTCTAGGGCACTGGGCTGTGCTGGGCATCGAGCATATAGAATCCCTACAGTGTGGAAGCAGGCCATTCAGCCCATTGAGTCCACACTGACCCTTTGAAGAGCACCTCACCCAGACTCACCCCTCTACATTTCCCATGCCATCCCTTGACACTATTGGCAATTTAGCATGGCCAGTCCACCTAACCTGCACATCTTTGGACTTTGTGAGGAAACCTGAGCATCCAGAGGAAACCCATGCAGACATCGGAAGAATGTTCAAATTCTACACAGACAATAGCCTGAGGGTGGAATCAAACCTGGATCTCTGGCGTTGTACGGTAGCAGTGCTAACCACTGAGCTACTGTGTTGTCCCTAAACCTCTCTGTCTACTAGTACAAAGATCCTTTGCAAAATGGGTTGTGTGTTTTCAAACCAGTTCTCAAGAGATATAATTTGAATGGGATTGATTGACAATCTCAGACATAGGCATTAAAGGACAGATCAGGTGGAAATAGAAAAGTGACACGAAAGCAGAATAGTGTTAAAAGTGGTGCTCTGCTCAGGGAATAAGGCATGTTATTGGGGCAGAGTAAAGAAAGATTTACATTGAATCTAGTCTTCCTGTCCTGTTTGTGTTTGATGCAATACTAGCACCAATGCCTTCGGCGGGATGTTACTCATGACCCCCCTACATATTAACAGCACCGAGGTGGAACAAGTCGAGAGTGTTAAACTCCTGGGAGTAGTCATCCACAACAAGCTTTCTTGGATTCTTCACGTGGATGCACTGGTTACAAAGGCCCAACAACATCTCTCCTTCCTCAGGCAGCTAAGGAAATTCGGCATGACGGTGAATACCCTTGCCAGCTTTTATAGGTGTGCCATCGAGAGCATTCTGTCTGGATGTATCACTACCTGGTATGGCAACTGTACCATTCAAGATTGGAGATGGTTACAGAGAGTGGTGAACTCAGCCCGGACAATCACAAAGGCCAACCTCCCATCTATAGAATCCATCTACCAGGCCCGCTGTCAAGGAAAGGCTGCCAGCATTCTCAAAGATCCATCCCAACCTGGCAATGTTTTTCTACAAACACTACCATCAGGGAGAAGGTACAGAAGCCTGAACACATACACCATCTGGTTTTGAAACAGTTTCTACCCTACTGTTGTTAGAATACTGAATGGACTCACAAACTCTTAACATTCGCCTGTACCTGTGTTTTTGTTTTTGCTGTTTACCTATTATTTACTATCTATGCTACTTAACTCTGTGATCTGCCTGTATTACTCGCAAAACAAAGCTTTTCACTGTGCCTCGGTACACGTGACAATAAATTCAATTCAATTCAACGCAATAGTGAGATTAACACAAGTTATTATTTTCTACAGTTAAATGGAAGAACCAGAGGATAACATGGTCCAAGTCCGCAAATCCCACAAAGTTGAACAAATGGTGTCAAAATGGCTTCGCCTTACACGAGATAATTCACAGAGGTGAGATCTGTTTCTGTTGATTAAAGCCTGACTGCTGGAAGTGGAAAGACAAAGATCGTCAGGTCTCTTTGTTCAACCAATCACTTCAACATGAATGAACAATTCCTCTATTTCCACTGTGACCTTCATACGCATTACAGTTTGGAGAATTGTTCACATCTGGCAAGAAATTCATTCACATTTTATACCTTGTTGCCATCTGAAGAAGTCACTCACATTCTACATCATTGGCATCTGTACATAAATTGATTTGCATTCCCATGTGTGGTGAAATTCAGTCACAGCCTCAAAATAATGCAGACACCAGCCCTGAGCAGAGGGCAGGCCAAGCTAGGGTATGATAGGCCTGGATGAAACCAAAACGACTTCAGCACACCTGAAGATCCAACCTTAACCCCGATCCCTCAATATCAATTTACTTTTATCTTTTACATCCAATGTGCACTTGCATGACATACCATAATCTTAATTCATCTGGTCAAAGATCCAATTCCAAGATGAAATTTGGAGGATTTAGAAAGTGATGACAATTTATAAGAGAGACTCAGGTGTCATTTCACAATGTTTTGCTGGGTGCCATCAGGAGGCGGACAGAAATAATCTTTTTCAGGAACACAAGGAAGAAACCTATTGCTGTCTGTCCTCCAGCAGGTGTATTTTATACCTGTATCCAGTTCTGGAAGCAGTATAATAATTTAACCCACTCAGTAGAAGTGGGTACAGTTGCAGCCCATTCACTCTTATCTTGTTTAGCATATTCCATTTCATCACTTCTCACACCCACTTAAATTTGAAGAGTGCAAGTCATTCACTTTCTGTTCACATCCTCACCTCTCCACTTATTATTCCCACTCACCCTACTCTTCATGTAAAGTCCTGTATATTCCTGATGGATATCCTCACTGAATACACTGTATTTGTCTGGTGAAGACTTAGAGACACATAAGTCTGTGTTCCCTGGTTGTAGATAATCTGAGCACAACACACAAGGAAGGTGAACAGGACTGGAGGTGGATAACCACAGATAGCATCACTGACACTATCAGAGGAGGAATCCAGGGAGATCAGTGGTATATTTGATCATCTAGTGATAGATTTAAACTTCAAACCGCACCTTGTACTAGACTTGGTTATGTTGTCTTGATTTCAACAGCTTAATAGATTATGTTCATCTTAATTATGCAAAGTAGGAACATGTGAAATTAAGTTAGTAATTGTGCACATCTGCTTCTCCACTCCAGAGCCTTTATGCTAGAACTGCAGCCTGTGGACTCTCCTGATGATAATTTTTCTCTCAACAAACCGATTCCTTTTGAGGGTACATCACTGTAGAACTCACTCACAACATGCACTGGCACAAATATTCGCCCTTCACTGCGCTCTGTTAGATAGGTCATGGGTTTTCAGCTATAACCAGCAGCTCGTGAGTGAATATGAGCAGAGAGTGGTGAGAGGAACAACATTGGAGAATCCACGTTGGAGGATAAAGCTGTCTCCAAGCTTTATTCAGCCAGATATAAATGCCCAGGAACTGTCATTTAAAAAATAATAATAGAGAGCTGCAGCAAATCTGTGAAGTACAGGCACTGTCCACAAGAACAGTGAAGATAGAGGAAACTGAATTCCCCCAGTCTTATCAATAAAACGAGTGCCCATGGATCCTGACCATAGCCATACAGATACCAGTACATCTAAAACCTTAAGTAGGATGATACTATATTTTAATTGTGACCTTCTAGCTTGTCACTAATCTGTATTAAGCTCCCCTCCAATAAGAGAGCAGCATGGCTGTCCCCAAAGGATACTCCTAGGGGAAGAGGTCAGAGACATTGGATTAATGCAGTAGGAAGACTTCCCACCTTAAGGCTGCTGTAAACCATGGCGATTGTCTTCGTCAAAAGAGGACCAAACAAAAGTAGTCGCAACATCACCCTCTTGTTAGCACTCTGTTGTCATGTGAAGACTTCTGACCAAACAAAGTCTCTCACAATGCAGCTGAACTAAACTGTTTCCCAGAGGCAGCTGAATGACTAGTTTTGAGTCGAAAATGTTACCTGCAGAATGAGATTCCTGGGCTGTGGGTGTCCGCACTTACATTGTCCTTGAGGTTATGTGCTCCTTGTATCCAGCTAAAGCTCTTCAACCTGTTATGTAATGTGATATTCAGCTATTTGCATCTGTACATTTGCTGTTATCAAATGCAGCTCTCTAGTAAAGTGTCTAAGACCTTTCGCTTCACATACTTAGAGTTAGAGAGAAGACTGGTGTCTTCTCTCTAACTCTAAGAGAGTATCATGTGATCAGTAATTTTTAAAATAAAAACTCAATTGAAAGTTATTTGCTGTGATAAAAGAGTAGGATCTCTTCTAACTTGCTTATTTTTAATGAAGCAAAATATATAATTATCTTAATTATGTAATAACACTGTTAATCTACAGAATGTGGATTTTATTTCACCCTTATTATTTGATTTGGGTTTTTCTTGTTTTAATGCCCATACTTTGTGCCTTTATTATCTGATCTGTGCTCCTTTTTTGGTTTTAATGCCTTTAATAGCCTTAGAGAAGTTTACAGCTCCATGAGATTCTGTTGTTTACTTTGGATTAAAGTAATAAGCCCATCTCTGCTAATCTTATTATAATTTCCCTGTCTTCCCAGTCTTCTTTTGCTGAAAGATGGCACATCCACTAAAGCTGAGGATAAGCAACTGTCTGTCCCCATCTTGTGTAATTCTGGCTGGTACAAGTGAAAACACTGTTCTTCCAGTGGTTTCCATCTGTGACTATAATTGGTACTTCACATGAAGTGTTGCATGGTCACGCAGTATGTGTGTGATATGTACAGATATACCTATGTGTATAAATCAATATATATTTCCTCAGCTAAACTTAACATTTCCTCAGCTGTTGATCCATGTACACTATATCTACAGCTTGGATTTTTTGAGTTCATACCTGCAACATTTGGACTCTGCAAAGAAATATATTGTCTCGAATAATAAGCAATGGCAGTATAGATTTTCAGAGATAAAAAGTGACATCTTCTGAATGAACTGAATTGAAGTCCTGCTGTACCTGCAGAGTAATAGTTTATGATGAGAGTCTATATGCAAATCGACAAAGATAACATGGCCTTGGACTCTTTAACAGCAACCTATTAGCTTTAGTAACAGCATCATTTAAAAGCAAAGGCACAATTTACAATGTGTACATTCTCGGTGTGACAGTGAACAGTGGTGTCACACAGAAGTCTAGGTGTCCAAATATTCTAGCTGGTTATAGGTCTCATCAGACAGACGTAATTGCACACATTCTAAATGGAGTAATTACAGTAAATATTCCTGTAAGCCTTTAGGCCTATTTTTGAACAAGTAAGTGTGTAGGATGGATTAGATGAAAACAGCAAAAGAAACGTCTTTGTGTTTTGCAAGAAAGCTGTAGCGTTTGTTCAAGAAATCAGATTTTAGGTAACAAAATAGAGTTGGTAAGTTTTAAAACCAGATTTCTCATAATTTCATAGGGCTATTTCGTTGTTTTCTTTGTTTTGATGTATTGTGTTTCTTCTGCACTATTCAATTTTGCAAAGTGACTTAGTGACGGAACTGGCAAATTCAATTGTTTACTTCATCTTAAGGGGTTTCAACAAAGATGGATGGTAAGTTGTGCAGGTCAGTGAATTGGCCGTGCTAGATTGCCCATTGTGTTAGGTGCATTAGTCAGGAGTAGGCTACTCTTCAGAGGGTCGGTGTGGACTTGTTGGGCTGAAGGGCCTGTTTCCATACTGTAGGGAATCTAATCTAATCAAATCAAGAGAGTTGTGCAGGCTGTGTACTTCTGTTCTGAGTTTAGGCTGTGGAAAACAGCATCCCATTCTGTCGACTGAACTTGTGTATTTGGGCCTGTTTTCATCTGTGAGAGATTGGAGAACAAATTTCTATTACTTGTGACATAATCTACAACATTATCAATTTCTGAGACTGTGTCAGTGCATTATTTGCATTGAGTTTGATTATGCAAAGACAATTAGGCAGCTTGACTAGTCATGTGCTGCTCACCTGTAACTGTGTTTTGTCTTGTTATACTCAAGTTTCAGTTCTGTGCAGGATTTGGCAGTTTGCTGAGTACATGTATTTGCAATATGATTGTCAATAAAAGATTCAAATTGGAAAATAGATAAAGAGGACCTCAAATAAAAAGATTATTCTCCAGTTAAGTAATTCAGTAACATTTAGCAACCCTTTGCTTTCCATTTTAAAAAATTTATTCCTTGTTTTGCTCGTTCAGTATAGTATTAGTGTTACATGTCACTAACCTCTGAGCTCCTTCAATGGCATATGACTTCCTACAGTGATGATAACGATTTTAAATTGAATTCTGTATTGTTATACATATTTACAGGGCCTCCAAATTGCATGAACTTTAGCAATATTTATCATTACTTTTGAAAAATAACTTCGAGTTGCAGCTGAGAGACCTTCACACATACAGATGGAAACACAATAGATAACTCAGCCTTATAGTGTTCTTAAATCCTAAAGGTCTCTATAGAAGCTAATAACTATTATAATGATGATTACAGCCTGTTTGTACATGTTGGAGCAATGCTTGTATTGAGGAAGCTGCATTGTAGCTCCAGTGGCACAAATATATCCCATTGTACTGTTGTAATATTTCCATTTCTAAACCAGGCACGACTTTGTTGCATTTCTCCTTTGCCTTCATTCATTTTCCTAACTATGCTGGAATAGTTTTAACTATGTAGATCTCTGGTACTTCAGTCAAATGTCTACAGGTGGTATCCTGATTGTGTTTCTCTCTCAATTTCTTCATCTGCATACTTTCACTCAGGACCAACTGGCATTGGGCACTTGACATGGCTGATCTATCCTTTGCATCAGCCGCCTCCAAATTGGAATCTGGAGCATTTGATACTCTATGGATTTATGTCAAATAAAAAAAGAACATTTTTTTTAACATTTTGGAGCGGTCTTGCATCCCTGACTCAATTACCCATTAATGTGAAATTTGGAAGTTTAGTTCTGTACTAGTGACTCTAAACCAAAGCAACGACTGATCTGACATCATTATCGAATTGTTTCCTTTCATCAATATTCTGTAATTTCTGTAATTAGAAACAAAAGAAAACAAGAAATGTTGACTTGTTGAACTTGAAGTTTTTCTTGAGTATTATTCATGCTGACAGGAATTGCAATCCCAGGCCAACATCAGTCATTGACACTGCAAAATCACTCATTCCTATACCAAGAGTTTTTCTTCAGCTTCTCATCCTATGTCTGAAATGATTTTTCTTTGTCTGCCTTTTGCAGGTGATAGCGTAATTGGGAGCTGGATGACGAATAGCTTTTTCCATTGATTTGTTGGGATGCTTTTGATTATTTCTTTCCCTGTCCTTTTGTATACTTGGCAAGCAATGGAATCATTGTCAATTAGTATTTGGATGACTTTCAAAATGGTGTAATTTGCAAGTCCAGATAATTTGCTGCCAATCTCTTTGTAGCTGTCTTTGGTGGTTCATCTTGATTCTCAGTTTGTTTGTGATTCAAATATGCTTTATTTTCCATTAATTCTCTTGTTAGCAATTGGTTTTCCTTTTATTCCTTGCCTTGTGCTTCATTAGTGTTCTTGGTCGCTTCTCTCCAGTGCTGTTTTTCAGCTTCTTACCACAGGTTGCACATGCAGTGACTTCACTGTGAGAAAAAAGATTTTCATGCTTGCAGCAAACTTGCAAGTTGGGACAAAAAAAAAGCAGGAAACAATCGTTTCAAGCTAGTGAGAAGGGAAACCAAGGGCAGATTATAATAAATCAGAATGATAGAGAGTTGCTATAAAGAGTGTGAATAAAAAATATTTTCTAACCAGATCATTGACAAAAGGACCATGTTGATCAGGAATCTGTGACGTACTCTATGAGGTGCATGTTTTTCTGTGAAAAGTGGCTCCTTGTTTACTTCCTTTCTATAATTCCAGATTCCTACAGGCAGCAGAGTAGTTGATTTTGCAGCTGAGTTATGGAAGTTGAATTTTTAGTAATCTTTCTTTTTGAAAACCTTTTACTTGAAACAGCATTGTCTTGGGTAAATTGTGAGAAGGAAGAGACATGAGAAATTTCTCCCTGTGGTGTAGTGGTCAGCGAAGGTGGTTATCTCAGAGTACAACGGGACCTTGATCAGATGGGCCAATGGGCTGAGGAGTGGCAGATGGGGTTTGATTTAGATAAATATGATGTGTTGCATTTTGGTTAGACAAACTAGGGCAGGATTTATACACTTAATGGTAAGGCCTGGGGAGTCTTGCCAAACATAGAGACTTAGAGGTGCGGATGCATACTTGCTTGAAGGTGGAATCACAGGTAGGCAGGGAGGTGAAGGAGGTGTTTGATACACTTGTCTTTATTGGTCAGAACATTGAGTGTAGGAGTTAGGATGCCATGTTGCAGCTGTAGAGGACATTGGTGAGGCCAGTTTTAGAATACTGCATACAATTCTGGTTGCCCTTCTATAAGAAGGATGTTGTTAAGTGTGAGAAGGTGCAGAAAAGATTGACAAGGATGTTTCAAGGTTTGGAGGATTTGAGTTATAGGAAGAAGGTGAATAGGCTGGGCTGTTTACCCTGGAGTGGCAGAGGCTGAAGGGTGACCTTATAGAGGTTTATAAAACCATGAGAGGTGTGGATTGGATCAAAAACTAAAGCCTTTTTCCTAATGTAGGAGAGTCCAAAACTGGAGGGAATGGGTTTAAGAGAAAAGATTTAAAAAGAAGCTGAGGGCTAAATTTTTCATGCAGAGGATGGTCCATGTATGGGATGAGCTGCCAGAGGAAGTGGTGGAGGCTGGTACAATTACAGCATTTAAAAGGCATCTGAATGGGTACATGAGTAGGAAGTGTTTAGAGGGATATGGGCCCAATTCTGGCAAATGGGACTAGATCAGACTGGGATGGCACAGACAAGTTGGCCAGAGAGTTGGTTTCCGTGCTGAATGACTCTGTGACTGTGTCACAACTTACATGAATCTCATTATACCATAATCAGCACAGAGCCTCTGTAAACATTTGGCCTCTAGGCCTTCAAATTTTTTAATGTTCTTTACTTCTTCACATTTACCCGGAAGTGCTATTACGTACAACCAGTTTTTCCCACCACTGGATCATCTGTGGCAATATTCACCTCCTATCCACCATCATTAAATCACTCGTGTTTTCCAACTGATTTATTTACATACAAAGCCCATTAGGGCAATGCAGACCACCAAAGATGAGAGAGAACGAGGAGAGAAGGATGGGGCTTGGCCTTTAACTGGCCCCATAAGATGCTGCTCATTTGTGCCTCCATTTTAATCTGAACCTCGATGCAGCAGTGGTTAAGTTTAAATTTAAGTTAAAACTTTCTTTAATTCACCCTCATTTAAATATTAACACCACTGACCTGTCTCTGCAGGGGAGGGAGTTAGTTGCGATGGCTCAAATCTGAAGTGGTCATAAAGAGAGTTGGTTCATTTGCAGCAGTTTTGGAGTTGGACTTTTGCAAATGTAATACTCTCCCAGTGCAGACGCCCTTTTGTCTGTCACGTGGTGAGAAAGGCGCAGGTTAAAACCTCAAACACTATTCTTATCTGCTAAGCAGCTAACCACATTGAAAGCATCATGCCCTTCCCTCAGGAGTGTGAACTCAAATTCTATATGTTTGAATTTATCAAGAGATCTATTTATATCATATATACCATTATCTTTGGTAGAATGTATTCACAATGTTTACAACAAACTAATCAATACAGTTATTAATTCACATTTTATATTGTGTCCCATCTCTGCAAAACATCTTCACATTTATTGCAACATTCTCTTCCCTTCTGTAGAAGAATCCATTCAATTTTTAATCCAACCAATGAAGGAAATCATTCAATTAATTCCCATCTGTAAAATAATTCATTGTGTTTCATATATTATTCACAATGAAGTAGGAATTAATCCATGTATTTTACTTATACTGTAGTGTAATTCATTCACATTTTACATCTTACACTCGTCTATAGTGCTTTGTTTACATATTTATTGAAATTTTACAAATGTGAATATTTACATTTTATTCATTTATCAGCAACTGTGAATAAAATCATTTACATTTTATATCTTGTTTCCACCCCTTTCCACCTTACAGTAGTGACCTGCATAACAATAAACCTAATTTTAACTGTAAGGCAGTTTTTGTTTGTAAGTTGGAAGAGACACTCCTCTTGAAGTGTTGTCTGTGTCTTACTCAGTTGCAGGCTGCCGCTCCGATGCCTCTAACTGACCTCCCAGAATCGCAAACCTGCTGCCATCCTTAATTAGAAGTAGTCCCATCTCCAGATTAATTAAGAGTTCCCCATAGAAATAACAATGAATGACTGTTGTGACCAGTGGGGGCAAGTTCAGGACTTGAGCCTCATTACAGAGCTGTTTCCATTGCCAGTACAATTGCTGTGCCTGTGTACCTTTAAATCTTTGTGACCTATCAATATTGTGTAGGTTTTATATATATGCCTTCTGTGTAATAGCATTTACATTGTCATAATGTTTTGTTACACAACTTGTAATGGTACTTAATCTTGTAAATTTCTTTGTTTGCTTCTCATATCCACTTTTGATGTGTCAAAGGGACAATGTAACTGTAGTATTTGAGCACTCGTTGCTGCTGAGTCAGCAGGTTTTAGGTTCAATATTCCCCACTCCTGGGATTTGAGCTCATCATCCAGGCTGACACTTCACTGCAGTACTGAAAGGGTGCCAAACTGTCCGGGGTGCCATGTGTGAGTTGAGACATTGAACTGACCTCTGTCTGCTGGCAGTAAAAGATGCAGAACCACTTTTCAAACAAGAATGGGGAATACACCCAGTGTCTCAGTCAATGTTTATCTCTCAACCAACATCATGATTGACCATTTAAATTATTGCTCCTGGTGGGATCTTTTTGTGCAGAAATTGGATGCTGCATTTCTCTGCACTTACGTGACTACATTTCCAAAGTAATTCATTCACTATAAACATTTTGACACACGGTGAGTCGTGCTGTATAAGTTCAAATTTTTCTGTTGTTACCATCTTGGTATAAGAATATTTGTATTCCAATATTTGTGAGTTTAAAATGATAGTAATTGGGTGCCATTAGTGAATATGTAAACCATCTTGAACCTCAATGTTTGCATTTCAAGTCCTGCTGGCCTCCCAATCTCCTTGGGATATAAACTCGACTGTATCCAACAATTCCAGCTGAATTTTAACTCCTAAGAACTGCTAAATGGGAGCAGATGTTGGAGGAAGTGGCAGTTTTGGGATCGAGGGGGGAGCTGGGGAAGTGTCCTAGCCTTGGCCATTTTCACCTCCCTCCACAATAACCTTCCCACCGTCTTAATGTCAGGAGTAGGGATGTTCACCATGATTGCACGGTTTAGTTCCGTTCATAATTCTTCTGGTGAACAGAACAGTCCGGACTCACTTGAAGCAAATGTTATGAATGTGGCTCTTTAAAAGAGAGTTATTGAATTGAATTGAATTTATTGTCACGTGTACCGAGGCACAGTGAAGAGCTTTGTCTTGCGAGCTATACAGGAGATCACAGAGTTAAGTAGCATAGATAAGTAAATAATAGGTAAACCAGCGACAAAAACAAAAATACAGATACAGGTGAATGTTAAGAGTTTGTGAGTCCATTCAGTATTCTAACAACAGTAGGGTAGAAACGGTTCCAAAACCGGCTGGTGCGTGTGTTCCGGCTTCTGTACCTTCTCCCCGATGGGAGAGGTTGTAGAAAAACATTGCCAGGGTGGGATGGATTTTTGAGAATGCTGGCGGCCTTTCCTTGACAGCAGGCCTGGTAGATGGATTCTATAGATGGGAGGTTGGCCTTTGTGATTGTCCGGGCCGAGTTCACCACTCTCTGTAACCGTCTCCGATCTTGAATGGTACAGCTACCTGACCAGATAGTGATACATCCAGACAGATTGCTCTTGATGGCGCTTCTATAAAAGTTGGCAAGGGTATTCGCCGTCATGCCAAATTTCCTCAGCTGCCTGAGGAAGAAGAGACGTTGTTGGACCTTTGTAACCAGTGCGTCCACATGAAGAGTCCGAGAAAGCTTGTTGTGGATGACCACTCCCACAACCTTGACACTCTCTAGTCGTTCCACCTCTGTGCTGTTAATGAGCAGGGGGGCATGAGTAATATCCCACCGAAAGTCAATAATGAGTTCCTTGGTTTTGCTGACATTGAGAGCTAGGTTGTTCTCAGTGCACCATTTTTCCAGGTCCTCCACCTCCCGTCTGTAGTCTGTTTCGTTGCCATCTGAGATTTGACCGACTGTGATAGTGTCATCAGCGAACTTGTAAATGGCATTAGTCTGGTATTTGGCGACGCAGTCATGGGTACATAGTGAGTATAGTAGGGGCCTGAGTACGCACCCCTGGGGGGGCTTCAGTGTTGAGTGTTAGTGAGGATGAAATATTGCCCCCAGTCTTCACTAATTGTGGCCTGTGGGTCAGGAAACTGAGGATCCAGTTGCAGAGAGTGGGGCTTAGTCCGAGATCACTAAATTTAGTAATCAGTCTCAAGGGGATAATAGTGTTAAAGGCTGAACTGTTGTCAATGAGTAGGATTCTTACGAAGCTGTTCTTGGTGTCAAGATGTTCTAGGGAGGAGTGAAGGGTAAGTGATATGGCATCTGACATGGATCTGTTGGTCTGATAGGCAAATTGGAGTGGGTGAAGAGTAGTGGGGAGGCTGGAGTTGATTAATGCCATGACCAGCTTTTCAAAGCACTTCATGACTATTGAAGTTAGGGCCACTGGGCGGTAGTTATTGAGACATGCTGCACGAGCCTTCTGAGACACAGGGATGATGTTGGCCCTCTTGAAACAGGCAGGGACAGTGGCCTGCTGCAGGGAGAGGTTCAAGATGTCCGAGAAGACCTCTGCCAGTTGATCTGCACGTGCTTGGAGTGCACGGCCTGGTACTTCGTGTGGTCCCATCACTTTCCTTGGATTCACGTGAAGGAAAACTGATCTGACCTCTGATGCAGTGACTCTCATCAGGACTTGTCAGATTAGGTGTTACCTGTCTGCCGAAATTCTGCTCAAAGCGAGCATAGAGGGTGTTGAGATGATCTGGGAGGGATGTATCATTGTCAGCTATCTAGCACTGACTCTTTTTAGAACCTGTGATGTCATTCAGTCCTTGCCATAGTCTCCAGGTGTCTGTCTGGGTCTCCAGTTTGGATCGGTATTGGTCCTGTCTTAATAGCTCTGTGGAGGTCATACTTGGATTCCTTGTATTTGAGTGGGTCTCCTGATCTGAAGGCCTCACGCCTGGTTTTTATCAGGTTCTGTATGTCCTGATTCATCCAGGGTTTCCCGTTGGGGAACACCCAGATTGACTTCCTCAGTTGTGTTCTGAGATGTCTCCTTTAACCTGAGGTGTGACAAAAAGTCCTGAGTAGGGATAGTGGTGATTACATTTAATGTCAATCCAGAGACAAGCCCACAGTTTTTGCTGTGCCCCAAATGTCTACTAGATGGATACAGTTACAAGAACAAATCCACAATCTACTCAACTTTCTATCAAGCTCTCCTGGGTTCACTAGGATCCCCTAAAAGGGTGGATTATCTTACAAACCATAGTTAAACAGGTTGGTACTCTACTTCCAAGAGTTTAAAAGAATGAGAGGTGATCTCATTGAAGCATTTTAGATTTTTAATGGACTTGACAGGGTAAATGCAGAGAGGATGTTTCCCCTCATGGGAAAATCTAGGGGCAAAGGGCATAGTCTCAGAATTAAAGGCACCAATTTAAGACTGAGATGAGGAGTAATTTTTTCTTTCAGGAGTTTGTGAGTCTTTGGAACTTCTTGCACAGTGAGCTATTTGGAGCACAGTCCTGCTGTGTACTTAAGGCTAAGACAGCTAGATTCTATTCTAGATTCAGTTGGGGAATCAAGGGTTACGGAAAAAGAGCTGTAAAGTGGAACATGAAGAATGTCAGATAAGCCGTGATAAGCTGTGGTAAAAACAATGACTGCAGATGCGGAAAACCAAATACTGGATTAGTGGTGCTGGAAGAGCACAGCAGTTCAGGCAGCATCCAACGAGCAGCGAAATCGACGTTTCGGGCAAAAGCCCTTCATCAGGAATAAAGGCAGTGAGCCTGAAGCGTGGAGAGATAAGCTAGAGGAGGGTGGGGGTGGGGAGAGAGTAGCATAGAGTACAATGGGTGAGTGGGGGAGGAGATGAAGGTGATAGGTCAAGGAGGAGAGGGTGGAGTGGATAGGTGGAAAAGAAGATAGGCAGGTCGGACAAGTCCGGACAAGTCAAGGAGACAGTTACTGAGCTGGAAGTTTGAAACTAGGATGAGGTGGGGGAAGGGGAAATGAGGAAGCTGTTGAAGTCCACATTGATGCCCTGGGGTTGAAGTGTTCCGAGGCGGAAGATGAGGCGTTCTTCCTCCAGGCGTCTGGTGGTGAGGGAGCGGCGGTGAAGGAGGCCCAGGTCCTCCATGTCCTCGGCAGAGTGGGAGGGGGAGTTGAAATGTTGGGCCACGGGGCGGTTTGGTTGATTGGTGCGGGTGTCTCGGAGATGTTCCCTAAAGCGCTCTGCTAGGAGGCGCCCAGTCTCCCCAATGTAGAGGAAACCACATCGGGAGCAACGGATACAATAAATGATATTGGTGGATGTGCAGGTGAAGCTTTGATGGATGTGGAAGGCTCCTTTAGGGCCTTGGATAGAGATGAGGGAGGAGGTGTGGGCACAGGTTTTACAGTTCCTGCGGTGGCAGGGGAAAGTGCCAGAATGGGAGGGTGGGTCGTAGGGGGGGTGTGGACCTGACCAAGTAGTCACGGAGGGAACGGTCTTTGCGGAAGGCGGAAAGGGGTGGGAAGGGAAATATAACCCTGGTGGTGGGGTCTTTTTGGAGGTGGCGGAAATGTCGGTGGATGATTTGGTTGATGCGAAGGTTTGTAGGGTGGAAGGTGAGCACCAGGAGCGTTCTGTCCTTGTTACGGTTGGAGGGGTGGGGTCTGAGGGCGGAGGTGCGGGATGTGGACGAGATGCGTTGGAGGGCATCTTTAACCACGTGGGAAGGGAAATTGCGGTCTCGAAAGAAGGAGGCCGTCTGGTGTGTTGGAGTATAATTGTTTCATCTATCACTGATGAAATGGAGTTTTGTGTCAGCTTCTTTCACATTGTGTTAAAAGTTAGTTTGTTTCCTGCTGATCATATCTTGGAAGTGTGTCTATTTGAACACTTCGAACGTACATGCTTTGCTGTTTCGACAATATTTCAAATCTGTTTAACATGCTGTGTTTGTACTTTTATTGTAATATTTTTCAACTACTGCTGACAATCCTCATTGCGCATGGTAGCATGAGCATTTTTCAAAGGAACAGTTAAACCACAGTCTGCCTCTTCATGGGGTGGCACACTGCACTGTTAGAGGCTGTATCATTCAGAAACTCTCTCCTCCACCTTAGGCACATTTGAAAGATTCACAGCACTGTTTTGAGGAATGACAGGGAATTTCTCCATAGGCCTTGATCAAAGTTTATCATTTCAAGCAGATTATTTCATCCTTTGATGTCATTGCTGTCTCTGTTACCTTGCTGTGCACAGATTCACAGCTGTGTTTCCTACGTTGCATGATGAATATAACATGAAAAAATAGGAGCAGAAGTAGGCCATTTATTCCTCAAACCTGCTCTACCATTCAACCAAGTTATGGCGAATCTCCCATCCCAGCCTCATCAACTTGCACTGTCCCTGTGACCCTTCATTACCTTAAAACCCAAACAATGGTCAGTCTTTGACTTGAATATGCTCAGTGACAAAACATCCACAGCTCTCTTCTGTTGGAACCTGACGAGACTCAATCTGCTGAGTGACAACATTTCACCTTACCTTGGTACTGAATTGCTAAGCCCTTTTCTGAGATTGTGACTCCTAGTTCTTCACTCTTCTGCAAGTACAAACATTCTTCCAGCATCTATTTTGTCCAGTTAATTAAGAACTGAATAGGTTACAAAGTGATCCCCTTTTATTCATCTAAACTCTTAAGTCTGTAGACTTTGTCTGTTTAATCTCTCTTTATGGAACATTCGTAATGCCCCAAGAATCACTGTGCCTTCATTTCACTCCCTCTGTGAGGAATGTAAATCCCTTCATAGGAAAGGAGTACAAATCCTTTTACAGTACCAAGATCCTGTTAAATTGCAATTAGATATCTTCAACTTATATCTAATTTATCTTTAAAAATGCATTCCTAATTACTTGCTGCCTTTCTCATGAAATCGTGTATCCTGTGCTCCAGGTAAGATCTTCTCCTGGTTTCCTTGTAACACCCACCCCTGCCCCAAAAGCCCAGCTGCCACTACTTCAGACTCTCCCAATCAGCACTGATCTCTCACACTGCAGGGGCTTGATCTGGAAAAGGTCTTTAGGGGAAAGACAAGCTCCTTCCAGGACAGAGATCTGAAGGTGCTGCTGGGCTGTCTGGTGGAGAGGATGGGAATCCTTATCCTTGCTCACCTCCCCCATCCCCCAAAGGGGAACACCATAACAAAGCCAACCAACCCTGGCATAAAGAGCAGTGTGGGTCAGTGCTGTGTACAGAGTGAAAAGATTTTCTGCACTCTGCAAGATCAAGTGCCACCATCTTCGCTCTGTTACCTCTTACTCAGGATATGGCACTTGCCTTTCCCAAGGCTCATGAACTCCTTGCATGCATTGTGTCCCACCCAAGGGCTCACAGCATCACCTCAGCCTCCCAAACTGCTAACCCTTTCAGCATTTCTCGCTCACTCACGGGGGACACCTGATGACCTCTTGTGATAATGCTGTGGCTAAAGGAAGTGTGTTTTGTCCTGGTTACGATTAAGCAAAGTTTTAAGGCAGAGGTGCCGAATTGGCTAGTGAGAGCCTAGAATGTAAACAACTTGGGAGGCCTTGTTTCTTTTTAAAGTTGGAATAATAGATGCAGCCTGATGGGTGTGGTCAGTTCTCACATTTCTAGTTTTTTAGTTTTGAGATTCAGCATCGGTTGCTATTGTGATGTTGAAAAAGTGGAATCTATTTTTCCCCTCTCTTGATTATAATGAAAAGCTAGCGGTTCTCTTCATAGGTTGCTGGATTACATGTGAGTCAAAATCTGTTTTCTGAATTTGCCTTTTTGCCAAAAGGTGTGTTTATGGAATACTACTATATTGAAACAGTTAATTAGTAATAGTTGTTGTATTTATTGTTCTGTTAAGTTTTCCAGTCGAATTAATTTATTCTAAGTTCTTCTTTCTTTTGTTGTATTTTAACTATAGCATTTGAATACATTGTGTTTTACATAGAACATAGAGCAATACAGCACAGTACAGGTCCTTCAGCCCACGATGTTGTGCCGACCACTGATCCTCATGTATGCACCCTCAAATTTCTTGTTTAATATCAAGTAGTTTGACCAGTAAATAGTGTCCGGAACACGGCACGTTACATCTGTCTTTAAAATAAGAAAAGATTCGGGCCTAGACTACCTTCTTAAAATATTTTGAGAGGGTCTGGTCTGGTCTGGTCCATAACACTCTCCTGCTCATCATCTCCTCCCTCCGCTCATGTGTCCCTCTCTGTCAGACTGAATCTCTCCCTTTGTCTCATTGCAAAAAAAAGCTGGACCACCCCCCTCACAGATTGATGCCTCAACTGACCCACCTGTAATCACTAGACTATATCACTTGAATTGACTGTGACCATCCTCATATAGTGTGATTGATTGACTGTGGTGGATCCTCTAATGTTCACACATCACCACTTACTCGAAGCGCATGAATTGTATTTGGTGTGTAAGCAGCTGGCAGTCTGAGTGATGATGGTCTCCGACAGTCTGTAACCTGGTGCTAAAGTTAATGAGCGTCAATCCGCCATGTCAGCATCCTGTGTCGATGTGTGAAGTGCATTGGGTGATGGCAGGATGAGTCTTCACCAAGTTGTAGTTGTCAGGAACCGGCACTGACCTTTCTGTTGGAAATTTTCACTGTCTACATTTCGTGGTAGAGGAGAGGTGTTTTGAAAAAGTGATGTAAGTAGGTCGAATTGGGCTTTTAATGAACTGCAAATGCACTGAAATAAGGTCGTCACCTCTTCGAAATCACCTTTCTAAGTTTCAGGGCAAATCAAGACCTTCTTTTGCAATGATGCAAATCTATACTTTTTTCCTTTCTCACCTTATTTTGTCACCACACTTGTCATTACTCTCATGTCATCAGGGTGGGAGAATTCACTCAAACTTTTAAAATTAAAACTAAGCCTTTCAAATTCACAACTGTCCCAGAAGATGGCATTCCAAGGTAATATGTGGGACTGTAATTTTCAAAGTTTCCCAGCACTGAATCAAAATCCCATGGCCATTTGATGTCTAACCCAATAATTCAGATCTCGGAATCATTTATAGAGTCAGGGCAACACGAAAACAGACTATTCAGTCCAACTCGTCCATGAGGACCAGATAACCTAATTTAGTCCCATTTGCCAGCACTTGGCCCTTACCCCTCTAAACCCTTCCTGTTCATATACCCATCCAGATGCTTTTTCAATGTTGTAATTGTGCCAATGTCCACCACTTCCTCTGGCAACTCATTCCATACACACACCACCCTTTGTGTGAAAAAGGTGCCCCTTAGGACCCTTTTAAATTGTTTCCCTTTCATCTTAAACCTATGCCCTCTAGTTTTGGACTCCCCCACCCATGGAAAAGTCCTTATCTATTTACCCTCACGATTTTATAAACCTCTGTAAGGTCACCCCTCAGCCTCCAGGGAAAACAGACAATCTTGTGGCAGTGACTCTGTTGTCATTGTGTATCCCTCTTCCTCATTCATGTTTTGCTCCTTGATTTGTTCCATTCTGACTTCATTTGCCTAACACCATTACCCCCCATTTGTTATTGTCCAGCCTTCAATCTCATTTCAGACCATCCCATGGTTTTTCTTTCCACTCTCTACCCTTGCATTTGCTTAAAACCTGGTACATCCCTAAGGCTAGGATTTAATGTGGTGAGTACTAAGTGCAGGCATAGGTGACTTCATGGGGCATTAACCTACTAGCCCCCTCTATCACCCCAGCATGAACAATCATTGTATTGAGCATCAATTTAGTACTTAAGGGCTTCTCCTTTGTCCAATCAGGAGCTTGCTCACTGAATCCTTGCCCTGCCCACCACCCACCCACAGGTAACTGGCTAATCAGAGATTTGTAGGCTCAGGGAGTATGGTGGAAGCACAAGTGGCACACCATGACCAGCTTCACCAGTGGGTAAGTAAGTGGGTATTTTGGGGACACTATTGGGGATGGGATGAGAACCTCTCCTTGTCACAATTAGCCCCAGACTGAGGCAAGTGGAGGTTCCCTGTGAAGAAAACACGCCCTGTTCCCACCAGCTGGGAGAGAGGGTATTCAGGCCAATGAGTGGCTTAGGCCCTAAAGTGCCCATTAGCTGAAGATTCAAAAGCTTCACCTGTTGGCGGGCTGAGGATGCCCACCATGGATTTTCCTGCCCGGAGTGGAGGTGGTGAGAAAGGGACTGAGTATGCCTCTGGGTGAACTCAGCCAAATATTTGCCTTTTCCTCACCATCTCCAGGGAGGGGAAATCGCACCCTGACTTTATCCACTTCTGATGAAGACATATTGGAGCCTGAGCAGACCATTCAGCCCTTTGAGCCTGTTCCGCCATTCTAGACCTTGGACTGATCATTCACCTCAATGGGTGCATCAGTGACTCACTAACCTGAAAATTTCTCCACAGATGCTGCCAAACTTGCTGAAAATTTCCTGGTTTTATTCACTAACTACATTTTGATCTCATCCTAACCAATTTGCTGCAGTTTGGATAGGGCAGCCATTCTGTGACTCTTAGCCTCTGTCTTTGATTCTATTAACTCACCAAGAATCTTCTGATCCTTTGACATTCTTGAAACAGCTTGCTGGAATTTTTCACCCTGGATTTGGCAGGTCCCTCTTGTCCTAGAGGATGGGTGTGTCAGTTTTGAGGTGGATACAGAGAAGCAGAGGAAATCCCTTTTACAATGACCTAGCTCTCAAAAAGCCAATGCGATGGGGAGAGGCTACGAGTGAGAATTTTGCAGGAACCTGACAGAGTCCAGGCTGGGGGTGGGGGATGGGGGATTGAAGGGGTGTGGTGAGGATGGGTGCGAGGTGGATTAAATAATATGGAAAATAATATGGAAAATAATAAGATACTGACAATGATTGACAAATACGACTCTTGCTTTTTTTGTGATTGAAGAAATCGAGGTCCAGCCGATGGAGCAGCTGCTAACACAAACCAGCTGAGCAGCCCTTTGAAGGTGACAGTGAAGATTATCAAAGATCCACTGCTGGACTATGGCTTTATGGTCTCAGAAGATACACCAGTGTGTGTGAGGTCTGTCACTGCAGGTAAATACCCTGGGAATGGGCGGTTCCAATGTGGGCGGCACGTTGGCACAGCAGATAGCACTGCTGCCTCACAGTGCCAGAGACATGGGTTCAATTCCCGCCTCTGTGTGGAGTTTGTACATTCTCCCCGTGTCTGTGTGGGTTTCCTCCGGGTGCTCCGGTTTCCTCCCACAGTCCAAAAATGTGCAGGTCAGGTGAATTGGCCATGCTAAATTGCCCGTAGTGTTAGGTAAGGGGTAGATGTAGGGGTATGGGTGGGTTGCGCTTCGGCGGGTCGGTGTGGACTTGTTGTGCCGAAGGGCCTGTTTCCACACTGTAAGTAATCTAATCTAATCTAATCTAATCTAATCTCACTCTTCCTCCCATACAGTCAGATTTGCCATGGTGACAATACTTAGAGTGGAATTTTCTCTTCCCCGAAGGTGGTCAGAAGGTGATATAATGGGCTTGGCCCCTCACCCTCTTCCTGCCACCTCGGTAATTAATTAAAATGATCCATAGATAGCCTTCTTGACTTCCACCAAAATGGTCAATTAAGAGCCTGAACCTGGCACCTTCCAAATTATCTGCCCCCTGGTGGTCAACAAAGGTGCCTAATTTCCAAACTGAGAAACCATGACAACTTGCAAACTCGGTTAAGGAATAGAGCCTGCATTTTATCCAACTAGTGACAATGGGGGCAGGGATGGGGGCAAGGAATGGCCTCAAATCCGCACCCCAATCCAAGCCTCCAACTCCTCCTGAGACCCCTTCCTCAAGAACCCACCCCACAATAAGATCATAAAAGTGGCTTATCATCTCATTGCTGGATTTTTTCCAAGGGGTGAGATATGACCAGTGGACGTTAGGACCCAGAGGTTCTCTCCTCACGTATTTAAAAAAGTTCATAGAGATTTGTAGGGCCTTTACTACTGTCTCTGATCGGCTGAAAATTAGCTACATCTTCAGCCACTCTGTCCTCAATGATAGGCCTAGATATTTGCCAATGCAAGATGTGAGGTTATTTGGGCTATAATTCACCAGGCTTCTGAATTTAATTTAATGTAATTTATTGTCACGTGTACCAAGGCACAGTGGAAAGCTTTGTCTTGCGAGCAATACAGCCAGATCACAGAGTTCAGTAGCACAGATAAGTAAATAATAGGTAAACAGCAGCAAAAACAAAAACACAGGTACAGGCGAATTTTAAGAGTTTGTGAGTTCATTCAGTATTCTAACAACAGTAGGGTAGAAACTGTTATGAAACCGGCTGGTGCGTGTGTTCAGGCTTCTGTACCTTCTCCCCGATGGTAGAGGTTGTAGAAAAACATTGCCAGGGTGGGATGGATCTTTAAGAATGCTGACGGCCTTTCCTTGACAGTGGGCCTGATAGATGGATTCTATAGATGGGAGGTTGGCCTTTATGATTGTCCGGGCCGAGTTCACCACATCTCCAAATCTTGTTTGGTACAGCAGTGATACATCCAGACAGAATGCTGTCAATGGCGCACCTATAAAATATAACAAGGGTATTCACCGTCATGCCAAATTTCCTCAGCTGCCTGAGGATGAAGAGATATTGTTGGGCCTTTGTAATCAGTGCATCCACATGAAGGGTCCAAGAAAGCTTGTTATGGATGACCATTCCGAAGAGCTTGACACTCTCCAGTCGTTCCACCTCTGTGCTATTAATGTGCACTCTGTGCTGAAAGTCAATGAGTTCCTTGGTTTTGCCGACATTGAGAGCTAGGTTGTACTCAGTGCACCATTTTTTCAGGTCCTCCACCTCCCGTCTGTCGTCTGTTTCGTCACCATCTGAAATTCGACTGACTATGGTGGTATCATCAGCGAACTTGTAAATGGCATTAGTCTGGTATTGGTGATGCATCATGGGTATACAGTGAGTACAGTAGGGGGCTGAGTACACAACCCTAAGGGGCTCCAGTGTTGAGTGTTAGTGAGGATGAAATATTGTCCCCAGTCTTCACTAATTGTGGCCTGTGGGTCAGGAAACTGAGGATCCAGTTGCAGAGAGTGGGGCTTAGTCTGAGATCACTAAGTTTAGTAATCAGTCTCGAGGGGATAATAGTGTTGAAGGCTGAACTGTAGTCAATGAGTAGGATTCTCACGTAGCTGTTCTTGGTGTCAAGATGTTCTAGGGAGGAGTGAAGGGTAAGTGATATGGCATCTGACATGGATCTGTTGGTTCGATAGGCAAATTGGAATGGGTCAAGAGTAGTGGGGAGGCTGGAGTTGATTAATGCCATGACCAGCTTTTCAAAGCACTTCATGACTATTGAAGTTAGGGCCACTGGGCGGTAGTCATTGAGACATGCTGCACGAGCCTTCTGAGACACAGGGATGATGTTGGCCCTCTTGAAACAGTCAGGGACAGTGGCCTGCTGCAGGGAGAGGTTCAAGATGTCCAAGAAGACCTCTGCCAGTTGATCTGCGCACGCTCTGAGTGCAGGGCCTGGTACTCCGTGTGGTCCCATCACTTTCCTTGGATTCACACGAAGGAAAACTGATCTGACCTCTGATGCAGTTCTTCTCCTCTCAACTGTTGGAGTGACATGAGTAATTTTTCAGTCTATGGGACCAGTTCCTCAGCTTTGATAGGTTACAGTCAGGGTATATGTATTGTCTGCACCAATTCTCCTTTAAAACTCTGGCATGGAATCTTCTGCTCTGGGTGATTTGTCACACTTTCATGCCTTTAACTTGTTCATTATTTTCATAGAATCATCATTGAATCCCTACCGTGCAGATAGAGGCTATTCGGCCCATTGAGTCTGCACTAACCCTCTGAACAGCATCTCACCCAATCTCCTTACCTCCACATTTACCACAGTTAACCCATCTAGCCTACACACTATGGGGCAATTTAGCATGGCCAGTCCACCTAAATTGCACATCTTTGGATTGGCAGGAAACCGGAGCACCCAAAGGAAACCCACATAGACATGGAGGGGGAACGTAGAAATTCCACACAGGCAGATTTGCTTTGGTTATTTTGGTGAGCTCCTGTCCTTGGTCCAATATCAATTTCCTTATGATTTCTTGCATGCTGGTCTGCTGGTTCTACGCTGTGATTATTCAACACACACAAGAATCCTTAGTCCCATTGACATTATCTGTGTTCCCTAGTTCTCTATAAGAAAGTCCCAAACAGGTACAATCCACCTCTCTCTCTCTCTCCACAATCTGAGAAATGCATCATTCCCTTTTCATTGAGATGAGACAAGCTTCAGGCAGCAAGATGTGCAGTTGTAAAAAAAAAGTATGAATAATTTTCTGTGTTTTTTTTTATCCTTTGCATTTGCTAATGAGCTTTCCATGTACTTTCAGCTTTTTCTCCTCTTTCTGTGAGGGACAACCAATGCTTCATTCAAAAATATGCTGACTTCATTTTCCTTCTTAGGTGGTCCTGGAGAGGGAAAGCTATTCCCAGGAGACCAGATTTTACAAATTAACAACATGCCTCTGGATACAATTTCCCAGGAACATATCGATAACATTATTAGGTGAGGACCCTTTTAGCTCATTCACTGAATGTAAAGTTTTAATAGTTACCACCAGCTAATTAATAATGACCAGAGTCGCAGGTAGACAGGATAGTGAAGAAGATGTTATGGTTTCCTTTATTGCATTGAACATAGGAATTGGGATGTCATGTTGTGGCTGTACAGGACATTGGTTAAGCCACTTTTGGAATATTATGTGCAATTCTCGTCTCCTTCCTATCGGAAGGATGTTGTGAAACTTGAAAGGTTTCAGAAAAGATTTACAAGGATGTTGCCAGGGTTGGAGAATCTGAGCTACAGGGAGAGGCTGAACAGGCTGGGGCTGTTTTCTCTGGAGCATCGGAGGCTAAGGGGTGACCTGAAAGATGTTTATAAAATCATGAGAGGCATGGTTCGGGTAAATAGCCAATGGCTTTTCCCTGGGGTGGGGACGTCCAGAACCAGAGGGCATAGGTTTAGGGTGAGGGGGAAAGATATAAAAGGGTCCTAAGGGGCAACCTTTTCACGCAGAGGGTGCTGCATGTATGGAATGAGCTGCCAGAGGAAGTGATGGAGGCTGGTACAATTGCAACATTTAAAAGGCATCTGAATAGGAAGGGTTGAGAGGGATGTGGGCCAAATGCTGGCAAACGGGACTAGATTAATTTAGGATATCTGTTCGGCATGGATACGTTGGACTGAAGGGACTGTTTCTGTGCTGTACATCGCTATGACCTTATTTGAGGGCTGTCTTTAAGTTCTTTAATAGGTGAACGTGCTATGAAGTTTGAATTATGAAGTTTTATGACATTCAAAGTGCTATATAAATGCAAGTTGTTGGTGGCAAACTCAGAAAATAAAACAAAGCTAAAGTGTAGAAAATTGTTTGCAGTTCTAAAGGGAGATCACCAACAAGATTTAATTGAGTGTCATATGTCTCCATAGTTCTACAGCAGCTCACCGAGACATCTTGCACAATAGTGTTCTATAATATAAACCATTACATATATTGAATTACACAAACAGTTGAGTTCTCAATTACTCACAGAGACAAATATTCTGCTGCACGCACAGTCGACATTTCAATCGAAAATTCCATTACACAGACTGTTGAATATTTTTTCACACACAAGGTTGACTATTCCATTACACACCTTGCCTAGTTCTCTATTACATGCAAACACAATTGAATACCCCATTTTAAACACATTTGAAAATTCAAATACAAAGACAAACTTGTATGCACAATTGAATGCTTTGATATGCGTCAAGAGTGTGATGCTGGAAAAGCACAGCAGGTCAAGCAGCATTCGAGGAGCAGGAGAATCGACATTTCAGGCAAAAGCCCTTCATCAGAAATCCTTTATTCCTGTTGAAGGGCTTTTTCCCGAAACGTCAACTCCCCTGCTCCTCGGATGCTGCCTGACCTGCTGTGCTTTTCCAGCACCACACTCTCGACTTTGATCTCCAGCATCTGCAGTCCTCACTTTCTCTTTCTTTGATATATGCACTGTCAGGTTACACATACAGTCAAATACTTGAATATACATATAGTCAAATACTCCATATACACACAATCAAGAACTCCATTTCAAGTACTATTGAATGCTCCGCTGTGTACCCTACACAAATAACCAGTACCCCATTACACGTACAACCAATTTCTCCATAAAATACACACAGTTGAACACTCTATTATCCACACAGTTGAGTTCTTGCTTGCTTACCTAAGATGAATTCTCCATTGTATCCATAGTCCCACTATTTACAATTCAGTGTATTCTATCAGAAATGCAGTTAAAGAAAGCATTTTAAGTTAAAGATTGTTCATAAATGATAAACCAAATCAAGATGTATGTCGCGTGTGCATTTGTCAAACCCAGAGTCTCTTTTGTTGGAATATATTTCTCCTTTCCAATGCTTGCAGCTCTAGGATTCAGTGCTAAGGTGGGGATCATTACAAAAGAATTTCTCAGTAACTTTACTGAATTTGATTTGCTTCCTGTCAAAGGTGTTCTCAAGGGTTTTGGGCTTAAACAGTGTTGTCTGGCTGGATCTTAAGAACTGTTTAGCAGAATATATAGAATGGAGTTCCCACTTGTGTAGAAAACCTCACTGCAATCCCAATTTAAATACATGCCAAACATTGGAGGCAGGGTTTGTAAGAACCGATTATGTAAAACTAAGTATGGTCTGAGTTATGACTTGTACTCCTTTGGATGTATTTCAATCTCTAATGTGTTCAGGATCAAATCCAGAATGTATAAGGCTGACGTCTTTGTTAGACTTCACTCTGCTTTAATCTGGGCTGTGGGAGACTGCTTATAGGAAGACATCTTCGCCCTTTGTATCTGAACTCTGGACTTACACTGGAGCTTTAGTACTATTGATTACCAGAAATGTTTCTGATGCTGGTGTCTTTGTATAGACATTGGTTACCATGAAGGACTCTCCTTCTCAACCTTTCCCCTTTTCTGAGGTTCAAGTTAAACCACTACCATTACAGAAAGCCCTAATAGAGTCAGAGAGTCATGGAGATGTATAGCACAGAAACAGACCCTTCTGTCCAACTCATCCATGCTGATCAGATATCCGAACCTAATCTGGTACCATTTGCCAGCGCTTAGCCCAATATCTCTCTAAACCCTTCCTATTCATATACCCATCCAGATGCCTTTTAAATGTTGTAATTGTACCAGCCTCCACCACTTCCTCTGGTAGCTTGTTCCATACACGCACCACCCTCTGCGTGAAACATTGCCTCCTCAAGCCCTTTTATATCTTTCCCCTCTCACCCTAAACCTATGCCCTCTAGTTCTGAACCCCCACCCCCAACAATAGTAAGACTGCAATGTGAATCTTTTTATTTCATTATTTCTTATTTTCCTAACTTATACTGTGTATATCTGTCATGTTCTGTAACTTCTTTCTTTATTTTCTCTAATTTTATACCTGAGATTTATATCTCGGTATTTTGTACTTAAGATGGCACTGTGTGTTGGTGACATTGTACACTTTTCACTGCACTCCAGTACTTTTGTAACTTGAGTACACGTGACAATGAACCTAATTCTAATTCACCAGTCACCTCTCTTTCTCAAATGAGAGCGCAGTCCCATGGGTCTTGTAAGATAGTGGCAATTTTATTTTTAACATTGAACTACAATCTGAGTGAGATAGATGGACTAGATCAGATTGGGATGTCTGGTCAGTGAGGACAAGTTGGACAAAAGGGTCTGGTTCCACGCTGTTCAACTCTTATGAGTCTTATGTGTTGGTGTTAAGTTCAAGCCTGTGATCTCAGAAAATAATATTCTGCGCCAGGAGCTTAATTTTGCAGGTTTTAGTCAAGCGTCCTTTTTTTTCTGCACTGGACCCATATTGTTTTAATATTTGTCAAATTGTTTATTGCAGGGAATGTGGTAACACTGTTACAGTGACTGTACTGCGAAATACCTCAGTAAGTACAACCTTTCGACTTTAAAAAGCAGAGCTTTCCAATGCTACTCATGGTCATCGGTTCGATTCCAGCCTCGGGCGACTGTCTGTGTGAAGTTTCCATATTAAATTACTAAATTGCCCATAGTGTTCAGGGATGTGTGGGTTAAGTGCATTAGTCAGGGGAAATGTAGAGTTATATGGTAGGGGAATGGATCTGGGTGGGATACTCTTCGGAGGGTCGGTGTGGACCTGTTGGGCCAAATGGCCTGTGTCTACACTGTCGGGATTCTATGGGTTTCTTCGCAACTCGTTGCAGTCCAGAAGAGATTCACTCGACGTGATTCAGATTCATTCCCAAATACTTTAGTCTGGCATTTGCAATGGCAGTTTGAATGACATGATATTCCTCTCAGCTCAGATATAACGGATGTATAGCTGGGATGGATGCTGACATCTACAGTGAGCACTTGATCTTGGACACGAGAACAGGAGCAGGCTATTTGGCCTGTTCCTTCAGTCAGTTGTACCTCATCTCTGTCTACTCACTGTCGCTGAGTATTCCAACAAAACTCTATCAAGCTTAGTCTTGAAAACTTCAATTGACCCTATTTCCTTAGCATTAAGAGAACTAGATGTCTTGAAGTAAGCTTGCAGAAAGCCACCTGACTCAGAACAGGATGGTGCTTTATGTTCAATTAACATTTGATGGGGCTTGATGAGACTGTGCACGGGTCCAAGTTTGACACAAATTCAACCAGCTCACATCAGAAGGGTTTGATTCATGCTTCAGTGGCCATTTGTCTTGTGTGATGTGTTATCAAGCTACATAATCAAAGAAGCTTTATGCAGGATACAAATGAAGATTTGATCATTAATCTCAGCATATCCTAAAGTGGAGCAACACCCATCAACTAGACCTCCAGCTCTCTCTATCTAGCTAGAAGTCCATGATATTACGGGGATATTGGATGAGCTCCAGTGCAAGACTGAGGCAAGCACTACACTTTTAGAGTTGAATTATTAAACCGAGATGCCATGTCCTCTTTCAGATGGATACAAAAGGTCACATGGCTCAATTTGAATGGTTTATTGCAAGTGGAATTAACTGCAAATGTAGGGAGGTTATACATTAATTTTACAGGGCATTGGGGAGAACACATCTGGAGTACTGTATAAAGTATTGGTCACTGTACTTACGGAAGGATGTTAACACATCGGAAGCAGTTCAGAGAAGGAATACCTGGAATAAGTGGATTGCCTTAGATGGAGAGGCTAGGCCGGATGGGCTTGTATCCTGTGGAGTTTTGAAGAGTTATAAATGAGTTAACTAAAACATCTGAGATCTCAAGGGGTCTTGAACGAATGCTGAAAAAATTCAGGTTTCCTCTGTGGGAGAATCTGAGAACTGGAGATCATTATTTTAAAATGGGGGGGGCACCCATTTAAAACAAAGATGAGGAAACCCTTTTTCTCTCAAAGGGTTGTGGGCCTTTAGAATTCCCTTCCTCACAAGGCAGTAGATGCAGAATATTTAAATATTTTTTAAGGCAGAGATAGACAGATTCTTGATGACTGAGGAGTTGAAAGATTATCAGGGAGATGCAGGAATCCAGCCTCGGGTGACCCCGTGGAGTTTGCACAATGTCCCAATGTCTGCGTGGGTTTCCTCCTGGGTGCTCCGGTTTTCTCCCACAGTCCAAAGATGTGTAGGTTAGGTGAATTGGTAGTGCTAAATTGCCCATTGTATTCAGGGGTGTGTAGGTTAGGTGCATTTGTCAGGGGTTGGGGAATGGGTCTGGGTGAGTTACTCTTTGGAAAGTTGGTGTGGACTTGTTGGGCTGAAGGGCCTGGATCCTACAATAAAATCGGAACAGCCATGATTTTATTGAAGAGTGAAGGAGGCTCATAGGCCTACTCTCTTAATCCTTGTTTGTATGTTCGTATTTTAGGTTACAATCAAACTTTTGGAACTCAAAACATCAGTGCAGGGCTTTCCCAATTGCCACACATTGTCAACACAAAACGCCAAAGCTGTTGTTTAAGTGTCATGGTTTCTGTTTGTATACAGGGGCCCAAGTCATCATTTATTACTGAAGAAAAGCGAGCCAGATTGAAAAGCAACCCAGTCAAAGTACGCTTTGCTGAGGAAGTGATTGTCAATGGCCACACACAGGTTTGTGCCTTCCGCAGGCATTTAGCCCACTGACTAGTTCAGCCAGATTATAATTAATCTGATTTGCTCCCAGTATGTTCTGGACTGGGTAACTTGTATTTTTCTATAAAACACTAGGTGCCTTTTGGCTTTATGCTTCCTGAGGGCCTGAATAATGTTGATTGTGGTGAGCGTGAGTGAAACCTGAGTCCCATACTAGCATTCTAGAATTAAACAAAGCTAATTACATAGGGAAATCGACAGATTTGGCCCTAGTGGACCAGGTGGAAAGACTAAAATGTAGGACTATTGATGAACATTAAAGGAGATATTTAATTCCTCCAACTAAAATATATTTAGAATGGAAGAAAAGAATATAAGAGGGATAAATGCATCCATAGCTAACTAAGGAAGTTAAAGATAACATAATTGACGAGGTCAATTCCTGGAATGGCAGGATTGCCTTACACGGAAAGACTGAAGCGACTGGGCTTGTATACCCTTGAGTTTAGAAGACTGAGAGGGGATCTGATTGAAACGTATAGGCTTATGAAAGGACTGGACACTCTGGCAGGAGGGAACATATTTCCGTTGATGGGGGAGTGCCGAACCAGAGGACACAACTTAAAAATACGGGGTAGACCATTTAGGACAGAGATGAGGAGAAACTACTTCACCCAGAGAGTGGTGGCTGTGTGGAATGCTCTGCCCCAGAGGGCAGTGGAGGCCCAGTCTCTGGATTCTTTGAAGAAAGAATTGGATAGAGCTCTTAAAGATAGTGGAGTCAAGGGGTATGGAGATAAGGCTGGAACAGGATACTGATTAGGAATGATCAGCCATGATCATATTGAATGGCGGTGCAGGCTCGAAGGGCAGAATGGCCTACTCCTGCATCTATTGTCTATTGTCTATTGTCTATAAGGGCAAAAACTAAGGCATGCCATATTGTAAAGGGCAGTGGCAGGCTGGAGGATTGGGAAACTTTTAAAGACCAGCAAAGCGTGACTCAAAAGTAATAAAAAGAACGAAGGTTAATTATGAAAGAAAACTAGTTCAAAATATAAAAACAGACAGCAAATAATTTTATCAGTATATAAAAAGGAGAGTAGCTAAAATGAATGTTGGCCCTTTCGAGGTTGAGGAGTTAATAGTGGGGAGCACAGAAATGGCAGAGACTCTAAATCGATTTTTTACCTCAGTTTTCACAGTGGAAGACACTGAAACCATCCCAATGGTAACAGGTAATGCAGAGATTATAGAAAAGGTAGAATTTGTAGCAATCACCATCAATAGGGAGAAAATTCTGAGCAAAGTATTGGGATTAAAGGCAGACAAGTCCCCAGGATCTGATGACCTATACAGTATAGTCTTAAAGGAAGTGACAGCATGGATAGTGGATACATTAATTATAGTATTCCAAAATGTCCCGAATTCTGGAAAGGTTCTAGTGGATGGAAAATTGCTAATGTAAGACAATAGTTCAAAATGGGAGGGAAATAGAAAGTAGGAAACCACAGAATGGTTAGTTTAATGTCTGTCATTGGGAAATTGTTTAAATTCATTATTAAGTAGTATTACATTTGTAAAGTAAAACACAACCCACCACAGTTAGTGTGGTTTGATGAAGAATAATTCATTTTCTTTATGAAGAGTAATTCATTTAATTTGCTAGAGCTCTTTGAAGATGTAACAAGTGAAGTGGGTAATGGGGGTCCTGCAGATGTAGTATATCTGGACTTCTGGAAAGCATTTGATAAGGTGCCACACATAACTGGTCTGTGGTTTCCTACTTCTGCCTCCCTACAGGTAATGTGGAACTGGAAGGAACCTGTGTGTCTTCCCCATCAGGTTATTAAAAACAGTTTGTGCTCCAGACGTGTGTGGACATTTGATCCCCTGATACTTCATACCATGGTGCCAACTCTCAGTTATGCCACTACTTTTTTGGATGCCCAGATCAAAATTTAGTGCCCTCCAACTAGCCACATTTTGAGGCCTTCTTTCACTAATCTGAAGTAACTGTATGTCCTTCATTAGATCTACCAACTCTACTTAGGGCAACACTTAGGGTGGCTCAATGGTTAGCACTGCTGCCTCACAGCACCAGAGTCCCAGGTTTGATTCCAGCCTTGGTCGATTGTCTGTGTGGAGCTTGCATGTTCTCCCAGTGGGGTTCCTCCGGGTGCTCCGGTTTCCTCCCACAGTCACGAAGATGTGCAAGTCAGGTGTATTGGCCATGCTAAATTGCCCATAGTGTTAGGTGCATTAGTCAGAGAGGGATGGGTCTGGGTGGGTTACTCTTCGGAGGGTCGTTGTGGACTGGTTGGGCCGAAGAGTCTGTTTCCACATTGTAGGGAATCTAATCTAAACCTAACACAAGGCCCTTAGTAAGGCTGGAAATCTGGAACTTTAGGCACAAGATGCACACTACCTCAACCCCACTCTGGATTCCTGATCTTCAGTGTGGTCCCTCCAAACCAGTTGCTTTGTTTGGCCTGGTCTCCGGACAAAACCATAGAAAACTCCTGTGGCTGTGATGGTTTTTTTTATTGTTTAATCCCAAAGGATTGGCTGAGCTTTTCTATGGATGTGTGTATGTGAGTGAACTTTGGAACAAAATGACAGCAAGAACTTCATGAATACCTGGAGAGATTGGATCTGAAACTCCAGGAGGGATATTGGAGGCAAACTGTACATATCACTAGGCACAAACACAAAAACAGGTACACACACACACACACGCACAGACATATGCACATACGCAGACACAGATACAGACACACACACAAGCACAGATACCAACACCCACACAGGCACACATATGCAGACACACACAAACACAGACACATACAAACACACAGGCAAACACACACAAATGCATACACACACACAGACAAAGATACACAGAAACATAAATGTGCACGCACACACACATGCAGATGCACAAATACATCCACACCTATATATTTTATATATGCGTACACACACTCTCTCTGCTGTCCCTCATTTTAGTATTTGTAACAACGATAATGAGGAGTCTATTATGTTATTTTGCTTATCTGTTTTCATAAATAATCCTAGAATTTTGTGTTTTATCATTCCCGCAGGGTAACTCACTACTTTTCATGCCCAGTGTTCTCAAGGTGTATTTGGAAAATGGACAGACCAAAGCCTTTCGATATGAGAAAAATACAACAGTGAAGGTAATGATGGCTATAAGTGTTCTTTGTTCCTTGCTGTGATATTTTCCCATTTGTTGATTTTGCTCAGCTTTGAATGTACTATTAATTTTAACCATCGACTGGGGGTGGGGTAGGAGGGAGGGAGGAGGTGTTGGGGATGGGCTTGGTGGGGAGGGCAGTAAATGAGTGAAAAATTTTAATTCAGTTGTCGATGGATTAAAGTAGCATTAGTGACAAAGATGTAGGAGAGAGATGATGGTGCTTTTTTTCTTTATTTCTCTATTTTTGTACCTAAAGTTTGTAATAGGTAGAACTTTTATTGAATAGAATCCCTGCAGTGTGGAAACAGGCCCTTTGGCCCAACAAGTCCACACTGACTCTCTGAAGACGATCCCATCCAGACCCATTCCCCTACCCTTTTACTTTACATTTCCCCTGACTAATACACCTAACCTACACATCGCTGAACACTGTGGGCAATTTAGCACGGACAATTCACCTAACCTGCACATCTCTGGATTGTGGGAGGAAACCAGAGCACCCGAAGGAAACCCATGTCAACACAGGGAGAAGGTGCAAACTCCACACAGACAGTTGCCTGAGGCTGGAATCGAACCCAGTCCCTGGCGCTGTGAGGCAGCAGTGCTAACCACTGAGTCACCGTGCTGTCCCTAACTTTGTACCTGACGTGGTGCCGTGTGTGGTGGCATTGTAACTTGTCACCATACTCCTATACTTTTATACTTGAGTACACGTGACAATAAAACCTAAAATCTAATTCTGATTTAAAAACCAATTCTAGACCATTCGTTCCTGTCTACAAATGTTACTTTTCATTGTCACAATTTTTGTTTATGCTTTGTTAACACTGAATGTTGTAAATCAACATTTCCATTCAAGTGCCATAATGTTTTTACAAGCTGTGGCCACTAAGTGATCCCAGGGATATATTTCACTCAATACGATGTGTAGTAAAGACTCAGATTTGTTATCTAACCATGGAAGTTGCTATGGGCAATCTAGCATTCATTAATATAAATAATAGTGAGATTGATTTGGATTTATCATTCAGATAAAGCACCTTACCTTTAAACAGAGGTCTCCTCTGGGAGCACTAGTGAGACATAAACATCCAATAAATGACTGGTTCCAAATTCAAGGAACAGGCTGTTTGACTGAAATGAGTTAGCTTGTTCTTTTGTCTTGTTATAGAGTCATACAGTCATGGGGTCATGCAGCACGGAAAGAGACCCTTCGGTCCAACTCAACCATGCTGACCTGATATCCCAATCTGATCTTGTCCCATTTGTCAACATTTGGCCCATACCCCTCTAATCTCTTCCTATTCATCTACCCATTCACATGCCTTTTAAATGTTGCAATTGTACCAGCCTGCAACACGTCCTCTGGCAACTCATTCCATACATGCACCAGCCTCTGTGTGAAAAAGTTGCCTGTCAGGTCCCTGTCAAATCTTTTCCCTCTCACTTTAAACCTATGCCCTCTAATTTTGGATTCCCTTACCCCGGGAAAACGATCTTGACCAGTCATCCTATCCATGCCCCTCCTGATTTCAATAAACCTCTATAAGGTCACCCCTCAGCCTCCTACGCTCCAGGGAAAACAGCCCCAGCCTATTCAGCCTCTCCCTATAGCTCAAACCCTCCAACTCTGGCAACATCCTTTTTAATATTTTCTGAACCCTTTCAAGCTTAAGAATGTATTTCTTATAGCAAGGCGACCAGAATTGAACGTAGTATTCTTTAAGTGGCTTCACCAGTTTCCTGTACAGTTGCAACATGACCTCTCAATTCCTATATTCAATGCACTGACCAATGCACTGACAAACATGCCAAATGCCTTCTTCACCACCTGCAACTCCAGTTTCAAGGAACTATGCACTTGCACTCCTAAGTATCTTTGTTCAGTAGCACTCCCCAGGACCTTATCATGAAGTGTATAAGTCCTGCCCTGATTTGCCCTATCAAAATGCAGCACCTCACATTTATCTAAATTAAACTCCATCTGCCATTCCTCGGCCCATTGACCCACCTGATCAAGATCCTATTGTACTCTGAGATAACCTTCTTCACTATTACTCCATCACCAATGTTTGTTTCATCAACATCCTGTTTTGCCCAGTGAAATCATCCACCTTGTCATTTAATCTCTCCTGCCTTCCATCACAGATCTTTCCTTTTTCTCTTTCACCACTCACTGCTCTCTGTCTGCAATACTCATTTTGAACCTGTTACATCTCCAACTCTCTCTAATTCTGAAATATGCTCTTCATTAATGCTGAAACTTTAATTTTGTTTCTCTCTCCATAGATACAGTCTGACAGGTTTATTATTTCCAGCTTTTTCTATTTTTTTTATTTCAGAGTCTCAGTATTCTGATCTGCTCCTTATATTAAAATGATTTTTATTAACAACATCAATGACAACAATCTGCATTTATAGAGTGTATTTACTCAGGTGTTTCACAGGACATTTATGAAACCAAAATTGACACAAATCATATAAAGAGATACTAGGATAAATGATAAAACTCTTAGTGAAAGAGATGTGTCTTAAAGGAGGTGAAAGGGATGGAAAGGCAGGGAAATGCTGATCTTGGCTATCAGCGATGGAATGTTTAAAGTCAGGGAGTTGAATGAGGCCAGAATTTGAAGAATGTAGGTGTCTTGGAGGATGGTAGGAGTGGAGGACACACAGAAATAAAGATGGTCAAGAAAATGGAGGGTTTTGAAATGAAGGATAATGGTCAAGTCAGTGTACACCAAAGAGACAGGGTTCGGGTGAAGAGGAACTTGTAAGTTAAATGGAGGCAACAGATTTATGGATAAGTTATCATCTATGAAGGGTGGGAGATGGGACACCGGGCAGGAATTCGGACCTCAATATAATTAAGTTGCAGTCGAGTGTTTCAGCAACAGATGAGTCGAGGATGGAGTCAGGCAATAGTATTGAGGTGGGATATAGGCAGTCTTAGTGATGATGTGGATTTGTGGTAAGATCTCTGGTCAAATGTGGTACCCAGGTTGCAAAGTCTGGTTCAGCCTCAGCTAGTTGAGAGAGAGGTGGAATTGGTAACTAGAGAATGGCAGGACTTGAAAATAATAGCTTTAGTCTTTCTGGTATTCAGTTTGAAGAAATCTTCTCTCATCAGTACTGGATGTCAATCCAAAGTCTAATAGTCTGGAGACATTGAAGGTTGGAAGGGAATCATAGTTCAATAATTTCTTTGAGATTTTAATTTGGTTATGAACTGAAAGAGCAAGATTGATTATACCGTAGCCATCTGGTAATCTGTGAAATGAGCGAACTTTGAGGTACAATACTGATCATGTTTCAGAAGTAGCTTTTTGGCATTAAAGCACTTTGGAACATCTTTTGGTGATAAAAATGTGTTGTCCAAATGCTGTCCCTTTCTTTAATGCACATGAACAGTATACAAAAGCAACCGAATCTGCAGAATAGCAAACAAAACATAGAACAAAAATTATTGATGTAGGCTTGTCGGTCAACCCTTGATTTTTAATCTGACTTTCAATTCATATCCAAAGTCTTGTATTCACTGCAAAATGGATGAAAGTATTTATCCACTAAAGGCCAAATTCTGCAGTGAGGATTGTCAAGGTTCATGTATGATAACTGAAATAAGTCAACTCCGAAAATGCTTTTCCATCTTTGCAAGTTAATGTATCCAGCAATTAAAAAAGTTTTCAAAAGCTTTTAGACGTTGACAGAACAGGACAGACAATAGATGTTGGAAAGGGAAACAAGAACGACTGCTAATTACAATGGGCTCTGTCCTGCCAATGGCAGAGGTACTGGGAGATATGGTAACCCCCCCCCCCAACCCTTTACGTCTGGTCACCAATTAGTTCTAGTCAAGAAGGTCCATGGGCAACCTATTCAATCTGCTAAGGTCTTAAGTAATCAATTATTGGCCACTGAAGAGCCTCAAATGACCACCTTCGACGTCTCTCTCTTTACATTCCTGCTGGTGGTTGGTTTCCCTGGAAAACCAGGGTGACCTCGCTGCCGGATTGGGAGGGGATCTCCACTTACCCCAAATGGCATCTACCTCTGAACTCCCTGACCATCCCCCATCGCCTTCCCACCCTGTGACAAGAAGATAAAGAAGACTTGTGTTATTGCAGCTGGATCTCATGATGAGCAGGCCTTGCCTGACTTCAGGACTCAAAGGCTGCTAGCCTCTGATTGGCAGGCAGTTTCTGACAACCCAGGATACTAGCATTGAGCCCAATGAAGGGCCAGGAAACTCACCCAGGCTTACCAGTTAGCTCTGACTGTCTTCACAGCCAAGGGTAGGGGTACGTTACTCACCACCTAAAGCCAGTGTGAGAAAAAACAGGAACTTCATGCCCTCTGAGTCGATATATTAGGCACCAGGATTGTGGATGGTGCATAGGTTTGGACAATTTATAGAGCAAGAGATGTAGTGAGTGGATGGAGAAGGGGGTTTGGACAGCAGGTGGAGAAGAGGGTTGGTACAGTGGGTGGAGAAGGGGTTTGGGAGAATAGATGAGGAAGGGATTTGGGACATTGGAGAGAGATTGTGGTTGGGAGAGTGGGTGGAGAAGGGGGCTGGGAGAGTGGGTGAAGAAGGGGTTTGGGAGGTTGGGTGAAGAAGGGGGTTGGGAGAGTGGGTGGAGAAGGGGGCTGGGAGAGTGGGAGAAGAAGGCGGTTGGGAGGGTGGGTGAAGAAGGGGGTTGGGAGAGTGGGTGGAGAAGGGGGTTGGGATAGTGGATGGAGAAGAGGGCTGGGAGAGTGGGTGGAGAAGGTGGTTGGGAGGGTGGGTGAAGAAAGGGGTTGGGAGGGTGGGTGGAGAAGGGGGTTGGGAGAGTGGGTGGAGAAGGGGGTTGGGAGGGTGGGTGAAGAAGGGGATTGGGAGAGTAGATGGGGACAGGGGTTTGGGAGAGTGGATGGGAAAGGGGGTTGGAAGAGTGGAGAAGGGCATTGGGAGAGTGGGTGGAGAAGGGGGTTGGGAGACTGGGTGGGGAAGGGGGTTGGGAGACTGGGTGGGGAAGGGGGTTTGGGAGAGTGGGTGGAGAAGGGGTTTGGGAGAGTGGGTGGAGAAGGGGGTTGGGATAGTGGGTTGAGAAGGGGTTTTGGAGAGTGGGTGGAGAAGGGGGTTGGGAGAGTGGGTGGAGAAGGGGGTTTGGGAGAGTGGATGGGGAAGGGGGTTTGGGAGAGTGGGTGGAGAAGGGGTTCGAAGAATGGGTGGAGAATGGGGCTGGGAGAGTGGATGGAGGATGGGGTTGGGAGAGTGGATGGAGGATGGGGTTGGGAGAGTGGATGGAGGATGGGGTTGGGACACTGGATCGAGCAGGGGGTTCCCACAGCAATGGAGGAGCGGATATAGACTGTGGATGGAACAGGGACTGCAGACTTGGGCAGTGAGTAAGGCAGGATGTTAGGGATGATTTAATACTATTTCCTTCTTATTTCTGCAATGCTTATAATCATGTTGCCTTAGGAGTCTTCTTAGATCATAAGAGCATAAGGAACAAGTGGAGAAGTCGGCCATTTAGCTCCCTCACTCCTACCCTGCCATTATGCAAGATCATGGCTGATCTGCTCCAGCCCTCAACTCCTGTTTCATGCTCACTTCTTAATATTTTAAATATCTACCTAGTGCTTCTTTAAATACTTTCAGGGATCTCAACTCCACAACTCTTTGTGATTGAGAATTCAGCTATTCACCTTTCTCCGGGAAAAGAAATTCCTTTCCATGTCATTCTGTAACTATGTCCCCGAGTTTGAGATTCCCCCACAAGTGGAAACATCTTCTCAACATCCAGCCTTTCACGTCCCCTGAGAATCCTATATGTTTCAGTCAGGTCACCCCTCATTCTTCTACACTCGAGTGAATAATGGCCGAACCTGTTTAGCCGTTCCTGAGAACTCAACCCCTTTGTCCCAGGAATCAGCCAATAGAAGAGGAGTATTGTGTGAGTGAAAGTTGGGGATAGGTAATAAGACCGTATATCTTCAACAGGAAATTCAGAAAGGCAATAAGAAATTAATTTTATTGTCCCTTTCTTCTGCAATTTGACAGGATATCATCCTCACCCTGAAGTCAAAGTTATCCATCCGTTGTATTGAACATTTTGCCCTGGTTTTGAAGGAACGATACAGTATCACCAAGGTCTATCTCTTACATGATGATGAAATCATTGAGCAGGTATGTTGGGGTTTCTGTGGACTGTGTACATGAAGGAGTGATATCCCTGAGAGTTTGCGAGCTTTAAAGTAGACAACTAAAGTTACCCACATGTACGTCTACAGAATGAAACCCTTAACCATCCTCTGTATCAGTTCTGAGGAAGGGTCACTGGACCCACTGGGTCACATTAACTCTGATTTCTCTTCACAAATGCTGCCAAACCTGCTGAGCTCTTCCAGCAACTTCTGTTTTGCCTCTATATCTGTTGGCTTTGTTACCTAACATTGGACTGCTGTCCAAGTCTGGCATTTTAAATAGTTCCATCTGCTGCAGCCTAAAGAAAAGTTCTATTTTTGGAGACTTTGTAAATGGAATTTGAACAAAGCAGCATCTCTTGGTTTTATCAAATTCTGGTTCAGAAATGCTGATCAATATTAGACAACATAGGAGTGAAGAAGATGTCTCTCTGCATTACCTGTGGTATTTCCTGGTAATCACTTTTCTGGGAAGGCAAATTGTACGTTCACTTTGGATAAAAAATTGGATTGGATGTAGGAGTCAAACAGTCTTCGCACAACAATTCCAAGATATTGGTGAGGTCACACCTAAACGACTGTGTACTGTTTGGGTCCATCTACCGAAGGAAGGATGTGACAGTAGAAGAGGGGCTCAGACTGGTTCCTAGAATGAGGTGATTGTCTTATGTTGGAAAGTTGAGTAAATGAATTCAGTGTTTCTTGAAGTTCAGAAGAATGCGAGGAGATAGAATGGAAATCTATGGGACTGTTCTTAATGTCCCATGTAACATAAAATATGACAGGTGGCTAATTTACTGCCTTCCTGTCCACTCCAACCTGCTCCTGATAAAATGAAGGTACATGAGTGAGTGCCAATATCAGCAACTAGACTGTATTTTTAAAAGAAATTAACAGGTATTTGGAATTGTTAACTTGATCTAAATGGCGAAGCCATGATATATTTGGCATGGGTCAGCTCTTTCTTTAGGCAGACTGGTTAAAAGATAGGAGGAAAGAGAGTGGTGGTCCATCCTTCTTCGGGTGCTGTGTCCACATTGAGAGCCTTCCCCTTGGCTGTCACTCCCCCCCTTTGTAAGTTCCCACGTGGCTGGTGAATCTCGGACATAGGGTCACACCCTCAGAATAAGATGCTGCTCAAGTAGGACTGGGATAGAGAGTTGAGTCGTGAATCTTTGGATAACTGTATTTGGAGAGCTGAGGATGGTCTGACATCGAGCCTATTCAAGGTAGAGGGTGGCAGATTTTTGTGTTCTAAAAGAACAAAGGGATATGGAGATAGTACAGGAGGGTGAAGTTAAGTTACATGTTAATTATAATTTTGTTGAATGGTGGAGCAGGCTAGAAAGACCAAATGGCCTTCCCCAGTTCCTAATGCTTATGTTTCGTATGTTCAACTGCAAAATGTATGTGAAAATTGATTCAGCATAGAAATAACAAGTTTTATTGAGACTGTTAAAAATAGCATTGCATTGCAAGTAATTAAAGAACTTGGGGACTGGGCCTCCATTTAACAAAAGGAAATCTAGGCTGATATCAACAAATGTATCCAGAGAAGCTTCCCTCCTCTGTTTCACAACACCACCCAGTGCAAAATGCTTCTTCTTAAAATATAAGCTTAAAGAAATTTTTTTGTTGATTATTTCCACAGTGTGACAATAAGAAGTTAATTCCTGATATAAATGTTTTCTACCTTGTCACAGGTGGTCCAGAAGCGAGAGCCCCGTGATTATAGGTGTCTCTTCAGGGTTTGTTTCCTGCCAAGAGATCCACTTGTACTTTTACAAGATGATCCAGTTACTTTTGAATACCTCTACTCACAGGTATCTATTTGACATGAAGGTTCATGGTAAGCCCATTATAAGGATCATGGTAAGCCCCTTATAACAATCATGACTGACCACACCAAATAAGGTTCTGTTTCCCAAGATTGATAAAGCCGGAGGACGTATTTGCACTTAAAGTGGAATATATTCAAAACTAATACTCTGAAGTACATTAGGGGAGATTATGGCCTCGTGCTCATATCACTGGACTATTAATCCAGAGACCCAGCTAATGTTTTAGGAGCCTGGGAACAAATCCTGCCACTGCAGATTGTGGAATTTGAATTATCTGGAATTAAGGGTCAAATGTTGATTGTTGGGAAAAACTCATCCTATTCACTAAAATCCTTCAGGGAAGGAAACTCTGTACATGTGACCCAGACCCACAGCAATGTGGTTCACTCTGAAACCACCTTCTGGATAATTAAGGGATGTGCATTAGAGGCTGGCTTGGCCAGCGACATCCTCATTCCCTAAATGAATTTTAAAAGTATTTCAATGAGGACGTTGTGGAACATACCTCTAAGGGAGTGGAGTAAATCAGCTTGGGCGATTCACATAAAAATTAAATAGATTACTTTCAGACAATAGCAACTTTGGATGTGTCATATAAACATGACATTTGGTAAGTGTGACCGGTCTAGGAGAAATGGGTGACTTTGGATCTGCCAAAATCCCCACCTCCAGTGGTTTTGCACACGTGTTGTCTGCATCTGTTGTATATTAATAGTTAGGGATGAATTACCATGATTAGATAATAGTAACATTATCACTGTACAATTAGTATAGCAAGATTGCAGATGGTGAACTAGATGGACTTCATTTTCGTACATCCAACAATTTTGGTATTTGTGAGATGTTCTGTATTCATGGTTAAAATTATAGTTGACATATGGGGATTGGTAATTTGAGTTTTGTAGCAGCTAGAGAAAGTGAGGTGGTTCTCTGTAGAGCAGAGAAACTTAAGGGGAGATTTAATACGGGTGTCTATAAATACAAGTGGCTTTGACTGAGTAAATGAAAAGAAACTTTTCACCATTTTCACTTTGGTTACTAACCAGAAGGCACTGGTTTAAGATAAAAGAACAGTGAGCAGATGAACAATGCTCCCTCTCAGAAGTCCTGTAGATTTCAATGACTTCCGGTTCTGGAAGATACTGCAGGAATCTCAGGATTCCATGCAGCAGAAAAATAATTTAAGAGAAAGGAGGTTAAAGGTTTATATTCAGTGTGTTATAATCTGAAATTCACTGCCTGAAAAAGAATGGTGGATGTACTTTGGCAGTAAGATTTGTTTAGTGTTTGTAGATAATTTCTGTTCAGCCTGTTTTTTAAATTAATTCATGGGATCAGGGCATCACTGACTAGGCTAACATTTGTTACCCATTCTGAATTGTCCAGATGGCAGTTAAAAGTCAAACCACATTGCTGTGGGTCTGGAGTCACAAGTAGGCCAGACGGTAAGGATGGCAGACTCCTTCCCTAAGGGATGTTCGTGACCTAGGTGGGTTTTTCGCCAACAATGGTTCACGGTTATCATTAGACTTTTAATTCCAGATTTTTATTGAATTCCAGTTTCCAGCATCTACCATGGTGGGATTCAAACCCAGGTCCCCAGAACATTATCTGGGTTAACAGTCTAGTTGTACCACTAGATGATCACCTCCCTTCAGAGCTCAGAGGTGTTTTTACACGTTTCTGGAGCAGATGGGACTTGTAGCCAAAACTCCTAGCTCAAAGGTAGGGACACTGCCACTGTACCATAGAGCCTTTGATTAGTTTTGGATATGTAGTTGTAAAGAAAATATGTAGAGCTACAAGGAAAGAACGAGGGTGTTGGTTTAACTGGACAGATCATTCAAAGAACCAGCAGCAACACAATGCACTTGCGAAGCCAAGACAGACAAAGCTATGGACCAAGTGCTGGAAAAGGGGTTTTTGACCAACACATACTTGATGGACCAAGGGGCATTTTTCTGTTGCATAGTTTTATTCTATTCTGTAATTTTGTGAAAGCATTTGTAAGTGGTGGCAATTTGTGTGGATATTTTCTAGATGGCTGTGTGTTGCCTTTAGTAATCTCTTTTACAGAGTTGCAATGATGTGCTGCAGGAGAAGTTTGCGATGGAGATGAAATGCAACACTGCTATCCGTCTCGCAGCACTGCAAATTCAGGAATGCATCCTCAGCTCCAAGCATTCTCAGAAAGTCTCCATGAAGTACATTGAGTGAGTCAATACATTCAGCAGATTGAACTGGGCAGTGCTTCAGCTGCACCTCACACCACACTATGTTCACACGGCACTTTCTGGACTTCTTGATAGAAAGACCCCTGTTTCATAATCCATCTCATCAGTCAGACACTTTCTTAGTGGGCTGCTTAATTGGCAAATCTTCCCATTAGTGTGATCCTTCATTAGCTAGTCTTCCTTTTATTGAAACTCCTTATTAAGGAGATTCTTTATTAGTCAGTTACCTTGTTCATAAGATTCCGAGCTAGTGAGGTGTTTGTTTGGAGGAACTTGCTGTTGGTGAGGCACTGTTTGCATGAGTTTAGCAACTCGACCCTTCATTAAGGACACTCCTCATTGACAGCACTCAGTGTTTGTGAAACTGCAGGCGAGAGGAACTTCTCAGTTATGAGTTACTTCACTAACATGTCATAGAATTACTCTTTAAGTGTAATTAATCCTAGATTCTTATTTTTAGTCCTCTACTTGAAGACTAACTCCCTGGCACTTCGTAATTCTTTAAATTTCATCCAGACCCGAATTTAAATTAGGATAGGAATGGAAGTCAACTTAGCATCAATCTCTACTGACACAAAAACAGGCCCAGACACCTTTCACTCCCAGGCCCTGTCAGTGTGACCTCAATAGCTGTAACAGCAGTCCACTGATAGAGTCGTCGAGTCATAGAGATGTACAGCATGCAAACGGACCTTTGGTCCAACCCGTCCATGCCGACCAGATGTCCTAACTTAATCTAGTCCCATTTGCCAGCACTTGGCCCATTTCACTCTAAACCCTTCTTTTTGATATACCCTTCCAGATGCCTTTTAAATTTTGTAATTGTACCAGCTTCCTGCACTTCCTCTGGCAGCTCATTCCCTACACGCACCACCCTTTGTGTGAAAAAGTTTCCCCTCAGGTCCCTTTCAAATGTTTCTCCTCTCACCCTTTGGTTCTGGACTCCCGCACCCAGAGAAATCACTTCGTCTATTGACCCAATCCATGCCCCTCATGATTTTATAAACCTCTATAAGGTCACCCCTCAGCCTCTGACACTTCAGGGAAATCAGCCCCAGCCTATTCAACCTCTCCCTTTAGCTCAAACCCTCCAAACCCAGGCAATATCCTTGCAAGTCTTTTCTGAAGTCTTTCAGGTTTCACAACTAGGAAGCAGAAGTGCAGTACTTGGTATATTCTTCCTGAGAAAACAAGAGTTTTTAAAAAAAAATCCAACATGCATTGGATATTTCTAGCCAATATTTATTGCTCATCAAAATCAGGTTTTCAGTTCTCATTGCTGTGTGTCAGCAATTGCTGTGTACAAATTAACTGCAATGTTTCTTTTATCATGACAGTGACCATATTTTAAATGTACTTTATTAGCAATAAAGCACTTTGGGATGTCCCAAGGTTCTGACTCATTTACAGGGATCCCTGATTTACAAACGTCCACCTTAAGAATGCTCATACGGATCATTCTGCTGTAGTGCGCATTTTGTTAATGTGAATTCGCTATAACATAATTGACGAATTGGGGACACTGTTTCTATAGTGTAAACTTTTGAGTATAACACGACTATGGCCCCATTAGTTTAAATGGTGCTGCTATTACGTGATTTTCTTATAACACAGGTTTGCACAAGAACAGAACAATAGCATTATAGCAGAACTGACTGTACTTATGAATGTGTTCCATTGCATGTTCATAACTTTAACGACCAGATAGCCAAACATTTCCTGTACTTATGAATAGCTGCTTTCCATTGTCCTGCATTGTGTGCTGCCTTGTGTACAAACCAACTTGTGAACAAACTCCAGAATGGAACCCATTTGCAAACCAGACACTCCCTGTATTGGAAATCTCTACGGCAACTGTCGCAATGTAGTTGCAGCTTCAGATCACCAGATGGCTCTATGAGGTAGGGTTCTTTGTTCCAACTCCACCATCATTGTGCAGAAGATGCAACTATTACTTAATTGAACACGGGATTTTAAAACAAAATCACTCATAAATCATGGGTGATGCTGGCTGGCCCACCATTTCTTGCTCATCTCTTGTTGCCCTTGAGAAGGTGGTGGTGAGCTGCCATCTTGAACTGCTGCAGTCCACGTACTGTGGATTGACCCACAATGCCCTTAGGGTTGGAATTGCAGGATTTTGACCCAGTGACAGTGAAGAAATGGCAATAGATTTCCAAGTCAGAATGGTAAGTGGTTTGGAGGAATAGTTTCCAATGTCATAAATATCATAGCTGTTCTGGGAGCCAGTACAGACACAATGGGTGAAATAGCCTTTTTCTGTACTGTAAAATTCTATGATTTGGAGTTAAATAGTTTTAAATGCAATCTTATTATTTTCAGGAAGGATTGGGGAATTGAGAATTTTGTCTCACCAACGCTGCTTCATAACATGAGAGAGAAAGATATCAGAAAGGCTATTAACTATCACCTTAAGAACAATCATAGCTTGATTGCACCAGGACAAAAGGTAATTCTGTATAACCGGCTATCCAGAGGTGAAAGTGAGTTTTTAAAAAAAGATTAATCTTTACTGCTTTCCACCCAATCACAGATGCTCTTTCTGCACATACCCTTGAGTGTTTTTTATGCCTTGTTTAAATACTGTTACATCTTAAAGTGCTCTCAGTGCTGACAAAGCATTCCCCATGTTAACTGTTTTCCTCCCTCCAAGCATGCTACCTGACTTGCTGAATATTTCCAACTTTCTCAGGTATCTGTTTCAGATTTACAGCTTTCTTGGTGGTTTTGCTGTTTTATAAAATTGTGCTGTTTCATAAGCCATGACTCGATGTGTAGCGCACCTGCCATTTGGTCAAAAACATTGTGGATCAGGTCCAATTCTGGAGACTTGAGAACAAGTAACTTGGTTGATGTTGCAGTGCAGTAATGAGGGCATGCTGAAATGCTTAAGGTGCCATCTGTTGAATGAGTCATTAAACCAAGGTCCCTTCCTGCTCTCCGGAGATTTCATAGAATGGAGTCCCTCCAGTGTGGAAACAGGCCATTTGGCCCAACAAGTCTACACTGTCCCTCTGATGTGTATCCCACCCTGACCCATTCCCCTATCCACGACTCTATATGTACCCCTGATTAATGCACCTAACCTACACATCCCTGAACAATATAGGCAATTTAGCATGGCCAATTTACCTAACCTGCACATCTTTGGATTTTGGGAGGAAACTGGAGGAAACTTGCGCAGACACGGAGAGAACATGCAAACGCTAGACAGACAGTCCCCCGAGGCTGGAACTGATTCCGGGTCCCTGGCACTGTGAGGTAGCATTGCTAACCACTGATCCAATAGCACAAGAGTATTTCAAACACTTGGTCCGTTCTTCTTGTGTCCAAGAGAATCGATAGCTCTCAATGAGGAAAACAAGCAAAATAATTATCGTTCATTTGCACATTACGATTATGGAATCTGTTTACTGCACTGTGTACAATACTGATCACCATATGTATGGAAGGATATTAATGCATTGTGATTAGTGTAGGGCTTTACTAAACTGGACCTATATAGGAGTTTAGATGAGTCAGAGGTGACTTCATTGAAACATGTAGGAACATGTGAAGAGGTTATTATCCCAAGTGCAAAAGTTTCTAGTTTTATACTGAAGAGAAAATATTTCCCTTTACACTTTAATACTGTTGCTAAAGCAGGCCGGTGTAAGGTGTGAATGTTCTTTGCCTTCTAAGAATCAGTGAAATGTTTATTTGTTACTTCTTAAAGCCTCTTAAATATGTGTCTGAGTTGCATTTCAGATCACATCTGTATTCGTGAATTATTAAAGGAGGAGAAAATAAACTTTTGCAGTTTTCTCTGTTTCCATCTCCTGATGGTGTTAGCTCATTCCGAGTTTTTGGTTTTGCTGCCATTATTCATTCCTTGGTGCTTTGTCCAAGTGGCCTTTCCTCATATGGGAACCTGGTCGTGAATGGTTGCTGTATTCAACTGTCGGGGGCATCACAATGAAGCCCTGTCATACCCAGAGGAAAAAAACCCGATAAAACTGGCAGATGACACATACTGGTCTGCCCCTCTTGTAATCGAGCTTCATCGAGGGCCGAAGGGCCTGTTCTGCGCTGTATTGAAATTAAGCTTCATTGTGTCCAAGGATCACATTTCTTTTTAAACTCTCTATTTTCTCCATTTGCCACCACCTTGAATCCAGCCTGAGTTTATGGCCATCATCAAGGGCAGAATCTGAACTGTTATCCCTTAACCCAAGGTCATTGAGGCCTGTTTAAAGGAATGAAAGACATGTACTAAACAATATTCTTTTTCACAAAAGAAGTCACAAATACTTCAGACCAAGTGAACCTGTTTTGAAATGTTGTCATTATTATAGGACAGGAATCCTAGCAAACAATTTCCACAAAACAGGCTCCCACAAACAACAACACGATAACTAACTAAGGTATCTTAATAAAATGTTGGCTGAGTGGTAAATATTGGCCACTACTGTTCTTTAAATCGTACCATGGAATCTTGTTTAATTCTCTTTATGGAATATCTAATATCTCAATCATAGAAAAATACAGCGCAGTACAGGCCCTTTGGCCCTCAATGTTGCGCCGATCCAAGCCCACCTAACCAACACTAGCCCACTATCCTCCGTATGCCTATCCAATGCCCGCTTAAATGCCCATAAAGAGGGAGAGTCCACCACTGCTACTGGCAGGGCATTCCATGAACTCAAAACTCGCTGAGTAAAGATTCTGGATTAGTGGTGCTGGAAGAGCACAGCAGTTCAGGCAGCATCCAAGTAGCTTCGAAATCGGATGCTGCCTGAACTGCTGTGCTCTTCCAGCACCACTAATCCAGAATCTGATTTCCAGCATCTGCAGTCATTGTTTTTACCTCGCTGAGTAAAGAACCTCCCATCAAAGGATGGCAGCTTTGTCCTTGAAGAACATTAATGAAGTTTTCCCAACAATTGGCAATAGATTTATGATCATTACTCGACTCTTTAATTCCAGATATTTATTGAATTAAAATTTCACCATTTTCCATGGCAGGATTCAAATGGTTCACAGGGCATTATCTGGGTCTCTGGATTAACAAAACAGCAATAACACCACTAGGCTATCACCTCCTCTATCAGTCAGCCAATCATTAATGCGTGCCTGTAAGTTACTTCTCATCCTAAGTGCTTCAAGATAATCTTCGCACCAGTGCAGAATTATCCATTATCCTGAATCACCCTTCGATTTTTTTTTCCATATACTGCATTTTAATAACACTTTTACAATCCCTGTATGGTCTTATACATCTCTAGGAAACTTTTCCTACTTGACCTCCAAGTCCATATCCTTTTAACCTCGTCATGTGTTTGTCTTTTCTGCTGCTGTATTCCTCAATAAGAGACTTCAGTTGTGTATTTTCCTCCACTGCTTCTACCTCTGCTGCCCCTCTTTAGACATTCTCCTACTCAGCTGTGAAGTGATGTAGGAAATTCCACTGTAACCAGCACTATTAAGTTGAAGCTTGTTTGTAAAGAGTGCTTTAAACAAAATTGCTTTCTTGGGAATTGCAGTTTCAAAGATGCATATTTTATAATTAGGTCAAAAGTTTTAATTAAATCTTCTCATATTGTAAGCCCAGTTAAGCATTTCAATATTTTTGTGTATGAAAGATTGAAGTTGATCAGCCCCTGAAATTGCTCATCATTATCTATCAGCCACTTTGTGATCCCCAGTGTTAACTGCAGACATTACATTTTAGGGAGGAAAACCAACTGTTCACAATATAAAGAATATCTTTGATAAATTGAGCTTCATGAATATACATTAGTTATTTGATATTAAAACTTTTTTTTGTAAAACAATTATTTAAATCCATGCAACAAAGATAAAAGATAAAATGTATTCATCACATGGATTTTCCATTAATTTCTTTCAAATCAGAGGAAGTGTGCCTCGTTGTTTTATGATAATAAACTCAACTGGATTAGTTTGGTAAATAATGGAATCAAAATGTGAAGATGGCAAATTAACTAGACATCTGAAAATTCAGAACTATTGTGGGCGGCACGGTGGCACAGAGGTTAGCACTGCTGCCTCACAGTGCCAGAGACCCGGGTTCAATTCCCGCCCCAGGCGACTGACTGTGTGGAGTTTGCACATTCTCCTTGTGTCTGCGTGGGTTTGCTCCGGTTTCCTCCCACAGCCCAGCTTAGGTGAATTGGCCATGCTAAATTGCCCGTAGTGTTAGGTAAAGTGTAGATGTAGGGGTATGGGTGGGTACGCTTCGGCGGGGCGGTGTGGACTTGTTGGGCCGAAGGGCCTGTTTCCACACTGTAAGTAATCTAATTATGTCTGGGAAGGAAATGCTGAAAATCATGTTTTATGCATTGAAGGAGAGAATTATTGTAGGGTCTTTATTAACATGCAAGATTGAGTTTAAAGAGGATGTAATCACAGGGTTAACTTGATTTGCTGATAGGTGTTTGCTGTCATTGTACTGAATCACTAGTTAGAAAATTCCAGGCGGGATTCCCATTATTTTCCATTGAAAGTCTTTGACCATTTTTGATAAATGTTGCCAAAAGTGCAACGCTGCTGGGGACATCTTTTCATTAAAATAACTTTCCATGCCAGTATATTAAAATACACTCATTCTGTTTGAAGCAACTGATATCCACGGCACAAGTCCGGCTGAATTACCTGAACATACTGAGTGATCTTCGAGCATATGGAGGGAAGACCTTTAACGCAACCCTTCTGGTACGTAGGGAGAAACAGAAACCCGGCTCATTTTTTTAAACTTGACTTTTTTTAATAAGTTTCTAATGAAATGCAACTTCTTCAGCTGCAGGACAGAGAATCATTTATCACATTGTTGGTCGGAGCCAAGTATGGTATCAGCCAAGTTATTAACAGCAAACTCAATATTATAAACCAGTTAACAAACTTCAACAACATCCGGAAGTTGGAATTGACCTTTGAGTGTGAGAAGGTCAGCATGGTGAACATCTACCTGGTGGATGTGAAGGTAAAGGCTATTGATGCTAACTGCTTGCTTGGACAAGGGCTTGGTACATTTTATAATACAGGTTGTTGTTTGGTCAAATCCTTGATGCTGTGACCTGTGCTGCATTAACAGTTGTTTAGCAATTATTCCTATCCTCAGTTTGCTAATGTTTTGCAATGAAGTTACTTGGGAGTGACTCTTACCTTTGCTCACTGTCAATCAGACAGCAGATGCCTTTAGTACTTACCCGCACTGGCACCTCCATGATCCCAACATGAAGAGACCTGACTGCAATTTAACTCGGGCCTGAGCTAGGGAGGCCTCTGCATATTTCCAGCCAGGCCAGGCCAATCTGATCAAGCCCAGCAAAGTGAAGTGAAGGAAAGGGAGGAAGTACCAAGGACATTTACCAAGGAAAGATGGGATTTCTGCCTGTCTGCCAGCCCGTCTTGCCTGTTTTCCCAGAATGCCAGTGACACTAATCTGCTGACACTGGAATAATTTCCAAAGGCAGCAGTGACTAGGCCACTGCAGACCAGAGGAAGGCAGTCTCTCCGAGTCATAATTCCTGCCTCTCCAATTACAAATTAATTCTGTTCCTCAGAATCATTCAAGCAATTTCTCCACCACGAGGTAAGACTGACTGGCTTCTAGCTCCTGGTTTATCCTTTGCTCCTTTTTGAATAACAGTACTACACTGGCTGTCCTCAAGTTCTCTGACTCTTCTCCTGGGCCAGACAGGTTTAGAAAATTATTGCAATGTCCCTGATTTTGTCCCTGCCTCACTCACCAACCTGGGATATATTTCATCCAGCCCTGGACATTTATCGAATTCTAAGCCAGACCACTCAGATCTCTCTCTGTCAATGATAATTTCTGTTTTCAGCCCTGGATATCTGCCATAAGTATCTCTTTATTCTCTAAATCCATTGCTGTGTATCTTTAGATATCTAGGGTTCACAGGATTTAATGGTCTCACCCCTTCCTTTATTGGACCATGTTGGCCCTGTACTCTCCATATTTCCTTCTTGAATGCGCCCCATTTCTCTGTGACAAATTTGCCTGAAAGTTATAAGAAATTGTTGCATTTAAATATTAATGATTAATTGAACTCACCCCACTCCTTTCAGACGGTATCTGAAAAATAATCCATGTTTGTATAGTGATGTCTAGTGGCTCTGAAATATGCTATATAAATGCAAAGTTTCCTTTCAGGAAGTTGGCAATAGTTAGTACTTGACAACACCAAGACATTTTTAATGATGAAGTTTAGGTTTTCATAACACAATCCACCTCTCCCATTCAGAAGAGGAATAAATCAAACCCCAGATATTATTCCAAACTGTAATAAATGTTGTTAGAAATTTGCAACCTTTTACATTTGCTTTCACTTCTCCTTTCTCTCTTTTTTTTTGTCTGTATCCAAACAATTTTTCTTATTCTTTGTTTCTCTTTCTGAGCCCAATTTAACTAATTCACCTGCCTTCTCTATTGTTCCTGCTTCTTTCTCAATCCTTGAATTTCGTGGTTAAAGAAATAGATTGTTTTATCCAATATTTGCCCAGATCTTAGATTCCCTGTTGCCCTCACTTATCAACTCGCAATTTCAGCATTGTACAACATTTTCACGCTATAGATTGGAAGGAAAACAAATGAGGGAAAACACTGCTCCCAGCAAATTCAAGGAAGCTAATGTTGAGCAAACTCTTTAAAATGAGTGAGTTGATATCATTTTCAGGTTAGGTCTGTTAGTGGAAAAGTTTAATTACTGACTCTGTTTTTATTTACAGTCTCTGACATTGTTACTGGAAGCTCATCATGCTAAAGACCTTGTGTGTTTGATTGCTGGATATCATAGGCTATATGTGAACTCAACAGACTCCATATTCATCTGGCCTAGCAACTATCAAAGTCAGACAACTGAAGAAGGTAATACATTAGTCGTTTTTTTAAAAAATAAGAATCCCAGTTTTATTCCTGCCATACTTTTGCCCAAGAAACACAGAGAGTGATAGATGCCTGGAATGCAGAGGTAGTAGAGACAGACACGGTAGATTAATTTAAGGTGCATCTGGACAGATGTATGAGTAGGTGGGGAGCAGAGGGATACAAATGCTTAGGAATTGGGCGATAGATTTAGACAGTGGATTTGGATCGGCTCAGGCTTGGAGGGCCGAAGGGCCTGTTCCTGGGCTGTAAGTTTTCTTTGATCTTTGAAAGCAAACTTCCAAATGTGAATTTTGTTTCTATTGTCACCACCCCCAGGCAGAACTATGTTTTCTCTGCCATTTGTTAACACTCCAAATCAGACAGGGATGTTCTGAATATAGAGACTGATTGAATCCTTGGTTAATGTCAGCTTTTGTTAAGTGGCAACCTTTACATCCTGTGTGAAAGTTGCAGTTTCAAGTAACACTTGAAGACTCTCTCACTGACTGGATGCTGAACATTAAGACTTGGGAATGCTTAGATAATTCTGTGTACGATTTGGAAAAAAGGGAAGAGGTTTCTCCTGGTATCTTGGTCTGTTGTACCAGACTTGGTGTAGTGCAACATGACAAGATTAATTATTGGCCACAGAGAAGAGGCATCTCTAGGTAGATTGAATCTCCTATCCAGCTTTAAAGGGAGATGAGTGGGTCTGAGACTAGTATTTTACAATTTAAAAAGGGCAATTATGTATGCTCGAAAACTGCACACCTAAGATGAACTGAGACACTAAGTTCAGGAATAGACTGATATAGAAGTAAAGGTAGATATTTAAGGGATATTTCAAAATAAGTATATTTAAGAGTAAATATATTCCTACTGTAAAAAAGAAGTTGCAAAGGAAGAACAAACCATCTATGGCCAACATAAGAATTTAAGGAAGGTACTGAGATTAAGGAAGAAGTATAATATGATTAGCAGATCAGATATTGGACAGAAGATAAGGAATGGCATAGAATGACAACAAGATTAATCAAGGGAAAGAAATTAGAGTATGAGAGGATGCTAACTAGAAAAGGAAGAACAGATAATGAGTTTTTACTAGTATTTAGAAAGGAAAAGATTAAGTAAGGTGAGTGATCCTCTTGATAGTGAGAATGGGGAGAAATTAATATATAATAAATAAATGGCAGTTGAATTAAACAAATATTTGCTTCTGTCTTCACTATAGAAAATACAAAAACACTCTAGTAATAGCTGTAAATCGAAGGGAGAGAGAAACCTGGTGAAATTACAATTAAGAGGGAAGTGTGATGAAGCCAACAGGTAGACCTCTGGGCTGACAGGCTTTCAGACCCATTTGGACTTCATCCTGGGTTCTTAAACAGAGGGACCAATGTGAAAGTCGAAGCATTGATGTTGATTTTCCAAAGTTTCATAGATTTGGATAAGGTTCTATTGGATTGAAATGTAGCAAATGTTATGTCATTATTCAAGAAGGGAGGGAAAGAGGAAACTATTGGCTTGTCACAGGGTGAGTGTTGGAATAATTATTGAAGAGCTTATAGCTGGACACAACTCTAGCTATTTGGGAAGAATCAGCATTATTCTGTGAAAGGGAAATCATGCTTAATCAATTTATGTCAATCTTTGAAGGGTTAGCCTATGCTTTGGATAATGGAACCTGTAGAGATACTATACTTGGGTTTTCAGTGGGATTTGATGTGCCACATAAAAGATAATTGCACCAAATAGGACCCAAATATTCACTTATTTGAATGGATAGAAGATTGGCTGGGTTCAAGTCCCATCTGATCCAGAGATGTGTAATAACATCACTGAACAGGTTAATTAAAAATATCTAGAAGATTGACCGGCTGACAGAAAGAGAGAATGTGTTTGAAAAAGCTCTCTTTCTGATTGGCAGGATGATGAGTCCCAGAAGAATCTGTGTTGGGGCCTCAGCATTTATAACAATGATTTAGATATGGGGAGGAAAGCCATGGCAGCTAAATTTGCAGATGACTCAAAGATGGGTGGGGAAGTATGTTGTGAAGAGGACATAAGGAGTTTTCAGATGGGTGTCAATCAATTGAATGAGTGCCCAAAAATTAGATTCTAGATTAGAGTGGTGCTGGAAAATCACAGCAGTTCAGGCAGTATTCAAGGAGCAGGAAAATCGACATTTTGGGCAAAATTTCCTGTTCCTTGGATGCTGCCTGAACTGTTGTGCTTTTCCAGCATCACTCTAATCTAGAATCTGGTTTTCAGCATCTGCAGTCATTGTTTTTACCTTGTTGAATTTAACCCTACTGCGAATCCTCTGCAAGGATGCCTGCCTTGAAGAAGTTTTCCTCCTCTCTCTGCAAGAGTTTCAGGAAGTCCCTCTCCCTCTGCAACTCCCAGGTCATTTCCTCTGCCCTGAAGCTCTTCAACCACATCCTGAAACAAAAAGCTCTATTCCTGATGAAGGGCTTTTGCTCGAAACATCGATTTTCCCGCTCCTTGGTTGCTGCCTGAACTGCTGTGCTTTTCCAGCGCCACTCTAATCTTAGAATCTGGTTTCCAGCATCTGCAGTCATTGTTTTTCCCCCGCCCAAAAGTTAGGCCAATGTAGTATAATGTGGAAAAATTATTTAGTTTGCAGGCAGAATGAAAAAAAGCAGAGTATTACTTAAAGTAAGAACAACTGCACCATTTCAAGGAGCAGAGATATCTATATGTGATAGTGCATGATTCACAAAACATTAGTTTGCATGTGCAGCACATAATTATGAAGGCTAATGGAATGTAAACATAAAGGTGTTTTGCTTCAATTATCCAGGGAATTGATGACAGTACAGGTCTAATATTTCATGTAGTTTTGGTCTTCTCGATTATGGAAGACCATAAATGTTTTTAAAACAGTTCAGAGGAGCTTTCTGAGATTGATACCTGGAATGTGTAAGTTGTCTTATGAGAAAAGGTTGGGCAGACTGCCTTGTTTCCTTTGGCGTTTAGAAGTGCAATCCTTGACAAGTTGGAAATGGAAATAAAGTCTCCTCTTGTGGGTGAATCAAAAATTAGGGGTCACAGTTTTTAAAAGAATACAACCTTTTAGAGCAGAGATGTGTGCTTTTCTTTCAGATGGTTGGTGGGGGCTGCGGTCATTAAATCCTTTTTAAGGCAAAAGTAGATAAATATTTGTTAAGCAGGAGAATGAAAGGTTATCACATGGAAGTGGGGAAATGGAATTTGAAACACAGATAGATTAGTTATGGTTGTATTGATTGGCAGAGAAGGCTTCATTGTCCAAGTAACTCACATCTGTTCCCAAGTAGTATGTGCTTACATAAAGCCCTACTTTTTCTCTTCGCTTTCAGTTCAGTCAATTTCCTGAATGTAAAGGCTCAGATTCTTTTCTCAGTGTACATTTCCTGCTATGACATATCATCCACACAATTAGTAAAGATAAACGGCAACTCACCCACCATCCTCTCAAGGGCAATTGGGGATGGGCAATAAATGTTGGTCATCCAGCAATGCCGTCATCATATGAATTAATATATGAAAAAACACAGTGTAAAGGACAGGAGGACTCTTCTCTCCGACCCTTTGAGATGTGTGCAGATTATTAGAAATCGAGGTTAACGGACTGTTCAGCTCCTGTGGGTATTGTACCTAAGGGATGGTAACAATTTTCATGTCCATGCCAATCCTTCCATTAGACTGATCAGTTCTGTGGAGCATTAGCGAGGTTTGTGATTATTGGCATCACTTTCAGACAGTGACTCTTTGCAATGAAGTTATGATAGAAAATAAACTCATGTCAGTTTAAACATGTTTCCCTCTCAGAATGATATCAGTAGCAGCAATCTGAGAGAGAGTTCAGACACAACTCACATTTTCCAATGGCATTGCTCACTCTGACTTTATGCCAATTAGGTGAGTTACAGTTGCTGATAAGTCTTGTTAAAATTCCAGAATGTAGGAACTTACATTTTATTATATGTATCCATAGGATCTAGAAAGTCTTGAAAGCTTATGCAAGGAATGTCTCAATCAGAAATATTGATCAAGAAATAGGATATCAAATTTTATTTACTGTAAAAGTTACTACTTTTCTTTTTACATCGTGAGTAATAGCCTGGCACTGTATTTGAGTGGTGTCCTGAAGCTGAATGAACATGTACAATTGGTATGACTTCAATATTGAAGCTTTAACAGTTAAAGACTCCACCCCAGGTATTTCCTTCAACTAACTCCTTGCAGACAGTAATACCCTGTTTACGTGAAGAAACTTATCCAAACAAACATTTTCAAGCAAAATAAATAACCTAAACAGAAAGGAAGAGCATAGAAGTTAATCATTGAAGTTTTTATAATTTTTTTTATTCATTAATGGGATGTCATTTATTGCCCATTACTAATTGCCAGGAGGGCATTTTAAGATGGCAGAATTCAGTTTTTAAAGAAATATTAGATGGTTCCTTCATCTGACCTTAGATGTACCTTATTTTACTGTGCAGGTGACGAAGCCCGAGGATTAAGTGATTCAGAGTCATCATCAGACATTGAGTCATCATTAGACTTGTCTATAGAGCTCCACAAAATGAGGAATGGATTCATACAGCCTCTGACTGAAGAAAATGAGGACATCGAGAACTCGGAAAGTGAAGCTACAGACAGTGACTGCTTACGGGAGGATATCCAGGAAGAGACCAGTTGCAGCACAGGGGATGTGTCTGATCTGAATGATGAAACAACAAGTCAGGGAGGAGACTTTTGTGAAAGAAGCTGTTCTGCCGACTCTATGGACGAACTGCAAACGGAGACTTCAATGAGCAGCACTTCAGGTCCACACTCACATGGTGAGATTTCAGAAGATGATGACAAAGATTCTATCGCTGAAGAGAGTGATGGTGAGCCAGTTACAAAGAAGCACTGTACCATGGAATCAAAAGACAGTCTTGAACAACCTTCAGCAGACTCCTTAGCCTCTACTCCGACCCTTTCTAAATACATTGCAAGTGATATAAAGGTGGTTTGCTCTATTCCTGACCTCAGCCAAAGTGAGAACCCATGCACTGCAGAACTTTGCAACCAGTGCCCCAGAAACGAGGGTGAGAGTTATGCACAAGGGGACAAGTCTTGGAATGTGACAAGTCGTGGCCTGCTCACTGAGTTACCACCAATTCCTTTTCCAGAGGAACCAGCTATTGATGGGAACCTATCCAGTGAGGTCCTCACTATCCCGATTCTGGCTCCTCCCCCTGGCTTTCAGGACAGCAGCTCTGATGACGAATTTTTCGATGCAGCTGAAAAGTTTACTGATGTGGAATGTTCAGGTGACATCAAATTCAGTGGAACTGAAGCAGGTAGGTCTGACAGATGACAATCAGGTTTCCATTTACTTCCACTTACTCCATACAACAAATTAAATGAAATCCAAAATATATTTGAACACATTTTCAAACATACTTAAGAATGATGAATAATTAAAATATTTTCTGTGTTTATTTTGATTCGCTTATTACATGTTACCAATGCACCTTTATATACCCGACTAGTGATGTCACATGAGGAACAGGTACTGAGTTCCAGTGATGTGAAGAATCTGAATTAAACAGGCAATGATGAAATTATTGATGTCTTCACAAGTTAAAAATTGCATCTTCAGTTATGAATTCAATTTAGTCCCATTGTTGAGCTCATTTGAAAAAGTCAATTTTAAGTAATTTGCATATCTGAGAATTATAAAGCTTCAAATCTCGAGACAATTAATCCCTGGTAAAGTCATTCCGTTTCTAAAGAAATAAACAGACAAAGCAATTTAAGAAAATTATACTTCACTAAAAATAGAAGAATTCACTAAAACTTCTTTCTCCAAATTAAAAGTTTTTACCCTTGGTATGTCTTTGATCATTTTCCAGACCAGTTTAGTGAAATCCTGGTCACTATTATGGAAATACATTCCTGCTGATACTTCTTGAATCTGCCCTGCTTAGTTTCCAAAACCAAAATCCAGAACAGCCCTTGATCATCACAAAAGGGGATAAGAACAACTGTTCCCTAATGGAGAGACAGTTTGACTTTGGTGGTGGGAAAGTTTTTCAAAATGATAATCTGGGACAGAATTAACAGTATTAGGATAAGTGTAAGTTAGTTATGTAAAGCAAGCATCACTTTAGAGTCATAGAGATATACAGCATGGAAACAGACTGTTCAGTCCAACTTGTCCATGCCAACCAGATATCCTAAATTAATCTAGTCCCATTTGCCAGCATTTGGCCCATATCCCTCTAAACCCTTTTTATTCATATACCAATCCAGACGCCTTACAATTGTACCAGCCTCCACCACTTCCTGTGGCAGCTTCTTCCATACACATACCACCCTCTGCATGACAAAATTGCCCAGTAGGTCCCTTTTATATCTTTCCCCTCTCACTTTAAGCCTCTGCCCTCTAGTTTTGGACTCTATAACCCAGGGGAAAATTCTTGTCTGTTTACCTATCCATGCCCATCATGATTTTATAAATTTCGATAACGTCACCCTCAGCCTGATGCTCCAGAGAAAATAGCCCCAGCCTATTCAGTGTGTTTAAAGGCAGATAATTTTTACATAACTTGTATAAGAGGCAATAAAGAGGGTTGTTGAGGGTAATGCAGTTAATGTAATGTATATAAAGTGTTTGATAAGGTATCCCAAAGTAGGTTTGCTATCAAATTTGAAAACCTTGGAATACATAAAAATGAAATGTCTGAGGGGCTCTAAATGGGTAGTAGTAATTGTTTTTGGACTGGAGGGAGAAGGTGTTCAGTGATGTTTCCCATGGTTAAAAAATAGGATCACTGTTTTTCTTGACAAATTTTAGACATCAGTGTAAGCTTTAAGAGGATATGAAATGGCTGTGAAATGGACAGACATGTGGCAGATGACATGTAATGCATTTAATATTTTTACATGGTGAGTGTGTTTGATCCAGAATGTGTTACCTGAAGGTGTGGTGGAAATAGATGTAATCATGGCTTTCAAGAGATGAAGGGTGCAGGAAAGATTTACAAGATTGGTCTCAGGGATAATGGATTCAAATTTGATCAGCAGAATTGTACAAGTGAGACTGTTCACCTTCGAGAAGTGACGTTGAAAGGATGAGCGATCTAGACAGAGCAGATACAAAAACAATCAGAGGAGAGATGGAGAACCTGAGGACTCAAATTTAAAATGACTGGTGAAGTAACAAAAGAGAACATAGAAAAACCTTAATATGTAGTTGGTGGTGGTGGAGGAAGATTCAGTCATGTCTTTGAAAAGAGAGTTGAGAGTAAAAGTTAAAAATCACACAACAGCATGTTGAAGTCCAACAGGTTTATTTGGAAGCAATAGTTTCCAAATGGTTCATCACAACTACCTGATGAAGGAGCAGTACTCTGAAAGCTAGTGCTTCCAAATAAACCTGTTGGACTACAACCTGGTGATGTGTGATTTTTAACTTTGTCCACCCCAGTCCAACACTGGCACCTCCACATCATTGATAGTAAAAAGGAGACCAATGGTAGTAGTTGATCAGTGAATGGGATAAGGTTATAAGGTTGTAAAGAATAGTTGAAAGGCTGAGATTTGGGAGTGTTTAGAAAAAAACACTGAGTGATCAAAAGCCAGGCAAGAAGTATAAAAAGAATAGAATGAACTAACCAGGAATTTAAAAGAAAATCTGAAAAGTTTTTAAATTTGTGAAGAAAGGAAGAGGGTGGCTAAAATAAATGTTGGTCCCTTGGAGGAAGAGACAGGAGAAATTATTATTTGTACCCATCTTCACAGTAGAATACACAAATATATAAGAGAACTGTTGATTAATCAAGGAGTTAATAAGGGTGAGGAATGTAAAAGTGATTAATATTAGTGGGGGAAATGTATTAGAGAACCTCAAGAGACTAAAAGCTAACAAATCCTAAACTCTGATGATCTACATCCTGGGGTTCCAAAAGAGGTAGCTGTAGAGATAGTGGATGCAATAGTTATGATTTTGCAAAATTCCATGTTAAAAACACCAGTCCAGCATATTAGAAATAGGTAAATGTAACATTGCTCTTCAAGAAAGAAGGGAGAGGGAGAACAGGGAATGAAATGGTAGTTATCCTGACAACAGTGGCTGAGAAAATGTTGGAAACTATCATTATGGAAGTCTTAATAATGCACTTAGAACAATATAAAAGAATAAGACAGCACCAACATGGTTTTATGAAAAGGAAATGGTTTACTTAATTTATTAAAGCTTCTTGAGGATGTGATTACTGCTGTCCATTTTATTCTTGGTTGAGCGACAGGAAACAGAGTAATGGCTGATGGGTATTTTTCAGCTAGAGTGAGGTTTACAATAGTGTTCCCTATGGTTGATACTAGGGATTTTTGTTGCAGGAGAAAGTTTCAAAGCTTGCAGATGTCACAAAATTCAGAAGAATTATAAATGTAAGAAGACGGTTCAGAAAACATTGACAACTTAGTGATGTGGGCATTTGGGGCAGGTAAATTCATTGTAGAAAAGTGTGGGTGGTGCAGTTTGGTAGGAAAGAAATGGGCAGACAATATAAGATCTCCTTCCTATCGGAAAGATGTGGTGAAATTTGAAAGGGTTCAGAAATGATTTACAAGAATGTTGCCAAGGTTGGAGGATTTGAGCTACAGGGAGAGGTTGTTTTCCCTGGAGCAGTGAAGGCTGAGGGGTGACCTTATAGAGGTTTACAAAATCATGAGGGGCATGGATAGGATAAATAGACAAAGTTTTTTCCCTGTTGGGAGAGTCCAGAACTAGAGGGCATGGGTTTAGGATGAGAGGGGAAAGATATAAAAGAGACCTAAGGGACAACTATTTCACCCAGAGGGTGGTACATGTATAGAATGAGCTGCCAGAAGAAGTTGTAGAATGATTGTGTTATCTGGGATATCTGGTTGGCATGAACGAGTTGGACCAAAGGGTCTGTTTCCGTGCTGTACATCTCTATGACTCTGTGATTCTATAAGGGATACAATTTTTAATGTCTGCAGGAGCAGAAAGAACCAGTTGATTGTCTGCATAATTCATTAATGGTGCCATGACAAGTAGAAAGAGCTGTTAATAAAGTATGCAGTACTCGGGTCTTCATTAATATGGACATGGGGTCAAGAGCAGGGAGGCTATTCTGAACCTATACAGGACACTGGTTATATCTCAGTTGGAGGATGGCATACAGTTCTGGGTGCCACACCTTTAGAAGGATGTGAATGCATTGGACAGAGTACAGAAAGGCCCATGAGAATAGTTTCAGCGATGAGAAATTTCAGCTGTGAAGATAGATCCGAGAGGTTGGGACTGTTTTGCTGGAGAGGAGAAGGCTGATGGGAGATTTGATAGAAGTTTTGGAAATTGTGAGTGGTCTGTACAGAATAGACAGGGAGAAACTTGTGCCTGCTCTTAAAGGGATTGAGAACCAGAGGGTACACCTTTAAGGCATTTTGCAAAAAAAGCAAATGCAAAGTGAGAAAAATTAAATTCATGCAGCACATAGTTAGGATCTGGAATGCACTGCCTGGAAGTGTGATGGAGGGAAGGTGAATTAAAACGTTCGAGAGGGCATTGAACAATTATTCAAATTGAAAACAAATGTGCGGAGTTATGGAGAATACGCAGGAGTCTGACACTAGGATAAAAAAGCTCAGACATCCAGTACAGACTCAATGGGCCAATTGGGTATCCATCTGTACCATGACAATTCTGTGATTCTGTGTGGGTGAGAAATTATTCACTTTGGTAATAAGAATGGCAAAGTAAATCTATAAAATGTTTGAATATTCGTGTATAGAGAGACTTGGGTGTACTGGTGCATGGAACTCAGAAAGTTATCATGCAGGTACAGCAACAATTAAAGTAAAGGCTCTTTTACTTTTTTGCAAGGTGATTGGAGTATAAGGATAAGGAAACAGAGGAGAATAAAGGGATTTTATAAATATGTTAAGGACAAAAGGGTGACTAGGGAGAGAATAGGATCCCTCAAAGATCAGCAAGACAGCCCTATGTGTGGAACCACAGGAGATGGGGGAGATACTAAATGAGTATTTTGCATCAGTGTTTACTGTGGAGAAGCACATGGAAGATATAGAATGTGGGGAAATAGGTGGTGACATCTTGAAAAAAACATCCATTGTACAGAGGAGGAGGTGCTGGATGTCTTAAATGCATAAAAGTGGATAAGTCCCCAGGACCTGATCAGGTGTACCCTCGACCTCTGTGGAAAGCTAGGGAAGTGATTGCTGGGCCTCTAGCTAAGATATTTCTTTCATTGATAGTCACAAGTGAGGTGCCAGAAGACTGAAGATTGGCAAACGTGGTGCCACTGTTTAAGAAAAGCGGTAAGGACAAGCCAGGGAACTATAGACAAGTGAGCCTGACATTGGTGGTGGGCATGTTGTTGGATGGAATCCTGAGGGACAGGATTTACATGCATTTGGAAAGGCAAGGACTGATTAGGGATAGTCAACATGGCTTTGTGCGTGGGAAATCATGCCTCACAAACTTGATTGAGGTTTTTGAAGAAGTAACAAAGAGGATTGATGAGGGCAGAGCGGTAGATGTGATCTATATGGACTTCAGTAAGGCATTCGACAACGTTCCCCATGGGAGACTGGTTAGCAAGGTTAGATCTCATGGAATACAGGGAAAACTAGCCATTTGGATACAGAACTGGCTCAAAGGTAGAAGACAAGAGGGTGGTGGTGGAGGGTTGTTTTTCAGACTGGAGGTCTGTGGCCAGTGGAGTGCCTCAAGAAATGATGCAAACTACATGATCATAAACAAGGCGGCATATGAAGTGCAAAACATGTAAGACAGCACAGTAATTCCTGACACTTCAAGACAATAGTGGTGTATAAATTACAGTGTAATAAAAGAATGATAATTAAGAAAACGTTGTTCTAGCATTGTTTATGAAGAGCAGATAGTTGAATGTTGTTCCTGGTAATGTTGATATTGGTAATTGAATATTTTTTTTGAGAATTGTGCATTTGCAGGCTGATTAAAGCTCACTTGTCCTGATTTCTTTTTTAAGCAGTTTGCAACAGAGAGGGATCTCTGTTTCATTGTTCTGTTAGCTGACTTGGAGCATTTCGAGTAAGAAAATTCCTTTACAAGCAACAAGGGTGACAATGGCATAGTTCTTCAGTTGTGACCCTCACAGCCCACTAATGCCTGAATGCTGGTCCACAGAAAGGCCTTCAGTACCACTAGTCCACTACTGTAGAGTTGAAGCTGGCTATTTCATTCCTGTCCTTGTACATTATTTTCAGGGAAAAATACAAAACGTGTCTGTAATTTGCATGAGTGACTTAGTTTTGAGCAGGAGCTCACCGGCTCCTCCCATTATCGTCATACTCACAAGAGATCACAGTTCAGTCTGTTGTTTTATTCCTTTCGCTGTTATATTCCATCAATCCCACACTAAACCTTAGTCAGTCAATCTTTAAATTTATATCTGCCGTCATTTTATCTCAGTAATTGTAGTCTTTTTTAAAAAACACAGGTTTTGGAAATAAGGACTATAAATATCCGCAGTACTATTGATATTCTGAGTTGTGGTCTTGTCAGGCACTTATCCTTCAGGAAATCGAAATACAATCCATTCATCAGTTCTCTTTTATCCATGGGACATGTTCCTTCCTCAAAGAACTCTAATAGATTGGTTAAATGTGATTTCCCATTCACAAAACCACGTTGATACTACCTGATTATTGAGAGTTTATCCAAGTGGCCTGCTATAACTTCTTTAATAATAACTTCTGACATTTTCCCTATGCAGATGTTCAGCCTGTCATTCCCTGCTTCCTGCCCTCCTCCCATTTGAGTAAAGAAATTACATTCATTGTCTTCCAGTTTAATAGAATTTTTCCTGAATCTCAGGAAATTTAGATAATTAAAACTAAGGCAACAACTATCTCACTGTGGGGGGCGGGGGGGAAGGGAGGTCCCCGAATTACGAACATCGAAATTACAGACACTAATGTATTCAAACATGATCCTGGGATTTATTAATTGTAATTTTAAAGATCTGATAGTTGGAAGTTACTTACAAATGGTTATTTTACATTTTCCTGCATCGCATTCTGACTAGTCATTTCTTTTAAGATTCTTGAATAAAGTCCACCAGAACCTGGGCACATGGCAGGCTGCATCTCCAACAAATTACTCAATACCACTTCTTTGCTAATTGTAAATAGCTTCCCATCTTTTCATTTTATGACTTGTAGCTGCATCTGAAATGCTAATTGTATACACAATAGCGAAGACCGATACAGTTTCACTAACATTAGTGAACCATTTGGGCATTTTTGACTAACTGGCAACTTTTACTAGTAACCTTTTTCTGTGTTGCCAGCATAAATGACCTTGTTTGCTTCATTAAACTCCCACCTTGCAATGATGGATTTTGGTCTTAGAAACCTTTGGAGTAGCTGCCCAGACATATAACCGGAGCAGGAGAATCAACATTTTGGGATTTCTCGATGAAGGGCTTTTGCCCAAAACGTCGATTCTCCTGCTCCTCAGATGCTGCCTGACCTGCTGTATTTTTCCAGCACTACACCCTCGACTCTGATCTCCAGCATCTGCAGTCCCTCCTTTCTTCTAGATCTACAAATTGTGAAGGAGGGAGTCGGCCATCATGAATCACAGCAACATTCTAGCAAAGCTTGACCTGTTGAACCTAAGCAGAGCAAGCAGAAGTGCCATTTCCTCAGAACACTAGTGGTTGGCTCCTAACTGCAACATAGCTTTCATTGAAAAAACAGAAACGACATGTTGTTGAGTAGCTGAAACTGTCATTAACCGTGTAACATTCCTTGTTGCCAAGCAGCCAAACCCTCGTTCAGTCTACTGTCTCAAAGAGAGCTGAAACGGTAGACTAATGTAGGAAGATAGTGTTGTAACTATCGACAGGATAGTGGACATTTAGCAGCATGATATTCTAGATAAGGTTGCAGAACAAGAGTACATTTGTGATTTTGGTATATCTTCCCATTGAGGCACAATACTGGCAAGGGCACAAGCATTTAACCAATGAATCCTTGTCCCATTGAAAAATCCACTTATAAAAATTCACCCTAATGTGCCCCTAGAATCACTGGAATAAATCATTTCAAGGGGCAACTCTAGTACAGTAAAGACATTTGCTACGCTCACTATAAAATAGAAAGGAATATAGAAACTTGAAGTTTTGCTCCTTATCCGTTATTCAATTCATTTTATTTAAGATAGGACAGTTCCTCTTTGTACAGCTCTATTGGTATATTCAAGAATTTATTTCAAATATAGGTTGAAAATCAATTAACAATGGAGGCCAATGATTACATGTATATGCTAAGAGTCATGTAGATGAAAATTAAACTGCTCTGTGAACTAGCAGAGTAGTCACTGTTGTTTGATGTTTGGAGAAAGGATAAACAATATATCCACAAATTAAATATTTTATTTTGTTTTCTTGGTAGAGTTGGAGTCTGCTAACATTAAGGGGATTGAAGCAAAACAAAATATGCAGTTAAGTCCAAGTCTTTATGGCACAGGACTGGACATCAAATCTGTTGAATGCATCAAAAGTAAAGCAGAAGAAATAAAATACACAACTACAGGAAAAAGATATTTTGCATCTGATGACGTATATGATGTAAAAGCAGTTGAATTGCAGTGTCATTCAAACAAAGATGGAGATCATATGTGTTGTTACGAAAAGGAACATCTTATGACAAAAATGCAGCGATCACTTACTCTTTCTTCTTTGACAAGTATCGAGAGTGAACTTGCCTTGTTGGAAACTAAGCCTCTTGGTCCATTAAAATCCATTTCCACCTGTGCCAATAAAAAGGTCCAATCAGATTTAATGGAAATGGAGCCAGATACCATGGAAACGAAGTCAGTCACAGAAACAATACCAGTCATTACTCCAGTTTCAGTTAGACGTTACCCATGTGATTCAGGCATGAGAGAGGAATGTGCTTCTCATACAGAGACTAAAGTAGGAGAAAAAGTAAACAAACTTTCTCTTAAAGCCCAACGGCCTGGAGCTGACTGCACCAATGTGGAGGAGTGTTCAAGTCCTTCAGGAGTAATTCTAGAGCTTGCTCATGCATACTCACAGAATCTAACAGAAGATAAGATGCATAATGTTACCACTGTGTCTTGCGCTGATGAACAACAAACCATGAACACAATTAGCATGAAAGACAAGGAGCAAGATGAAGCAATTGTCAAAAACAACACAGTCCTAGAAATGGGAGATGAACATGCTCAGTGGATGGACAAGGATCAAAGTGGAACTGTATTCAGGCAAACTTTATATCAAGTAAACTCCAAGGAAAATATGTTCATCTCTGAAGAAGTGGTTAAAAATAGTCAAAGAGGAGGATCATGTTACCAAAATGATGATGGCAGTATAACTTCACAGCTATATTCTGTGAGGTCTACAGGAGATCTGACAGCACTGTCAGAAAACTCAGTACTGGAAAAGAGAATCTCCAGCAGGAGGAACTCATCTGAGACAGACAAAGGAAGCAAAGATGCTTACTCCCTTGACATATCCAGGTTACTTCTGAATTTAAACCGAGTCTCCTTTAAGACATTCGGCATGGTTAAACATTTGGGATCACCACACTTAGAACCAAAGATTGAAACTTGCGCAGTGAGGTCTCTTAACATTTCTAAGTTCAACACAGAGCCTGCAGAAGACAGTTCAAAAGATTACTTACCAAAAACAGAACAGATCTCTAACCAGACTGAGGCAAGTATAAATGAGATCAGTACATCGATAATTTGCCCTCAAGATAGAAACCTTCCTCAGGAAATATCTTCGCTGACAAATACACCAAGGCAGCTTTATGAAGTAGACAACTCAATCATTCAGGAATCCTCAACTGCAACTCAGCAAAATGAATGTCCCTCCACCAAACTGAGCTGTCTCCAACAAATAAAAGATAAACACAGTTTGAATGTTGACTCCAGAGTTCCAGCTGTCCTCACAACTGACTTGGATAAGGAAACAGATGAACAACTCCCAATGGGTGATAAGAACACATGTAGCTGTAAGATAGTATATGGGAATTGTTTTAGAGCACAGGGCACTGATGTTGATGACGAAAGCAAAGATTTAGCATATTCCATACAGCAGTGTTCACCAAAGACCACCCCACCTGATTCAGGAAACCACCTCTCTCAATACCTCACAACATTTACTGGGCGAAGTGAGAAATCCATGCTTACCTGTTGTTCCTTTGATTTTCCTAAAACTGATCTTACACCAAAGCTTGAAGGCTCCATTCTGTCACAATTCAAGGCTAAAAGATATAGCATGCCGAATGGATTCCATCTGATACAGAACAATATCATGGAGCTACTCAATGTGCTGAAAGAATTCCCCAGAGAAAGTCATATTGAGGAAGAATGTGCAATACTTACTTCATCAATAAAGGAGAAATTATATACTGAAAGTGGAAAACTGATGTCTGCTTGCCAGAAGGGCATTAAAGTAGACCAGGCTCCTGTGGAGATGCTCCTGGGAGTTTCTGAAAGTTTCCAGGCCCTCATACAGCTAACAGCAACATGTCTCCAGTTCACGACCTGCATGCATTGCGCAGAACGTCATGCCGAAGTGGTCAATAACTTAAAAGAGGTTTCTTTGACTTATAAAACCTTTGTGCAAATCTCTGAGGATGCATGCAGCAGGAAGTGTGATGACTTAAGCATGAAACTCCTGGCTCAACAGTGTACTGCACTGACCGCTGGGGTTTTCTGCTTGACACAGCCATTCAAATAATTCACCCCTGAAACAGAAAACAGTGTTTGTAAAGTTTGGGACATGAGAGAATATAATTAGAAAAATCTAAAGAAAGATGTAGAATTGTGTGACAAGTACATGACATGCACTAAACTCATCCCCTGGAAAAACATGTGTACTACAATATGACACATTGATTGGCATTGGCCACATGACTAACAACAATCAGAACTGATGCAAGACATGTCCTGTTTCTAGGGTAATATAGTACTCTGCTGATTCTTCAGACTTCTATATAGACAGCATTTTAATGCTGCCCTTTCAACCTGAAACTGAGGTCTGAATTCATTCCATTGGCTGTTGGGATCTGAAGGTTTCAGGGGCTTCCCACGTGTTACCAGAGAGGACCAGGTCATGCTACAAAATTTCATATCATTTGATATGAGTTGATACCAAATAAGCAATCTCATCCAGAGGGACCCAGTTGATAGCTCTCGAAATGAAAATATTATGTCTGCCTACGTGTGTCTGTGCATGAGTGCATGTGTGTGTGTGTGTGTGTGTGTGCTGAGGTAAGAAGGTGCTGTCTTCAGACTGTTGATAAAGTAGGCAGTGAAAAATAATGGAAATATAAGAATTTTCCCTTAGTATCTATCTCATGTTCTGTGTGTTTGATATTAGCACTAGATATTTTAAGCTGTAGAATGTTTCAGTCTTTTTAATTTGACATTGTTTGTTGCAATAGAAAAATATATGGTATTAAAGAATCCTATTTCCATATTACAATGTTAAACAGTGATCATTGGATTTTCTCAGGATGGCGGGAGACGGGTTGCATTATCTATCACTTGCTAGGGTTTACTAGAAAGACTTTCTTAGTTAGTTGATATATTTGTGTAATTTCTATCTGAATAGAAAGAGGCTAGGATTTTAGGATACAGAGATTAAATGGGCAATGCTGCGAAAGATCATTAATTCTCTCAGTGGTTTATAACAACAGAAAAATTTAAGCTATCACCTCACCAATTCTTTTGACATGCCAATGCTGATTATATCAAGATAGAAGCCATTATTTGTCACATACAAGACTGTAAAAATTCTAAGTTTTTTCGTAGTTATACACATGGTCTGAGACTAACTCCTTGATGCACAGCACTGAAAGAGCTCTTGAACACAATTATGTTATACTGAGGCTGACAATTTGCCCATCATTAAAACTAAGGTATTGAAAATTGTCGCTTGCAATTCTGGGTCTACAGTTTCTGTACAATTATCAGTCCCTAGATGGGGAGTGTTGGTTTAAGGAATCACCTTTGTGATAATGGATGCCCAAGACAGCTTTTAATCAGAAAAATTTCCTTGTTTTTTCTTTTAATGGTTCAAAACTCATACAACCTTGAATAAAAAGGCAACAAAGACTATACTTTCACAGAAGCACATTGTTGCATGTACAGAGAAAGTCATACTTTCAAACATTTTATTTTCTCTTTCAGCTATAATTCACATAAACTGATCTTTGCTCCTACAAGCAGGAAGTTGCATTTTTTTCAGTGACCTATCACTGGAGAGTTGCATAATCCAAGAATTAACAGTGTCCTGCTGGCAGTCATTTCCTCACTAATCATTGATGGTCAATTTCCATGGGTTTGGGAAGAGGAGAGAGTCTCAACATGTGGTTAAAAAGCCATATTCATTCCAGAAAATGACTGAAAATATTGTTTCTGCTATTTGAGGATTTCTGTAGGGATATTTACAACTCACATTTACATTGATTTTTACAGGAAACACATATGATGATCCCCTGCATAAGTGACCCGATTAGCTCATGCTATTACAGTAGCAACAAATTTTACAATGGGTGATTTAAAACTCAACTTTGTCTTTATAACCTAACAAGAGTGGGGGAATTCAAAACTAGGTGAGAGGAGAAAGATTTAAAAGGGATTTGAGGGTCATATGTAGAATGTACTGCCAGAGGAAGTGGTAGATACAGGCACAGTTACAAAATTTAAACAACATTGGACATGCACATGATTGAGGGATAGGGGCCAAACACAGGCAAGTGGCACTAGTTTAGTTTGAGAAACTTGGTCGGCATGGATGATTTGTACCAAAAGGTCTGTTTCCATGCTAAATGACTTTATGACTCTAAATTAACATGTATTTATTATTATTAAATAGAACTGTGATTTTAGGCATAATCTCTGGGGACCACAGACATGTTGCAGAGTTCCATGTGGTTATACAGTTTGAAGGGTACCTGTCTGCATTAAGCATAGCAAGGCAAAAATTCAATCCTTTATGTGCAGGATTTGAACATCCATTGTTCATTTTATTCTACTCCAGACACTAGTCATCCAGCCCAGTAAACAAATCAACCCTTAGAGAGAGATATGAAGCACACCAATAAGATCATTATAAGGGACAAGGAATAATCCTTTGAGCTTATGTTATTGATGAGCATGAATTCAATATGAGTCTTATTCTCAGATTTCTACATAAATGGAAGGTAGTGAAATTCCAGCTGGAAATGACAATGGCCACACAGTAAGTCCATTCAGATTGACTAGAAAGACTGTTACAATGATCAACCAGTCGGTAGGTTAAATGAGTGAACCAAATCAACCTAGGTTGAAAAAACATTTTCTGGTATTTTATTTAAAAAGGAAAAAATATCAAATTTTATGAGAAAACTAATATATAATTTTGTGATGTCAAAATCTGTCTTTGCACAATTCATTTCACCCAAATTGCTCTTCATTTGTCAGGTTCTCACTTTCTTCTCGCACAAAGTACTGGTTCAAAGAATCAGACTGCATCGAAGAGGCCCTTCGGTCCATCAAGTATGTGCTGACAAAGCTACACTAAACCTACACTCGTCCCATAGCTTTGAATATTATGACATTTCAAGTCCTCATTCAAATACTTTATAAAGGTTGTGAAATTCATTTGAGGTGGAGTTCCATTGAAGAGTGTACAATTTTGTTGAGTGTAGGGAGAATGAGTGACACGAGGCTATCCTGGCCATGAGACCATTTCCAGCATACTCCCTACATCTGACATTGCACCATGGTTGGCTGTATGTTTGGGGTGGAGGGCATTGAGTAATAATCAAAGTATGAACCCCAGCCCTTCTGTACTCTTTAGGTCAATGGTTAAAGGTCAACTATAAATTAAGAGGAATCCTGATTCCACTGATTTGTTTGTCATCTAATAATATTCATAGGTTAAGGACCTTCCTGGTCTAATTATCTCATGAATGTTTAAGAGGCATTTAGACAGACACATGAACAAGCAGGGAATAGAGGGATCTGGGCAATGTGCGGATGGGATCAGTTTTGAATGACAGAGCTATACTGTTCTGTGTGTAAATGTATGTATACTTTACACTGAGGAAGAAAACAATGAGTTCATATCAATTTTTTTCATTTGCACTAAAGCAGATAACCATGATTTTTTTTTTGATAATCACAGCACTGCCCTGAACCTAACAATGCAGAAATACAACAGAAAGGGCCTCACTCATATATCATAATGTGATTAAATTAAACTATCTAAAGACTGGAAGGGTAAAGTACTTCCATATCTGATGCCTTTGTTTTCACCAGTTGCGGAGGAGGAGTGAGCTAGAATCCAAATCTAGTAGTTCCAGTTCGAGTACAGTCCGTTCTGGATTCAAATGTGCAATATTGCTCTTTATTCAGATCAGGCTAACACAAAATTAACAATATCACATAACATTCATTAATAATACCTTAGTTTTCATAATAATAGTTTTCTTGTACCTGTTTAATTTTCTTCATTGTCTCAATTCTTTTTCTGTAACCTTATTCACCCCCCTACCCATCCATTCTGCTTTGGTCAGAATGGAAAATAGGAAATATCCCATTGATATAGTATAATTTTCCAAGGTGGAATTAAACATTAGAACAAGAAGTTTTATCTGTGTAGTGTCTTTAATGAAATAAAACATCCAAGATACTGCTCAGGTACATTATAAAAGAAAATGTGATACAGAGCCAGAGAAGGAGATCTTGCGTCTGATGAGGTAGCATCTAAAAGGAGGCTAATGTGTTCAACCATGGCTAGTCCAGGTGGATGAGGAGGGAAAAAAATTGATATTTTTCACAGTCAGACAGAACGCCATTGTGACATTGATAAAAGCCATTTCAGTAATGTGGCAGGGTGAAAAGTTGGTTGGAGGGATTCTCACACATATGCAGTTTTTTTTTTGCCACAACATAGAGGTTGTGAAAATTCCCAAACATCAGCAGTTCCACTCCTAAACCTGACACTTTCGATTTTCATGAAACACGGCCCAAGCTTCGCCTATTTCTGATTCCCTGGCCATTTAAATGATCTGAATCTATTTGACTCCCATTTTGTTATCTCCACTGTCAGGAACCCAGAATACAAGGAGCAAACCAGAAGTGTTTCAATGAATTTATTTTGGACAGCCAGGAGACCTGAGTACCCCTGTAGATTTTATCTTAGGAGACCACGGGAGAGGGCAGTCAGATTATCTTGATGGGGTATCCATTGCCCAAGAACCCATAGGATTCTAAAAGTGGGCAGGAATTATCAAATTTATCAAGGGATTACATTTTTTTACTCATTCATGGGATGTGTGCTAGCTAGACCAGTATTTATTGCCTATCCTAAATGCTCAAAGAGCAGTTAAGAGTGGGGCCTAGAGGCCCCTGTAGGCCAGACTGGGTAAAGGGTAGCAGATTTCCTTCCCTCATGGACATTAATAAACCAGATGAGTTTTTACAACAATAGTTAAGTGGTTGCCTTTAGACTGGAATAGATTGGACCAGATTTCACCATCTTCCGCATGGGATTTGAATGCAAGTCATAGATTCTGATTATTAGTACAGTGATATTACCACTAACTGTATAAATGTTTGTTTGTGTAGAGTTTCCACCTTCTCCCTGTGTCTGTGTGGGTTTCCCCTGGGTGCTCTGGTTTCTTCCCACAATCTAAAGATGTGCAGGTTAGGAGAATTGGCCAAGCTAAATTGCCCATAGTATTCAGGAATGTGTAGGTCAGTTGCATTAGTCAGGGGTAAATGTAGAGTAATAAGGTCGGCAATGGGTCTGGGTGGGTTACTCTTTGGAGGGTTGGTGTGGACTTGTTGGGCCAAATAGCCTGTTTCCACACTGTAGGGATTCTATGATTCTATGATAAAAGATTAAATTTTGGAATTTCAATGTACTGAGCTTTTTTAATCAGTGTATCATTAATAGACACAATTTTATTTTATGTCAGCATGGCTCCTGAGATTTTCCCACTGTGTGTACTAGTTAAGTGTACATGGAGCAGGGAGGGCAAAGGATTGTGGCCATGAGTTGGCATGTTGACACTGTGTTGGCATAGGGATGATGAAGGGGTGAGTGAGGCACGGGTTAGCACTGGATTATGGGGCTACAGAGGAATAGGATTACAGGAAGATTGAGGCAACATGCGAATGGATAAAATGACATAGGATCGCGCAGAGAGTATGAGAGGGGAATGGGGAAGTTATGGAAGTGTGCATAGGGTGTTAGGTGACATGGATTAGCATCTCTGGTACAAGGGAAGTAAATATGGGATTTTGTGAGGGGAGGGATGGAGGTTGGTTTTGATTTAATTAGTTTTTTAATTAATCTTCAGCACAGCTCCAATGCACAGAGACAAACTTTGTTCCCAGCCTAACTCTGCAGCCAATAACAACCACACTCATTCCCACCTTCCAAAGAACCCAGACATCCTGAAATGAAAATCCAACCTCCTGAGCTAGATTTCCCAGGTTGAGAAGCAGAAAATGTCCCATCTGTGCACTCTTCAACCAGAAATCAGGCCCACGGAGTTCCAGGGAAGAGGGATGCGAATTTGGGAAGTAACTACACATTTTAAGACCTGGAGAGAGAACAAAGACCTTGGAGGTGGGATGGTAGTTTGAGTTTTTTTGAAGGAGTGATGGCAGCAGATTTAAAGGAGTTTCAGGACCTGAGAAATCATAGAACTATAGATTCCCTACAGTCTGGAAACAGGCCAGTTGGCCCATTGAGTCCACACCAACCCTCCAAAGAGTATTCCATGCAGACCCAGTACCCGTATCCCCATTACCCTGCATTTCCCAGGCTAATCCACCTAGCCTATACATTTCTGGGCAGTGTGAAAACAATTGGCAATAGTTGTTAACATGGCAGACAAGCAGATAAGTTTGTAGTTTAGTGGATAAATGACGTAGAGAGGATGAAGTAATGTTCATGGCCAAAACAAGCTTGGAGAATGCATAAGGAGTAGCAGAGTGCACCTAGAGAAAGATATAAGTTCTGGTTTAGGGCAGGAATTAGCCCTGTAGGAAGACCTGATGATCTAGGACAGGAGAAGGATTTGGTGGAGGCAGCTGCTCGAATGGTCTCAATGTTGTTACAAAGGAATTCATGAGCTCCTTACACTTGTGGTACAGTGGAGGAGCTAGGTTTAAGAGAATGGTTTCCAGTAGGGGCTGCAGGGTAAGTGTCACATTCTGTGATGATGGTGAAATAGTGAGCAGTTTTCACAGGTGATATCAGGAGCCAATAGTGTTTTATGTTGTCCATCCCAGATCCAGCATTGAACCAATGAGCCAATTGGTCTCCATCTCTTGTTCAAACTGGAACCCTTACATAGGATACTGACTGCCCTTAAACTAAGTGGAGAAAACTTTCAAAACTTTCCCACCTGGTTGAAACATGTCTGCAGGCTGAAGCTTTCCTTTAAAAGGTCAAAGGTGCTCCTCCATGTTGCATAAAAAAGGTTGTAGTCTCCCATTCCCTACAGTTAATCCATCCCCCTTTCCATGAGGCATTATCAAATTGCATTCCCTAAACACTTCGGGCATGTCCTTGTGGAAAGACATTTAAATTAGCAGCATGGATCTTGCAGGTGCTCCTGGGATTGCAGGCTTAAAGATTTCTTGTATTTTTTTTACAGTTATTGTAGTCATTATAAATAAAACTCAGAAACTAAAAAAAAGCCTTTGCCCTGGAACTTCGGTCAGCAAATGCGTTTTATATTCATTCAATACTCCTATTGAAACAAAACCTCGGTTGAATTTAAAATTAATGTCCCTGGAAAATTTGTTAATATGGAGCAAACGTTTCGTCAAATCTTTCAACAGCAAAAAAAATTCCAGACGGGAATAGCCACTGACAACTTTTCCTAATGGACTCTTAAAATCTAAAAGAAAGAGATTGAGAGAATGTGTTTATTAGACTGACAAATGGTAATGCAATGTTTCTAGTCACTTGAATTTCCTTGGGTATGTACAATGCACTTTGCACATTTTCCTATTGAGCCGGTCCAAGAGTCAGCATTGTCATTGTTTCTATAATATGTATAATTCAATCTAAAGCTTTGAGAAAAGGTCTTGGTAATGGGCAATGTACTTGCTATGGCTATATATTTGCAAAATAATGATAAAATACTTCATTAACTGCATTATGCTGTCTAGCAAAATTGAACACTAAATTATTGTTCTGTATGCTAAGATACAGTTAAAACATTTCAGGTGTGTTTGTATTTGGTTGTTTCCTGATACAATGAAATAATATTTTGATGTAATGCAAACCTCTTGCTTCAATTACCGAGCAATTTGTTTCAAAATCTACAAATCTAAGCTGCTGAAACGATTGTGGAAGGACTGATGCAATTGAGGCACCAAGGCAGTTGAGACTACTTCTAACTTGGTGCTGGAAATCCTCAATAAACTTTTATTTTCTATCATTGGGAATGAAAGCATGTGTATGTGTGTTCCTACTTAGAACATAGAACATAGGATGTTACAACACAGTACAGGCCCTTTGGCCCTCGATGTTGCTCTGACCTGTGAAAATAATCCAATGCCCATCCAACCTACATTGTTCCTTTATTATCCATTTGTATGTCCAATGCCCATTTAAATGCCCTTAATGTCAGCGAGTCTACTACTGTTGCAGGCAGGTTGTTCCATGCCCCTACTACTCTCTGAGTAAAGAAACTACCCCTGATATCTTTCCTAAATCTGTCACCCCTCAATTTAAAGCTGTGTCCCCTCATGTTAGCCTTCACCATCCGAGGAAAAAGGCTCTCACCGTCCACCCTATCTAATTCTCTGGTTATCTTATACGTCTCAAGTAAGTCACCTCTCAATCTCCTTCTCTCCAACGAAAAAGCCTCAGTTCCCTCAGCCTTTCCTTGTAAGACCTTCCTTCCATACCAGGCAACATCCTAGTAAATCTCCTTTGAACCCTTTCCAAAGTTTCAACATCCTTCCTGTAATGCGGTGACCAGAACTGTACGCAATACTCCAGGTGTGGCCTTACCAGTGTCTTGTACAGCTGAAGCATGACCGCGTGGGTCTGAAACTCAATCCTCCTACCAATAAACGGCAACATACCATATGCTTTCTTAACAACCCTGTCAACCTGGGTGACAACTTTCAGGGATTTATGCACCTGGACACCGAGATCTCTCTGTTCATCTATACTGCCAAGAACTTTACCGTTAGCCCAGTATTTTGCATTCCTGTTACTTCTTCCAAAGTGAACTGCCTCACACTTTTCTGCATTAAACTCCATTTGCCACTTCTCAGCTCAGCTCTGCATCTTATCTATGTCCTTCTGTAATCCACAACATTCTTCAGCACTATCCACAACTCTGCTTACTTTAGAGTCAGCCACAAATTTACTAACCCATCCTTCTATGCACACATCCAGATCATTCATAAAAATGACAAACAGCAGTGGCCCCAAAACAGATCAATGTGGCACACCACTGGTAACTGAGCCCCAGGATAAACATTTCACATCAACCATCACCCTCTGTCTTCTTTCAGCTAGCTAATTTCTGATCCAAACCGCTAAATCACCTTCAATCCTGAAACTCCGTAGTTTGTGCTCTAGCCTACTGTGTGGAACCTTATCAAATGCCTTACTGAAGTCCAGATACACCACATTGACGGTTTTACCTTCATCCACGTGTTTTGTCACATTCTCGAATAACTCAATAAGGTTATGAGGCATGACCTTCCCTTCACAAAACCATGATGACTATCCCTAATCAAATTATTCCTTTCCTGATGATTATAAATCCCTGGGGTCTTATCTATTTTCAAATCTTCCAAAATTGCTAAAAGCTCCTCTTTGTCAACCTCAATCCCATCTAATCTTGTAGCCTGTATCTCTGTATTCTCACTAACATTGCCCTTTTCCAGTGTGAATACTGATGAAAAGTATTCATTAAGCACTTCTCCAATGTGCTCAGATTCCACACACAACTTCCCACTACTATCTTTGATTGGCTCTAATCTTACTCTAGTCATTCTTTTATTCCTGATATACTTATAGAAGGCCTTAGGGTCTTTCTTGATTGTATCCACAAACAACTTCTCATGTCCCCTCCTGGCTCTTGTTAGCCCTCTCTTTCGATCTTTCCTGGCTAACTTATAACTCTCAAGCCCCCTAACTGAGCCTTCACACCTCACCCTCACATAAGCCTTCTTCTTTCTTTCTCTTGACAAAAGCTTCAACTTCTTAAGTAAACCATGGCCCCCTCTCTCGATAACTACATCCCTGCCTGATATGTATATATGTATCAAGGACCTGCAGTAGCTGTTCCTTGAATAGAGTCATAGAGATGGACAACATGGAAACAGACCCTTCGGTCCAACCTGTCCATGCCAACCAGATATCCCAACCCAACCTGCCAGCACCCAGCCCAATCCCTCCAAACCCTTCCTATTCATAAAACCATCCAAATGCCTCTTAAACTTTGCAATTGCCACATCCTCTGGCAGCTCACTCCATACACGTACTACCCTCTGTGTGAAAAGTTGCCCCTTAGGTCTCTTTTATATCTTTCCCCTCTCACCCTAAACCTATGTCCTCTAGTTCTGGACTCCCTGACCCCAGGGAAATGACTTTGTCTATTTATCCTATCCATGCCCCTCATCATTTTGTAAATCTCTATAAAGTCACCCCTCAGCCTTCGACACTCCAGGGAAAACAGCCCCAGCCTGTTCAGCCTCTCCCTGTAGCTCAAATCCTCCAACCTTGGCAGCATCCTTGTAAATCTCTTCTGAACCCTTTCAAGTTTCACAACATCTTTCAGATAGGAAGGAGACCAGAATTGCACACAATATTCCAACAGTGGCCTAACCAATGTCCTGTACAGCTGTAATATGACCTCCCAACTCCTGTACTCAATACTCTGACCAATAAAGGAAAGCATACCAAACGCCTTCTTCACTGTCCTATCTACCTGCGACTCCACTTTCAATGAGCCATGAACAAGCACTCCAAGGTCTCTTTGTTCAGCAACACTCCCTAGGACCTTACCATTAAGTGTATAAGTCCTGCTAAGATTTGCTTTCCAAAAATGCAGCACCTCACATTAATCTGAATTAAACTCCATCTGCCACTTCTCAGCCCATTGGCCCATCTGGTCCTGTTGTAATCTGAGGTAACCCTCTTCGCTGTCCATTACACCTCCGATTTTGGTGTCATCCGCAAACTTACTAACTGTAAGCTCCACATTTGAAGTGTGTCCATCCCCTGCAGTTTCCTTCCCCATCCTATACATCCTGAATTTTGCCTAATCACATCATAATTGCCTTCCCCCCAGTTATACCTCTTTCCTTGCGGTATGTACCTATCCTTGCCCATTGCTATTGTAAACATAACCAATTTATAGTCACTAACGCCAAAGTGCTCACCTACCTCCAAATCTAACACCTGGCCGGGTTTATTACTCAGGACCAAATCCAATATGGCATCGCCCCTTGCTGGCCTATTGTGTCAGAAAACCCTCCTGCACACACTGAACAAAAACTGACCCATCTAATCTACTTGAACTGTAGTATCCCCAGTCAATACTATCAGGTTCCTGATACATCTCTTTATGTGATGAACATGGTGGCAAGCTAAGTTGCTGCCATGTACATATATAACCTTTCTTTTTTCTTTGGGTGGATAAATATGAATGAATGACTGTTTAGCACCAGATCTCAAAGTTGAAACAAATATTAAAATAGGCACTTGTGCTTCAATTTGATAGAATTTAGGTTTATTGAACATTATAAGGAAATGATGAAGTGAATAAATTGAAGTACTGTAGTTCGTGATTATGAACCACAATACAATGATATATAAAGAAGGATACTTGATTCATCTTCATTCATCTCTTCAAAAGGTCCTGACAATCCCCGATTGCAGCAGCCATGAAAATTATTTTAAAATAACTTGCCTTTCAGAATGACATGGATAAGCTTTCAATGGTAAATGATTAGGGATTTTGCTGTAGGAAACTTATCTCCTGACTCCACTCAGCTACCTTCCCACAGCCCCAACCCCCTCCCATTTATCTCACCACCCCTTCGGCTCACATCCTCAATCCTGATGAAGGGCTTTTGCCTGTAACGTCGATTCTCCTGTACATCGGATGCTGCCAAACCTGCTGTGCTTTTCTAGCACCACATTCTCAACACTAGTCTTCAGCACCTGCAGTCCTTGTTTTCTCCTCCTGACTTCACAAAGCCTGTCCACCATTGACAAGGCACAAGTCAGGAGTTTGATAGAACAGTCTCCAGATGCCTCGATGATTGGTGCCTCAACATCACTCAAGAAGTTAGAACATCTGGAACAAAGCAACCTACTTGACTGGCACCCCATCCACCACTTTGAATATTCATTCCTTTCACCACTGGCTCATGGTGACAGCAGCAATGTATACCATCAACCAGATGCACTGCAACTACTCACCAGGGGCCCTTTGACAGCATTTTCCAAAAGTGCGACTTCTACCATCTGGAAAGACAAGTGCAGCAGATTCATGGAAGCACCACCATTTTCAATTCCCCTTCAAGCCACAATATGTTGACTTCCCAACAGGAAAATCCGGTTTAAAAAAAACATACAAGTGGTTGTATTGGATCTCCCATTTTGAAACATACAAGAGGAGTCATAGAGATGTACAGCATGGAAACAAACCCATCAGGCTAACCCGTCCGTGTCGACCAGATATCCCAACCCAATCTAGTCCCACCTGCCAGCACCTGGCCCATATCCCTCCAAACTCTTCCTATTCATATACCCATCCAAATGGCTCTTAAATGTTGCAATTGTACTAGCCTCCATCACTTCCTCTGGCACCTCATTCCATACATGTACCGCCCTCTGTGTGAAAAAGTTGCCTCTTAGGTCTCTTTTATATCTTTCCCCTCTCATCCCAAATCTATGCCATCTAGTTCTGGACTCCCTGACCCTAGGGAAAAGACTTTGCCTATTTACCCTATCCATGCCCCTCATAATTTTGTAAACCTCTATAAGGTCACCCCTCAGCCTCCGACGCTCCAGGGAAAACAGCCCTATCCTATCCAGCCTCTCCCTATAGCTCAAATCCCCCAACCCTGGCAACATCCTTCAAACCAGCACATCTCATTTGCCAGTTTTACTGGGGTTTTTTTGGACTGTAACTATTTCACCATTTTTTCACTGTCACTGGATCAAAATCCTGGAACTCTTACCCTAACAGTGCCGTGGGTGCACCAACCCACTGTAAACTTCAGCGGTTCAAGATGACAGTAATTAGAGACAAGTAATAAATGCTGGTTGGGCTAACAAAGCTCACCTCCCACGAATGAACACAATTTAAGAAGTCAATTTCATCCTGGAACATATGAAGGTCAGAGACCCCAGAAACCTTTACAGTCTCGGGCTCGACTATTAACTGAATGTGCATCCATGCTGCCACCTGACTAATGTTGTGGAGTTTCTTTGTTGTTACTTGGAGTGACCTTGTTCTATCAAATATTAAATGTTTCATAGGATAGAGGCCGCAATATTCTTACACTAGGCAGGACAGGATAGAAGTTGGATTTGGTGGTTAGACAATTAAATATGTGAACCTATCCCACCATTATCACCCTTAAAGGAACAGTCTTTGTGCCTCCTGAGCGTTGGTGTCATGGAGAGATGGGACCTTCACTGACATATTTAAATAGAAAGTAATCTGTAGCCTAATTTAAAATTCACTGCAAACTGGGTTTTCCCGATGTCAGGAAGACAGCGGGAGAAAGGGAGTTAGAGGTAGCTGACCCCACAAATTGTGTCTTTCTTCACACCTCTCATGGGGCTAGGAGAGGCAGAAGTGTTACATTTATAGAACCATAGAATCTCTACAGTGTGGAAACAGGCTATTTGGTCCATCGAGTCCACACCAACACTCCCAAGAGCATCCCACCCAGATCCCTGCCCCTCCTGTCCCACTCCCTCACCTTATCTCTGTAACACTGCATTTCTCCTCACTAATCCACCTAGTCTGCACATCCCTGGACACTATGGGCAATTTAGCATCAGCAATCCCACTAACCTGCACATCTTTGGACTGTGGGAGGAAATCGGAGCACTCGGAAGAAACCCACACAGACGCAGGGAGATGTGCCAACTTCATACACACAGTCACTCAAGGTTGGAATTGAACCTGGGTCCCTTGCGCTGAATGGCAGTAGTGCTAACCACTGAGCCATGTGCTGCCCTACTGAACCCTATTGTATATCCTCTTTGCTTCCTCCTACAAACTCTAGCTAATTCCCCTTATTCCTGATTACTTTAGGTCCTCTAGAATAGGCCCCACTACGGTCTCCTACTGTTGCTCTGTAGCTCTGCCCATTAACTATGAAGTTGGGTGGCTGCCCATTTGAAGGAAAATATCCAAAAATGTCAGGAGATGACAAGGTTGCTCCATATGGCCTACTTCAGTGAACGTCAATGGTGTATTTTAACAGTACCAATTATGTAATGAAAAGTCCTAAGTTGATTCAGAGGAACTTTATGAAACAAAGTGATACTGAATCACAAAGGAAATTTTAAGATAAGTGATGGCCAAAAACTTGGCGCCAGAGCTGTATATTAAGGAATGTCTTAAAGGAGGATAGAGAGGCAGAAAGGCAGAGAGGTGACAGGACAAACCTTTAGAGATTGAAACCTAGCCAACTGACAACATGGCCAGCAAAGATGTATGGCTATTCTCCTAACTAATGAATCTCCTATGACTACTCCTCTGGCTTACTTGTTCCTTTAGACCTGAATAGTCAGGCCTCTTGTGTCCTTGAAGCATGGTAATGTCTATACTCCCTTGCGGAATCGGCACCTCTTTAACAGCTTCCAAAATGGAAAACCAATTTGTGAACATGAGACTTCTGGACGAGCTGCGTGATTATTTATCACAACTGGTGGCTACCCATTCCCTTCCTTCATCCAGTCCCTTGACCTGCTATATGACCACCTTTCTAAACACGTTATCCAAGTAACTCCCAGCCTCACGATGTCCACAATGTCTGCAGATGCCACTCAAGTTTCTGCAATTGGGATCCCTTCCTGCACACATGGTCATCTAAGATGCTGGAGGTTCTGCGACACCCCACATATGACATATTACACATTTTACACAGTTGACCTTACCAATCAAGATTAAAACTTAGTCTTACTTGCTAAGTTTTCAAATTAAATAATCTTAGAGATACTCCCTTTACCTTAATTTTAATTTCCTTCTCTCATACTCTGACTTTTACTTACCTCTGGAGCTTCTCAGTTAATCCCTTATCAATCTTGCAACTCTTGGCCACTGGTCTGCTCCTGTCCCCATTGATTTGTGAAAAGTAGTTAAGAAACCAGACAGCAGAAAATAAAACTTCCTCCCCACAATTCACTAAACTCCTGCAGGTTGCAATCTAACAACATCCTAGAGGAAAAAGTACATAGTTGAGAAAGAGTAAAGAGATGCCAAAGTTTTTGAAGGAGTAAGATTAGGGAAGGATAGAAGAAATGCAAAAAAAAATCTCTGAGCAGGAAAGTAGATGATAGGACAGATAAGCTCAGGCAGATATAAGTAGCCAGCTGAATAGAGTTATTGGAAAGGAGTAAAAAAGATGGTTCCATAACAAATTGAGAGAAACAGCTAGTAAAAATGAGTTAATCCATCTGTACAGCAAATCCATAATAAAACAAGAGGACAAGTGACAATAATATCTTGTAAGGAACCTGATATGGTGGGGAAGTGGTCATGGAAAACTCAGGACTGGGAATTAAATGTTGCACGGTGTGGCATACTTTAAAAGATGGAAAGGCAACATGAAGATCTGGAGTCGCTGTATATATTGATAGTTGAACGAAAAATAGCATCCACAGCTATCAGTCAAATAGAAATAATGTCCAGGACAATGGATATAAAAGATAAAAATCAATCATGCTCATAGGAGTAATCTATATATTTTCAATAAAAATGAAAAAAAGGGATATATACTACATGAAAAGCAGAGGAGAGCAATATAAGGAAGATATGAAGAGATTAAGAGAACAGTCAAAATAATTGGGAAGGAATTGCACCACCACACACTGCCCTCGAAGAGGTGGTTAGATTGGGGGGGGGAGGGAAGAGCCTTCGAGACTGTCACACCCCTTTGCAGAGGAAGTCGAGAGAGAGATGCAGTGGTTTGTGTTGAAGTTAGTCCCGCGCAGCTCTGTTACACAGGACTCTGTGCTCTATGGTCTGTTCCCCAGGATGTACACCGAGACAACTGTGCCTGGAGGACTGTCAACTTGGTGAAAAATGCTATTTGTCTGCCCGAAAGTAGTTGGTGTCCAGAGCAAGGAGGAGACGTGATCGAGTGTTACAGACTTGCACTATGTGCAGGACTATGTGCTGAGGGGTGCACTAAAGCTTGGGGCAGCTGCTGCCCAGGCACAGTGCAGAAAGACCATCTAAGCTCTTTCTGTTGAAGTACACTCTCCCGATGCCTCAAATATATATAAAGAGTGTCTTGCATAAGTCAGGAAAGCCTTGCATTTGTTTGTTGGAACTGTCAGGAAAGTCAAACTCCAACGTTTGCTTGTTCTTAGAATGGGTAAGACTGTGTGGAACCTAACTGCCTGAGTGACTATGTATGTATACCATGTTATTCTCTGATTAAAGTATATTTTTGGAATGGAAAAAGGGATGAAGCTACAGAAAAGGTGCACTGGAAGGGTGGGATGGAAAGGAATGGGAGGGAATAGAACTTAAAAGGGCATTTATGTCTGGGGCAATGGAAAGATCCTGGACACTGGGGAAAGTGGAAGTAATAGGGTCAATAGAACAAGCAAGGACAGGAGCTGGATACTAAGTGTGGGGAACACAGCTGGATAATGAAGTGTGCTGGGGTGGGGTGGGGGAGAGTGAATAAATGCACCTGTAACTCGAGTGATGGAGCAAAGTGGACAGGTAGAAGAATCGGAAGGGTTTAGAGGGATAAGGGACAAATGCTGGCAAATGGGACCAGTTTGCCAGTTAGGATATCTGTTTGGCAAGGACAGTTGGACTGAAGAGCCTGTTTCTATGCTGTAAAACTCTGAATTAAATTATCAAAAGACATAAAACAGTAAAATATTGTACAGGCAAATAAATATTAAAGGAAAGTCAGAATCATTTGGGATAGTCCACATAAAATCACAGGCAATGAGAGTGACACTGTATTGGCAGTAAATAATTATTTTGCTTCACTACTTATCAAAGAGATTGATCAGTGGATACAACATCAGGAACATATCCGGGGAGCTATGAATCAGATAGCTTAACATCCGCTTTGGAAAAATGAAGGAATCCCAACTAAAAGCTAAAATAGACAAACATCTAGGGCACCAAAAAAAAACAAATGAATAATCAATATAGATTTCAAAAGCAAACCTTTGATCATACTCTCTGAATTCTTTGCAGTGAGATAAAGAGGAATAGTGGCCGGGGGCAATATACAACATTTCTAGATTAACAAAAGGCTCAGATTCCATATGACAAATGGAAACAGCATCCATGATGTATTAATGGACTGGTGAAAGCGTTGTTGGAAGCAGCCCAAGTAAGATGGGAATGAGATAGCTCCCACACACAGACAGGAACAATTGGGACCCATGAGGACACGCAAAGCCACAGCTTTGACTTGGAGAAAGTGAGATGAGTTAAAGTAGGAATCGATCAAAGTGAGAATGAGCTTAGCCGGGTGGAATGTGGTGGTGGATGGGGACCGTGCCGGTCTCTTTTCGAGGGAGAAAGGAACTTTCAGACCGTTGAAATGGGGATGGATGACTAGAGGGATGGTATATTCATGGTGAAGAGGAAGCAGCTAGGGCTAGAAATTATAAATTGTGAAACGGAGGGAAAGTGTCAGAAGAATAATCAAGACTGAATGAGCAGAGAAAAGAAATAGAATCAAGATTGGAAGTACTGCGTTCAGTTCTGTTCAGCTTGCTATAGGAAGGATTTTATTAAGCTGGAGAGGGTACAGAAAAGATTTACCAGGATGCTGCTGGGAATGGAGGGTTTGAGATGTAAAAATAGACTGGAAGACTGTGACTTTTTCCACTGGAACATGGGAGGTTGATAGGTGACATTAGAGATGTTTATAAAATCATGAGAGGTATAGATAAGGTGAATGGCAGGTGTTTTTTCTCGAAGTTGGGGGATTTTGAAGGTGGGAGGAAAAAGATTTTTAAAAAGACACGACGGATAATACTTTTACACAGAGAGTAAAGGTTTGTGTGTGGAGTGAGCTTCCTGAGGAAGTGGATGAATGCACACTAACAACATTCAAAGGAAATTTGGGTCAATGCAGGAACAAGAAATGTTTTGAAGGATGTGGATCAAGCACAGGCAGGTGAGACTAGTTTAGTTTGGGATTATGGTCAGCATGGAATGGTTGGACTGAAGGGTCTGTTTCTGTGCTGTGTGACTCCATAACTCTATGAAGAAATAGGTTCAGTGGAGTAAGAAGAAGCTGAAAAGGTGGATCTATCAAGGCAGTCTTGTGGGTCAATTTTGGGAAGGAGGTAGAAGTGGATTGTGTGGTTTTGGGGGAACTATGAGATGGGAGGCTGTGGAGGGGTGATCTCAAAGGGGATGAGGCCAGTGACAATTTTGGAAATGGGCTCAATATTCAGTGTTGGGGTCATGGTCTGTGGACTCAAACCATTAACTCTACGGAGAGAGAAACAGATGCTGCCAAACCTGATGAGTTTCAATAGGCTTTCTTGTTTTTTTTGTTTTCATTTCTCCAACGTCCACAGTATTTTGCTTTTAACTTAGAATAACAAACAAGGTCAGGGCACATCAAGGCCAGGAATGGATAGCTAGCTGACTGAAAGACAGAAAATCAGCCAAAAAATGAAAATAATAGAGTCAGGTAAAGGACAGATATTCAAAGTTTCAGAATATGGGTAGTGGGGACAAACATCAACAAGCTTGATCACAACTTAAAGCAACAATTTGGGCTTTACAACCCAAAATAGAATTTCTGTATTTGTGGTCACAGAAGGACAGTTAATGCTGTGGACTGCAGTTAATTACAGAAAAATATTAATCATCTTGTTGACTGAGTATATAATTGACAAAAACATTCTTTAGTGGTATAGAGTTGGTTAGCTCAGTTGGCTGGACAGCTGGTTTGCAGAGTAATATCAATAGTACAGGTTCAATTCCTTTACCAGATGAGGTTATCATAAAGATCCCAATTTCTTAACCTCTCCCTCATCTAAGGCGTAGGGACCCTCAGGTTAAATTTATCACCAGTCAACTCTCTCTGATGAGAGAGCAGCCCTATGGTCCTCTAAGATTTCAAGAGAAGTAAATATGAGATATATATTTTGATAACAAAATATTGGTGTCACATCTAATTTAGAACATCCACAGGGATTGAAGGAGTAGTGAGATCTGGGAGTATAAATACACAAATCACTAAATGTAGTAATGCAGGCAACAGAGTTTATTTTTGTGAGGAATAGAACTGAAGAGTTAAGATATTATTTCAAATCTATAGATTACTATGTGCAGTTCTGGCTGTCAAATTGTAAAAAAGACATACAGCCACTAGAATGAGTACAAAAATTATTTAAAATGATGGTTTCAGAACTGCAAGGTTATATGCATCAGCAAAAGATGAACAAGCTCTTTCTCTTGAAATTAAAAGGCTGACGGGTAACTCCTGGTGTGCTTCCATTTGTGGGAAAGAACAACAATTAAAGGTCATTAATATAAAAATTGTTATTTCTTTTCATGGGATGTGTGCATCCCTGGCAAGGCAAGCATTCATTGCCCATCCCTAATTGCCAGTGTGAACAGGTTTTGACTTTTTTTTAACACTCCTGTGCTGTTAGGAATAGGATTTTGACCCAGAGACAGTGAAGGAATGGCAATATATTTCCATGTGCCCTTGTTCCTGTGGGTGCTAGAGGTTGCACATTTGGAACATTCTGTCAAAGGACTCTTGGGGAGTTGCCAATTAATATAAGATAGCCTCCAAGAAATGCAATTGTGAATGCAGAACAAACCTCTCCACCTACCTCAAGGTGAGTCGTCGGGATACATTTAAAGGATAATGAAATAAGCAGAGAGTGGAGAAGGATATTGATGGTGACGCTGACAGAGATAGATGAGGGGGGATGGCAAGAGTACTGGATGAAGTATTAATGCTGACATGAACTGGTGTCTGAATTACCTGTTTCTTTGTTATATATTTTTTATAACCAGACATGTTGCTTAAGTCATTTAGACCAGAGTCTGTTACAGTATTGGTTCCTGCCAGTTACAGACTGTGACTGAATTCAATATGCCATTTTTCCCATGCAGTAGAGATACCAATGAAATTCATGTGAGAGATTTAGAGAATCTGCCACTTTTATAAGCAGGAGGAAATCCATTACCTTATCAAATGCTGGTTGTGTGTGAAGTCCAACTGTGAATTCTTCACAATAAAACCAACCTGTATTTATAGAGTGCTATAACAGTAAAACACCTGAATTCATTTCACTGGAGAGTTAACAAATGAAATTTGGCAGAAAGTTCATAAGGAGCTATGAGAACATGTAACTAAAAATTTGATCAGTCATAGCTCTAAAGTGTAAAAGTTTATTTAAGCATGTGAATCTAAAAGAGATCAGTTAGGACCAACATGGGCAGGTGGAGACAGGACAACTTAGAATGAAGAACAGGAAAATAGGAACACTAAACAATTATTTGTATCTGACGTCAGAGAAGAAAATACATTAAATCTCCCAGAGATGCCAGGTAACCAAGGGACTGGTGAAACTAAAATTAAATTAACTTTAGTAATGTTGTGGTGCTTGAGAAGTTAACTAGATTGAAGATTGATAACTTCCTGAACCTGATTATCTACATCTCAGAATGTTGAAGAAAGTGTTCATACAGATAATGGATGCAACAGTGGTTACCTCGTAAAATTCTGTAGACTCTGAAAAGATTCCTGCAGTCCAGAAAGTAGAAAGCATAACCCCATTATTTAAGAAGGTTTGGAAAGGGAGAAACGAGAACTATAAAATTGTTAGTTTAATGTCATAGTAAGGTAAATTTTATAATCTATTATAAAGAGTGATAACTGGACACAAATAAATAGTAGATTTGGGGAATGTCCATGTGGAGCTATTAAGAAGGAATTATGTTTGAAAACACCTGTTGGAGTTTTTTGAAAGGTATTATTTTTAGCATTGATACAGGAGAATCAGTGTATGTGATGTATTTTGATTTTCAGAAGATTTTTACTAAGTCTTTGTGTCCAAAGCTACGTGGGTGTTACTGCTCACGTGTCACTAAAAGATAACATGCAGGTGCATCAAACATAGGCAGGCTTTCATCACCTGATTAATTACAGAAGTAAAACATATTGTTCTAATTGTACAGAGCTTTGATGAGACTGCAGAGTGTTGTGTACAGTTATAGTCACCTTACCTAAGGAAGAATGTGCTTGACATACAGGTAGTGCAATAGAGGTTCACTAGACTAACTTTAGGGATGGTGGGATTGTCTTATGTGGAGAGATCGAAGAAAGTGGCTGTGTGTTCTCCGAAGTTTCAAAGAATCTTATTGAAACTTATAAAATTTTCACAAGGCATGACAGGGTGGATGTAGAGACATTTCCTCTGGCTGGTGAATCTAGAGATTGGAGACATAATACCAGAATAAGAGGCAGGAATGAAATGAGAAGGAATTGCTTCATCCAGTAGGTTGTAAATCTTTGGAATTCTTTGCATCACATAGCTATAGAAGCTCAATTACTGAGCAAATTCAAAGCAGAAATTTATTTCTGAAGACTAATACACAGATATGGATAGTAGGAAAAATGGTATCTAGGTAGATGGTCATCCATGATCTTGCTGAAAGGCAGATCAGGCTTGAAGAGCTGAATCACGGACTCCTGTTCCAAGGATGGTGACATTGGGGGGGTTAGGATATTGGGATACTTGAATATAATGTTGAGAATTTGAAAATTGAGATACTGTCTGATCAGAAGCCAATGTAGACAGGCAGGAGGCTGGAAGAACACAGCAAGCCGGGCAGCATTATGACGTGCAGGGGTTGACGTTTCGGGTGTAACCCTTCTTCAGGACTGTAATGGTAAGTGAGTGTAGAGAAGATGGATGATCAGGAATTAGTGCAAGTTCAAATACAAGAGGCGGACCTTGTAAGCACTCATGATTATGGAAGATAGGAAATCTGCCAGGGCTGCATTGTTAGGGCAACAGAATATGGATGAGGGTTTCAGTAGGTGAGCCAAGCCAGGGACGGAGATGAACAACTTTGCAAATGGAGTATATCTCACAGTCAAATGTGACAACGCTATTGCAAATGGTTTCAGCCTCAGCCAGTAGGTACAGAGAGAGACAAAGTCAGGGATTAGGATGTGGAGTTTGTAGCAGAGGACGAAGACAATGACATCTGCTATTTAGTTGGAGAAAATTCATGCTAGCTTGTATGGTCTGTTGGTCTGACAAATCAGAGACAGTGGAGGGGGTCAAGAGATAAGGTAGACCTGGGTGTTATCAGTGTACATGTGGAAACTGGCTTGGTTTTGGATGATATTGTCGAAGGGTAGCATGAAAGTGAGGGGGCCGAGGAAAGACTTGTGGAACTCTGGAAGTAGAGAAGCAGGAAGAGATTATTGGAATGGATTCCCTGGTGGTGGCTGGTTAGAAAAGAGTAAAGGAAACGTGGCAGGAAGCCTTTGAGGATGTGCAAATGTTCCACATTACTTCTTACAAACCTCTATTTCTTAATAAACTGTCATCAACTTTGATTTAGGATTATATGCTAAATAGCATTTTGCTGATCACAAGTCTCATTGCAATCTGACAGCTGTGGCTCATGGAGCTTCCTCATGTGAGTTCCATGATGTGGAGGTGCCAGTGTTGGACTGGGGTGGGCAAAGTTAAAAATCACAAAACACCAGGTTAGAGTCCAACAGGTTTATTTGGAAGGACTAACGTTCGGAGTACTGCTCCTTCATCAGGTAGATGTGGAGCAGGAACATTAAATACAGAATTTATAGTAAAAGATTACAGTGTCATGCAATGAAATGACATATTGAACAAACCCAGATTGCTGTTAAGTCTTTCATCACCCAGAGACCACAGTACAAATTCATACTTAACACTTCAGCACAACGCTGAAACCATGCAGTGTTTTCAGAGGGGTCATCCTTTGGGTGAGTTATTAAAGTGGTGGCTTGCTCTCTCAAAGTCATATAAAAAGAGACCATGTAACTTTTTAGAAGAACAGCAGGGCCAATGTTTCTTCCTCAACTGGTGCCACAAGGCAAAAAGGATTATCTGATTGTTTCCTTCATTGCTGTGTTAATTAACTTGACACGCAGCATGGGAAATGAGCAGGAGGAACACACTATTGGTGGTTTTGTGGGGGATGAGTGTAAAAGGTTTATATGTATTACCCTTTTTGTGGGGCATGGGGCTTGGATTTCAAACTAGTGTCAAATGGGTATTGGCCTATTTTTGTGAAGGGATTTAACAGTTAACTAGATCAGTCTTTCCAAACTATGACTGAAAACCAGTATATATGAGAAAGTGGGTAACTGCAAGGCCTCCTGGAATGTTAATGGATATTTGTTATACTATGGTAGTTTATAACAGGAGAGAAGAAACATTAAGCCATTACCTGCAGCAGAATCTGGGATGAGCAAAGTTTAAAATTTGGTTCAAAAGCTTTTGATTCGGCTCAAAGGAGATCTGGCTGAAATCATATGCAAATACACTCTCTCTTAGAAGATTATTCAGAGCAGATAAAGGAATATGTTATCTCAGTGACAGTGTATAGTTTGTGAAACTTCCAGACCAGGACTGCTTATAGAATCTATAGAATCCCTAGTGTGGAAGCAAGCCATTCGGTCTTTCGAGCCCATACCTGCATTTCCCATGGCTGATCCACCTAACCTGTACATCCCTGGACACTATGGGGCAATTTAGCATGGCTAATCCACCTAATCTACACATCATTGGACTGTGGAGAATGTGTTAACTCCACGCAGATAGTCACCTGAGGGTGGAGTTGAACTTGGTTTCCCTGGTGCTGTGAATTTATGGCTCTGCAGATTATTAAAACACTGAAAAGGTCTAAGATCTCTCTGGTGTGTGTGCTTTCAAGAAAAAGATTCCACAGCTCATAGGACATGAACTGAGAGAAAGCAGTTAAGTCAAAACTATACTTTGGACAGGGAAGAAAAAATTCTCTGGATTATGATTAACTTTGAAGTTCAAAGTGTTAGAAAATAGTTGAAATTTTGTTTTGCTCTCAGTTTTAATTTATTTTGCGTAATAAACTTGTTTTATTGTTAAAACTAAATCTGCAGCCGTGTGCTTAAGTTACAGTGAAAGACCATCACATTAAATAAAAAAAAAGATGTATTTCATTATAAGATATGAATTGTCCAGTAATAACATCAGCTACAATCATAACAATAGTGACAATAGAAATGTAGGAACTTGGATGAATATGTTTGAGGGTCGATTTCCTCTCAAGTGGATAGGAGTTCTTAGTTAATAAAAAAAATAAGGTAACATTATCATCCCAGCAAGGTACATGTTCAACAAACATCTTTTACCATTTCAGCTCACTTCAGCAGAATACCACATTTGCCTCTCCCCATCCAGCATTCCAATGGGATCTTAACCACATGACATCCTGACACAAAACTTAATTTGCCCTTCACACTGCATTCTACCATGTAAGTGCAGGAGATGCAACACTTGCCCTTTCGTCTTCTCTAATTCTTATGTTTAAAAACATTAACATTTATTTCAGAAATAGCCACTTATTCACAAAACTTTCAATGCTGTTTATTGTATTTACTGTTCACAATGAGGTCTCCTCTGCAGTGGGCTCATCAAATGCAGATTGGATGACTGCTTTAAGTAAAAGCTTCACAAGTGTGACCTTACACTAACTGTCAATTTAATTTGCAACTTCTTTTCTACTCTCGTCTTTCTGATCTCAGCTTGGTGCCCTAACCCAGTGAAGCTCAATAGAAGTTTCTAGAGCGAGGCTTCATCTTTCCATTTGGGACTTTACAGCCTTCCAGACTCAACATTTATTCAATAATTTCAGGTCATATGTTATGCTCCCAGCTTTTCAGATAATAATGATTTCAGTGATCAGTAAAACATTCCTGTTTCCACCCTAATCCTCCCAGCTCTGTAGAAAGGTAATTGACGTGAAACAGTGTAATAGAGTTGTTACTGCACAGGAGACCATCTCAAGGCAGCTCTTTGCAAGAAGTACTCTATTACTTCCACTGCCCATTCTGCTCCCATAGCCCTTCAATTCTTTTTCAGATAATCATCCAATTCATTTTTGAAAGCAATAATAAATGTCTTCACCACATTCCCACATCATTCAATCAATGGAAAGTTTCCCTCTATCTAATTTTTCTTCAGTTCAAGATTTTGAACACTTTGACAGCTGTGATCTCAACTTTCTGTGACTTCTGTGACAGCTGTGACTTCACTGTGAGAAAAAAGATTTTCATGCTTGCAGCAAACTTGCAAGTTGGGGCAAAAAAAGCAGGAAACAATCGTTTCAAGCTAGTGAGAAGGGAATCCAAGGGCAGATTATAATAAATCAGAATGATAGAGAGTTGCTATAAAGAGTGTGAACAAAAAATATTTTCTAACTAGATCGTTGACAAAAGGACCATGTTGATCAGTAATCTGTGACGTACTCTATGAGGTGCATGTTTTTCTGTGAAAAGTGGCTCCTTGTTTGCTTCCTTTCTATAATTCCAGATTCCTACAGGCAGCAGAGTAGTTGATTTTGCAGCTGAGTTATGGAAGTTGAATTTTTAGTAATCTTTCTTTTTGAAAACCTTTTACTTGAAACAGCATTGTCTTGGGTAAATTTTGAGAAGGAAGAGTCATGAGAAATTTCTCCTTATGGTGTAGTGGTCAGCGAAGGTGGTTTTCTCAGAGTACAACGGAACCTTGATCAGATGGGCCAATGGGCTGAGGAGTGGCAGATGGGGTTTGATTTAGATAAATATGATATGTTGCATTTTGGTTAGACAAACTAGGGCAGGATTTATACACTTAATGGTAAGGCCTGGGGAGTCTTGCCAAACATAGAGACTTAGAGGTGCGGATGCATACTTGCTTGAAGGTGGAATTAAAGGTAGGCAGGGAGGTGAAGAAGGTGTTTGATACACTTGTCTTTATTGGTCAGAACATTGAGTGTAGGAGTTAGGATGCCATGTTGCAGCTGTAGAGGACATTGGTGAGGCCAGTTTTAGAATACTGCATACAATTCTGGTTGCCTTCTATAAGAAGGATGTTGTTAAATGTGAGAAGGTGCAGAAAAGATTGACAAGGATGTTTCAAGGTTTGGAGGATTTGAGTTATAGGAAGAAGGTGAAGAGGCTGGGCTGTTTACCCTGGAGTGGCAGAGGCTGAAGGGCGACCTTATAGAGGTTTATAAAACTATGAGAGGTGTGGATTGGATCAAAAACTAAAGCCTTTTTCCTAATGTAGGAGAGTCCAAAACTGGAGGGAATGGGTTTAAGAGAAAAGATTTAAAAAGAAGCTGAAGGCTAAATTTTTCATGCAGAGGATGGTCCATGTATGGGATGAGCTGCCAGAGGAAGTGGTGGAGGCTGGTACAATGACAGCATTTAAAAGGCATCTGAATGGGCACATGAGTAGGAAGTGTTTAGAGGGATATGGGCCCAATTCTGGCAAATGGGACTAGATCAGACTGGGATGGCACAGACGAGTTGGCCAGAGAGTTGGTTTCCGTGCTGAATGACTCTGTGACTGTGTCACAACTTACATGAATCTCATTATACCATAATCAGCACAGAGCCTCTGTAAACATTTGGCCTCTAGGCCTCCAAATTTTTTAATGTTCTTTACTTCTTCACATTTACCCGGAAGTGCTATCACGTACAACCAGTTTTTCCCACCACTGGATCATCTGTGGCAATATTCACCTCCTATCCACCATCATTAAATCACTTGTGTTTTCCAACTGATTTATTTACATACAAAGCCCATTAGGGCAATGCAGACCACCAAAGATGAGAGAGAACGAGGAGAGAAGGATGGGGCTTGGCCTTTAACTGGCCCCATAAGATGCTGCTCATTTGTGCCTCCATTTTAATCTGAACCTCGATGCAGCAGTGGTTAAATTTAAATTTAAGTTAAAACTTTCTTTAATTCACCCTCATTTAAATATTAACACCACTGACCTGTCTCTGTAGGGGAGGGAGTTAGTTGCGATGGCTCAAATCTGAAGTGGTCATAAAGAGAGTTGGTTCATTTGCAGCAGTTTTGGAGTTGGACTTTTGCAAATGTAATACTCTCCCAGTGCAGACGCCCTTTTGTCTGTCACGTGGTGAGAAAGGCGCAGGTTAAAACCTCAAACACTATTCTTATCTGCTAAGCAGCTAACCACATTGAAAGCATCATGCCCTTCCCTCAGGAGTGTGAACTCAAATTCTATATGTTTGAATTTATCAAGAGATCTATTTATATCATATATACCATTATCTTTGGTAGAATGTATTCACAATGTTTACAACAAACTAATCAATACAGTTATTAATTCACATTTTATATTGTGTCCCATCTCTGCAAAACATCTTCACATTTATTGCAACATTCTCTTCCCTTCTGGAGAAGAATCCATTCAATTTTTAATCCAACCAATGAAGGAAATCATTCAATTAATTCCCATCTGTAAAATAATTCATTCTGTTTCATATATTATTCACAATGAAGTAGGAATTAATCCATGTATTCTACTTATACTATAGTGTAATTCATTCACATTTTACATCTTACACTCATCTATAGTGCTTTGTTTACATATTTATTGAAATTTTACAAATGTGAATATTTACATTTTATTCATTTATCAGCAACTGTGAATAAAATCATTTACATTTTATATCTTGTTCCCACCCCTTTCCACCCTACAGTAGTGACCTGCATAACAATAAACCTAATTCTAACTGTAAGGCAGTTTTTTTTTGTAAGTTGGAAGAGACACTCCTCTTGAAGTGTTGTCTGTGTTTTACTCAGTTGCAGGCTGCCGCTCCGATGCCTCTAACTGACCTCCCAGAATCGCAAACCTGCTGCCATCCTTAATTAGAAGTAGTCCCATCTCCAGATTAATTAAGAGTTCCCCATAGAAATAACAATGAATGACTGTTGTGACCAGTGGGGGCAAGTTCAGGACTTGAGCCTCATTACAGAGCTGTTTCCATTGCCAGTACAATTGCTGTGCCTGTGTACCTTTAAATCTTTGTGACCTATCAATATTGTGTAGGTTTTATATATATGCCTTCCGTGTAATAGCATTTACATTGTCATAATGTTTTGTTACACAACTTGTAATGGTACTTAATCTTGTAAATTTCTTTGTTTGCTTCTCATATCCACTTTTGATGTGCCAAAGGGACAATGTAACTGTAGTATTTGAGCACTCGTTGCTGTTGAGTCAGCAGGTTTTAGGTTCAATATTCCCCACTCCTGGGATTTGAGCTCATCATCCAGGCTGACACTTCACTGCAGTACTGAAAGGGTGCCAAACTGTCCGGGGTGCCATGTGTGAGTTGAGACATTGAACTGACCTCTGTCTGCTGGCAGTAAAAGATGCAGAACCACTTTTCAAACAAGAATGGGGAATACACCCAGTGTCTCAGTCAATGTTTATCTCTCAACCAACATCATGATTGACCATTTAAGTTATTGCTCCTGGTGGGATCTTTTTGTGCAGAAATTGGATGCTGCATTTCTCTGCACTTACGTGACTACATTTCCAAAGTAATTCATTCACTATAAACATTTTGACACACGGTGAGTCGTGCTGTATAAGTTCAAATTTTTCTGTTGTTACCATCTTGGTATAAGAATATTTGTATTCCAATATTTGTGAGTTTAAAATGATAGTAATTGGGTGCCATTAGTGAATATGTAAACCATCTTGAACCTCAATGTTTGCATTTCAAGTCCTGCTGGCCTCCCAATCTCCTTGGGATATAAACTCGACTGTATCCGACAATTCCAGCTGAATTTTAACTCCTAAGAACTGCTAAATGGGAGCAGATGTTGGAGGAAGTGGCAGTTTTGGGATCGAGGGGGGAGCTGGGGAAGTGTCCTAGCCTTGGCCATTTTCACCTCCCTCCACAATAACCTTCCCACCGTCTTAATGTCAGGAGTAGGGATGTTCACCATGATTGCACGGTTTAGTTCCGTTCATAATTCTTCTGGTGAACAGAACAGTCCGGACGCATTTGAAGCAAATGTTATGAATGTGGCTCTTTAAAAGAGAGTTATTGAACTGAATTGAATTTATTGTCACGTGTACCGAGGCACAGTGAAGAGCTTTGTCTTGCGAGCTATACAGGAGATCACAGAGTTAAGTAGCATAGATAAGTAAATAATAGGTAAACCAGTGACAAAAACAAAAATACAGATACAGGTGAATGTTAAGAGTTTGTGAGTCCATTCAGTATTCTAACAACAGTAGGGTAGAAACGGTTCCAAAACCGGCTGTTGCGTGTGTTCCGGCTTCTGTACCTTCTCCCCGATGGGAGAGGTTGTAGAAAAACATTGCCAGGGTGGGATGGATTTTTGAGAATGCTGGCGGCCTTTCCTTGACAGCGGGCCTGGTAGATGGAATTCTATAGATGGGAGGTTGGCCTTTGTGATTGTCCGGGCCGAGTTCACCACTCTCTGTAACCGTCTCCGATCTTGAATGGTACAGCTACCAGACCAGATAGTGATACATCCAGACAGATTGCTCTTGATGGCGCTCCTATAAAAGTTGGCAAGGGTATTCGCCGTCATGCCAAATTTCCTCAGCTGCCTGAGGAAGAAGAGACGTTGTTGACGAAGGATGGTTAAGAGAAGGGGGCTGTTCCACAAACATAGCTCAGGTATTTTCAAAGAACTGGTTGGGGGTGTTCACAATGTACGAAACATTTGAAAGGTTAGATACTGTTCATACTTACACTGTCTAGCTTCTTAATATGGGTATCATGATAGTCTGACTAGCTCTCACTCAGAGCTGAAGCATCTTTAATACCTGATTCCAGAGTTGACAGTGAGATGTTCCAGTCTGCTTCCAGTGTTCTGGGCTGGCGGTGTTTGTGTGTGGTAAAAACAATGACTGCAGATGCGGAAAACCAAATACGATTAGTGGTGCTGGAAGAGCACAGCAGTTCAGGCAGCATCCAACGAGCAGCGAAATCGACGTTTCGGGCAAAAGCCCTTCATCAGGAATAAAGGCAGTGAGCCTGAAGCGTGGAGAGATAAGCTAGAGGAGGGTGGGGAGGAGATGAAGGTGATAGGTCAAGGAGGAGAGGGTGGAGTGGATAGGTGGAAAAGAAGATAGACAGGTCGGACAAGTCCGGACAAGTCAAGGAGACAGTTACTGAGCTGGAAGTTTGAAACAAGGATAAGGTGGGGGAAAGGGGAAATGAGGAAGCTGTTGAAGTCCACATTGATGCCCTGGGGTTGAAATGTTCCGAGGCAGAAGATGAGGCGTTCTTCGTCCAGGCGTCTGGTGGTGAGGGAGCGGCGGTGAAGGAGGCCCAGGACCTCCATGTCCTCGTCAGAGTGGGAGGGGGAGTTGAAATGTTGGGCCACGGGGCGGTTTGGTTGATTGGTGCAGGTGTCTCGGAGATGTTCCCTAAAGCGCTCTGCTAGGAGGCGCCCAGTCTCCCCAATGTAGAGGAGACCACATCGGGAGCAACGGATACAATAAATGATATTGGTGGATGTGCAGGTGAAACTTTGATGGATGTGGAAGGCTCCTTTAGGGCCTTGGATAGAGGTGAGGGAGGAGGTGTGGGCACAGGTTTTACAGTTCCTGCGGTGGCAGCGGAAAGTGCCAGAATGGGAGGGTGGGTCGTAGGGGGGGTGTGGACCTGACCAAGTAGTCACGGAGGGAACGGTCTTTGCGAAAGGCGGAAAGGGGTGGGGAAGGAAATATATCCCTGGTGGTGGAGTCTTTTTGGAGGTGGCGGAAATGTCGGTGGATGATTTGGTTGATGTGAAGGTTTGTAGGGTGGAAGGTGAGCACCAGGAGTGTTCTGTCCTTGTTACGGTTGGAGGGGTGGGGTCTGAGGGCGGAGGTGCGGGATGTGGACGAGATGCGTTGGAGGGCATCTTTAACCACGTGGGAAGGGAAATTGCGGTCTCTAAAGAAGGAGGCCATCTGGTGTGTCCTATGGTGGAACTGGTCCTCCTGGGAGCAGATCGGCGGAGGCAGAGAAATTGGGAATACGGGATGGCGTTTTTGCAAGAGATAGGGTGGGAAGAGGTGTTTGTGTGTGTGTTTGTGCTGGGTGTAGTGTGGTTACAGGGAGAGGGCTGGAGATAGGGCACAGTGTAGAGGGCTTGCTCCTTCCACCCCCTTGTGGTGGCCTGGCTACGTCCCCTGTTTATAATTCACATTTTTAATAAGTGGTAGAGCAGGCCATCCCTGCAGAGGGGTGTTGTTATGGTAAACTCTATGGTTGCCGTCCAGTTGGGGTCTGCATGGAACACTTCAACACACGGAATCTTGTTGCCCACCAACAAAACAAAAACATTCTAATCAGATTCACATCCAGCAAGGAGACTTCCTCTGTGCTTGTTTCAAAAATCTCTCTGATTTGAATTGATCTATTACATTTTTTTAAACTTTTTGTCATGAACATCCTTTGAACATCCTGTACTTTCCAATACAGTGATGTCAGGCTGAATTTTCCGATTTCTCCTGAAAGTGTGACGGCCAGTGAGTTTCACAGTGACCCACAATCAATTTTCTCACATCGTCTTCTACTTTTCTCCTCACTAATTATACTCCTGAGATGTTGGCTGCCTTTCTCATGAAATCGTGTATCCTGTGCTCCAGGTAAGATCTTGTCCTGGTTTCCTTGTACCACCCACCCCTGCCCCAAAAGCCCAGCTGCCACTACTTCAGACTCTCCCAATCAGCACTGATCTCTCACACTCCCAATCAGCATTGATCTCTCACACTGCAGGGGCTTGATCTGGAAACGGTCTCAAGGGGAAAGACAAGCTCCTTCCAGGACAGAGATCTGAAGGTGCTGCTGGGCTGTCTGGTGGAGAGGATGGGAATCCTTATCCTTGCTCACCTCCCCCATCCCCCAAAGGGGAACACCATAACAAAGCCAACCAACCCTGGCATAAAGAGCAGTGTGGGTCAGTGCTGTGTAGAGAGTGAAAAGACTTTCTGCACTCTGCAAGATCAAGTGCCACCATCTTCGCTCTGTTACCTCTTACTCAGGATATGGCACTTGCCTTTCCCAAGGCTCATGAACTACTTGCATGCATCGTGTCCCACCCAAGGGCTCACAGCATCACCTCAGCCTCCCAAACTGCTAACCCTTTCAGCATTTCTCGCTTACTCACTGGCGACACCTGATGACCTCTTGTGATAATGCTGTGGCTAAAGGAAGTGTGTTTTGTCCTGGTTACGATTAAGCAAAGTTTTAAGGCAGAGGTGCCGAATTGGCTAGTGAGAGCCTAGAATGTAAACAACTTGGGAGGCCTTGTTTCTTTTTAAAGTTGGAATAATAGATGCAGCCTGATGGGTGTGGCCAGTTCTCACATTTCTAGTTTTTTAGTTTTGAGATTCAGCATCGGTTGCTATTGTGATGTTGAAAAAGTGGAATCTATTTTTCCCCTCTCTTGATTATAATGAAAAGCTAGCGGTTCTCTTCATAGGTTGCTGGATTACATGTGAGTCAAAATCTGTTTTCTGAATTTGCCTTTTTGCCAAAAGGTGTGTTTATGGAATACTACTATATTGAAACAGTTAATTAGTAATAGTTGTTGTATTTATTGTTCTGTTAAGTTTTCCAGTCGAATTAATTTATTCTAAGTTCTTCTTTCTTTTGTTGTATTTTAACTATAGCATTTGAATACATTGTGTTTTACATAGAACATAGAACAATACAGCACAGTACAGGCCCTTCAGCCCACGATGTTGTGCCGACTACTGATCCCCATGTATGCACCCTCAAATTTCTTGTTTAATATCAAGTAGTTTGACCAGTAAATAGTGTCCGGAACACGGCACGTTACATCTGTCTTTAAAATAAGAAAAGATTCGGGCCTAGACTACCTTCTTAAAATATTTTGAGAGGGTCTGGTCTGGTCTGGTCCATAACACTCTCCTGTTCATCATCTCCTCCCTCCGCTCATGTGTCCCTCTCTGTCAGACTGAATCTCTCCCTTTGTCTCATTGCAAAAAAAAGCTGGCCCACCCCGCTCACAGATTGATGCCTCAACTGACCCACCTGTAATCACTAGACTACATCACTTGAATTGACTGTGACCATCCTCATATAGTGTGATTGATTGACTGTGGTGGATCCTCTAATGTTCACACATCACCACTTACTCGAAGCGCATGAATTGTATTTGGTGTGTAAGCAGCTGGCAGTCTGAGTGATGATGGTCTCCGACAGTCTGTAACCTGGTGCTAAAGTTAATGAGCGTCAATCCGCCATGTCAGCATCCAGTGTCGATGTGTGAAGTGCATGGGGTGATGGCAGGATGGGTCTTCACCAAGTTGTAGTTGTCAGGAACCGGCACTGACCTTTCTGTTGGGAATTTTCACTGTCTATATTTCGTGTTAGAGGACAGGTGTTTTGAAAAAGCGATGTAAGTAGGTCGAATTGGGCTTTTAATGAACTGCAAATGCACTGAAATAAGGTCGTCACCTCTTCGAAATCACCTTTCTAAGTTTCAGGGCAAATCAAGACCTTCTTTTGCAATGATGCAAATCTATACTTTTTTCCTTTCTCACCTTATTTTGTCACCACACTTGTCATTACTCTCATGACATCAGGGTGGGAGAATTCACTCAAACTTTTAAAATTAAAACTAAGCCTTTCAAATTCACAACTGTCCCAGAAGATGGCATTCCAAGGTAATATGTGGGACTGTAATTTTCAAAGTTTCCCAGCACTGGATCAAAATCCCATGGCCATTTGATGTCTAACCCAATAATTCAGATCTCGGAATCATTTATAGAGTCAGGGCAACACGAAAACAGACTATTCAGTCCAACTCGTCCATGAGGACCAGATAACCTAATTTAGTCCCATTTGCCAGCACTTGGCCCTTACCCCTCTAAACCCTTCCTGTTCATATACCCATCCAGATGCTTTTTCAATGTTGTAATTGTGCCAATGTCCACCACTTCCTCTGGAAACTCATTCCATACACACACCACCCTTTGTGTGAAAAAGGTGCCCCTTAGGACCCTTTTAAATTGTTTCCCTTTCATCTTAAACCTATGCCCTCTAGTTTTGGACTCCCCCAACCATGGAAAAGTCCTTATCTATTTACCCTCACGATTTTATAAACCTCTGTAAGGTCACCCCTCAGCCTCCAGGGAAAACAGACAATCTTGTGGCAGTGACTCTGTTGTCATTGTGGATCCCTCTTCCATATTCATGTTTTGCTCCTTGATTTGTTCCATTCTGACTTCATTTGCCTAACACCATTACCCCCCATTTGTTATTGTCCAGCCTTCAATCTCATTACAGACCATCCCATGGTTTTTCTTTCCACTCTCTACCCTTGCATTTGCTTAAAGCCTGGTACATCCCTAAGGCTAGGATTTAATGTGGTGAGTACTAAGTGCAGGCATAGGTGACTTCATGGGGCATTAACCTACTAGCCCCCTCTATCACCCCAGCATGAACAATCATTGTATTGATCATCAATTTAGTACTTAAGGGCTTCTCCTTTGTTCAATCAGGAGCTTGCTCACTGAATCCTTGCCCTGCCCACCACCCACCCACAGGTTACTGGCCAATCAGAGACTTGTAGGCTCAGGGAGTATGGTGGAAGCACAAGTGGCACACCATGACCAGCTTCACCAGTGGGTAAGTAAGTGGGTATTTTGGGGACACTATTGGGGATGGGATTAGAACCTCTCCCTGTCCCAATTAGCCCCAGATTGAGGCAAGTGGAGGTTCCCTGTGAAGATAACACACCCTGTTCTTATTAGCTGGGAGAGAGGGTATTCAGGCCAATGAGTGGCTTAGGCCATAATTTGCCCATTAGCTGATGATTCATAAGCTTCACCTGTTGGTGGGCTGAGGATGCCCACCATGGATTTTCCTGCCCGGAGTGGAGGTGGTGAGAAAGGGACTGAGAATGCCTCTGGGTGAACCCAGCCAAATATTTGCCTTTTCCTCACCATCTCCAGGGAGGGGAAATCGCACCCTGACTTTATCCACTTCTGATGAAGGCATATTGGAGCCTGAGCAGACCATTCAGCCCTTTGAGCCTGTTCCGCCATTCTAGACCGTGGACTGATCATTCACCTCAATGGGTGCATCAGTGACTCACTAACCTGAAAATTTCTCCACAGATGCTGCCAAACTTGCTGAAAATTTCCTGGTTTTATTCACTAACTACATTTTGATCTCATCCTAACCAATTTGCTGCAGTTTGGACAGGGCAGCCGTTCTGTGATTCTTAGCCTCTGTCTTTGATTCTATTAACTCACCAAAAATCTTCTGATCCTTTGACATTGTTGAAACAGCTTGCTGGAATTTTTCACCCTGGATTTGGCAGGTCCCTCTTGTCCTAGAGGATGGGTGTGTCAGTTTTGAGGTGGATACAGAGAAGCAGAGGAAATCCCTTTTACAATGACCTAGCTCTCAGAAAGCCAATGCGATGGGGAGAGGCTATGAGTGAGAATTTTGCAGGAACCTGACAGAGTCCAGGCTGGGGGTGGGGGATGGGGGATTGAAGGGGTGCGGTGAGGATGGGTGCAAGGTGGATTAAATAATATGGAAAATAATATGGAAAATAATAAGATACTGACAATGATTGACAAATACGACTCTTGCTTTGTTTGTGATTGAAGAAATCAAGGTCCAGCCGATGGAGCAGCTGCTAACACAAACCAGCTGAGCAGCCCTTCGAAGGTGACAGTGAAGATTATCAAAGATCCACTGCTGGACTACGGCTTTATGGTCTCAGAAGATACACCAGTATGTGTGAGGTCTGTCACTGCAGGTAAATACCCTGGGAATGGAGGTTCCAATGTGGGCGGCACGTTGGCACAGCAGATAGCACTGCTGCCTCACAGCGCCAGAGACACGGGTTCAATTCCCGCCTCTGTGTGGAGTTTGTACATTCTCCCCGTGTCTGCGTGGGTTTCCTCCGGGTGCTCCGGTTTCCTCCCACAGTCCAAAAATGTGCAGGTTAGGTGAACTGGCCATGCTAAAATGCCCGTAGTGTTAGGTGAAGGGCTAAATGTAGGGGAATGGGTCTGGGTGGGTTGCACTTCAGTGGGTCGGTGTGGATTTGTTGGGCCTGTTTCCACACTGTAAGTCATCTAATCTGAGGGAAGGCCTGAAGTGTTTTCAAGAGGGTCTGAGGGTCTGAGAGGGGCAGGGCTTTTAACTGATACAGTCCATCTCAACACCTCCAGCATTAACCCTGACTCATCTCACTCTTCCTCCCACACAGTCCTCTGACAACACTTTGTCACCTTTGCCATGGTGACAATACTTACAGTGGAATTTTCTCTTCCCCGAAGGTGGTCAGAAGGTGATATAATGGGCTTGGCCCCTCACCCTCTTCCTGCCACCTCGGTAATTAATTAAAATGATCCATAGATAGCCTTCTTGACTTCCACCAAAATGGTCAATTCAGGGCCTGAACCCGTCACCTTCCAAATTATCTGCCCCCTGGTGGTCAACAAAGGTGCCTAATTTCCAAACTGAGAAACCATGACAACTTGCAAACTAGGTTAAGGAATAGAGCCTGCATTTTATCCAACTAGTGACAATGGGGGCAGGGATGGGGGCAAGGAATGGCCTCAAATCCGCACCCCAATCCAAGCCTCCAACTTCTCCTGAGACCCCTTCCTCAAGAACCCACCCCACAATAAGATCATAAAAGTGGCTTATCATCTCATTGCTGGATTTTTTCCAAGGGGTGAGATATGACCAGTGGACGTTAGGACCCAGAGGTTCTCTCCTCACGTATTTAAAAAAGTTCATAGAGATTTGTAGGGCCTTTACTACTGTCTCTGATCGGCTGAAAATTAGCTACATCTTCAGCCACTCTGTCCTTAATGATAGGCCTAGATATTTGCCAATGCAAGATGTGAGGTTATTTGGGCTGTAATTCACCAGGCTTCTGAATTTAATTTAATGTAATTTATTGTCACGTGTACCAAGGCACAGTGGAAAGCTTTGTCTTGCGAGCAATACAGCCAGATCACATAGTTCAGTAGCACAGATAAGTAAATAATAGGTAAACAGCAGCAAAAACAAAAACACAGGTACAGGCGAATGTTAAGAGTTTGTGAGTTCATTCAGTATTCTAACAACAGTAGGGTAGAAACTGTTATGAAACCGGTTGGTGCGTGTGTTCAGGCTTCTGTACCTTCTTCCCGATGGTAGAGGTTGTAGAAAAACATTGCCAGGGTGGGATGGATCTTTAAGAATGCTGGCGGCCTTTCCTTGACAGTGGGCCTGATAGATGGATTCTATAGATGGGAGGTTGGCCTTTATGATTGTCCGGGCCGAGTTCACCACATCTCCAAATCTTGTTTGGTACAGCAGTGATACGTCCAGACAGAATGCTGTCAATGGCGCACCTATAAAATATAACAAGGGTATTCACCGTCATGCCAAATTTCCTCAGCTGCCTGAGGGAGAAGAGACATTGTTGGGCCTTTGTAATCAGTGCACCCACATGAAGAGTCCAAGAAAGCTTGTTATGGATGACCATTCCGAAGAGCTTGACTCTCTCCAGTCGTTCCACCTCTGTGCTATTAATGTGCACTCTGTGCCGAAAGTCAGTAATGAGTTCCTTGGTTTTGCCGACATTGAGAGCTAGGTTGTTCTTAATGCACCATTTTTCCAGGTCCTCCACCTCCCATCTGTAGTCTGTTTCGTCACCATCTGAAATTCGACTGACTATGGTGGTATCATCAGCGAACTTGTAAATGGCATTAGTCTGGTATTGGTGATGCATCATGGGTATACAGTGAGTACAGTAGGGGGATGAGTACACAACCCTAAGGGGCTCCAGTGTTGAGTGTTAGTGAGGATGAAATATTGTCCCCAGTCTTCACTAATTGTGGCCTGTGGGTCAGGAAACTGAGGATCCAGTTGCAGAGAGTGGGGCTTAGTCTGAGATCACTAAGTTTAGTAATCAGTCTCGAGGGAATAATAGCGTTGAAAGCTGAACTGTAGTCAATGAGTAGGATTCTCACGTAGCTGTTCTTGGTGTCAAGATGTTCTAGGGAGGAGTGAAGGGCAAGTGATATGGCATCTGACATGGATCTGTTGGTTCGATAGGCAAATTGGAGTGGGTCAAGAGTAGTGGGGAGGCTGGAGTTGATTAATGCCATGACCAGCTTTTCAAAGCACTTCATGACTATTGAAGTTAGGGCCACTGGGCGGTAGTCATTGAGACATGCTGCATGAGCCTTCTGAGACACAGGGATGATGTTGGCCCTCTTGAAACAGGCAGGGACAGTGGCCTGCTGCAGGGAGAGGTTCAAGATGTCCAAGAAGACCTCTGCCAGTTGATCTGCGCACGCTCTGAGTGCAGGGCCTGGTACTCCGTGTGGTCCCATCACTTTCCTTGGATTCACACGAAGGAAAACTGATCTGACCTCTGATGCAGTTCTTCTCCCTTTCTCAACTGTTGGAGTGACATGAGTAATTTTTCAGTCTATGGGACCAGTTCCTCAGCTTTGACAGGTTACAGTCAGGGCATACGTATTGTCTACACCAATTCTCCTTTAAAACTCTGGCATGGAATCTTCTGCTCTGGGTGATTTGTCACACTTTCATGCCTTTAACTTGTTCATTATTTTCATAGAATCATCATTGAATCCCTACCGTGCAGATAGAGGCTATTCGGCCCATTGAGTCTGCACTAACCCTCTGAACAGCATCTCACCCAATCTCCTTAACTCCACATTTACCACAGTTAACCCATCTAGCCTACACACTATGGGGCAATTTAGCATGGCCAGTCCACCTAAATTGCACATCTTTGGATTGGCAGGAAACCGGAGCACCCAAAGGAAACCCACATAGACATGGAGGGGGAACGTAGAAACTCCACACAGGCAGATTTGCTTTGGTTATTTTGGTGAGCTCCTGTCCTTGGTCCAATATCAATTTCCTTATGATTTCTAGCATGCTGGTCTGCTGGTTCTACGCTGTGATTATTCAACACACACAAGAATCCTTAGTCCCATTGACATTATCTGTGTTCCCTAGTTCTCTATAAGAAAGTCCCAAACAGGTACAATCCACCTCTCTCTCTCTCTCTCCACAATCTGAGAAATGCATCATTCCCTTTTCATTGAGATGAGACAAGCTTCAGGCAGCAAGATGTGCAGTTGTAAAAAAAAGTATGAATAATTATCTGTGTGTTTTTTTTATCCTTTGCATTTGCTAATGAGCTTCCCATGTACTTTCAGCTTTTTCTCCTCTTTCTGTGAGGGACAACTAATGCTCCATTCAAAAATATGCTGACTTCATTTTCCTTCTTAGGTGGTCCTGGAGAGGGAAAGCTATTCCCAGGAGACCAGATTTTACAAATTAACAACATTACTCTGGATACAATTTCCCAGGAACATATCGATAACATTATTAGGTGAGGACCCTTTTAGCTCATTCACTGAATGTAAAGTTTTAATAGTTACCACCAGCTAATTATTAATGACCAGAGTCGCAGGTAGACAGGATAGCGAAGAAGATGTTATGGTTTCCTTTATTGGTCAATGCATTGAACATAGGAGTTGGGATGTCATGTTGTGGCTGTACAGGACATTGGTTAAGCCACTTTTGGAATATTATGTGCAATTCTCGTCTCCTTCCTGTCGGAAGGATGTTGTGATACTTGAAAGGTCTCAGAAAAGATTTACAAGGATGTTGCCAGGGTTAGAGGATTTGAGCAACAGGGAAAAGCTGAACAGGCTGGGGCTGTTTTCTCTGGAGCATCGGAGGCTAAGGGGTGACCTGAAAGATGTTTATAAAATCATGAGAGGCATGGTTAGGGTAAATAGCCAATGGCTTTTCCCTGGGGTGGGGGCATCCAGAACCAGAGGGCATAGGTTTAGGGTGAGGGGGAAAGATCTAAAAGGGTCCTAAGGGGCAACCTTTTCACGCAGAGGGTGCTGCATGTATGGAATGAGCTGCCAGAGGAAGTGATGGAGGCTGGTACAATTGCAACATTTAAAAGGCATCTGAATAGGAAGGGTTGAGAGGGATGTGGGCCAAATGCTGGCAAACGGGACTAGATTAATTTAGGATATCTGTTCAGCATGGATACATTGGACTGAAGGGTCTGTTTCTGTGCTGTACATCTCTATGACCTTATTTGAGGGCTGTCTTTAAGTTCTTCAATAGGTGAACGTGCTATGAAGTTTGAATTATGAAGTTTTATGACATTCAAAGTGCTATATAAATGCAAGTTGTTGGTGGCAAACTCAGAAAAGAAAACAAAGCTAAAGTGTAGAAAATTGTTTGCAGTTCTAAAGGGAGATCACCAACAAGATTTAATTGAGTGTCATATGTCTCCATAGTTCTACAGCAGCTCACCAAGACATCTTGCACAATAGTGTTCTATAATATAAACCATTACATATATTGAATTACACAAACAGTTGAGTTCTCAATTACTCACAGAGACAAATATTCTGCTGCACGCACAGTCGACATTTCAATCGAAAATTCCATTACACAGACTGTTGAATATTTTTTCACACACAAGGTTGACTATTCCATTACACACCTTGCCTAGTTCTCTATTACATGCAAACACAATTGAATACCCCATTTTTAACGCATTTGAAAATTCAAATACAAAGACAAACTTGTATGCACAATTGAATGCTTTGATATGCGTCAAGAGTGTGATGCTGGAAAAGCACAGCAGGTCAAGCAGCATTCGAGGAGCAGGAGAATCGACATTTCAGGCAAAAGTCCTTCATCAGAAATCCTTTATTCCTGTTGAAGGGCTTTTTCCCGAAACGTCAACTCCCCTGCTCTCGGATGCTGCCTGACCTGCTGTGCTTTTCCAGCACCACACTCTCGACTCTGATCTCCAGCATCTGCAGTCCTCACTTTCTCTTTCTTTGATATATGCACTGTCAGGTTACACATACAGTCAAATACTTGAATATACATATAGTCAAATACTCCATATACACACAATCAAGAACTCCATTTCAAGTACTATTGAATGCTCCGTTGTGTACCCTACACAAACAACCAGTACCCCATTACACGTACAGCCAATTTCTCCATAAATACACACAGTTGAACACTCTATTATCCACACAGTTGAGTTCTTGCTTGCTTACCTCAGATGAATTCTCCATTGTATCCATAGTCCCACTATTTACAATTCAGTGTATTCTATCAGAAATGCAGTTAAAGAAAGCATTTTAAGTTAAAGATTGTTCATAAATGATAAACCAAATCAAGATATATGTAGCGTGTGCATTTGTCAAACCCAGAGTCTCTTTTGTTGGAATATATTTCTCCTTTCCAATGCTTGCAGCTCTAGGATTCAGTGCTAAGGTAGGGATCATTACAAAAGAATCTCTCAGTAACTTTACTGAATTTGATTTGCTTCCTGTCAAAGGTGTTATCAAAGGTTTTGGGCTTAAACAGTGTTGTCTGGCTGGATCTTAAGAACTGTTTAGCAGAATATATAGAATGGAGTTCCCACTTGTGTAGAAAACCTCACTGCAATCCCAATTTAAATACATGCCAAACATTGGAGGCAGGGTTTGTAAGAACCGATTATGTAAAACTAAGTATGGTCTGAGTTATGACTTGTACTCCTTTGGATATATTTCAATCTCTAATGTGTTCAGGATCAAATCCAGAATGTATAAGGCGGACGTATTCATTAGACTTCACTCTGCTTTAATCTGGGCTGTGGGAGACTGTTTATACAAAGATATCTGCCCTTTGTATCTGAACTCTGGACTTACACTGGAGCTTTAGTGCTATTGTTTACCAGAAATGTTTCTGATGCTGATGTCTTTGTATAGACATTGGTTACCATGAAGGACTCTCCTTCTCAACCTTTCCCCTTGTCTGAGGTTCAAGTTAAACCACTACCATTACAGAAAGCCCCAATAGAGTCAGAGAGTCATGGAGATGTATAGCACAGAAACAGACCCTTCTGTCCAACTCATCCATGCTGATCAGATATCCGAACCTAATCTGGTACCATTTGCCAGCGCTTAGCCCAATATCTCTCTAAACCCTTCCTATTCATATACCCATCCAGATGCCTTTTAAATGTTGTAATTGTACCAGCCTCCACCATTTCCTCTGGCAGCTTGTTCCATACACGCACCACCCACTGCGTGAAACATTGCCTCTTCAAGCCCTTTTATATCTTTCCCCTCTCACCCTAAACCTATGCCCTCTAGTTCTGAACCCCCACCCCCAACAATAGTATGACTGCAATGTGAATCTTTTTATTTCTTTATTTCTTATTTTCCTAACTTATACTGTGTATATCTGTCATGTTCTGTAACTTCTTTCTTTATTTTCTCTAATTTTATACCTGAGATTTATATCTAGGTATTTTGTACTTAAGATGGCACTGTGTTGGTGACATTGTACACTTTTCACTGCACTCCAGTACTTTTGTAACTTGAGTACATGTGACAATGAACCTAATTCTAATTCACCAGTCACCTCTCTTTCTCAAATGAGAGCGCAGTCCCATGGGTCTTGTAAGATAGTGGCAATTTTATTTTTAACATTGAACTACAATCTGAGTGAGATAGATGGACTAGATCAGATTGGGATGTCTGGTCAGTGAGGACAAGTTGGACAAAAGGGTCTGGTTCCACGCTGTTCAACTCTTATGAGTCTTATGTGTTGCTGTTAAGTTCAAGCCTGTGATCTCCTGTGATCTCAGAAAATAATATTCTGCGCCAGGAGCATAATTTTGCAGGTTTTAGTCAAGCGTCCTTTTTTTTCTGCACTGGACCCATATTGTTTTAATATTTGTCAAATTGTTTATTGCAGGGAATGTGGTAACACTGTTACAGTGACTGTACTGCGAAATGCCTCAGTAAGTACAACCTTTCGACTTTAAAAAGCAGAGCTTTCCAATGCTACTCATGGTCATCGGTTCGATTCCAGCCTCGGGCGACTGTCTGTGTGAAGTTTCCATATTAAATTACTAAATTGCCCACAGTGTTCAGGGATGTGTGGGTTAAGTGCATTAGTCAGGGGAAATGTAGAGCTAAATGGTAGGGGAATGGATCTGGGTGGGATACTCTTCGGAGGGTCGGTGTGGACCTGTTGGGCCAAATGGCCTGTGTCTACACTGTCGGGATTCTATGGGTTTATTCGCAACTCGTTGCAGTCCAGAAGAGATTCACTCGACGTGATTCAGATTCATTCCCAAATACTTTAGTCTGGCATTTGCAATGGCAGTTTGAATGACATGATATTCCTCTCAGCTCAGATATAACGGATCTATAGCTGGGATGGATGCTGACATCTACAGTGAGCACTTGATCTTGGACACGAGAACAGGAGCAGGCTATTTGGCCTGTTCCTTCAGTCAGTTGTACCTCATCTCTGTCTACTCACTGTCGCTGAGTATTCCAACAAAAATCTATCAAGCTTAGTCTTGAAAACTTCAATTGACCCTATTTCCTTAGCATTAAGAGAACTAGATGTCTTGAAGTAAGCTTGCAGAAAGCCACCTGACTCAGAACAGGATGGTGCTTTATGTTCAATTAACATTTGATGGGGCTTGATGAGACTGTGCACGGGTCCAAGTTTGACACAAATTCAACCAGCTCATGTCAGAAGGGTTTGATTCATGCTTCAGTGGCCATTTGTCTTGTGTGATGTGTTATCAAGCTACATAATCAAAGAAGCTTTATGCAGGATACAAATGAAGATTTGATCATTAATCTCAGCATATCCTAAAGTGGAGCAACACCCATCAACTAGACCTCCAGCTCTCTCTATCTAGCTAGAAGTCCATGATATTACGGGGATATTGGATGAGCTCCAGTGCAAGACTGAGGCAAGCACTACACTTTTAGAGTTGAATTATTAAACCGAGATGCCATGTCCTCTTTCAGATGGATACAAAAGGTCACATGGCACAATTTGAATGGTTTATTGCAAGGGGAATTAACTGCAAGAGTAGGGAGGTTATACATTAATTTTACAGGGCATTGGGGAGAACACATCTGGAGTACTGTGTAAAGTATTGGTCACTGTACTTACGGAAGGATGTTAACGCATCGGAAGCAGTTCAGAGAAGGAATACCTGGAATAAGTGGATTGCCTTAGATGGAGAGGCTAGGTCGGATGGGCTTGTATCCCGTGGAGTTTTGAAGAGTTATAAATGAATTAACTAAAACATCTAAGATCTCAAGTGGTCTTGAACGGGTGAATGCTGAAAGAATTCAGGTTTCCTCTGTGGGAGAATCTGAGAACTGGAGATCATTATTTTAAAATAGGGGGGCACCCATTTAAAACAAAGATGAGGAAACCCTTTTTCTCTCAAAGGGTTGTAGGCCTTTAGAATTCCCTTCCTCACAAGGCACTGAATGCAGAGTATTTAAATATTTTTAAAGGCAGAGATAGACAGTTTCTTGATGACTGAGGAGTTGAAAGATTATCAGGGAGATGCAGGAATGTAGAGTTGAGATTAAAATCAAGAGGAAGCATGATGGCTCAGTGGTTAGCAGTGCTGCCTCACAGGGCCAGGAACCTCGGTTCGAATCCAGCCTCGGGTGACCGTGTGGAGTTTGCACAATCTCCCAATGTCTGCGTGGGTTTCCTCCTGGTGCTCCGGTTTTCTCCCACAGTCCAAAGATGTGCAGGTTAGGTGGTTTGGTAGTGCTAAATTGCCCATTGTATTCAGGGTTGTGTGGGTTAGGTGCATTAGTCAGGGGTTGGGGAATGGGTCTGGGTGAGTTACTGTTTGGAAGGTTGGTGTGGACTTGTTGGGCTGAAGGGCCTGGATCCTACAATAAAGTCGGAACAGCCAAGATTTTATTGAAGAGTGAAGGAGGCTCATAGGCCTACTCTCTTAATCCTTGTTTGTATGTTCGTATTTTAGGTTACAATCAAACTTTTGGAATTCAAAACATCAGTGCAGGGCTTTCCCAATTGCCACACATTGTCAACACAAAACGCCAAAGCTGTTGTTTAAGTGTCATGGTTTCTGTTTGTATACAGGGGCCCAAGTCATCATTTATTACTGAAGAAAGGCGAGCCAGATTGAAAAGCAACCCAGTCAAAGTACGCTTTGCTGAGGAAGTGATTGTCAATGGCCACCCACAGGTTTGTGCCTTCTACAGGCATTTAGCCCACTGACTAGTTCAGCCAGATTATAATTAATCTGATTTGCTCTCAGAATGTTCTGGACTGGGTAACGTGTATTTTTCTATAAATCACTAGGTGTCTTATTGGTTTTATGCTTCCTGAGGGCCTGAATAATGTTGATTGTGGTGAGCGTGAGTGAAACCTGAGTCCCATACCAGCATTCTAGAATTAAAAAAAGCTAATTACATAGGGAAATCGACAGATTTGGCCCTCGTGGACCATGTGGAAAGACTAAAATGTAGGACTATTGATGAACATTAAAGGAGATATTTAATTCCTCCAACTAAAATATATTTAGAAAGGAAGAAAAGAATATAAGAGGGATAAATGCATCCATAGCTAACTAAGGAAGTTAAAGATAACATAAGGGCAAAAACAAAGGCATGCCATATTGTAAAGGGCAATGGCAGGCTGGAGGATTGGGAAACTTTTAAAGACCAGCAAAGGGTGACTCAAAAGTAATAAAAAGAACGAAGGTTAATTATGAAAGAAAACTAGTTCAAAATATAAAAACAGACAGCAAATAATTTTATCAGTTTATAAAAAGGAGAGTAGCTAAAATGAATGTTGGCCCTTTCGAGGTTGAGGAGTTAATAGTGGGGAGCACAGAAATGGCAGAGACTCTAAATCGATTTTTTACCTCAGTTTTCACAGTGGAAGACACTGAAACCATCCCAATGGTAACAGGTAATGCAGAGATTATAGAAAAGGTAGAATTTGTAGCAATCACCATCAATAGGGAGAAAATTCTGAGCAAAGTATTGGGATTAAAGGCAGACAAGTCCCCAGGATCTGATGACCTATACAGTATAGTCTTAAAGGAAGTGACAGCATGGATAGTGGATACATTATTTATAGTATTCCAAAATGTCCCGAATTCTGGAAAGGTTCTAGTGGATGGAAAATTGCTAATGTAAGACAATAGTTCAAAATGGGAGGGAAATAGAAAGTAGGAAACCACAGAATGGTTAGTTTAATGTCTGTCATTGGGAAATTGTTTAAATTCATTATTAAGTAGTATTACATTTGTAAAGTAAAACACAACCCACCACAGTTAGTGTGGTTTGATGAAGAATAATTCATTTTCTTTATGAAGAGTAATTCATTTAATTTGCTAGAGCTCTTTGAAGATGTAACAAGTGAAGTTGGTAATGGGGGTCCTGCAGATGTAGTATATCTGGACTTCTGGAAAGCATTTGATAAGGTGCCACACATAACTGGTCTGTGGTTTCCTACTTCTGCCTCCCTACAGGTAATGTGGAACTGGAAGGAACCTGTGTGTCTTCCCCATCAGGTTATTAAAAACAGTTTGTGCTCCAGACGTGTGTGGACATTTGATCCCCTGATACTTCATACCATGGTGCCAACTCTCAGTTATGCCACTACTTTTTTGGATGCCCAGATCAAAATTTAGTGCCCTTCAACTAGCCACATTTTGAGGACTTCTTTCACTAATCTGAAGTAACTGTATGTCCTTCATTAGATCTACTAACTCTACTTAGGGCAGCACTTAGGGTGGCTCAATGGTTAGCACTGCTGCCTCACAGCACCAGAGTCCCAGGTTTGATTCCAGGCTTGGTCGATTGTCTGTGAGGAGTTTGCATGTTCTCCCCGTGTCTGCGTGGGGTTCCTCCGGGTGCTCCGGTTTTCTCCCACTGTTACGAAGATGTGCAAGTCAGGTGTATTGGCCATGCTAAATTACCCATAGTGTTAGGTGCATTAGTCAGAGAGGGATGGGTCTGGGTGGGTTACTCTTCGGAGGGTCGTTGTGGACTGGTTGGGCCGAAGAGTCTGTTTCCACATTGTAGGGAATCTAATCTAAACCTACAACAAGGCCCTTAGTAAGGCTGGAAATCTGGAACTTTAGGCACAAGATGCACACTACCTCAACCCCACTCTGGATTCCTGATCTTCAGTGTGGTCCCTCCAAACCAGTTGCTTTGTTTGGCCTGGTCTCCGGACAAAACCATAGAAAACTCCTGTGGCTGTGATGGTTTTTTTTATTGTTTAATCCCAAAGGATTGGCTGAGCTTTTCTATGGATGTGTGTATGTGAGTGAACTTTGGAACAAAATGACAGCAAGAACTTCATGAATACCTGGAGAGATTGGATCTGAAACTCCAGGAGGGATATTGGAGGCAAACTGTACATATCACTAGGCACAAACACAAAAACATGTACACACACACACACACACACAGACATATGCACATATGCAGACACAGATACAGACACACACACAAGCACAGATACCAACACCCACACAGGCACACATATGCAGACACACACAAACACAGACACATACAAACACACAGGCAAACACACACAAATGCATACACACACACAGACAAAGATACACAGAAACATAAATGTGCACGCACACACACATGCAGATGCACAAATACATCCACACCTATATATTTTATATATGCGTACACACACTCTCTCTGCTGTCCCTCATTTTAGTATTTGTAACAACGATAATGAGGAGTCTATTATGTTATTTTGCTTATCTGTTTTCATAAATAATCCTAGAATTTTGTGTTTTATCATTCCCGCAGGGTAACTCACTACTTTTCATGCCCAGTGTTCTCAAGGTGTATTTGGAAAATGGACAGACCAAAGCCTTTCGATATGAGAAAAATACAACAGTGAAGGTAATGACGGCTATAGGTGTTCTTTGTTCCTTGCTGTGATATTTTCCCATTTGTTGATTTTGCTCAGCTTTGAATGTACTATTAATTTTAACCATTGACTGGGGGTGGGGTAGGAGGGAGGGAGGAGGTGTTGGGGATGGGCTTGGTGGGGAGGGCAGTAAATGAGGGAAAAATTTTAATTCAGTTGTCGATGGATTAAAGTAGCATTAGTGACAAAGATGTAGGAGAGAGATGATGGTGCTTTTTTTCTTTATTTCTCTATTTTTGTAACTAAAGTTTGTAATAGGTAGAACTTTTATTTTATAGAATCCCTGCAGTGTGGAAACAGGCCCTTTGGCCCAACAAGTCCACACTGACCCTCCGAAGAGTATCCCATCCAGACCCATTCCCCTACCCTTTTACTTTACATTTCCCCTGACTAATACACCTAACCTACACATCGCTGAACACTGTGGGCAATTTAGCACGGACAATTCACCTAACCTGCACATCTCTGGATTGTGGGAGGAAACCAGAGCACCCGAAGGAAACCCACGTCAACACAGGGAGAAGGTGCAAACTCCACACAGACAGTTGCCTGAGGCTGGAATCGAACCCAGTCCCTGGCGCTGTGAGGCAGCAGTGCTAACCACTGAGTCACCGTGCTGCCCCTAACTTTGTACCTAACGTGGTGCCGTGTGTGGTGGCATTGTAACTTGTCACCATACTCCTATACTTTTATACTTGAGTACACGTGACAATAAAACCTAAAATCTAATTCTGATTTAAAAACCAATTCTAGACCATTCGTTCCTGTCTACAAATGTTACTTTTCATTGTCACAATTTTTGTTTATGCTTTGTTAACACTGAATGTTGTAAATCAACATTTCCATTCAAGTGCCATAATGTTTTTACAAGCTGTGACCACTAAGTGATCCCAGGGATATATTTCACTCAATATGATGTGTAGTAAAGACTCAGATTTGTTATCTAACCATGGAAGTTGCTATGGGCAATCTAGCATTCATTAATATAAATAATAGCGAGATTGATTTGGATTTATCATTCAGATAAAGCACCTTACCTTTAAACAGAGGTCTCCTCTGGGAGCACTAGTGAGACATAAACATCCAATAAATGACTGGTTCCAAATTCAAGGAACAGGCTGTTTGACTGAAATTAGTTAGCTTGTTCTTTTGTCTTGTAATAGAGTCATACAGTCATGGAGTCATGCAGCACGGAAAGAGACCCTTCGGTCCAACTCAACCATGCTGACCAGATATCCCAATCTGATCTTGTCCCATTTGTCAACATTTGGCCCATACCCCTCTAATCTCTTCCTATTCATCTCCCCATTCACATGCCTTTTAAATGTTGCAATTGTACCAGCCTGCAACTCGTCCTCTGGCAACTCATTCCATACATGCACCAGCCTCTGTGTGAAAACGTTGCCTGTCAGGTCCCTGTCAAATCTTTTCCCTCTCACTTTAAACCTATGCCCCCTAATTTTGGATTCCCCTACCCCAGGAAAACGATCTTGACCAGTCATCCTATCCATGCCCCTCCTGATTTCTATAAACCTCTATAAGGTCACCCCTCAGCCTCCTACACTCCAGGGAAAACAGCCCCAGCCTGTTCAGCCTGTCCCTATAGCTCAAAGCCTCCAACTCTGGCAACATCCTTTTTAATATTTTCTGAACCCTTTCAAGCTTAAGAATGTATTTCTTATAGCATGGTGACCAGAATTGAACGTAGTATTCTATAAGTGGCTTCACCAGTTTCCTGTACAGTTGCAACATGACCTCTCAATTCCTATATTCAATGCACTGACCAATGCACTGACAAACATGCCAAATGCCTTCTTCAGCACCTGCAACTCCAGTTTCAAGGAACTATGCACTTGCACTCCTAAGTATCTTTGTTCAGTAGCACTCCCCATGACCTTATCATGAAGTGTATAAGTCCTGCCCTGATTTACCCTATCAAAATGCAGCACCTCACATTTATCTAAATTAAACTCCATCTGCCATTCCTCGGCCCATTGACCCACCTGATCAAGATCCTATTGTACTCTGAGATAACCTTCTTCACTATTACTCCATCACCAATGTTTGTTTCATTAACATCCTGTTTTGCCCAGTGAAATCATCCACCTTGTCATTTAATCTCTCCTGCCTTCCATCACAGATCTTTCCTTTTTCTCTTTCACCACTCACTGCTCTCTGTCTGCAATACTCATTTTGAACCTGTTACATCTCCAACTCTCTCTAATTCTGAAATATGCTCTTCATTAATGCTGAAACTTTAATTTTGTTTCTCTCTCCATAGATACAGTCTGACAGGTTTATTATTTCCAGCTTTTTCTATTTTTTTAATTTCAGAATCTCAGTATTCTGATCTGCTCCTTATATTAAAATGATTTTTATTAACAACATCAATGACAACAATCTGCATTTATAGAGTGTATTTACTCAGGTGTTTCACAGGACATTTATGAAACCAAAATTGACACAAATCATATAAAGAGATACTAGGATAAATGATAAAACTCTTAGTGAAAGAGATGTGTCCTAAATGAGGTGAAAGGGATGGAAAGGCAGGGAAATGCTGATCTTGGCTATCAGCGATGGAATGTTTAAAGACAGGGAGTTGAATGAGGCCAGAATTTGAAGAATGTAGGTGTCTTGGAGGATGGTAGGAGTGGAGGACACACAGAAATAAAGATGGTCAAGAAAATGGAGGGTTTTGAAATGAAGGATAATGGTCAAGTCAGTATACACCAAAGAGACAGGGTTGGGGTGAAGAGGAACTTGTAAGTTAAATGGAGGCAACAGATTTTTGGATAAGCTATCATCTATGAAGGGTGGGAGAGGGGACACCGGGCAGGAATTCGGACCTCAATATAATTAAGTTGCAGTCGAGTGTTTCAGCAACAGATGAGTCGAGGATGGAGTCAGGCAATAGTATTGAGGTGGGATATAGGCAGTCTGAGTGATGATGTGGATTTGTGGTAAGATCTCTGGTCAAATGTGGTACCCAGGTTGCAAAGTCTGGTTCAGCCTCAGCTAGTTGAGAGAGAGGTGGAATTGGTAACTAGAGAATGGCAGGACTTGAAAATAATAGCTTTAGTCTTTCTGGTATTCAGTTTGAAGAAATCTTCTCTCATCAGTACTGGATGTCAATCCAAAGTCTAACAGTCTGGAGACATTGAAGGTTGGAAGGGAATCATAGTTCAATAATTTCTTTGAGATTTTAATTTGGTTATGAACTGAAAGAGCAAGATTGATTATACTGTAGCCATCTGGTAATCTGTGAAATGAGCGAACTTTGAGGTACAATACTGATCATGTTTCAAAAGTCGCTCTTTGGCATTAAAGCACTTTGGAACATCTTTTGGTGATAAAAATGTGTTGTCCGAATGCTGTCCCTTTCTTTAATGCACATGAACAGTATACAAAAGCAACCGAATCTGCAGAATAGCAAACAAAACATAGAACAAAAATTATTGATGTAGGCTTGTTGGTCAACCCTTGATTTTTAATCTGACTTTCAAGGTCATATCCAAAGTCTTGTATTCACTGCAAAATGGATGAAAGCATTTATCCGCTAAAGGCCAAATTCTGCAGTGAGGATTGTCAAGGTTCATGTATGATAACTGAAATAAGTCAACTCCGAAAATGCTTTTCCATCTTTGCAAGTTAATGTATCCAGCAATTAAAAAAGTTTTCAAAAGCTTTTAGACGTTGACAGAACAGGACAGACAATAGATGTTAGAAAGGGAAACAAGAACGACTGCTAATTACAATGGGCTCTGTCCTGCCAATGGAAGAGGTACTGGGAGATATGGTAACCCCCCCCCCAACCCTTTACATCTGGTCACCAATTAGTTCTAGTCAAGAAGGTCCATGGGCAACCTATTCAATCTGCTAAGGTCTTAAGTAATCAATTATTGGCCACTGAAGAGCCTCAAATGACCACCTTCGACGTCTCTCTCCTTACATTCCTGCTGGTGGTTGGTTTCCCTGGAAAACCAGGGTGACCTCGCTGCCGGATTGGGAGGGGATCTCCAGTTACCCCAAATGGCATCTACCTCTGAACTCCCTGACCATCCCCCATCGCCTTCCCACCCTGTGACAAGAAGATAAAGAAGACTTGTGTTATTGCAGCTGGATCTCATGATGAGCAGGCCTTGCCTGACTTCAGGACTCAAAGGCTGCTAGCCTCTGATTGGCAGGCAGTTTCTGACAACCCAGGATACTAGCATTGAGCCCAATGAAGGGCCAGGAAACTCACCCTGGCTTACCAGTTAGCTCTGACTGTCTTCACAGCCAAGGGTAGGGGTACGTTACTCACCACCTAAAGCCAGTGTGAGAAAAAACAGGAACTTCATGCCCTCTGAGTCGATATATTAGGCACCAGGATTGTGGATGGTGCATAGGTTTGGACAATTTATAGAGCAAGAGATGTAGTGAGTGGATGGAGAAGGGGGTTTGGACAGCAGGTGGAGAAGAGGGTTGGTACAGTGGATGGAGAAGGGGTTTGGGAGAATGGATGAGGAAGGGATTTGGGACATTGGAGAGAGATTGTGGTTGGGAGAGTAGATGGAGAAGGGGGCTGGGAGAGTGGGTGGAGAAGGGGTTTGAGAGGGTGGGTGAAGAAGGGGTTTGGGAGAGTGGGTGGAGAAGAGGGGTGGGAGAGTGGGAGAAGAAGGGGGTTAGGGGAGTGGGTAAAGTAGGGGGTTGGGAGCGTGGGTGAAGAAGGCGGTTGGGAGGGTGGGTGAAGAAGGGGGTTGGGAGAGTGGGTAGAGAAGGGGGTTGGGATAGTGGATGGAGAAGAGGGCTGGGAGAGTGGGTGGAGGAGGTGGTTGGGAGGGTGGGTGAAGAAAGGGGTTGGGAGGGTGGGTGGAGAAGGGGGTTGGGAGAGTGGGTGGAGAAGGTGGTTGGGAGGGTGGGTGAAGAAAGGGGTTGGGAGGGTGGGTGGAGAAGGGGGTTGGGAGAGTGGGTGGAGAAGGTGGTTGGGAGGGTGGATGAAGAAGGGGATTGGGAGAGTAGATGGGGACAGGGGTTTGGGAGAGTGGATGGGAAAGGGGGTTGGAACAGTGGAGAAGGGCATTGGGAGAGTGGGTGGAGAAGAGGGTTGGGAGAGTGGGTGGGGAAAGGAGTTGGGAGAGTGGGTGGGGAAGGAGGTTGGGAGAGTGGATGGGGAAGGTGGCTGGGAGAGTGGGTGGGGAAGGCGGTCGGGAGAGTGGTGGAGAAGGGGTTTGGGAGAGTGGGTGGAGAAGGGAGTTGGGATAGTGGGTGGTGAAAGGGTTTGGGAGAGTGGATGGAGAAGGGGGTTGGGATAGTGGGTGGAGAAGGGGGTTGGGATAGTGGGTGGAGAAGGGGTTTGGGAGAGTGGGTAGAGAAGGGGTTTTGGGAGAGTGGGTGGAGAAGGGGGTTTGGGAGAGTGGGTGGAGAAGGGGGTTGGGATAGTGGGTGGAGAAGTGGTTTGGGAGAGTGGGTGGAGAAGGGGGTTGGGATAGTGGGTGGTGAAAGGGTTTGGGAGAGTGGGTGGAGAAGGGGGTTGGGATAGTGGGTGGTGAAAGGGTTTGGGAGAGTGGATGGAGAAGGGTGTTGGGATAGTGGGTGGAGAAGGGGGTTGGGATAGTGGGTGGAGAAGAGGTTTGGGAGTGTGGGTGGAGAAGGGGGTTTGGGAGAGTGGGTGGAGAAGGGGGTTAGGGAGAATGGGTGGAGAAGGGGGTTTTGGAGAGTGGGTGGAGAAGGGGTTTGGGAGAGTGGGTGGAGAAGGGGGTTGGGATAGTGGGTGGAGAAGGGGGTTGGGAGAGTGGGTGGAGAAGGGGGTTGGGATAGTGGGTGGTGACAGGGGTTTGGGAGAGTGGATGGGGAAGGGGATTTGGGAGAGTGGGTGGAGAAGGGGGTTTGGGAGAGTGGGTGGAGAAGGGGGTTTGGGAGAGTGGGTGGAGGATGGGGTTGGGAGAGTGGATGGAGGATGGGGTTGGGACACTGGATCGAGCAGGGGGTTCCCACAGATATGGAGGAGCGGATGTAGACTGTGGATGGAACAGGGACTGCAGACTTGGGCAGTGAGTAAGGCAGGACGTTAGGGATGATTTAACACTATTTCCTTCTTATTTCTGCAATGCTTATAATCATTTTGCCTTAGGAGTCTTCTTAGATCATAAGAGCATAAGGAACAAGTGGAGAAGTAGGCCATTTAGCTCCCTCACTCCTACCCTGCCATTATGCAAGATCATGGCTGATCTGCTCCAGCCCTCAACTCCTGTTTCATGCTCACTTCTTAATATTTTAAATATCTACCTAGTGCTTCTTTAAATACTTTCAGGGATCTCAACTCCACAACTCTTTGTGATTGAGAATTCAGCTATTCACCTTTCTCCGGGAAAAGAAATTCCTTTCCATGTCATTCTGTAACTATGTCCCCGAGTTTGAGATTCCCCCACAAGTGGAAACATCTTCTCAACATCCAGCCTTTCACGTCCCCTGAGAATCCTATATGTTTCAGTCAGGTCACCCCTCATTCTTCTACACTCGAGTGAATAATGGCCGAACCTGTTTAGCCGCTCCTGAGAACTCAACCCCTTCGTCCCAGGAATCAGCCAATAGAAGAAGAGTATTGTGTGAGTGAAAGTTGGGGATAGGTAATAAGACCGTATATCTTCAACAGGAAATTCAGAAAGGCAATAAGAAATTAATTTTGTTGTCCCTTTCTTCTGCAATTTGACAGGATATCATCCTCACCCTGAAGTCAAAGTTATCCATCCGTTGTATTGAACATTTTGCCCTGGTTTTGGAGGAACGATACAGTATCACCAAGGTCTATCTCTTACATGATGATGAAATCATTGAGCAGGTATGTTGGGGTTTCTGTGGACTGTGTACATGAGGGAGTGATATCCCTGAGAGTTTGCAAGCTTTTAAGTAGACAACTAAAGTTACCCACATGTACGTCTACAGAATGAAACCCTTAACCGTCCTCTGTATCAATTCTGAGGAAGGGTCACATTAACTCTGATTTCTCTTCACAAATGCTGCCAGACCTGCTGAGCTCTTCCAGTCAACTTCTGTTTTGCCTCTATATCTGTTGGCTTTGTTACCTAACATTGGACTGCTGTCCAAGTCTGGCATTTTAAATAGTTCCATCTGCTGACGCCTAAAGAAAAGTTCTATTTTTGGAGACTTTGTAAATGGAATTTGAACAAAGCAGCATCTCTTGGCTTTATCAAATTCTGGTTCAGAAATGCTGATCAATATTAGACAACATAGGAGTGAAGAAGATGTCTCTCTGCATTACCTGTGGTATTTCCTGGTAATCACTTTTCTGGGAAGGCAAATTGTATGTTCACTTTGGATAAAAAATTGGATTGGATGCAGGAGTCAAACAGTCTTCGCACAACAATTCCAAGATATTGGTGAGGTCACACCTAAACGACTGTGTACTGTTTGGGTCCATCTACCGAAGGAAGGATGTGACAGTAGAAGAGGGGCTTTGACCAGTCAGACTGGTTCCTAGAATGAGGTGATTGTCTTATGTTGGAAGGTTGAGTAAATGAATTCAGTGTTTCTTGAAGTTCAGAAGAATGCGAGGAGATAGAATGGAAATCCATGGGACTGTTCTTAATGTCCCATGTAACATAAAATATGACAGGTGGCTAATTTACTGCCTTCCTGTCCACTCCAACCTGCTCCTGATAAAATGAAGGTACATGAGTGAGTGCCAATATCAGCAACTAGACTGTATTTTTAAAAGAAATTAACAGGTATTTGGAATTGTTAACTTGATCTAAATGGCGATGCCATGATATACTTGGCATGGGTCAGCTCTTTCTTTAGGCAGACTGGTTAAAAGATAGGAGGAAAGAGAGTGGTGGTCCATCCTTCTTCAGGTGCCGTGTCCACATTGAGAGCCTTCCCCTTGGCTGTCACTCCCCCCCTTTGTAAGTTCCCACGTGGCTGGTGAATCTCGGACATAGGGTCACACCCTCAGAATAAGATGCTGCTCAAGTAGGACTGGGATAGAGAGTTGAGTCGTGAATTTTTGGATAACTGTATTTGGAGAGCTGAGGATGGTCTGACATCGAGCCTATTCAAGGTAGAGGGTGGCAGATTTTTGTGTTCTAAAAGAACAAAGGGATATGGAGATAGTACAGGAAGGTGAAGTTAAGGTACATGTTAATTATAATTTTGTTGAATGGTAGAGCAGGCTAGAAAGACCAAATGGCCTTCCCCAGTTCCTAATGCTTATGTTTCGTATGTTCAACTGCAAAATGTATGTGAAAATTGATTCAGCATAGAAATAACAAGTTTTATTGAGACTGCTAAAAATAGCATTGCATTGCAAGTAATTAAAGAACTTGGGGACTGGGCCTCTATTTAACAAAAGGAAACCTAGGCTGATATCAACAAATGTATCCAGAGAAGCTTCCCTCCTCTGTTTCACAACACCACCCAGTGCAAAATGCTTCTTCTTAAAACATAAGCTTAAAGAAATTTTTTTGTTGATTATTTCCACAGTGTGACAATAAGAAGTTAATTCCTGATATAAATGTTTTCTACCTTGTCACAGGTGGTCCAGAAGCGAGAGCTCCGTGATTATAGGTGTCTCTTCAGGGTTTGTTTCCTGCCAAGAGATCCACTTGTACTTTTACAAGATGATCCAGTTACTTTTGAATACCTCTACTCACAGGTATCTATTTGACATGAAGGTTCATGGTAAGCCCATTATAAGGATCATGGTAAGCCGCTTATAATAATCATGACTGACCACACACCAAATAAGGTTCTGTTTCCCAAGAGTGATAAAGCCGGAGGACGTATTCTGCACTTAAAGTGGAATATATTCAAAACTAATACTCTGAAGTACATTAGGGGAGATTATGGCCTCGTGCTAATATCACTGGACTATTAATCCAGAGACCCCAGCTAATGTTTTAGGAGCCTGGGAACAAATCCTGCCACTGCAGATGGTGGAATTTGAATTATCTGAAATTAAGGGTCAAATGTTGATTGTTGGGAAAAACTCATCCGGTTCACTAAAATCCTTCAGGGAAGGAAACTATGCACATGTGACCCAGACCCACAGTAATGTGGTTCACTCTGAAACCACCTTCTGGGTAATTAAGGGATGTGCATTAGAGGCTGGCTTGGCCAGCGACACCCTCATCCCCTAAATGAATTTTAAAAGTATTTCAATGAGGACGTTGGGGAACATACCTCTAAGGGAGTGGAGTAAATCAGCTTGGGCGATTCACATAAAAATTAAATAGATTACTTTCAGACAATAGCAACTTTGGATGTGTCATATAAACATGACATTTGGTAAGTGTGACCGGTCTAGGAGAAATGGGTGACTTTGGATCTGCCAAAATCCCCACCTCCAGTGGTTTTGCACACGTGTTGTCTGCATCTGTTGTAGATTAATAGTTAGGGATGAATTACCATGATTAGTTAATAGTAACATTATCATTGTACAATTAGTATAGCAAGATTGCAGATGGTGAACTAGACTGACTTCATTTTCGTACATCCAACAATTTTGGTATTTGTGAGATGTTCTGTATTCATGGTTAAAATTATAGTTGACATATGGGGATTGGTAATTTGAGTTTTGTAGCAGCTAGAGAAAGTGAGGTGGTTCTCTGTAGAGCAGAGAAAATTAAGGGGAGATTTAATACGGGTGTCTATAAATACAAGTGGCTTTGACTGAGTAAATGAAAAGAAACTGTTTTCACCATTTTCACTTTGGTTACTAACCAGAAGGCACTGGTTTAAGGTAAAAGAACAGTGAGCAGATGAACAATGCTCCCTCTCAGAAGTCCTGTAGATTTCAATGACTTCCGGTTCTGGAAGATACTGCAGGAATCTCAGGATTCCATGCAGCAGAAAAATAATTTAAGAGAAAGGAGGTGGAAGTTTTATATTCAGTGTGTTATAATCTGGAATTCACTGCCTGGAAAAGAATGGTGGATGTAGTTTGACAGTAAGATTTGTTTAGTGTTTGTAGATAATTTCTGTTCAACCTGTTTTTTAAATTAATTCATGGGATCAGGGCATCACTGACTAGGCTAACATTTGTTACCCATTCTGAATTGTCCAGATGGCAGTTAAAAGTCAAACCACATTGCTGTGGGTCTGGAGTCACAAGTAGGCCAGACGTTAAGGATGGCAGACTCCTTCCCTAAGGGATGTTCGTGACCGAGGTGGGTTTTTCACCAACAATGGTTCACGGTTATCATTAGACTTTTAATTCCAGATTTTTATTGAATTCCAGTTTCCAGCATCTACCATGGTGGGATTCAAACCCAGGTCCCCAGAACATTATCTGGGTCTCTGGGTTAACAGTTCAGTTGTACTACTAGATGATCACCTCCCTTCAGAGCTCAGAGGTGTTTTTACACACTTCTGGAGCAGATGGGACTTGTAGCCAAAACTCCTGACTCCTGCCACTGTACCACAGAGCCTTTGATTAGTTTTGGATATGTAGTTGTAAAGAAAATATGTAGAGCTATAAGGAAAGAACTAGGGTGTTGGTTTAACTGGACAGATCGTTCAAAGGACCAGCAGCAACACAATGCACTTGCGAAGCCAAGACAGACAAAGGTATGGACCAAGTGCTGGAAAAGGGGTTTTTGACCAGCACATACTTGATGGACCAAGGGGCATTTTTCTGTTGCATAGTTTTATTCTATTCTGTAATTTTGTGAAAGCATTTGTAAGTGGTGGCAATTTGTGTGGATATTTTCTAGATGGCTGTGTGTTGCCTTTAGTAATCTCTTTTACAGAGTTGCAATGATGTGCTGCAGGAGAAGTTTGCGATGGAGATGAAATACATCACTGCTATCCGTCTCGCAGCACTGCAAATTCAGGAATGCATCCTCAGCTCCAACCATTCTCAGAAAGTCTCCATGAAGTACATTGAGTGAGTCAATACATTCAGCAGATTGAACTGGGCAGTGCTTCAGCTGCACCTCACACCACACTATGTTCACACGGCACTTTCTGGACTTCTTGATAGCAAGACCCCTGTTTCATAATCCATCTCATCAGTCAGACACTTTCTTAGTGAGCTGCTTAATTGGCAAATCTTCCCATTAGTGTGATCCTTCATTAGCTAGTCTTCCTTGTATTGAAACTCCTTATTAAGGAGATTCTTTATTAGTCAGTTACCTTGTTCATAAGATTCCGAGCTAGTGAGGTGTTTGTTTGGAGGAACTTGCTGTTGGTGAGGCACTGTTTGCATGAGTTTAGCAACTCGACCCTTCATTAAGGACACTCCTCATTGACAGCACTCAGTGTTTGTGAAACTCCAGGCGAGAGGAACTTCTCAGTTATGAGTTACTTCACTAACATGTCATAGAATTACTCTTTAAGTGTAATTAATCCTAGATTCTTATTTTTAGTCATCTACTTGAAGACTAACTCCCTGGCACTTCGTAATTCTTTAAATTTCATCCAGACCCGAATTTAAATTAGGATAGGAATGGAAGTCAATTTAGCATCAATCTCTACTGACACAAAAACAGGCCCAGACACCTTTCACTCCCAGACCCTGTCAGTGTGACCTCAATAGCTGTAACAGCAGTCCACTGATAGAGTCGTCGAGTCATAGAGATGTACAGCATGCAAACGGACCTTTGGTCCAACCCGTCCATGCCGACCAGATGTCCTAACTTAATCTAGTCCCATTTGCCAGCACTTGGCCCATATCACTCTAAACACTTCTTTTTGATATACCCTTCCAGATGCCTTTTAAATGTTGTAATTGTACCAGCTTCCTGCACTTCCTCTGGCAGCTCATTCCCTACACGCACCACCCTTTGTGTGAAAAAGTTTCCCCTCAGGTCCCTTTCAAATGTTTCTCCTCTCACCCTTTGGTTCTGGACCTCCCCACCCAGAGAAATCACTTTGTCTGTTTACCCAATCCATGCCCCTCATGATTTTGTAAACCTCTATAAGGTCACCCCTCAGCCTCTGACACTCCAGGGAAATCAGCCCCAGCCTATTCAATCTCTCCCTTTAGCTCAAACCCTCCAAACCCGGGCAATATCCTTGCAAGTCTTTTCTGAAGTCTTTCAGGTTTCACAACTAGGAAGCAGAAGTGCAGTATTTGGTATATTCTTCCTGAGAAAACAAGAGTTTTTTTTTAAAAATCCAACATGCATTGGATATTTCTAGCCAATATTTATTGCTCATCAAAATCAGGTTTTCAGTTCTCATTGCTGTGTGTCAGCAATTGCTGTGTACAAATTAACTGCAATGTTTCTTTTATCATGACAGTGACCATATTTTAAATGTACTTTATTAGCAATAAAGCACTTTGGGATGTCCCAAGGTTCCGAATCATTTACAGGGATCCCTGATTTACAAACGTCCACCTTAAGAATGCTCATACGGATCATTCTGCTATAGCACGCATTTTGTTAATGTGAATTCGCTATAACATAATTGACGAATTGGGGACACTGTTTCTATCGTGTGAACTTTTGAGTATAACACGACTATGGCCCCATTAGTTTAAATGGTGCTGCTATTACGTGATTTTCTTATAACACAGGTTTGCACAAGAACAGAACAATAGCATTATAGCAGAACTGACTGTACTTATGAATATGTTCCATTACATGTTCATAACTTTAACGACCAGATAGCCAAACATTTCCTGTACTTATGAATAGCTGCTTTCCATTGTCCTGCATTGTGTGCTGCCTTGTGTACAAACCAACTTGTGAACAAACTCCAGAATGGAACCCATTTGCAAACCAGACACTCCCTGTATTGGAAATCTCGACGGCAACTGTCGCAATGTAGTTGCAGCTTCAGATCACCAGATGGCTCTATGAGGTAGGGTTCTTTGTTCCAACTCCACCATCATTGTGCAGAAGATGCAACTATTACTTAATTGAACACGAGATATTAAAACAAAATCACTCATAAATCATGGGTGATGCTGGCTGGCCCACTATTTCTTGCTCATCCCTTGTTGCCCTTGAGAAGGTGGTGGTGAGCTGCCATCTTGAACTGCTGCAGTCCACGTACTGTGGATTGACCCACAATGCCCTTAGGGTTGGAATTGCAGGATTTTGACCCAGTGACAGTGAAGAAATGGCAATGGATTTCCAAGTCAGAATGGTAAGTGGTTTGGAGGGATAGTTTCCAATGTCATAAATATCATAGCTGTTCTGGGAGCCAGTACAGACACAATGGGTGAAATAGCCTTTTTCTGTACTGTAAAATTCTATGATTTGGAGTTAAATAGTTTTAAATGCAATCTTATTATTTTCAGGAAGGATTGGGGAATTGAGAATTTTGTCTCACCAACTCTGCTTGATAACATGAGACAGAAAGATATCAGAAAGGGTATTAACTATCACCTTAAGAACAATCATAGCTTGATTGCACCAGGACAAAAGGTAATTCTGTATAACCGGCTATCCAGACGTAAAAGTGAGTTTTTAAAAAAAGATTAATCTTTACTGCTTTCCACCCAATCACAGATGCTCTTTCTGCATGTACCCTTGAGTTTTTTTTATGCCTTGTTTAAATACTGTTACATCTCAAAGTGCTCTCAGTGCTGACAAAGCATTCCCCATGTTAACTGTTTTCCTCCCTCCAAGCATGCTACCTGACTTGCTGAATATTTCCAACTTTCTCAGGTATCTGTTTCAGATTTACAGCTTTCTTGGTGGTTTTGCTGTTTTATAAAATTGTGCTGTTTCATAAGCCATGACTCGATGTGTAGCGCACTTGCCATTTGGTCAAAAACATTGTGGATCAGGTCCAATTCTGGAGACTTGAGAACAAGTAACTTGGTTGATGTTGCAGTGCAGTAATGAGGGCATGCTGAAATGCTTAAGGTGCCATCTGTTGAATGAGTCATTAAACCAAGGTCCCTTCCTGCTCTCCGGAGATTTCATAGAATGGAGTCCCTCCAGTGTGGAAACAGGCCATTAGGCCCAACAAGTCTACACTGTTCCTCTGATGTGTAACCCACCCTGACCCATTCCCCTATCCATGACGCTATATGTACCCCTGATTAATGCACCTAACCTACACATCCCTGAACAATATAGGCAATTTAGCATGGCCAATTTACCTAACCTGCACATCTTTGGATTGTGGGAGGAAACTGGAGGAAACTTGCGCAGACACGGAGAGAACATGCAAACGCCAGACAGACAGTCTCCCGAGGCTGGAACTGATTCCGGGTCCCTGGCATTGTGAGGCAGCAGTGCTAACCACTGATCCAATAGCACAAGAGTATTTCAAAGACTTGGACAGTTCTTCTTGTGTCCAAGAGAATTGATAGCTCTCAATGAAGAAAACAAGCAAAATAATTATCGTTCATTTGCACATTACGATTATGGAATCTGTTTACTGCACTGTGTACAATACTGATCACCATATGTATGGAAGGATATTAATGCATTGTGATTAGTGTAGGGCTTTACTAAACTGGACCTATATAGGAGTTTAGATGAGTCAGAGGTGACTTCATTGAAACATGTAGGAACATGTGAAGAGGTTATTATCCCAAGTGCAAAAGTTTCTAGTTTTATACTGAAGGGAAAATATTTCCCTTTACACTTTAATACTGTTGCTAAAGCAGGCCGGTGTAAAGTGTGAATGTTCTTTGCCTTCTAAGAATCAGTGAAATGTTTATTTGTTACTTCTTAAAGCCTCTTAAATATGTGTCTGAGTTGCATTTCAGATCACATCTGTATTCGTGAATTATTAAAGGAGGAGAAAATAAACTTTTGCAGTTTTCTCTGTTTCCATCTCCTGATGCTGTTAGCTCATTCCGAGTTTTTGGTTTTGCTGCCATTATTCGTTCCTTGGTGCTTTGTCCAAGTGGCCTTTCCTCATATGGGAACCTGGTCGTGAATGGTTGCTGTATTCAACTGTAGGGGGCATCACAATAAAGCCCTGTCATACCCAGAGGAAAAAAAACCCATAAAACTGGCAGATGACACATACTGGTCTGCCCCTCTTGTAATCGAGCTTCATCGAGGGCCGAAGGGCCTGTTCTGCGCTGTATTGAAATTAAGCTTCATTGTGTCCAAGGATCACATTTCTTTTTAAACTCTCTATTTTCTCCATTTGCCTCCACCTTGAATCCAGCCTGAGTTAATGGCCCTCATAAAGGGCAGAATCTGAACTGTTATCCCTTAACCCAAGGTCATTGAGGCCTGTTTAAAGGAATGAAAGACATGTACTAAACAATTTTCTTTTTCACAAAACAAGTCACAAATACTTCAGACCAAGTGAACCTGTTTTGAAATGTTGTCATTGTTATAGGACAGGAATCCTAGCAAACAATTTCCACAAAACAGGCTCCCACAAACAACAACACGATAACTAACCAAGGTATCTTGATAAAATGTTGGCTGAGTGGTAAATATTGGCCACTACTGTTCTTTAAATCGTACCATGGAATCTTGTTTAATTCTCTTTGTGGAATATCTAACATCTCAATCATAGAAAAATACAGCGCAGTACAGGCCCTTTGGCCCTCAATGTTGCGCCAATCCAAGCCCACCTAACCTACAAGAGCCCACTATCCTCCATATACCTATCCAATGCCCGCTTAAATGCCCATAAAGAGGGAGAGTCCACCACTGCTACTGGCAGGGCATTCCATGAACTCACAACTCGCTGAATAAAGATTCTGGATTAGTGGTGCTGGAAGAGCACAGTAGTTCAGGCAGCATCCAAGTAGCTTCGAAATCGGATGCTGCCTGAACTGCTGTGCTCTTCCAGCACCACTAATCCAGAATCTGATTTCCAGCATCTGCAGTCATTGTTTTTACCTCGCTGAGTAAAGAACCTACCATCAAAGGATGGCAGCTTTGTCCCTGAAGAACATTAATGAAGTTTTCCCAACAATTGGCAATAGATTTATGATCATCACTAGACTCTTTAATTCCAGATATTTATTGAATTAAAATTTCACCATTTTCCATGGCAGGATTCAAATAGTTCACAGGGCATTATCTGGGTCTCTGGATTAACAAAACAGCAATAACACCACTAGGCTATCACCTCCTCTATCAGTCAGCCAATCATTAATGCGTGCCTGTAAGTTACTTCTCATCCTAAGTGCTTCAAGATAATCTTAGCACCAGTGCAGAATTATCCTTTATCCTGATTCACCCTTCGATTTTTTTATCCATATACTGCATTTTAATAACACTTTTACAATCCCTGTATGGTCTCATACTTCTCGAGGAAACTTTTCCTACTTGACCTCCAAGTCCATATCCTTTTAACCTCGTCATGTGTTTGTCTTTTCTGCTGCTGTATTCCTCAATAAGAGACTTCAGTTGTGTATTTTCCTCCACTGCTTCTACCTCTGCTGCCCCTCTTTAGACATCCCCCTACTCAGCTGTGAAGTGATGTAGGAAATTCCACTGTAACCAGCACTATTAAGTTGAAGCTTGTTGGTAAAGAGTGCTTTAAACAAAATTGCTTTCTTGGGAATTGCAGTTTCAAAGATGCATATTTTATAATTAGGTCAAAAGTTTTAATTAAATCTTCTCATATTGTAAGCCCAGTTAAGCATTTCAATATTTTTGTGTATGAAAGATTGAAGTTGATCAGCCCCTGAAATTGCTCATCATTATCTATCAGCCACTTTGTGATCCCCAGCGTTAACTGCAGACGTTCAGGACATTACATTTTAGGGAGGAAAACTAACTGTTCACAATATAAAGAATATCTTTGATAAATTGAGCTTCATGAATATACATTGGTTATTTGATATTAAAACTTTTTTTTGTAAAGCAGTTATTTAAATCCATGCAACAAAGATAAAAGATAAAATGTATTCTTCACATAGATTTTCCATTAATTTCTTTCAAATCAGAGGAAGTGTGCCTTGTTGTTTTATGATAATAAACTCAACTGGATTAGTTTGGTAAATAATGGAATCAAAATGTGAAGATGGCAAATTAACTAGACATCTGAAAATTCAGAACTATAATTATGTCTGGGAAGGAAATGCTGAAAATCATGTTTTTTGCATTGAAGGAGAGAATTATTGTCGGGTCTTTATTAACATGCAAGATTGAGTTTAAAGAGGATGTAATCACAGGGCCATACCTGCTGCCAATGCATAACCTGATTTGCTGATAGGTGTTGTCTGTCATTGTACTGAATCACTAGTTAGAAAATTCCAGGCGGGATTCCCATTATTTTCCATTGAATGTCTTTGACCATTTTTGATAAATGTTGCCAAAAGTGCAACGCTGCTGGGGACATCTTTTCATTAAAATAACTTTCCATGCCAGTATATTAAAATACACTCATTCTGTTTGAAGCAACTGATATCCACGGCACAAGTCCGGCTGAATTACCTGAACATACTGAGTGATCTTCGAGCATATGGAGGGAAGACCTTTAACGCAACCCTTCTGGTACGTAGGGAGAAACAGAAACCTGGCTCATTTTTTTAAACTCGACTTTTTTTAATAAGTTTCTAATGAAATGCAACTTCTTCAGCTGCAGGACAGAGAATCATTTATCACATTGTTGGTCGGAGCCAAGTATGGTATCAGCCAAGTTATTAACAGCAAACTCAATATTATAAACCAGTTAACAAACTTCAACAACATCCGGAAGTTGGAATTGACCTTTGAGTGTGAGAAGGTCAGCATGGTGAACATCTACCTGGTGGATGTGAAGGTAAAGGCTGTTGATGCTAATTTCTTTGCTTGGACAAGGGCTTGGTACATTTTATAATACAGGTTGTTGTCTGGTCAAATCCTTGATGCTGTGACCTGTGCTGCAATAACAGTTGTTTAGCAATTATTCCTATCCTCAGTTTGCTAATGTTTTGCAATGAAGTTACTTGGGAGTGACTCTTACCTTTGCTCACTGTCAATCAGACAGCAGATGCCTTTAGTACTTACCCGCACTGGCACCTCCATGATCCCAACATGAAGAGACCTGACTGCAATTTAACTCGGGCCTGAGCTAGGGAGGCCTCTGCATATTTCCAGCCAGGCCAGGCCAATCTGATCAAGCCCAGCAAAGTGAAGTGAAGGAAAGGGAGGAAGTACCAAGGACATTTACCAAGGAAAGATGGGATTTCTGCCTGTCTGCCAGCCCGTCTTGCCTGTTTTCCCAGAATGCCAGTGACACTAATCTGCTGACACTGGAATAATTTCCAAAGGCAGCAGTGACTAGGCCACTGCAGACCAGAGGAAGGCAGTCTCTTCGAGTCATAATTCCTGCCTCTCCAATTACAAATTAATTCTATTCCTCAGAATCATTCAAGCAATTTCTCCACCACGAGGTAAGACTGACTGGCTTCTAGCTCCTGGTTTATCCTTTGCTCCTTTTTGAATAACAGTACTACACTGGCTGTCCTCAAGTCCTCTGACTCTTCTCCTGGGCCAGACAGGTATAGAAAATTATTGCAATGTCCCTGATTTTGTCCCTGCCTCACTTACCAACCTGGGATATATTTCATCGAGCCCTGGACATTTATCGAATTCTAAGCCAGACCACTCAGAGCTCTCTCTGTCAATAATAATTTCTTGAATTGTATCACAGACCTTCTCCCTGTTTTCTGTATGCATATTGTCCATTTCACAAGTGAGTACTGTCTCATAGTATTCTTTTGGAATCCTACCTACATCCCCTGACTCCCTGCACAAATTACTGCTGTAGTCCCAATGGCACTTCTCTTTTACCCTAACTGTAAACCAGTTTAGGATTTCCTTCTATTTTAATTTTAGTATCCTTTCATGTCACCTATTTGGTCTCCTATTCTCCATTTTAAGTTCCCTCTTGAACATTCTGTACTCCTCTAGGATTTCAGCTGTTTTCAGCCCTGGATATCTGCCATAAGTATCTCTTTATTCTTTAAATCCATTGCTGTGTATCTTTAGATATCTAGGGCTCACAGGATTTAATGGTCTCACCCCTTCCTTTATTGGAACATGTTGGCCCTGTACTCTCCATATTTCCTTCTTGAATGCGCCCCATTTCTCTGTGACAAATTTGCCTGAAAGTTATAAGAAATTGTTGCATTTAAATATTAATGATTAATTGAACTCACCCCACTCCTACATTGGAACAGTGATGGTATCTGAAAAATAATCCATGTTTGTAAAGTGATGTCTAGTGGCTCTGAAATATGCTATATAAATGCAAAGTTTCCTTTCAGGAAGTTGGCAATAGTTAGTACTTGACAACATCAAGACATTTTTAATGATGAAGTTTAGGTTTTCATAACACAATCCACCTCTCCCATTCAGAAGAGGAATAAATCAAACCCCAGATATTATTCCAAACTGTAATAAATGTTGTTAGAAATTTGCAACCTTTTACATTTGCTTTCACTTCTCCTTTCACTTTTTTTTTGTCTGTATCCAAACAATTTTTCTTATTCTTTGTTTCTCTTTCTGAGCCCAATTTAACTAATTCACCTGCCTTCTCTATTGTTCCTGCTTCTTTCTCAATCCTTGAATTTCGTGGTTAAAGAAATAGATTGTTTTATCCAATATTTGCCCAGATCTCAGATTCCCTGTTGCCCTCACTTATCAACTCGCAATTTCTGCATTGTACAACATTTTCACGCTATAGATTGGAAGGAAAACAAATGAGGGAAAACACTGCTCCCAGCAAATTCAAGGAAGCTAATGTTGAGCAAACTCTTTAAAATGAGTGAGTTGATATCATTTTCAGGTTAGGTCTGTTAGTGGAAAAGTTTAATTACTGACTCTGTGTTTTTATTTACAGTCTCTGACATTGTTACTGGAAGCTCATCATGCTAAAGACCTTGTGTGTTTGATTGCTGGATATCATAGGCTATATGTGAACTCAACAGACTCCATATTCATCTGGCCTAGCAACTATCAAAGTCAGACAACTGAAGAAGGTAATACATTAGTCGTTTTTTTAAAAAATAAGAATCCCAGTTTTATTCCTGCCATACTTTTGCCCAAGAAACACAGAGAGTGATAGATGCCTGGAATGCAGAGGTAGTAGAGACAGACACGGTAGATTAATTTAAGGTGCATCTGGACAGATGTATGAGTAGGTGGGGGGCAGAGGGATACAAATGCTTAGGAATTGGGCGATAGATTTAGACAGTGGATTTGGATCGGCTCAGGCTTGGAGGGACGAAGGGCCTGTTCCTGGGCTGTAAGTTTTCTTTGATCTTTGAAAGCAAACTTCCAAATGTGAATTTTGTTTCTATTGTCACCAGCCCCAGGCAGAACTATGTTTTCTCTGCCATTTGTTAACACTCCAAATCAGACAGGGATGTTCTGAATATAGAGACTGATTGAATACTTGGTTAATGTCAGCTTTTGTTAAGTGGCAACCTTTACATCCTGTGTGAAAGTTGCAGTTTCAAGTAACACTTGAAGACTCTCTCACTGACTGGATGCTGAACATTAAGACTTGGGAAAGCTTAGATAATTCTGTGTACTATTTGGAAAAAAGGGAAGAGGTTTCTCCTGGTATCTTGGTCTGTTGTAACAGACTTGGTGTAGTGCAACATGACAAGATTAATTATTGGCCACAGAGAAGAGGCATCTCTAGGTAGATTGAATCTCCTATCCAGCTTTAAAGGGAGATGAGTGGGTCTGAGACTAGTATTTTACAATTTAAAAAGGGCAATTATGTATGCTCGAAAACTGCACACCCTAAGATAAACTGAGACACTAAGTTCAGGAATAGACTGATATAGAAGTAAAGGTAGATATTTAAGGGATATTTCAAAATAAGTACATTTAAGAGTAAATATATTCCTACTGTAAAAAAGAAGTTGCAAAGGAAGAACAAACCATCTATGGCCAACATAAGAATTTAAGGAAGGTACTGAGATTAAGGAAGAAGTATAATATGATTAGCAGATCAGATATTGGACAGAAGATAAGGAATGGCATAGAATGACAACAAGATTAATCAAGGGAAAGAAATTAGAGTATGAGAGGATGCTAACTAGAAAAGGAAGAACAGATAATGAGTTTTTACTAGTATTTAGAAAGGAAAAGATTAAGTAAGGTGAGTGATCCTCTTGATAGTGAGAATGGGGAGAAATTAATATATAATAAATAAATGGCAGTTGAATTAAACAAATATTTGCTTCTGTCTTCACTATAGAAAATACAAAAACACTCTAGTAATAGCTGTAAATCGAAGGGAGAGAGAAACCTGGTGAAATTACAATTAAGAGGGAAGTGTGATGAAGCCAACAGGTAGACCTCTGGGCTGACAGGCTTTCAGACCCATTTGGACTTCATCCTGGGTTCTTAAACAGAGGGACCAATGTGAAAGTCGAAGCATTGATGTTGATTTTCCAAAGTTTCATAGATTTGGATAAGGTTCTATTGGATTGAAATGTAGCAAATGTTATGTCATTATTCAAGAAGGGAGGGAAAGAGGAAACTATTGGCTTGTCACAGGGTGAGTGTTGGAATCATTATTGAGGAGCTTATAGCTGGACACAACTCTAGCTACTTGGGAAGAATCAGCATTATTCTGTAAAAGGGAAATCATGCTTAATCAATTTATGTCAATCTTTGAAGGGTTAGCCTATGCTTTGGATAATGGAACCTGTAGAGATACTATACTTGGGTTTTCTGTGGGATTTGATGTGCCACATAAAAGATAATTGCACCAAATAGGACCCAAATATTCACTTATTTGAATGGATAGAAGATTGGCTGGGTTCAAGTCCCATCTGATCCAGAGATGTGTAATAACATCACTGAACATGTTAATTAAAAATATCTAGAAGATTGACCGGCTGACAGAAAGAGAGAATGTGTTTGAAAAAGCTCTCTTTCTGATTGGCAGGATGATGAGTCCCAGAAGAATCTGTGTTGGGGCCTCAGCATTTATAACAATGATTTAGATATGGGGAGGAAAGCCATGGCAGCTAAATTTGCAGATGACTCAAAGATGGGTGGGGAAGTATGTTGTGAAGAGGACATAAGGAGTTTTCAGATGGGTGTCAATCAATTGAATGAGTGCCCAAAAATTAGATTCTAGATTAAAGTGGTGCTGGAAAATCACAGTAGTTCAGGCAGTATTCAAGGAGCAGGAAAATCGACATTTTGGGCAAAATGCCCTGCTCCTTGGATGCTGCCTGAACTGCTGTGCTTTTCCAGCATCACTCTAATCTAGAATCTGGTTTTCAGCATCTGCAGTCATTGTTTTTACCTTGTTGATTTTAACCCTACTGCGAATCCTCTGCAAGGATGCCTGCCTTGAAGAAGTTTTCCTCCTCTCTCTACAAGAATCTCAGGAAGTCCCTCTCCCTCTGCAACTCCCAGGTCATTTCCTCTGCCCTGAAGCTCTTCAACCACATCCTGAAACAAAAAGCTCTATTCCTGATGAAGGGCTTTTGCTCGAAACATCGATTTTCCTGCTCCTCGGTTGCTGCCTGAACTGCTGTGCTTTTCCAGCGCCACTCTAATCTAGAATCTGGTTTCCAGCATCTGCAGTCATTGTTTTTCCCCCGCCCAAAAGTTAGGCTAATGTAGTATAATGTGGAAAAATTATTTAGTTTGCAGGCAGAATTAAAAAAAACAGGGTATTACTTAAAGTAAGAACAACTGCACCATTTCAAGGAGCAGAGATATCTATATGTGATAGTGCATGATTCACAAAACATTACTTTGCATGTGCAGCACATAATTATGAAGGCTAATGGAATGTAAACATAAAGGTGTTTTGCTTCAATTATCCAGGGAATTGATGACAGTACAGGTCTAATATTTCATGTAGTTTTGGTCTTCTCGATTAAGGAAGACCATAAATGTTTTTAAAACAGTTCAGAGGAGCTTTCTGAGATTGATACCTGGAACGTGCAAGTTGTCTTATGAGAAAAGGTTGGGCAGACTGCCTTGTTTCCTTTGGTGTTTAGAAGTGCAATCCTTGACAAGTTGGAAATGGAAATAAAGTCTCCTCTTGTGGGTGAATCAAAAATTAGGGGTCACAGTTTTTAAAAGAATACAACCTTTTAGAGCAGAGATGTGTGCTTTTCTTTCAGAAGGTTGGTGGGGGCTGCGGTCATTAAATCCTTTTTAAGGCAAAAGTAGATAAATATTTGTTAAGCAGGAGAATGAAAGGTTATCACATGGAAGTGGGGAAATGGAATTTGAAACACAGATAGATTAGTTATGGTTGTATTGATTGACAGAGGAGGCTTCATTGTCCAAGTGACTCACATCTGTTCCCAAGTAGTATGTGCTTACATAAAGCCCTACTTTTTCTCTTCGCTTTCAGTTCAGTCAATTTCCTGAATGTAAAGGCTCAGATTCTTTTCTCAGTGTACAGTGTGCTATGACATATCATCCACACAGTTAGTAAAGATAAACGGCAGCTCACCCACCATCCTCTCAAGGGCAATTGGGGATGGGCAATAAATGTTGGTCATCCAGCAATGCTGTCATCACATGAATTAATATATGAAAAAACACAGTGTAAAGGACAGGAGGACTCTTCTCTCCGACCCTTTGAGATGTGTGCAGATTATTAGAAATCGAGGTTAACGGACTGTTCAGCTCCTGTGGGTATTGTACCTAAGGGATGGTAACAATTTTCATGTCCATGCCAATCCTTCCATTAGACTGATCAGTTCTGTGGAGCATTAGCGAGGTTTGTGATTATTGGCATCACTTTCAGACAGTGACTCTTTACAATGAAGTTATGATAGAAAATAAACTCATGTCAGTTTAAACATGTTTCCCTCTCAGAATGATATCAGTAGCAGCAATCTGAGAGAGAGTTCAGACACAACTCACATTTTTCCAATGGCATTGCTCACTCTGACTTTATGCCAATTAGGTGAGTTACAGTTGCTGATAAGTCTTGTTAAAATTCCAGAATGTAGGAACTTACATTTTATTATATGTATCCATAGGATCTAGAAAGTCTTGAAAGCTTATGCAAGGAATGTCTCAATCAGAAATATTGATCAAGAAATAGGATATCAAATTTTATTTACTGTAAAAGTTACTACTTTTCTTTTTACATCGTGAGTAATAGCCTGGCACTGTATTTGAGTGGTGTCCTGAAGCTGAATGAACATGTACAATTGGTATGACTTCAATATTGAAGCTTTAACAGTTAAAGACTCCACCCCAGGTATTTCCTTAACCAACTCCTTGCAGACAGTAATACCCTGTTTACGTGAAGAAACTTATCCAAACAAACATTTTCAAGCAAAATAAATAACCTAAACAGAAAGGAAGAGCATAGAAGTTAATCATTGAAGTTTTTATAATTTTTTTTATTCATTAATGGGATGTCATTTATTGCCCATTACTAATTGCCAGGAGGGCATTTTAAGATGGCAGAATTCAGTTTTTAAAGAAATATTAGATGGTTCCTTCTCATCTGACCTTAGATGTAACTTTTTTTACTGTGCAGGTGACGAAGCCCGAGGATTAAGTGATTCAGAGTCATCATCAGACATTGAGTCATCATTAGACTTGTCTATAGAGCTCCACAAAATGAGGAATGGATTCATACAGCCTCTGACTGAAGAAAATGAGGACATCGAGAACTCGGAAAGTGAAGCTACAGACAGTGACTGCTTACGGGAGGATATCCAGGAAGAGACCAGTTGCAGCACAGGGGATGTGTCTGATCTGAATGATGAAACAACAAGTCAGGGAGGAGACTTTTGTGAAAGAAGCTGTTCTGCCGACTCTATGGACGAACTGCAAACGGAGACTTCAATGAGCAGCACTTCAGGTCCACACTCACATGGTGAGATTTCAGAAGATGATGACAAAGATTCTATCGCTGAAGAGAGTGATGGTGAGCCAGTTACAAAGAAGCACTGTACCATGGAATCGAAAGACAGTTTTGAACAACCTTCAGCAGACTCCTTAGCCTCTACTCCGACCCTTTCTAAATACATTGCAAGTGATATAAAGGTGGTTTGCTCTATTCCTGACCTCAGCCAAAGTGAGAACCCATGCACTGCAGAACTTTACAACCAGTGCCCCAGAAACGAGGGTGAGAGTTATGCAGAAGGGGACAAGTCTTGGAATGTGACAAGTCGTGGCCTGCTCACTGAGTTACCACCAATTCCTTTTCCAGAGGAACCAGCTATTGATGGGAACCTATCCAGTGAGGTCCTCACTATCCCGATTCTGGCTCCTCCCCCTGGCTTTCAGGACAGCAGCTCTGATGACGAATTTTTCGATGCAGCTGAAAAGTTTACTGATGTGGAATGTTCAGGTGACATCAAATTCAGTGGAACTGAAGCAGGTAGGTCTGACAGATGACAATCAGGTTTCCATTTACTTCCACTTACTCCATACAACAAATTAAATGAAATCCAAAATATATTTGAACACATTTTCAAACATACTTAAGAATGATGAATAATTAAAATATTTTCTGTGTTTATTTTGATTCGCTTATTACATGTTACCAATGCACCTTTATATACCCGACTAGTGATGTCACATGAGGAACAGGTACTGAGTTCCAGTGATGTGAAGAATCTGAATTAAACAGGCAATGATGAAATTATTGATGTCTTCGCAAGTTAAAAATTGCATCTTCAGTTATGAATTCAATTTAGTCCCATTGTTGAGCTCATTTGAAAAAGTCAGTTTTAAGTAATTGACATATCTGAGAATTATAAAGCTTCAAACCTCGAGACAATTAATCCCTGGTAAAGTCATTCCGTTTCTAAAGAAATAAACAGACAAAGCAATTTAAGAAAATTATACTTCACTAAAAATAGAAGAATTCACTAAAACTTCTTTCTCCAAATTAAAAGTTTTTACCCTTGGTATGTCTTTGATCATTTTCCAGACCAGTTTAGTGAAATCCTGGTCACTATTATGGAAATACATTCCTGCTGATACTTCTTGAATCTGCCCTGCTTACTTTCCAAAACCAAAATCCAGAACAGCCCTTGATCATCACAAAAGGGGATAAGAACAACTGTTCCCTAATGGAGAGACAGTTTGACTTTGGTGGTGGGAAAGATTTTCAAAATGATAATCTGGGACAGAATTAACAGTATTAGGATAAGTGTAAGTTAGTTATGTAAAGCAAGCATCACTTTAGAGTCATAGAGATATACAGCATGGAAACAGACTGTTCAGTCCAACTTGTCCATGCCAACCAGATATCCTAAATTAATCTAGTCCCATTTGCCAGCATTTGGCCCATATCCCTCTAAACCCTTTTTATTCATATACCAATCCAGACGCCTTACAATTGTACCAGCCTCCACCACTTCCTGTGGCAGCTTCTTCCATACACATACCACCCTCTGCATGACAAAATTGCCCAGTAGGTCCCTTTTATATCTTTCCCCTCTCACTTTAAGCCTCTGCCCTCTAGTTTTGGACTCTTTCACCCAGGGGAAAATTCTTGTCTGTTTACCTATCCATGCCCATCATGATTTTATAAATTTCGATAACGTCACCCTCAGTCTGATGCTCCAGAGAAAATAGCCCCAGCCTATTCAGTGTGTTTAAAGGCAGATAATTTTTACATAACTTGTATAAGAGGCAATAAAGAGGGTTGTTGAGGGTAATGCAGTTAATGTAATGTATATAAAGTGTTTGATAAGGTATCCCAAAGTAGGTTTGCTATCAAATTTGAAAACCTTGGAATACATAAAAATGAAATGACTGAGGGGCTCTAAATGGGTAGTAGTAATTGTTTTTGGACTGGAGGGAGAAGGTGTTCAGTGATGTTTCCCATGGTTAAAAAATAGGATCACTGTTTTTCTTGACAAATTTTAGACATCAGTGTAAGCTTTAAGAGGATATGAAATGGCTGTGAAATGGACAGACATGTGGCAGATGACATGTAATGCATTTAATATTTTTACATGGTGAGTGTGTTTGATCCAGAATGTGTTACCTGAAGGTGTGGTGGAAATAGATGTAATCATGGCTTTCAAGAGATGAAGGGTGCAGGAAAGATTTACAAGATTGGTCTCAGGGATAAGGGATTCAAATTTGATCAGCAGAATTGTACAAGTGAGACTGTTCACCTTCGAGAAGTGACGTTGAAAGGATGAGCGATCTAGACAGAGCAGATACAAAAAAAATCAGAGGAGAGATGGAGAACCTGAGGACTCAAATTTAAAATGACTGGTGAAGTAACAAAAGAGAACATAGAAAAACCTTAATATGTAGTTGGTGGTGGTGGAGGAAGATTCAGTCATGTCTTTGAAAAGAGAGTTGATAGTAAAAGTTAAAAATCACACAACAGCATGTTGAAGTCCAACAGGTTTATTTGGAAGCAATAGTTTCCAAATGGTTCATCACAACCACCTGATGAAGGAGTGGCGCTCCGAAAGCTAGTGCTTCCAAATAAACCTGTTGGACTACAACCTGGTGTTGTGTGATTTTTAACTTTGTCCACCCCAGTCCAACACTGGCACCTCCACATCATTGATAGTAAAAAGGAGACCAATGGTAGTAGTTGATCAGTGAATGGGATAAGGTTATAAGGTTGTAAAGAATAGTTGAAAGGCTGAGATTTGGGAGTGTTTAGAAAAAAACACTGAGTGATCAAAAGCCAGGCAAGAAGTATAAAAAGAATAGAATGAACTAACCAGGAATTTAAAAGAAAATCTGAAAAGTTTTTAAATTTGTGAAGAAAGGAAGAGGGTGGCTAAAATAAATGTTGGTCCCTTGGAGGAAGAGACAGGAGAAATTATTATTTGTACCCATCTTCACAGTAGAATACACAAATATATAAGAGAACTGTTGATTAATCAAGGAGTTAATAAGGGTGAGGAATGTAAAAGTGATTAATATTAGTGGGGGAAATGTATTAGAGAAACTCAAGAGGCTAAAAGCTAACAAATCCTAAACTCTGATGATCTACATCCTGGGGTTCCAAAAGAGGTAGCTGTAGAGATAGTGGGTGCAATAGTTATGATTTTGCAAAATTCCATGTTAAAAACACCAGTCCAGCATATTAGAAATAGGTAAATGTAACATTGCTCTTCAAGAAAGAAGGGAGAGGGAGAACAGGGAATGAAATGGTAGTTATCCTGACAACAGTGGCTGAGAAAATGTTGGAAACTATCATTATGGAAGTCTTAATAATGCATTTAGAACAATATAAAAGAATAAGACAGCACCAACATGGTTTTATGAAAAGGAAATGGTTTACTTAATTTATTAAAGCTTCTTGAGGATGTGATTACTGCTGTCCATTTTATTCTTGGTTGAGCGACAGGAAACAGAGTAATGGCTGATGGGTATTTTTCAGCTAGAGTGAGGTTTACAATAGTGTTCCCTATGGTTGATACTAGGGATTTTTGTTGCAGGAGAAAGTTTCAAAGCTTGCAGATGTCACAAAATTCAGAAGAATTATAAATGTAAGAAGACGGTTCAGAAAACATTGACAACTTAGTGATGTGGGCATTTGGGGCAGGTAAATTCATTGTAGAAAAGTGTGGGTGGTGCAGTTTGGTAGGAAAGAAATGGGCAGACAATATAAGATCTCCTTCCTATCGGAAAGATGTGGTGAAACTTGAAAGGGTTCAGAAATGATTTACAGGAATGTTGCCAAGGTTGGAGGATTTGAGCTACAGGGAGAGGTTGTTTTCCCTGGAGCAGCGGAAGCTGAGGGGTGACCTTATAGAGGTTTACAAAATCATGAGGGGCATGGATAGGATAAATAGACAGAGTTTTTTTCCCTGTTGGGAGAGTCCAGAACTAGAGGGCATGGGTTTAGGATGAGAGGGGAAAGATATAAAAGAGACCTAAGGGACAACTATTTCACCCAGAGGGTGGTACATGTATAGAATGAGCTGCCAGAAGAAGTTGTAGAAAGATTGTGTTATCTGGGATATCTGGTCGGCATGAACGAGTTGGACCAAAGGGTCTGTTTCCGTGCTGTACATCTCTATGACTCTGTGATTCTATAAGGGATACAATTTTTAATATCTGCAGGAGCAGAAAGAACCAGTTGATTGTCTGCATAATTCATTAATGGTGCCATGACAAGTAGAAAGAGCTGTTAATAAAGTATGCAGTACTCGGGTCTTCATTAATATGGACATAGGGGTCAAGAGCAGGGAGGCTATTCTGAACCTATACAGGACACTGGTTATATCTCAGTTGGAGGATGGCATACAGTTCTGGGTGCCACACCTTTAGAAGGATGTGAATGCATTGGACAGAGTACAGAAAGGCCCATGAGAATAGTTTCAGCGATGAGAAATTTCAGCTGTGAAGATAGATCCGAGAGGTTGGGACTGTTTTGCTGGAGAGGAGAAGGCTGATGGGAGATTTGATAGAAGTTTTGGAAATTGTGAGTGGTCTGTACAGAATAGACAGGGAGAAACTTGTGCCTGCTCTTAAAGGGATTGAGAACCAGAGGGTACACCTTAAAGGCATTTTGCAAAAAAAGCAAATGCAAAGTGAGAAAAATGAAATTCATGCAGCACATAGTTAGGATCTGGAATGCACTGCCTGGAAGTGTGATGGAGGGAAGGTGAATTAAAACGGTCGAGAGGGCATTGAACAATTATTTAAATTGAAAACAAATGTGCGGAGTTATGGAGAATACGCAGGAGTCTGACACTAGGATAAAAAAGCTCAGACATCCAGTACAGACTCAATGGGCCAATTGGGTATCCATCTGTACCATGACAATTCTGTGATTCTGTGTGGGTGAGAAATTATTCACTTTGGTAATAAGAATGGCAAAGTATAGCTATAAAATGTTTGAATATTCGTGTATAGAGAGACTTGGGTGTACTGGTGCATGGAACTCAGAAAGTTATCATGCAGGTACAGCAACAATTAAAGTAAAGGCTGTTTTACTTTTTTGCAAGGTGATTGGAGTCTAAGGATAAGGAAACAGAGGAGAAGAAAGGGATTTTATAAATATGTTAAGGACAAAAGGGTAACTAGGGAGAGAATAGGATCCCTCAAAGATCAGCAAGACAGCCCTATGTGTGGAACCACAGGAGATGGGGGAGATACTAAATGAGTATTTTGCATCAGTGTTTACTGTGGAGAAGCACATGGAAGATATAGAATGTGGGGAAATAGGTGGTGACATCTTGACAAAAACATCCATTGTACAGAGGAGGAGGTGCTGGATGTCTTAAATGCATAAAAGTGGATAAGTCCCCAGGACCTGATCAGGTGTACCCTCGACCTCTGTGGAAAGCTAGGGAAGTGATTGCTGGGCCTCTAGCTAAGATATTTCTTTCATTGATAGTCACAAGTGAGGTGCCAGAAGACTGAAGGTTGGCAAACGTGGTGCCACTGTTTAAGAAAAGCGGTAAGGACAAGCCAGGGAACTATAGACAAGTGAGCCTGACATTGGTGGTGGGCATGTTGTTGGATGGAATCCTGAGGGACAGGATTTACATGCATTTGGAAAGGCAAGGACTGATTAGGGATAGTCAACATGGCTTTGTGCGTGGGAAATCATGTCTCACAAACTTGATTGAGGTTTTTGAAGAAGTAACAAAGAGGATTGATGAGGGCAGAGCGGTAGATGTGATCTATATGGACTTCAGTAAGGCATTCGACAACGTTCCCCATTGGAGACTGGTTAGCAAGATTAGATCTCATGGAATACAGGGAAAACTAGCCATTTGGATACAGAACTGGCTCAAAGGTAGAAGACAAGAGGGTGGTGGTGGAGGGTTATTTTTCAGACTGGAGGTCTGTGGCCAGTGGAGTGCCACAAGAAATGGTGCAAACTACATGATCATAAACAAGGCGGCATATGAAGTGCAAAACATGTAAGACAGCACAGTAATTCCTGACACTTCAAGACAATAGTGGTGTATAAATTACAGTGTAATAAAACAATGATAATTAAGAAAACGTTGTTCTTGCATTGTTTATGAAGAGCAGGTAGTTGAATGTTGTTCCTGGTAATGTTGATATTGGTAATTGAATTTTTTTTGAGAATTGTGCATTTGCAGGCTGATTAAAGCTCACTTGTCCTGATTTCTTTTTTAAGCAGTTTGCAACAGAGAGGGATCTCTGTTTCATTGTTCTGTTAGCTGACTTGGAGCATTTCGAGTAAGAAAATTCCTTTACAAGCAACAAGGGTGACAATGACATAGTTCTTCAGTTGTGACCCGCACAGCCCACTAATGCCTGAATGCTGGTCCACAGAAAGGCCTTCAGTACCACTAGTCCACTACTGTAGAGTTGAAGCTGGCTATTTCATTCCTGTCCTTGTACATTATTTTCAGGGAAAAATACAAAACGTGTCTGTAATTTGCATGAGTGACTTAGTTTTGAGCAGGAGCTCACCGGCTCCTCCCATTATCGTCATACTCACAAGAGATCACAGTTCAGTCTGTTGTTTTATTCCTTTCGCTGTTATATTCCATCAATCCCACACTAAACCTTAGTCAGTCAATCTTTAAATTTATATCTGCCGTCATTTTATCTCAGTAATTGTAGTCTTTTTTAAAAAAACACAGGTTTTGGAAATAAGGACTATAAATATCCGCAGTACTGTTGATATTCTGAGTTGTGGTCTTGTCAGGCACTTATCCTTCTGGAAATCGAAATACAATCCATTCATCAGTTCTCTTTTATCCATGGGACATGTTCCTTCCTCAAAGAACTCTAATAGATTGGTTAAATGTGATTTCCCATTCACAAAAACACATTGATACTCCCTGATTATTGAGAGTTTATCCAAGTGGCCTGCTATAACTTCTTTAATAATAACTTCTGACATTTTCCCTATGCAGATGTTAAGCCTGTCATTCCCTGCTTCCTGGCCTCCTCCCATTTGAGTAAAGAAATTACATTCACTGTCTTCCAGTTTAATAAAATTTTTCCTGAATTTTTGATAATTATAACTAAGGCAACAACTATCTGACTGTGGGGGGGGGGGGGGGAAGGGAGGTCCCCGAATTACGAACATCGAAATTAGAGACACTAATGTATTCAAACATGATCCTGGGATTTATTAACTTTAATTTTAAAGATCTGATAGATGGAAGTTACTTACAAATGGTTATTTTACATTTTCCTGCATCGCATTCTGACTAGTCATTTCTTTTAAGATTCTTGAATAAAGTCCACCAGAACCTGAGCACATGGCAGGCTGCATCTCCAACAAATTACTCAATACCACTTCTTTGCTAATTGTAAATAGCTTCCCATCTTTTCATTTTATGACTTGTAGCTGCATCTGAAATGCTATTTGTATACACAATAGCGAAGACCGATACAGTTTCACTAACATTAGTGAACCATTAGGGCATTTTTGACTAACTGGCAACTTTTACTAGTAACCTTTTTCTTTGTAGCCAGCATAAATGACCTTGTTTGCTTCATTAAACTCCCACCTTGCAATGATGGATTTTGGTCTTAGAAACCTTTGGAGTAGCTGCTGAGACATATAACCGGAGCAGGAGAATCAACGTTTTGGGATTTCCCGATGAAGGGCTTATGCCCAAAACGTCGATTCTCCTGCTCCTCAGATGCTGCCTGACCTGCTGTATTTTTCCAGCACTACACCCTCGACTCTGATCTCCAGCATCTGCAGTCCCTCCTTTCTTCTAGATCTACAAATTGTGAAGGAGGGAGTCGGCCATCATGAATCACAGCAACATTCTAGCAAAGCTTGACCTGTTGAACCTAAGCAGAGCAAGCAGAAGTGCCATTTCCTCAGAACACTAGTGGTTGGCTCCTAACTGCAACATAGCTTTCATTGAAAAAACAGAAACGACATGTTGTGGAGTAGCTGAAACTGTCATTAACCGTGTAACATTCCTTGTTGCCAAGCAGCCAAACCCTAGTTCAGTCTACTGTCTCAAAGAGAGCTGAAACGGTAGACTAATGTAGGAAGATAGTGTTGTAACTATAGACAGGATAGTGGACATTTAGCAGCATGATATTCTAGATAAGGTTGCAGAACAAGAGTACATTTGTGATTTTGGTATATCTTCCCATTGAGGCACAATACTGGCAAGGGCACAAGCATTTAACCAATGAATCCTTGTTCCATTGAAAAATCCACTTATAAAAATTCACCCTAATGTGCCCCTAGAATCGCTGGAATAAATCATTTCAAGGGGCAACTCTAGTACAGTAAAGACATTTGCTACGCTCACTATAAAATAGAAAGGAATATAGAAACTTGAAGTTTTGCTCCTTATCCGTTATTCAATTCATTTTATTTAAGATAGGACAGTTCCTCTTTGTACAGCTCTATTGGTATATTCAAGAATTTATTTCAAATATAGGTTGAAAATCAATTAACAATGGAGGCCAATGATTACATGTATATGCTAAGAGTCATGTAGATGAAAATTAAACTGCTCTGTTAACTAGCAGAGTAGTCACTGTTGTTTGATGTTTGGAGAAAGGATAAACAATATGTCCACAAATTAAATATTTTATTTTGTTTTCTTGGTAGAGTTGGAGTCTGCTAACATTAAGGGGATTGAAGCAAAACAGAATATGCAGATAAGTCCAAGTCTTTATGGCACAGGACTGGACATCAAATCTGTTGAATGCATCAAAGGTAAAGTAGAAGAAATAAAATACTCAACTACAGGAAAAAGACATTTTGCATCTGATGACGTATATGATGTAAAAGCAGTTGAATTGCAGTGTCATTCAAACAAAGATGGAGATCATATGTGTTGTTATGAAAAGGAACATCTTATGACAAAAATGCAGCGATCACTTACTCTTTCTTCTTTGACAAGTATCGAGAGTGAACTTGCCTTGTTGGAAACTAAGCCTATTGGTCCATTAAAATCCATTTCCACCTGTGCCAATAAAAAGGTCCAATCAGATTTAATGGAAATGGAGCCAGATACCATGGAAACGAAGTCAGTCACAGAAACAATACCAGTCATTACTCCAGTTTCAGTTAGACGTTACCCATGTGATTCAGGCATGAGAGAGGAATGTGCTTCTCATACAGAGACTAAAGTAGGAGAAAAATTAAACAAACTTTCTCTTAAAGCCCAGCTGCCTGGAGCTGACTGCACCAATGTGGAGGAGTGTTCAAGTCCTTCAGGAGTAATTCTAGAGCTTGCTCATGCATACTCACAGAATCTAACAGAAGATAAGATGCATAATGTTACAACTATGTCTTGCGCTGATGAACAACAAACCATGAACACAATTAGCATGAAAGACAAGGAGCAAGATGAAGCAATTGTCAAAAACAACACAGTCCTAGAAATGGGAGATGAACATGCTCAGTGGATGGACAAGGATCAAAGTGGAACTGAATTCAGGCAAACTTTATATCAAGTAAACTCCAAGGAAAATATGTTCATCTCTGAAGAAGTGGTTAAAAATAGTCAAAGAGGAGGATCATGTTACCAAAATGATGATGGCAGTATAACTTCACAGCTATATTCTGTGAGGTCTACAGGAGATCTGACAGCACTGTCAGAAAACTCAGTACTGGAAAAGAGAATCTCCAGCAGGAGGAACTCATCTGAGACAGACAAAGGAAGCAAAGATGCTTACTCCCTTGACATATCCAGGTTACTTCTGAACTTAAACCGAGTCTCCTTTAAGACATTCGGCATGGTTAAACATTTGGGATCACCACACTTAGAACCAAAGATTGAAACTTGCGCAGTGAGGTCTCTTAACATTTCTAAGTGCAACACAGAGCCTGCAGAAGACAGCTCGAAAGATTACTTACCAAAAACAGAACAGATCTCTAACCAGACTGAGGCAAGTATAAATGAGATCAGTACATCGATAATTTGCCCTCAAGATAGAAACCTTCCTCAGGAAATATCTTCGCTGACAAATACACCAAGGCAGCTTTATGAAGTAGACAACTCAATCATTCAGGAATCCGCAACTGCAACTCAGCAAAATGAATGTCCCTCCACCAAACTGAGCTGTCTCCAACAAATAAAAGATAAACACAGTTTGAATGTTGACTCCAGAGTTCCAGCTGTCCTCACAACTGACTTGGATAAGGAAACAGATGAACAGCTCCCAATGGGTGATAAGAACACATGTAGCTGTAAGATAGTATATGGGAATTGTTTTAGAGCACAGGGCACTGATGTTGATGACGAAAGCAAAGATTTAGCATATTCCATACAGCAGTGTTCACCAAAGACCACCCCACCTGATTCAGGAAACCACCTCTCTCAATACCTCACAACATTTACTGGGCGAAGTGAGAAATCCATGCTTACCTGTTGTTCCTTTGATTTTCCTAAAACTGATCTTACACCAAAGCTTGAAGGCTCCATTCTGTCACAATTCAAGGCTAAAAGATATAGCATGCCGAATGGATTCCATCTGATACAGAACGATATCATGGAGCTACTCAATGTGCTGAAAGAATTCCCCAGAGAAAGTCATATTGAGGAAGAATGTGCAATACTTACTTCATCAATAAAGGAGAAATTATATACTGAAAGTGGAAAACTGATGTCTGCTTGCCAGAAGGGCATTAAAGTAGACCAGGCTCCTGTGGAGATGCTCCTGGGAGTTTCTGAAAGTTTCCAGGCCCTCATACAGCTAACAGCAACATGTCTCCAGTTCACGACCTGCATGCATTGCGCAGAACGTCATGCCGAAGTGGTCAATAACTTAAAAGAAGTTTCTTTGACTTATAAAACCTTTGTGCAAATCTCTGAGGATGCATGCAGCAGGAAGTGTGATGACTTAAGCATGAAACTCCTGGCTCAACAGTGTACTGCACTGACCGCTGGGGTTTTCTGCTTGACACAGCCATTCAAATAATTCACCCCTGAAACAGAAAACAGTGTTTGTAAAGTTTGGGACATGAGAGAATATAATTAGAAAAATCTAAAGAAAGATGTAGAATTGTGTGACAAGTACATGACATGCACTAAACTCATCCCCTGGAAAAACATGTGTACTACAATATGACACATTGATTGGCATTGGCCACATGACTAACCACAATCAGAACTGATGCAAGACATGTCCTGTTTCTAGGGTAATATAGTACTCTGCTGATTCTTCAGACTTCTATATAGACAGCATTTTAATGCTGCCCTTTCAACCTGAAACTGAGGTCTGAATTCATTCCATTGGCTGTTGGGATCTGAAGGTTTCAGGGGCTTCCCATCACGTTACCAGAGAGGACCAGTTCATGCTACAAAATTTCATATCATTTGATATGAGTTGATATCAAATAAGCAATCTCATCCAGAGGGACCCAGTTGATAGCTCTCGAAATGAAAATATTATGTCTGCCTACGTGTGTGTGTGTGTGTGTGTGTGTGTGTGTGTGTATGTTGAGGGAAGAATGTTCTGTCTTCAGACTGTTGAGAAAGTAGGCAGTGAAAAATAGTTTAAATATAAGAATTTTCCCTTAGTATCTATCTCATGTTCTGTGTGTTTGATATTAGCACTAGATATTATTTTAAGCTGTAGAATGTTTCAGTCTTTTTAATTTGACATTGTTTGTTGCAATAGAAAAATATATGGTATTAAAGAATCGTATTTCCATATTACAATGTTAAACAGTGATCATTGGATTTTCTCAGGATGGCGGGAGACGGGTTGCATTATCTATCACTTGCTAGGGTTTACTAGAAAGACTTTCTTAGTTAGTTGATATATTTGTGTAATTTCTATCTGAATAGAAAGAGGCTAGGATTTTCGGATACAGAGATTAAATGGGCAATGCTGCGAAAGATCATTAATTCTCTCAGTGGTTTATAACAACACAAAAATTTAAGTTATCACCTCACCAATTCTTCTAACATGCCAATGCTGATTATATCAAGATAGAAGCCATTATTTGTCACATACAAGGCTGTAAAAATTCTAAGTTTTTTCGTAGTTATACACATGGTCTGGGACTAACTCCTTGATGCACAGCACTGAAAGAGCTCTTGAACACAATTATGTTATACTGAGGCTGACAATTTGCCCATCATTAAAACTAAGGTATTGAAAATTATCGCTTGCAATTCTGGGTCTACAGTTTCCGTACAATTATCAGTCCCTAGATGGGGAGTGTTGGTTTAAGGAATCACCTTTGTGATAATGGATGCCCAAGACAGCTTTTAATCAGAAAAACTTCCTTGTTTTTTCTTTTAATGGTTCAAAACTCATACAACCTTGAATAAAAAGGCAACAAAGACTATACTTTCACAGAAGCACATTGTTGCATGTACAGAGAAAGTCATACTTTCAAACATTTTATTTTCTCTTTCAGCTATAATTCACATAAACTGATCTTTGCTCCTACAAGCCGGAAGTTGCATTTTTTTCAGTGACCTATCACTGGAGAGTTGCATAATCCAAGAATTAACAGTGTCCTGCTGGCAGTCATTTCCTCACTAATCATTGATGGTCAATTTCCATGGGTTTGGGGAAGAGGAGAGAGTCTCAACATGTGGTTAAAAAGCCATATTCATTCCAGAAAATGACTGAAAATATTGTTTCTGCTATTTGAGGATTTCTGTTGGGATATTTACAACTCACATTTACATTGATTTTTACAGGAAACACATATGATGATCCCCTGCATAAGTGACCCGATTAGCTCATGCTATTACAGTAGCAACAAATTTTACAATGGGTGATTTAAAACTCAACTTTGTCTTTATAACCTAACAAGAGTGGGGGAATTCAAAACTAGGTGAGAGGAGAAAGATTTAAAAGGGATTTGAGGGTCATATGTAGAATGTACTGCCAGAGGAAGTGGTAGATACAGGCACAGTTACAAAATTTAAACAACATTGGACATGCACATGATTGAGGGATAGGGGCCAAACACAGGCAAGTGGCACTAGTTTAGTTTGAGAAACTTGGTCGGCATGGATGATTTGTACCAAAAGGTCTGTTTCCATGCTAAATGACTTTATGACTCTAAATTAACATGTATTTATTATTATTAAATAGAACTGTGATTTTAGGCATAATCTATGGGGACCACAGACATGTTGCAGAGTTCCATGTGGTTATACAGTTTGAAGGGTACCTGTCTGCATTAAGCATAGCAAGGCAAAAATTCAATCCTTTATGTGCAGGATTTGAACATCCATTGTTCATTTCATTCTACTCCAGACACTAGTCATCCAGCCCAGTAAACAAATCAACTCTTAGAGAGAGATATGAAGCACACCAATAAGATCATTATAAGGGACAAGGAATAATCCTTTGAGCTTATGTTATTGATGAGCATGAATTCAATATGAGTCTTATTCTCAGATTTCTACATAAATGGAAGTTAGTGAAATTCCAGCTGGAAATGACAATGGCCACACAGTAAGTCCATTCAGATTGACTAGAAAGACTGTTACAATGATCAACCAGTAGGTAGGTTAAATGAGTGAACCAAATCAACCTAGGTTGAAAAAACACTTTCTGGTATTTTATTTACAAAGGAAGAAATATCAAATTTTATGAGAAAACTAATATATAATTTTGTGATGTCAAAATCTGTCTTTCCACAATTCATTTCAACCAAATTGCTCTTCATTTGTCAGGTTCTCACTTTCTTCTCGCATAAAGTACTGGTTCAAAGAATCAGACTGCATCGAAGAGGCCCTTTGGTCCATCAAGTATGTGCTGACAAAGCTACACTAAACCTACACTTGTCCCATAGCTTTGAATATTATGACATTTCAAGTCCTCATTCAAATACTTTATAAAGGTTGTGAAATTCATTTGAGGTGGAGTTCCATTGAAGAGTGTACAATTTTGTTGAGTGTAGGGAGAATGAGTGACACGAGGCTATCCTGGCCATGAGACCATTTCCAGCATACTCCCTACATCTGACATTGCACCATGGTTGGCTGTATGGTTGGGGTGGAGGGCATTGAGTAATAATCAAAGTATGAACCCCAGCCCTTCTGTACTCTTTAGGTCAATGGTTAAAGGTCAACTTTAACCTCCGGGTGCTCCGGTTTCCTCCCACAGTCCAAAAAGATGTGCAGGGTCAGGTGAATTGGTCATGCTGAATTGCCCGTAGTGTTCGGTAAGGGGTAAATGTAGATGTATGGGTGGGTTACGCTTCGGCGGGGCGGTGTGGACTTGTTGGGCCGAAGGGCCTGTTTCCACACTGTAAGTAATCTAATCTAATCTAATCTATAAATTAAGAGGAATCCTGATTCCACTGATTTGTTTGTCATCTAATAATATTCATAGGTTAAGGACCTTCCTGGTCTAATTATCTCATGAATGTTTAAGAGGCATTTAGACAGACACATGAACAAGCAGGGAATAGAGGGATCTGGGCAATGTGCGGATGGGATCAGTTTTGAATGACAGAGCTATACTGTTCTGTGTGTAAATGTATGTATACTTTACACTGAGGAAAAAAACAATGAGTTCATATCAATTTTTTTCATTTGCACTAAAGCAGATAACCATGATTTTTTTTTGATAATCACAGCACTGCCCTGAACCTAACAATGCAGAAATACAACAGAAAGGGCCTCACTCATATATCATAATGTGATTAAATTAAACTATCTAAAGACTGGAAGGGTAAAGTACTTCCATATCTGATGCCTTTGTTTTCACCAGTTGCGGAGGAGGAGTGAGCTAGAATCCAAATCTAGTAGTTCCAGTTCGAGTACAGTCCGTTCTGGATTCAAATGTGCAATATTGCTCTTTATTCAGCTCCGGCTAACACAAAATTAACAATATCACATAACATTCATTAATAATACCTTAGTTTTCATAATAATAGTTTTCTTGTACCTGTTTAATTTCCTTCATTGTCTCAATTCTTTTTCTGTAACCTTATTCACCCCCCTACCCATCCATTCTGCTAAGGTCAGAATGGAAAATAGGAAATATCCCATTGATATAGTATAATTTTCCAAGGTGGAATTAAACATTAGAACAAGAAGTTTTATCTGTGTAGTGTCTTTAATGAAATAAAACATCCAAGATACTGCTCAGGTACATTATAAAAGAAAATGTGATACAGAGTCAGAGAAGGAGATCTTGCGTCTGATGAGGTAGCATCTAAAAGGAGGCTAATGTGTTCAACCATGGCTAGTCCAGGTGGATGAGGAGGGAAAAAATTGATATTTTTCACAGTCAGACAGAACGCTATTGTGACATTGATAAAAGCCATTTTTGGTAATGTGGCAGGGTGAAAAGTTGGTTGGAGGGATTCTAACACATATGCAGTTTTTTTTTTGCCACAACATAGAGGTTGTGAAAATTCCCAAACATCAGCAGTTCCATTCCTAAACCTGACACTTTCGATTTTCATGAAACATGGCCCAAGCTTCGTCTATTTCTGATTCCCTGGCCATTTAAATGATCTGAATCTATTTGACTCCCATTTCGTTATCTCCACTGTCAGGAACCCAGAATACAAGGAGCAAACCAGAAGTGTTTCAATGAATTTATTTTGGACAGCCAGGAGACCTGAGTACCCCTGTAGATTTTATCTTAGGAGACCATGGGAGAGGGCAGTCAGATTATCTTAGAGGGGTATCCATTGCCCAAGAACCCATAGGATTCTAAAGGTGGGCAGGAATTATCAAATTTATCAAGGAATTACATTTTTTTACTCATTCATGGGATGTATGCTAGCCAGACCAGTATTTATTGCCTATCCTAAATGCTCAAAGAGCAGTTAAGAGTGGGGCCTAGAGGCCCCTGTAGGCCAGACTGGGTAAAGGGTGGCAGATTTCCTTCCCTAATGGACATTAATAAACCAGATGAGTTTTTACAGCAATAGTTAAGTGGTTGCCTTTAGACTGGAATAGATTGGACCAGATTTCACCATCTTCCGCATGGGATTTGAATGCAAGTCATAGATTCTGATTATTAGTACAGTGATATTACCACTAACTGTATAAATGTTTGTTTGTGTAGAGTTTCCACCTTCTCCCTGTGTCTGTGTGGGTTTCCCCCAGGTGCTCTGGTTTCTTCCCACAATCTAAAGATGTGCAGGTTAGGTGAATTGGCCAAGCTAAATTGCCCATAGTATTCAGGAATGTGTAGGTTAGTTGCATTAGTCAGGGGTAAATGTAGAGTAATAAGGTCGGCAATGGGTCTGGGTGGGTTACTCTTTGGAGGGTTGGTGTGGACATGTTTGGCCAAACTGTAGGAATTCTATGATTCTATGATAAAAGATTAAATTTAGGAATTTCAATGTACTGAGCTTTTTTAATCAGTGTATCATTAATAGACACAATTTTATTTTATGTCAGCATGGCTCCTGAGATTTTCCCACTGTGTATACTAGTTAAGTGTACATGGAGCAGGGAGGGCAAAGGATTGTGGCCATGAGTTGGCATGTTGACACTGTGTTGGCATAGGGATGATGAAGGGGTGAGTGAGGCACGGGTTAGCACTGGATTATGGGGCTACAGAGGAATAGGATTACAGGAAGATTGAGGCAACATGCGAATGGATAAAATGACATAGGATGGCACAGAAAGTATGAGAGGGGAATGGGGAAGTTATGGAAGTGTGCATAGGGTGTTAGGTGACATGGATTAGCATCTCTGGTACAAGGGAAGTAAATATGGGATTTTGTGAGGGGAGGGATGGAGGTTGGTTTTGGTTTAATTAGTTTTTTAATTAATCTTCAGCACAGCTCCAATGCACAGAGACAAACTTTGTTCCCAGCCTAACTCTGCAGCCAATAACAACCACACTCATTCCCACCTTCCAAAGAACCCAGACATCCTGAAATGAAAATCCAACCTCCTGAGCTAGATTTCCCAGGTTGAGAAGCAGAAAATGTCCCATCTGTGCACTCTTCAACCAGAAATCAGGCCAACGGAGTTCCAGGGAAGAGGGATGCGAATTTGGGAAGTAACTACACATTTTAAGACCTGGAGAGAGAACAAAGACCTTGGAGGTGGGATGGTAGTTTGAGTTTTTTTGAAGGAGTGATGGCAGCAGATTTAAAGGAGTTTCAGGACCTGAGAAATCATAGAACTATAGATTCCCTACAGTCTGGAAACAGGCCAGTTGGCCCATTGAGTCCACACCAACCCTCCAAAGAGTATCCCATGCAGACCCAGCACCCGTATCCCCATTACCCTGCATTTCCCAGGCTAATCCACCTAGCCTATACATTTCTGGGCAGTGTGAAAACAATTAGCAATAGTTGTTAACATGGCAGACAAGCAGATAAGTTTGTAGTTTAGTGGATAAATGACGTAGAGAGGATGAAGTAATGTTCATGGCCAAAACAAGCTTGGAGAATGCATAAGGAGTAGCAGAGTGCACCTAGAGAAAGATATAAGTTCTGGTTTAGGGCAGGAATTAGCCCTGTAGGAAGACCTGATGATCTAGGACAGGAGAAGGATTTGGTGGAGGCAGCTGCTCGAATGGTCTCAATGTTGTTACAAAGGAATTCATGAGCTCCTTACACTTGTGGTACAGTGGAGGAACTAGGTTTAAGAGAATGGTTTCCAGTAGGGGCTGCAGGGTAAGTGTCACATTCTGTGATGATGGTGAAATAGTGAGCAGTTTTCACAGGTGATATCATGAGCCAATAGTGTTTTATGTTGTCCATCCCAGATCCAGCATTGAACCAATGAGCCAATTGGTCTCCATCTTCTGTTCAAACTGGAACCCTTACATAGGATACTGACTGCCCTTAAACTAAGTGGAGAAAACTTTCAAAACTTTCCCACCTGGTTGAAACATGTCTGCAGGCTGAAGCTTTCCTTTAAAAGGTCAAAGGTGCTCCTCCATGTTGCATAAAAAAGGTTGTAGTCTCCCATTTCCTACAGTTAATCCATCCCCCTTTCCTTGAGGCATTCTCAAATTGCATTCCCTAAACACTTCGGGCATGTCCTTGTGGAAAGACATTTAAATTAGCAGCATGGATCTTGCAGGTGCTCCTGGGATTGCAGGCTTAAAGATTTCTTGTTTTTTTTTACAGTTATTGTAGTCATTATAAATAAAACTCAGAAACTAAAAAAACCTTTGCCCTAAAACTTCGGTCAGCAAATGCGTTTTATATTCATTCAATACTCCTATTGAAACAAAACCTCGGTTGAATTTAAAATTAATGTCCCTGGAAAATTTGTTAATATGGAGCAAACGTTTCGTCAAATCTTTCAACAGCAAAAAAAATTCCAGACGGGAATAGCCACTGACAACTTTTCCTAATGGACTCTTAAATTCTAAAAGAAAGAGATTGAGAGAATGTGTTTATTAGACTGACAAAGGGTAATGCAATGTTTCTAGTCACTTGAATTTCCTTGGGTATGTACAATGCACTTTGCACATTTTCCTATTGAGCCGGTCCAAGAGTCAGCATTGTCATTGTTTCTATAATATGTATAATTCAATCTAAAGCTTTGAGAAAAGGTCTTGGTAATGGGCAATGTACTTGCTATGGCTATATATTTGCAAAATAATGATAAAATACTTCATTAACTGCATTATGCTGTGTAGCAAAAATGAACACTAAATTATTGTTCTGTATGCTAAGATACAGTTAAAACATTTCAGGTGTGTTTGTATTTGGTTGTTTCCTGATACAATGAAATAATATTTTGATGTAATGCAAACCTCTTGCTTCAATTACCGAGCAATTTGTTTCAAAATCTACAAATCTAAGCTGCTGAAACGATTGTGGAAGGACTGATGCAATTGAGGCACCAAGGCAGTTGAGACTACTTCTAACTTGGTGCTGGAAATCCTCAATAAACTTTTATTTTCTATCATTGGGAATGAAAGCATGTGTATGTGTGTTCCTACTTAGAACATAGAACATAGGATGTTACAACACAGTACAGGCCCTTCGGCCCTCGATGTTGCGCTGACCTGTGAAAATAATCCAATGCCCATCCAACCTACATTGTTCCTTTATTATCCATTTGTATGTCCAATGCCCATTTAAATGCCCTTAATGTCAGCGAGTCTACTACTGTTGCAGGCAGGTTGTTCCATGCCCCTACTACTCTCTGAGTAAAGAAACTACCCCTGATATCTTTCCTAAATCTGTCACCCCTCAATTTAAAGCTGTGTCCCCTCATGTTAGCCTTCACCATCCGAGGAAAAAGGCTCTCACCGTCCACCCTATCTAATTCTCTGGTTATCTTATACGTCTCAAGTAAGTCACCTCTCAATCTCCTTCTCTCCAACGAAAAAGCCTCAGTTCCCTCAGCCTTTCCTTGTAAGACCTTCCTTCCATACCAGGCAACATCCTAGTAAATCTCCTTTGAACCCTTTCCAAAGTTTCAACATCCTTCCTGTAATGCGGTGACCAGAACTGTACGCAATACTCCAGGTGTGGCCTTACCAGTGTCTTGTACAGCTGAAGCATGACCGCGTGGGTCTGAAACTCAATCCTCCTACCAATAAACGGCAACATACCATATGCTTTCTTAACAACCCTGTCAACCTGGGTGACAACTTTCAGGGATTTATGCACCTGGACACCGAGATCTCTCTGTTCATCTATACTGCCAAGAATTTTACCGTTAGCCCAGTATTTTGCATTCCTGTTACTTCTTCCAAAGTGAACTGCCTCACACTTTTCTGCATTAAACTCCATTTGCCACTTCTCAGCTCAGCTCTGCATCTTATCTATGTCCTTCTGTAATCCACAACATTCTTCAGCACTATCCACAACTCTGCTTACTTTAGAGTCAGCCACAAATTTACTAACCCATCCTTCTATGCACACATCCAGATCATTCATAAAAATGACAAACAGCAGTGGCCCCAAAACAGATCAATGTGGCACACCACTGGTAACTGAGCCCCAGGATAAACATTTCACATCAACCATCACCCTCTGTCTTCTTTCAGCTAGCTAATTTCTGATCCAAACCGCTAAATCACCTTCAATCCTGAAACTCCGTAGTTTGTGCTCTAGCCTACTGTGTGGAACCTTATCAAATGCCTTACTGAAGTCCAGATACACCACATTGACGGTTTTACCTTCATCCACGTGTTTTGTCACATTCTCGAATAACTCAATAAGGTTATGAGGCATGACCTTCCCTTCACAAAACCATGATGACTATCCCTAATCAAATTATTCCTTTCCTGATGATTATAAATCCCTGGGGTCTTATCTATTTTCAAATCTTCCAAAATTGCTAAAAGCTCCTCTTTGTCAACCTCAATCCCATCTAATCTTGTAGCCTGTATCTCTGTATTCTCACTAACATTGCCCTTTTCCAGTGTGAATACTGATGAAAAGTATTCATTAAGCACTTCTCCTATGTGCTCAGATTCCACACACAACTTCCCACTACTATCTTTGATTGGCTCTAATCTTACTCTAGTCATTCTTTTATTCCTGATATACTTATAGAAGGCCTTAGGGTCTTTCTTGATTGTATCCACAAACAACTTCTCATGTCCCCTCCTGGCTCTTGTTAGCCCTCTCTTTAGATCTTTCCTGGATAACTTATAACTCTCAAGCCCTCTAACTGAGCCTTCACACCTCATCCTCACATAAGCCTTCTTCTTTCTTTCTCTTGACAAAAGCTTCAACTTCTTAAGTAAACCATGGCCCCCTCTCTCGATAATTACATCCCTGCCTGATATGTATACATGTATCAAGGACCTGCAGTAGCTGTTCCTTGAATAGAGTCATAGAGATGGACAACATGGAAACAGACCCTTTGGTCCAACCTGTCCATGCCAACCAGATATCCCAACCCAACCTGCCAGCACCCAGCCCAATCCCTCCAAACCCTTCCTATTCATAAAACCATCCAAATGCCTCTTAAACTTTGCAATTGCCACATCCTCTGGCAGCTCACTCCATACACGTACTACCCTCTGTGTGAAAAGTTGCCCCTTAGGTCTCTTTTATATCTTTTCCCTCTCACCCTAAACCTATGTCCTCTAGTTCTGGACTCCCTGACCCCAGGGAAATGACTTTGTCTATTTATCCTATCCATGCCCCTCATCATTTTGTAAATCTCTATAAAGTCACCCCTCAGCCTTCGACACTCCAGGGAAAACAGCCCCAGCCTGTTCAGCCTCTCCCTGTAGCTCAAATCCTCCAACCTTGGCAGCATCCTTGTAAATCTCTTCTGAACCCTTTCAAGTTTCACAACATCTTTCAGATAGGAAGGAGACCAGAATTGCACACAATATTCCAACAGTGGCCTAACCAATGTCCTGTACAGCTGTAATATGACCTCCCAACTCCTCTACTCAATACTCTGACCAATAAAGGAAAGCATACCAAACGCCTTCTTCACTGTCCTATCTACCTGCGACTCCACTTTCAATGAGCCATGAACAAGCACTCCAAGGTCTCTTTGTTCAGCAACACTCCCTAGGACCTTACCATTAAGTGTATAAGTCCTGCTAAGATTTGCTTTCCAAAAATGCAGCACCTCACATTAATCTGAATTAAACTCCATCTGCCACTTCTCAGCCCATTGGCCCATCTGGTCCTGTTGTAATCTGAGGTAACCCTCTTCACTGTCCATTACACCTCCGATTTTGGTGTCATCCGCAAACTTACTAACTGTAAGCTCCACATTTGAAGTGTGTCCATCCCCTGCAGTTTCCTTCCCCATCCTATACATCCTGAATTTTGCCTAATCACATCATAATTGCCTTTCCCCCAGTTATACCTCTTTCCTTGCGGTATGTACCTATCCTTGCCCATTGCTATTGTAAACATAACCAATTTATAGTCACTAACGCCAAAGTGCTCACCTACCTCCAAATCTAACACCTGGCCGGGTTTATTACTCAGGACCAAATCCAATATGGCATCGCCCCTTGCTGGCCGATTGTGTCAGAAAACCCTCCTGCACACACTGAACAAAAACTGACCCATCTAATCTACTTGAACTGTAGTATCCCCAGTCAATACTATCAGGTTCCTGATACATCTCTTTATGTGATGAACATGGTGGCAAGCTAAGTTGCTGCCATGTACATATATAACCTTTCTTTTTTCTTTGGGTGGATAAATATGAATGAATGACTGTTTAGCACCAGATCTCAAAGTTGAAACAAATATTAAAATAGGCACTTGTGCTTCAATTTGATAGAATTTAGGATTATTGAACATTATAAGGAAATGATGAAGTGAATAAATTGAAGTACTGTAGTTAGTGATTATGAACCACAATACAATGATATATAAAGAAGGATACTTGATTCATCTTCATTCATCTCTTCAAAAGGTCCTGACAATCCCCTATTGCAGCAGCCATGAAAATTATTTTAAAATAACTTGCCTTTCAGAATGACATGGATAAGCTTTCAATGGTAAATGATTAGGGATTTTGCTGTAGGAAACTTATCTCCTGACTCCACTCAGCTACCTTCCCACAGCCCCAACCCCCTCCCATTTATCTCACCACCCCTTCGGCTCACATCCTCAATCCTGATGAAGGGCTTTTGCCTGTAACGTCGATTCTCCTGTACATCGGATGCTGCCAAACCTGCTGTGCTTTTCTAGCACCACATTCTCAACACTAGTCTTCAGCACCTGCAGTCCTCGTTTTCTCCTCCTGACTTCACAAAGCCTGTCCACCATTGACAAGGCACAAGTCAGGAGTTTGATAGAACAGTCTCCAGATGCCTAGATGATTGGTGCCTCAACATCACTCAAGAAGTTAGAACATCTGGAACAAAGCAACCTACTTGACTGGCACCCCATCCACCACTTTGAATATTCATTCCTTTCACCACTGGCTCATGGTGACAGCAGCAATGTATACCATCAACCAGATGCACTGCAACTACTCACCAGGGGCCCTTTGACAGCATTTTCCAAAAGTGCGACTTCTACCATCTGGAAAGACAAGAGCAGCAGATTCATGGGAGCACCACCATTTTCAATTCCCCTTCAAGCCACAATATGTTGACTTCCCAACAGGAAAATCCGGTTTAAAAAAAACATACAAGTGGTTGTATTGGATCTCCCATTTTGAAACATACAAGAGGAGTCATAGAGATGTACAGCATGGAAACAAACCCATCAGGCTAACCCGTCCGTGTCGACCAGATATCCCAACCCAATCTAGTCCCACCTGCCAGCACCTGGCCCATATCCCTCCAAACTCTTCCAATTCATATACCCATCCAAATGGCTCTTAAATGTTGCAATTGTACTAGCCTCCATCACTTCCTCTGGCACCTCATTCCATACATGTACCGCACTCTGTGTGAAAAAGTTGCCTCTTAGGTCTCTTTTATATCTTTCCCCTCTCATCCCAAATCTATGCCATCTCGTTCTGGACTCCCTGACCCTAGGGAAAAGACTATGCCTATTTACCCTATCCATGCCCCTCATAATTTTGTAAACCTCTATAAGGTCACCCCTCAGCCTCCGACGCTCCAGGGAAAACAGCCCTATCCTATCCAGCCTCTCCCTATAGCTCAAATCCCCCAACCCTGGCAACATCCTTCAAACCAGCACATCTCATTTGTCAGTTTTACTGGGGTTTTTTTGGACTGTAACTATTTCACCATTTTTTCACTGTCACTGGATCAAAATCCTGGAACTCTTACCCTAACAGTGCTGTGGGTGCACCAACCCACTGTAAACTTCAGCGGTTCAAGATGACAGTAATTAGAGACAAGTAATAAATGCTGGTTGGGCTAACAAAGCTCACCTCCCACGAATGAACACAATTTAAGAAGTCAATTTCATCCTGGAACATATGAAGGTCAGAGACCCCAGAAACCTTTACAGTCTCGGGCTCGACTATTAACTGAATGTGCATCCATGCTGCCACCTGACTAATGTTGTAGAGTTTCTTTGTTGTTACTTGGAGTGACCTTGTTCTATCAAATATTAAATGTTTCATAGGATAGAGGCCGCAATATTCTTACACTAGGCAGGACAGGATAGAAGTTGGATTTGGTGGTTAGACAATTAAATATGTGAACCTATCCCACCATTATCACCCTTAAAGGAACAGTCTTTGTGCCTCCTGAGCGTTGGTGTCATGGAGAGATGGGACCTTCACTGACATATTTAAATAGAAAGTAATCTGTAGCCTAATTTAAAATTCACTGCAAACTGGGTTTTCCCGATGTCAGGAAGACAGCGGGAGAAAGGGAGTTAGAGGTAGCTGACCCCACAAATTGTGTCTTTCTTCACACCTCTCATGGGGCTAGGAGAGGCAGAAGTGTTACATTTATAGAACCATAGAATCTCTACAGTGTGGAAACAGGCTATTTGGTCCATCGAGTCCACACCAACACTCCCAAGAGCATCCCACCCAGATCCCTGCCCCTCCTGTCCCACTCCCTCACCTTATCTCTGTAACACTGCATTTCTCCTCACTAATCCACCTAGTCTGCACATCCCTGGACACTATGGGCAATTTAGCATCAGCAATCCCACTAACCTGCACATCTTCGGACTGTGGGAGGAAATCGGAGCACTCGGAAGAAACCCACACAGACGCAGGGAGATGTGCCAACTTCATACACACAGTCACTCAAGGTTGGAATTGAACCTGGGTCTCTTGCGCTGAATGGCAGTAGTGCTAACCACTGAGCCATGTGCTGCCCTACTGAACCCTATTGTATATCCTCTTTGCTTCCTCCTACAAACTCTAGCTAATTCCCCTTATTCCTGATTACTTTAGGTCCTCTAGAATAGGCCCCACTACGGTCTCCTACTGTTGCTCTGTAGCTCTGCCCATTAACTATGAAGTTGGGTGGCTGCCCATTTGAAGGAAAATATCCAAAAATGTCAGGAGATGACAAGGTTGCTCCATATGGCCTACTTCAGTGAACGTCAATGGTGTATTTTAACAGTACCAATTATATAATGAAAAGTCCTAAGTTGATTCAGAGGAACTTTATGAAACAAAGTGATACTGAATCACAAAGGAAATTTTAAGATAAGTGATGGCCAAAAACTTGGCGCCAGAGCTGTATATTAAGGAATGTCTTAAAGGAGGATAGAGAGGCAGAAAGGCAGAGAGGTGACAGGACAAACCTTTAGAGATTGAAACCTAGCCAACTGACAACATGGCCAGCAAAGATGTATGGCTATTCTCCTAACTAATGAATCTCCTATGACTACTCCTCTGGCTTACTTGTTCCTTTAGACCTGAATAGTCAGGCCTCTTGTGTCCTTGAAGCATGGTAATGTCTATACTCCCTTGCGGAATCGGCACCTCTTTAACAGCTTCCAAAATGGAAAACCAATTTGTGAACATGAGACTTCTGGACGAGCTGCGTGATTATTTATCACAACCTGGTGGCTACCCATTCCCTTCCTTCATCCAGTCCCTTGACCTGCTATATGACCACCTTTCTAAACACGTTATCCACGTAACTCCCAGCCTCACGATGTCCACAATGTCTGCAGATGCCACTCAAGTTTCTGCAATTGGGATCCCTTCCTGCACACATGGTCATCTAAGATGCTGGAGGTTCTGCGACACCCCACATATGACATATTACACATTTTACACAGTTGACCTTACCAATCAAGATTAAAACTTAGTCTTACTTGCTAAGTTTTCAAATTAAATAATCTTAGAGATACTCCCTTTACCTTAATTTTAATTTCCTTCTCTCATACTCTGACTTTTACTTACCTCTGGAGCTTCTCAGTTAATCCCTTATCAATCTTGCAACTCTTGGCCACTGGTCTGCTCCTGTCCCCATTGATTTGTGAAAAGTAGTTAAGAAACCAGACAGCAGAAAATAAAACTTCCTCCCCACAATTCACTAAACTCCTGCAGGTTGCAATCTAACAACATCCTAGAGGAAAAAGTACATAGTTGAGAAAGAGTAAAGAGATGCCAAAGTTTTTGAAGGAGTAAGATTAGGGAAGGATAGAAGAAATGCAAAAAAAAATCTCTGAGCAGGAAAGTAGATGATAGGACAGATAAGCTCAGGCAGATATAAGTAGCCAGCTGAATAGAGTTATTGGAAAGGAGTAAAAAAGATGGTTCCAAAACAAATTGAGAGAAACAGCTAGTAAAAATGAGTTAATCCATCTGTACAGCAAATCCATAGTAAAACAAGAGAACAAGTGACAATAATATCTTGTGAGGAACCTGATATGGTGGGGAAGTGGTCATGGAAAACTCAGGACTGGGAATTAAATGTTGCACGGTGTGGCATACTTTAAAAGATGGAAAGGCAACATGAAGAACTGGAGTCGCTGTATATATTGATAGTTGAACGAAAAATAGGATCCACAGCTATCAGTCAAATAGAAATAATGTCCAGGACAATGGATATAAAAGATAAAAATCAATCATGCTCATAGGAGTAATCTATATATTTTCAATAAAAATGAAAAAAAGGGATATATACGACATGAAAAGCAGAGGAGAGCAATATAAGGAAGATATGAAGAGATTATGAGAACAGTCAAAATAATTGGGAAGGAATTGCACCACCACACACTGCCCTCGAAGAGGTGGTTAGATTGGGAGGGGGAGGGAAGTGCCTTCGAGACTGTCACACCCCTTTGCAGAGGAAGTCTAGAGAGAGATGCAGTGGTTTGTGTTGAAGTTAGTCCCACGCAGCTCTGTTACACAGGACTCTGTGCTCTATGGTCTGTTCCCCAGGATGTACACCGAGACAACTGTGCCTGGAGGACTGTCAACTTGGTGAAAAATGCTATTTGTCTGCCCGAAAGTAGTTGGTGTCCAGAGCAAGGAGGAGACGTGATCGAGTGTTACAGACTTGCACTATGTGCAGGACTATGTGCTAAGGGGTGCACTAAAGCTTGGGGCAGCTGCCGCCAAGGCACACTGCAGAAAGACCATCTAAGCTCTTTCTGTTGAAGTACACTCTCCCGATGCCTCAAATATATATAAAGAGTGTCTTGCATAAGTCAGGAAAGCCTTGCATTTGTTTGTTGGAACTGTCAGGAAAGTCAAACTCCAACGTTTGCTTGTTCTTAGTATGGGTAAGACTGTGTGGAACCTAACTGCCTGAGTGACTATGTATGTATACCATGTTATTCTCTGATTAAAGTATATTTTTGGAATGAAAAAAGGGATGAAGCTACAGAAAAGGTGCACTGGAAGGGTGGGATGGAAAGGAATGGGAGGGAATAGAACTTAAAAGGGCATTTATGTCTGGGACAGTGGAAAGATCCTGGACACTGGGGAAAGTGGAAATAATAGGGTCAATAGAATAAGCAAGGACAGGAGCTGGATACTAAGTGTGGGGAACACAGCTGGATAATGAAGTGTGCTGGCGGGGGTGGGGGAGAGTGAATAAATGCACCTATAACTCGAGTGATGGAGCAAAGTGGACAGGTACAAGAATCGGAAGGGTTTCGAGGGATAATGGACAAATGCTGGCAAATGGGACCAGTTTGCCAGTTAGGATATCTGGTTGGCAAGGACAGTTGGACTGAAGAGCCTGTTTCCATGCTGTATAACTCTGAATTAAATTATCAAAAGACATAAAACAGTAAAATATTGTACAGGCAAATAAATATTAAAGGAAAGTCAGAATCATTTGGGATAGTCCACATAAAATCACAGGCAATGAGAGTGACACTGTATTGGCAGTAAATAATTATTTTACTTCACTACTTATCAAAGAGATTGATCAGTGGATACAACATCAGGAACATAGCCGGGGAGCTATGAATCAGATAGCTTAACATCCGCTTTGGAAAAATGAAGGAATCCCAACTAAAAGCTAAAATAGACAAACATCTAGGGCACAAAAAAAAACAAATGAATAACCAATACAGATTTCAAAAGCAAACCTTTGATCATACTCTCTGAATTCTTTGCAGTGAGATAAAGAGGAATAGTGGCCGGGGACAATATACAACATTTCTAGATTAACAAAAGGCTCAGATTCCATATGACAAATGGAAACAGCATCCATGATGTAATGAATGGACTGGTGAAAGCGTTGTTGGAAGCAGCCCAAGTAAGATGGGAATGAGATAGCTCCCACACACAGACAGGAACAATTGGGACCCATGAGGACACGCAAAGCCACAGCTTTGACTTGGAGAAAGTGAGATGAGTTAAAGTAGGAATCGATCAAAGTGAGAATGAGCTTAGCCGGGTGGAATGTGGTGGTGGATGGGGACCGTGCCGGCCTCTTTTCGAGGGAGAAAGGAACTTTCAGACCATTGAAATGGGGATGGATGACTAGAGGGATGGTATATTCATGGTGAAGAGGAAGCACCTAGGGCTAGAAATTATAAATTGTGAGACGGAGGAAAAGTGTCAGAAGAATAATCAAGACTGAATGAGCAGAGAAAAGAAATAGAATCAAGATTGGAAGTACTGCGTTCAGTTCTGTTCAGCTTGCTAAAGGAAGGATTTTATTAAGCTGGAGAGGGTACAGAAAAGATTTACCAGGATGCTGCTGGGAATGGAGGGTTTGAGATGTAAAAATAGACTGGAAAGACTGTGACTTTTTCCACTGGACCATGGGAGGTTGACAGGTGACGCTAGAGAGGTTTATAAAATCATGAGAGGTATAGATAAGGTGAATGGCAGGTGTTTTTTCTCAAAGTTGGGGGATTTTGAAGGTGGGATGAAAAAGATTTTTTAAAAGACACGACGGATAATACTTTTACACAGAGAGTAAAAGTTTGTGTGTGGAGTGAGCTTCCTGAGGAAGTGGATGAATGTACACTAACAACATTCAAAGGAAATTTGGGTCAATGCAGGAACAAGAAATGTTTTGAAGGATATGGATCAAGCACAGGCAGGTGAGACTAGTTTAGTTTGGGATTATGGTCAGCATGGAATGGTTGGACTGAAGGGTCTGTTTCTGTGCTGTGTGACTCCATAACTCTATGAAGAAATAGGTTCAGTGGAGTAAGAAGAAGCTGAAAAGATGGATCTATCAAGGCAGTCTTGTGGGTCAATTTTGGGAAGGAGGTAGAGGTGGATTGTGTGGTTTTGGGGGAACTATGAGATGGGAGGCTGTGGAGGGGTGATCTCAAAGGGGATGAGGTCAGTGACAATTTTGGAAATGGGCTCAATATTCAGTGTTGGGGTCATGGTCTGTGGACTCAAACCATTAACTCTACGGAGAGAGAAACAGATGCTGCCAAACCTGATGAGTTTCAATAGGCTTTCTTGTTTTTTTTGTTTTCATTTCTCCAACGTCCACAGTATTTTGCTTTTAACTTAGAATAACAAACAAGGTCAGGGCACATCAAGTACAGGAATGGATAGCTAGCTGACTGAAAGACAGAAAATCAGCCAAAAAATGAAAATAATAGAGTCAGGTAAAGGACAGATATTCAAAGTTTCAGAATATGGGTAGTGGGGACAAATAAACTTCAACAAGCTTGATCACAACTTAAAGCAACAATTTGGGCTTTACAACCCAAAATAGAATTTCTGTATTTGTGGTCACAGAAGGACAGTTAATGCTGTGGACTGCAGTTAATTACAGAAAAATATTAATCATCTTGTTGACTGAGTATATAATTGACAAAAACATTCTTTAGTGGTATAGAGTCAGTTAACTCAGTTGGCTGGACGGCTGGTTTGCAGAGTAATACCAATAGTACAGGTTCAATTCCTTTACCAGATGAGGTTATCATAAAGATCCCAATTTCTTAACCTCTCCCTCATCTAAGGCGTAGGGACCCTCAGGTTAAATTTATCACCAGTCAACTCTCTCTGATGAGAGAGCAGCCCTGTGGTCCTCTAAGATTTCAAGAGAAGTAAATGTGAGATATATATTTTGATAACAAAATATTGGTGTCACATCTAATTTAGAACATCCACAAGCAGTGAAGGAGTAGTGAGATCTGGGAGTATAAATACACAAATCACTAAATGTAGTAATGCAGGCAACAGAGTTTATTTTTGTGAGGAATAGAACTGAAGAGTTAAGATATTATTTCAAATCTATAGATTACTATGTGCAGTTCTGGCTGTCAAATTATAAAAAAGACATACAGCCACTAGAATGAGTACAAAAATTATTTAAAATGATGGTTTCAGAACTGCAAGGTTATATGCATCAGCAAAAGATGAACAAGCTCTTTCTCTTGAAATTAAAAGGCTGACGGGTAACTCCTGGTGTGCTTCCATTTGTGGGAAAGAACAACAATTAAAGGTCATTAATATAAAAATTGTTATTTCTTTTCATGGGATGTGTGCATCCCTGGCAAGGCAAGCATTCATTGCCCATCCCTAATTGCCAGCGTGAACAGGTATTGAGCTTTTTATTTAACACTCCTGTGCTGTTAGGAATAGGATTTTGACCAGAGACAGTGAAGGAATGGCAATATATTTCCATGTGCCCTTGTTCCTGTGGGTGCTAGAGGTTGCACATTTGGAACATTCTGTCAAAGGACTCTTGGGGAGTTGCCAATTAATATAAGATAGCCTCCAAGAAATGCAATTGTGAATGCAGAACAAACCTCTCCACCTACCTCAAGGTGAGTCGTCGGGATACATTTAAAGGATAATGAAATAAGCAGAGAGTGGAGAAGGATATTGATGGTGACGCTGACAGAGATAGATGAGGGGGGATGGCAAGAGTACTGGATGAAGTATTAATGCTGACATGAACTGGTGTCTGAATTACCTGTTTCTTTGTTATATATTTTTTATAACCAGACATGTTGCTTAAGTCATTTAGACCAGAGTCTGTTACAGTATTGGTTCCTGCCAGTTACAGACTGTGACTGAATTCAATATGGCATTTTCCCCATGCAGTAGAGATACCAATGAAATTCATGTGAGAGATTTAGAGAATCTGCCACTTTTATAAGCAGGAGGAAATCCATTACCTTATCAAATGCTGGTTGTGTGTGAAGTCCAATTGTGAATTCTTCACAATAAAACCAACCTGTATTTATAGAGTGCTATAACAGTAAAACACCTGAATTTATTTCACTGGAGAGTTAACAAATGAAATTTGGCAGAAAGTTAATAAGGAGCTATGAGAACATGTAACTAAAAATTTGTTCAGTCATAGCTCTAAAGTGTAAAAGTTTATTTAAGCATGTGAATCTAAAAGAGATCAGTCAGGACCAACATGGGCAGGTGGAGACAGGACAACTTAGAATGAAGAACAGGAAAATAGGAACACTAAACAATTATTTGTATCTGACGTCAGAGAAGAAAATACATTAAATCTCCCAGAGATACCAGGTAACCAAGGGACTGGTGAAACTAAAATTAAATTAACTTTAGTAATGTTGTGGTGCTTGAGAAGTTAACTAGATTGAAGATTGATAACTTCCTGAACCTGATTATCTACATCTCAGAATGTTGAAGAAAATGTTCATACAGATAATGGATGCAACAGTGGTTACCTCGTAAAATTCTGTAGACTCTGAAAAGATTCCTGCAGTCCAGAAAGTAGAAAGCATAACCCCATTATTTAAGAAGGTTTGGAAAGGGAGAAACGAGAACTATAAAATTGTTAGTTTAATGTCATAGTAAGGTAAATTTTATAATCTATTATAAAGAGTGATAACTGGACACAAATAAATAGTAGATTTGGGGAATGTCCATGTGGAGCTATTAAGAAGGAATTATGTTTGAAAAAACCTGTTGGAGATTTTGAAAGGTATTATTTTTAGCATTGATACAGGAGAATCAGTGTATGTGATGTATTTAGATTTTCAGAAGATTTTTACTAAGTCTTTGTGTCCAAAGCTACGTGGGTGTTACTGTTCACGTGTCACTAAAAGATAACATGCAGGTGCATCAAACATAGGCAGGCTTTCATCACCTGATTAATTACAGAAGTAAAACATATTGTTCTAATTGTACAGAGCTTTGATGAGGCTGCAGAGTGTTGTGTACAGTTATAGTCACCTTACCTAAGGAAGAATGTGCTTGACATACAGGTAGTGCAATAGAGGTTCACTAGACTAACTTTAGGGATGGTGGGATTGTCTTATGTGGAGAGATCGAAGAAAGTGGCTGTGTGTTCTCCGAAGTTTCAAAGAATCTTATTGAAACTTATAAAATTTTCACAAGGCATGACAGGGTGGATGTAGAGACATTTCCTCTGGCTGGTGAATCTAGAGATTGGAGACATAATACCAGAATAAGAGGCAGGAATAAAATGAGAAGGAATTGCTTCATCCAGTAGGTTGTAAATCTTTGGAATTCTTTGCACCACATAGTTATAGAAGCTCAATTACTGAGCAAGTTCAAAGCAGAAATTTATTTCTGAAGACTAATACACAGATATGGATAGTAGGAAAAATGGTATCTAGGTAGATGGTCATCCATGATCTTGCTGAAAGGCAGATCAAGCTTGAAGAGCTGAATCACGGACTCCTGTTCCAAGGATGGTGACATTGGGGGGGTTAGGATATTGGGATACTTGAATATAATGTTGAGAATTTGAAAATTGAGATACTGTCTGATCAGAAGCCAATGTAGACAGGTAGGAGGCTGGAAGAACACAGCAAGCCGGGCAGCATTATGACGTGCAGGGGTTGACGTTTTGGGTGTAACCCTTCTTCAGGACTGTAATGGTAAGTGAGTGTAGAGAAGATGGATGATCAGGAATTAGTGCAAGTTCAAATACAAGAGGCGGACCTTGTAAGCACTCATGTTTATGGAAGATAGGAAAACTGCCAGGGCTGCATTGTTAGGGCAACAGAATATGGATGAGGGTTTCAGTAGGTAAGCCAAGCCAGGGACAGAGATGAACAACTTTGCAAATGGAGTATATCTCACAGTCAAATGTGACAACGCTATTGCAAATGGTTTCAGCCTCAGCCAGTAGGTACAGAGAGAGACAAAGTCAGGGATTAGGATGTGGAGTTTGTAGCAGAGGACGAAGACAATGACATCTGCTATTTAGTTGGAGAAAATTCATGCTAGCTTGTATGGTCTGTTGGTCTGACAAATCAGAGACAGTGGAGGGGGTCAAGAGATAAGGTAGACCTGGGTGTTATCAGTGTACATGTGGAAACTGGCTTGGTTTTGGATGATATTGTCGAAGGGTAGCATGAAAGTGAGGGGGCCGAGGAAAGACTTGTGGAACTCTGGAAGGAGAGAAGCAGGAAGAGATTATTGGAATGGATTCCCTGGTGGTGGCTGGTTAGAAAAGAATAAAGGAAACGTGGCAGGAAGCCTTTGAGGATGTGCAAATGTTCCACATTAGTTCTTACAAACCTCTATTTCTTAATAAACTGTCATCAACTTTGATTTAGGATTATATGCTAAATAGCATTTTGCTGATCACAAGTCTCATTGCAATCTGACAGCTGTGGCTCATGGAGCTTCCTCATGTGAGTTCCATGATGTGGAGGTGCCAGTGTTGGACTGGGGTGGGCAAAGTTAAAAATCACAAAACACCAGGTTAGAGTCCAACAGGTTTATTTGGAAGGACTAACGTTCGGAGTACTGCTCCTTCATCAGGTAGATGTGGAGCAGGAACATTAAATACAGAATTTATAGTAAAAGATTACAGTGTCATGCAATGGAATGACATATTGAACAAACCCAGATTGCTGTTAAGTCTTTCATCACCCAGAGACCACAGTACAAATTCATACTTAAACACGTCAGCACAACGCTGAAAACATGCAGTGGAAAGGTCTAAGATCTCTCTGGTGTGTGTGCTTTCAAGAAAAAGATTCCACAGCTCATAGGACATGAACTGAGAGAAAGCAGTTAAGTCAAAACTATACTTTGGACAGGGAAGAAAAAATTCTCTGGATTATGATTAACTTTGAAGTTCAAAGTGTTAGAAAATAGTTGAAATTTTGTTTTGCTCTCAGTTTTAATTTATTTTGCATAATAAACTTGTTTTATTGTTAAAACTAAATCTGCAGCCGTGTGCTTAAGTTACAGTGAAAGACCATCACATTAAATAAAAAAAAAGATGTATTTCATTATAAGATATGAATTGTCCAGTAATAACATCAGCTACAATCATAACAATAGTGACAATAGAAATGTAGGAACTTGGATGAATATGTTTGAGGGTCGATTTCCTCTCAAGTGGATAGGAGTTCTTAGTTAATAAAAAATAAGGTAACATTATCATCCCAGCAAGGTACATGTTCAACAAACATCTTTTACCATTTCAGCTCACTTCAGCAGAATACCACATTTGCCTCTCCCCATCCAGCATTCCAATGGGATCTTAACCACATGACATCCTGACACAAAACTTAATTTGCCCTTCACACTGCATTCTACCATGTAAGTGCAGGAGATGCAACACTTGCCCTTTCGTCTTCTCTAATTCTTATGTTTAAAAACATTAACATTTATTTCAGAAATAGCCACTTATTCACAAAACTTTCAATGCTGTTTGTTGTATTTACTGTTCACAATGAGGTCTCCTCTGCAGTGGGCTCATCAAATGCAGATTGGATGACTGCTTTAAGTAAAAGCTTCACAAGTGTGACCTTACACTAACTGTCAATTTAATTTGCAACTTCTTTTCTACTCTCGTCTTTCTGATCTCAGCTTGGTGCCCTAACCCAGTGAAGCTCAATAGAAGTTTCTAGAGCGAGGCTTCATCTTTCCATTTGGGACTTTACAGCCTTCCAGACTCAACATTTATTCAATAATTTCAGGTCATATGTTATGCTCCCAGCTTTTCAGATAATAATGATTTCAGTGATCAGTAAAACATTCCTGTTTCCACCCTAATCCTCCCAGCTCTGTAGAAAGGTAATTGACGTGAAACAGTGTAATAGAGTTGTTACTGCACAGGAGACCATCTCAAGGCAGCTCTTTGCAAGAAGTACTCTATTACTTCCACTGCCCATTCTGCTCCCATAGCCCTTCAATTCTTTTTCAGATAATCATCCAATTCATTTTTGAAAGCAATAATAAATGTCTTCACCACATTCCCACATCCTTCAATCAATGGAAAGTTTCCCTCTATCTAATTTTTCTTCAGTTCAAGATTTTGAACACTTTGACAGCTGTGATCTCAACTTTCTGTGACTTCTGTGACAGCTGTGACTTCACTGTGAGAAAAAAGATTTTCATGCTTGCAGCAAACTTGCAAGTTGGGACAAAAAAAGCAGGAAACAATCGTTTCAAGCTAGTGAGAAGGGAAACCAAGGGCAGATTATAATAAATCAGAATGATAGAGAGTTGCTATAAAGAGTGTGGACAAAAAATATTTTCTAACTAGATCGTTGACAAAAGGACCATGTTGATCAGGAGTCTGGGGCGTACTCTATGAGGTGCATGTTTTTCTGTGAAAAGTGGCTCCTTGTTTGCTTCCTTTCTATAATTCCAGATTCCTACAGGCAGCAGAGTGGTTGATTTTGCAGCTGAGTTATGGAAGTTGAATTTTTAGTAATCTTTCTTTTTGAAAACCTTTTACTTGAAACAGCATTGTCTTGGGTAAATTGTGAGAAGGAAGAGACAAGAGAAATTTCTCCCTGTGGTGTAGTGGTCAGCGAATGTGATTATCTCAGAGTACAACGGGACCTTGATCAGATGGGCCAATGGGCTGAGGAGTGGCAGATGGGGTTTGATTTAGATAGATATGATGTGTTGCATTTTGGTTAGACAAACTAAGGCAGGATTTATACACTTAATGGTAAGGCCTGGGGAGTCTTGCCAAACATAGAGACTTAGAGGTGCGGATGCATACTTTCTTGAAGGTGGAATCACAGGTAGACAGGGAGGTGAAGAAGGTGTTTGATACACTTGTTTTTATTGGTCAGAACATTAAGTGTAGGAGTTAGGATGCCATGTTGCAGCTGTAGAGGACATTGGTGAGGCCAGTTTTAGAATACTGCATACAATTCTGGTTGCCCTTCTATAAGAAGGATGTTGTTAAATGTGAGAAGGTCCAGAAAAGATTGACAAGGATGTTTCAAGGTTTGGAGGATTTGAGTTATAGGAAGAAGGTGAATAGGCTGGGCTGTTTACCCTGGAGTGGCAGAGGCTGAAGGGTGACCTTATAGAGGTTTATAAAACTATGAGGGGTGTGGATTGAATCAAAAACTAAAGCCTTTTTCCTAATGTAGGAGAGTCCAAAACTGGAGGGAATGGGTTTAAGAGAAAAGATTTAAAAAGAAGCTGAGGGCTAAATTTTTCATGCAGAGGATGGTCCATGTATGGGATGAGCTGCCAGAGGAAGTGGTAGAGGCTGGTACAATGACAGCATTTCAAAGGCATCTGAATGGGCACATGAGTAGGAAGTGTTTAGAGGGATATGGGCCCAATTCTGGCAAATGGGACTAGATCAGACTGGGATGGCACAGACAAGTTGGCCAGAGAGTTGGTTTCCGTGCTGAATGACTCTGTGATTGTGTCACAACTTACATGAATCTCATTATACCATAATCAGCACAGAGCCTCTGTAAACATTTGGCCTCTAGGCCTTCAAATTTTTTAATGTTCTTTACTTCTTCACATTTACCCGGAAGTGCTATCACGTACAACCAGTTTTTCCCACCACTGGATCATCTGGCAATATTCATCTCCTATCCACCATCATTAAATCACCCGTGTTTTCCAACTGATTTATTTACATACAAAGCCCATTAGGGCAATGCAGACCACCAAAGATGAGAGAGAACGAGGAGAGAAGGATGGGGCTTGGCCTTTAACTGGCCCCATAAGATGATGCTCATTTGTGCCTCCATTTTAATCTGAACCTCGATGCAGCAGTGGTTAAGTTTAAATTTAAGTTAAAACTTTCTTTAATTCACCCTCATTTAAATATTAACACCACTGACCTGTCTCTGTAGGGGAGGGAGTTAGTTGCGATGGCTCAAATCTGAAGTGGTCATAAAGAGAGTTGGTTCATTTGCAGCAGTTTTGGAGTTGGACTTTTGCAAATGTAATACTCTCCCAGTGCAGACGCCCTTTTGTCTGTCACGTGGTGAGAAAGGCGCAGGTTAAAACCTCAAACACTATTCTTATCTGCTAAGCAGCTAACCACATTGAAAGCATCATGCCCTTCCCTCAGGAGTGTGAACTCAAATTCTATATGTTTGAATTTATCAAGAGATCTATTTATATCATATATACCATTATCTTTGGTAGAATGTATTCACAATGTTTTCAACAAACTAATCAATACAGTTATTAATTCACATTTTATATTGTGTCCCATCTCTGCAAAACATCTTCACATTTATTGCAACATTCTCTTCCCTTTTGTAGAAGAATCCATTCAATTTTTAATCCAACCAATGAAGGAAATCATTCAATTAATTCCCATCTGTAAAATAATTCATTGTGTTTCATATATTATTCACAATGAAGTAGGAATTAATCCATGTATTCTACTTATACTATAGTGTAATTCATTCACATTTTACATCTTACACTCATCTATAGTGCTTTGTTTACATAATTATTGAAATTTTACAAATGTGAATATTTACATTTTATTCATTTATCAGCAACTGTGAATAAAATCATTTACATTTTATATCTTGTTCCCACCCCTTTCCACCCTACAGTAGTGACCTGCATAACAATAAACCTAATTCTAACTGTAAGGCAGTTTTTTTTGTTAAGTTGGAAGTGACACTCCTCTTGAACTGTTGTCTGTGTCTTACTCAGTTGCAGGCTGCCGCTCCAATGCCTCTAACTGACCTCCCAGAATCGCAAACCTGCTGCCATCCTTAATTAGAAGTAGTCCCATCTCCAGATTAATTAAGAGTTCCCTATAGAAATAACAATGAATGACTGTTGTGACCAGTGGGGGCAAGTTCAGGACTTGAGCCTCATTACAGAGCTGTTTCCATTGCCAGTACAATTGCTGTGCCTGTGTACCTTTAAATCTTTGTGACCTATCAATATTGTGTAGGTTTTATAGATATGCCTTCCGTGTAATAGCATTTACATTGTCATAATGTTTTGTTACACAACTTGTAATGGTACTTCATCTTGTAAATTTCTTTGTTTGCTTCTCATATCCACTTTTGATGTGCCAAAGGGACAATGTAACTGTAGTATTTGAGCACTCGTTGCTGCTGAGTCATCAGGTTTTAGGTTCAATATTCCCCACTCCTGGGATTTGAGCTCATCATCCAGGCTGACACTTCACTGCAGTACTGAAAGGGTGCCAAACTGTCCGGGGTGCCATGTGTGAGTTGAGACATTGAACTGACCTCTGTCTGCTGGCAGTAAAAGATGCAGAACCACTTTTCAAACAAGAATGGGGAATACACCCAGTGTCTCAGTCAATGTTTATCTCTCAACCAACATCATGATTGACCATTTAAGTTATTGCTCCTGGTGGGATCTTTTTGTGCAGAAATTGGATGCTGCATTTCTCTGCACTTACGTGACTACATTTCCAAAGTAATTCATTCACTATAAACATTTTGACACACGGTGAGTCGTGCTGTATAAGTTCAAATTTTTCTGTTGTTACCATCTTGGTATAAGAATATTTGTATTCCAATATTTGTGAGTTTAAAATGATAGTAATTGGGTGCCATTAGTGAATATGTAAACCATCTTGAACCTCAATGTTTGCATTTCAAGTCCTGCTGGCCTCCCAATCTCCTTGGGATATAAACTCGACTGTATCCAACAATTCCAGCTGAATTTTAACTCCTAAGAACTGCTAAATGGGAGCAGATGTTGGAGGAAGTGGCAGTTTTGGGATCGAGGGGGGAGCTGGGGAAGTGTCCTAGCCTTGGCCATTTTCACCTCCCTCCACAATAACCTTCCCACCGTCTTAATGTCAGGAGTAGGGATGTTCACCATGATTGCACGGTTTAGTTCCGTTCATAATTCTTCTGGTGAACAGAACAGTCCGGACTCACTTGAAGCAAATGTTATGAATGTGGCTCTTTAAAAGAGAGTTATTGAACTGAATTGAATTTATTGTCACGTGTACCGAGGCACAGTGAAGAGCTTTGTCTTGCGAGCTATACAGGAGATCACAGAGTTAAGTAGCATAGATAAGTAAATAATAGGTAAACCAGCGACAAAAACAAAAATACAGATACAGGTGAATGTTAAGAGTTTGTGAGTCCATTCAGTATTCTAACAACAGTAGGGTAGAAACGGTTCCAAAACCGGCTGTTGCGTGTGTTCCGGCTTCTGTACCTTCTCCCCGATGGGAGAGGTTGTAGAAAAACATTGCCAGGGTGGGATGGATTTTTGAGAATGCTGGCGGCCTTTCCTTGACAGCGGGCCTGGTAGATGGAATTCTATAGATGGGAGGTTGGCCTTTGTGATTGTCTGGGCCGAGTTCACCACTCTCTGTAACCGTCTCCGATCTTGAATGGTACAGCTACCAGACCAGATAGTGATACATCCAGACAGATTGCTCTTGATGGCGCTCCTATAAAAGTTGGCAAGGGTATTCGCCGTCATGCCAAATTTCCTCAGCTGCCTGAGGAAGAAGAGACGTTGTTGACGAAGGATGGTTAAGAGAAGGGGGCTGTTCCACAAACATAGCTCAGGTATTTTCAAAGAACTGGTTGGGGGTGTTCACAATGTACGAAACATTTGAAAGGTTAGATACTGTTCATACTTACACTGTCTAGCTTCTTAATATGGGTATCATGATAGTCTGACTAGCTCTCACTCAGAGCTGAAGCATCTTTAATACCTGATTCCAGAGTTGACAGTGAGATGTTCCAGTCTGCTTTCAGTGTTCTGGGCTGGCGGTGTTTGTGTGTGGTAAAAACAATGACTGCAGATGCGGAAAACCAAATACGATTAGTGGTGCTGGAAGAGCACAGCAGTTCAGGCAGCATCCAACGAGCAGCGAAATCGACGTTTCGGGCAAAAGCCCTTCATCAGGAATAAAGGCAGTGAGCCTGAAGCGTGGAGAGATAAGCTAGAGGAGGGTGGGGAGGAGATGAAGGTGATAGGTCAAGGAGGAGAGGGTGGAGTGGATAGGTGGAAAAGAAGATAGACAGGTCGGACAAGTCCGGACAAGTCAAGGAGACAGTTACTGAGCTGGAAGTTTGAAACAAGGATAAGGTGGGGGAAAGGGGAAATGAGGAAGCTATTGAAGTCCACATTGATGCCCTGGGGTTGAAATGTTCCGAGGCGGAAGATGAGGCGTTCATCCTCCAGGCGTCTGGTGGTGAGGGAGCGGCGGTGAAGGAGGCCCAGGACCTCCATGTTCTCGGCAGAGTGGGAGGGGGAGTTGAAATGTTGGGCCACGGGGCGGTTTGGTTGATTGGTGCGGGTGTCTCGGAGATGTTCCCTAAAGCGCTCTGCTAGGAGGCGCCCAGTCTCCCCAATGTAGAGGAGACCACATCGGGAGCAACGGATACAATAAATGATATTGGTGGATGTGCAGGTGAAACTTTGATGGATGTGGAAGGCTCCTTTAGGGCCTTGGATAGAGGTGAGGGAGGAGGTGTGGGCACAGGTTTTACAGTTCCTGCGGTGGCAGGGGAAAGTGCCAGAATGGGAGGGTGGGTCGTAGGGGGGGTGTGGACCTGACCAAGTAGTCACGGAGGGAACGGTCTTTGCGGAAGGCGGAAAGGGGTGGGGAAGGAAATATATCCCTGGTGGTGGAGTCTTTTTGGAGGTGGTGGAAATGTCGGTGGATGATTTGGTTGATGCGAAGGTTTGTAGGGTGGAAGGTGAGCACCAGGAGCGTTCTGTCCTTGTTACGGTTGGAGGGGTGGGGTCTGAGGGCGGAGGTGCGGGATGTGGACGAGATGCGTTGGAGGGCATCTTTAACCACGTGGGAAGGGAAATTGCGGTCTGTAAAGAAGGAGGCCATCTGGTGTGTCCTATGGTGGAACTGGTCCTCCTGGGAGCAGATACGGCGGAGGCGGAGAAATTGGGAATACTGGATGGCATTTTTGCAAGAGATAGGGTGGGAAGAGGTGTTTGTGTGTGTGTTTGTGCTGGGTGTAGTGTGGTTACAGGGAGAGGGCTGGAGATAGGGCACAGTGTAGAGGGCTTGCTCCTTCCACCCCCTTGTGGTGGCCTGGCTACGTCCCCTGTTTATAATTCACATTTTTAATAAGTGGTAGAGCAGGCCATCCCTGCAGAGGGGTGTTGTTATGGTAACCTCTATGGTTCCCGTCCAGTTGGGGTCTGCATGGAACACTTCAACGCACGGAATCTTGTTGCCCACCAACAAAACAAAAACATTCTAATCAGATTCACATCCAGCAAGGAGACTTCCTCTGTGCTTGTTTCAAAAATCTCTCTGATTTGAATTGATCTATTACTTTTTTCCAAACTTTTTGTCGTGAACATCCTTTGAACATCCTGTACTTTCCAATACCGTGATGTCAGGCTGAATTCTCCGATTTCTCCTGAAAGTGTGACAGCCAGTGAGTTTCACAGTGACCCACAATCAATTTTCTCACATCGTCTTCTACTTTTCTCCTCACTAATTATACTCCTGAGATGTTGGCTGCCTTTCTCATGAAATCGTGTATCCTGTGCTCCAGGTAAGATCTTCTCCTGGTTTCCTTGTAACACCCACCCCTGCCCCAAAAGCCCAGCTGCCACTACTTCAGACTCTCCCAATCAGCATTGATCTCTCACACTGCAGGGGCTTGATCTGGAAACAGTCTCAAGGGGAAAGACAAGCTCCTTCCAGGACAGAGATCTGAAGGTGCTGCTGGGCTGTCTGGTGGAGAGGATGGGAATCCTTATCCTTGCTCACCTCCCCCATCCCCCAAAGGGGAACACCATAACAAAGCCAACCAACCCTGGCATAAAGAGCAGTGTGGGTCAGTGCTGTGTACAGAGTGAAAAGATTTTCTGCACTCTGCAAGATCAAGTGCCACCATCTTCGCTCTGTTACCTCTTACTCAGGATATGGCACTTGCCCTTCCCAAGGCTCATGAACTCCTTGCATGCATTGTGTCCCACCCAAGGGCTCACAGCATCACCTCAGCCTCCCAAACTGCTAACCCTTTCAGCATTTCTAGCTCACTCACTGGGGACACCTGATGACCTCTTGTGATAATGCTGTGGCTAAAGGAAGTGTGTTTTGTCCTGGTTACGATTAAGCAAAGTTTTAAGGCAGAGGTGCCGAATTGGCTAGTGAGAGCCTAGAATGTAAACAACTTGGGAGGCCTTGTTTTTTTTAAAAGTTGGAATAATAGATGCAGCCTGATGGGTGTGGCCAGTTCTCACATTTCTAGTTTTTTAGTTTTGAGATTCAGCATCGGTTGCTATTGTGATGTTGAAAAAGTGGAATCTATTTTTCCCCTCTTTTGATTATAATGAAAAGCTAGCGGTTCTCTTCATAGGTTGCTGGATGACATGTGAGTCAAAATCTGTTTTCTGAATTTGCCTTTTTGCCAAAAGGTGTGTTTAAGGAATACTACTATATTGAAACAGTTAATTAGTAATAGTTGTTGTATTTATTGTTCTGTTAAGTTTTCCGTCAAATTAATTTATTCTAAGTTCTTCTTTCTTTTGTTGTATTTTAACTATAGCATTTGAATACATTGTGTTTTACATAGAACATAGAACAATACAGCACAGTACAGGCCCTTCAGCCCACGATGTTGTGCCGACCACTGATCCTCATGTATGCACCCTCAAATTTCTTGTTTAATATCAAGTAGTTTGACCAGTAAATAGTGTCCAGAACACGGCATGTTACATCTGTCTTTAAAATAAGAAAAGATTCGGGCCTAGACTACCTTCTTAAAATATTTTGAGAGGGTCTGGTCTGGTCTGGTCCATAACACTCTCCTGTTCATCATCTCCTCCCTCCGCTCATGTGTCCCTCTCTGTCAGACTGAATCTCTCCCTTTGTCTCATTGCAAAAAAAAGCTGGACCACCCCCCTCACAGATTGATGCCTCAACTGACCCACCTGTAATCACTAGACTATATCACTTGAATTGACTGTGACCATCCTCATATAGTGTGATTGATTGACTGTGGTGGATCCTCTAATGTTCACACATCACCACTTACTCGAAGCGCATGAATTGTATTTGGTGTGTAAGCAGCTGGCAGTCTGAGTGATGATGGTCTCCGACAGTCTGTAACCTGGTGCTAAAGTTAATGAGCGTCAATCCGCCATGTCAGCATCCTGTGTCGATGTGTGAAGTGCATTGGGTGATGGCAGGATGGGTCTTCACCAAGTTGTAGTTGTCAGGAACCGGCACTGAACTTTCTGTTGGGAATTTTCACTGTCTATATTTCGTGGTAGAGGACCGGTGTTTTGGAAAAGCGATGTAAGTAGGTCGAATTGGGCTTTTAATGAACTGCAAATGCACTGAAATAAGGTCGTCACCTCTTCGAAATCACCTTTCTAAGTTGCAGGGCAAATCAAGACCTTCTTTTGCAATGATGCAAATCTATACTTTTTTCCTTTCTCACCTTATTTTGTCACCACACTTGTCATTACTCTCATGACATCAGGGTGGGAGAATTCACTCAAACTTTTAAAATTAAAACTAAGCCTTTCAAATTCACAACTGTCCCAGAAGATGGCATTCCAAGGTAATATGTGGGACTGTAATTTTCAAAGTTTCCCAGCACTGGATCAAAATCCCATGGCCATTTGATGTCTAACCCAATAATTCAGATCTCGGAATCATTTATAGAGTCAGGGCAACACGAAAACAGACTATTCAGTCCAACTCGTCAATGAGCACCAGATAACCTAATTTAGTCCCATTTGCCAGCACTTGGCCCTTACCCCTCTAAACCCTTCCTGTTCATATACCCATCCAGATGCTTTTTCAATGTTGTAATTGTGCCAATGTCCACCACTTCCTCTGGCAACTCATTCCATACACACACCACCCTTTGTGTGAAAAAGGTGCCCCTTAGGACCCTTTTAAATTGTTTCCCTTTCATCTTAAACCTATGCCCTCTAGTTTTGGACTCCCCCACCCATGGAAAAGTCCTTATCTATTTACCCTCACGATTTTATAAACCTCTGTAAGGTCACCCCTCAGCCTCCAGGGAAAACAGACAATCTTGTGGCAGTGACTCTGTTGTCATTGTGTATCCCTCTTCCTCATTCATGTTTTGCTCCTTGATTTGTTCCATTCTGACTTCATTTGCCTAACACCATTACCCCTCCTTTATTATTGTCCAGCCTTCAATCTCATTACAGACCATCCCATGGTTTTTCTTTCCACTCACTACCCTTGCATTTGCTTAAAACCTGGTACATCCCTAAGGCTAGGATTTAATGTGGTGAGTACTAAGTGCAGGCATAGGTGACTTCATGGGGCATTAACCTACTAGCCCCCTCTATCACCCCAGCATGAACAATCATTGTATTGAGCATCAATTTAGTACTTAAGGGCTTCTCCTTTGTCCAATCAGGAGCTTGCTCACTGAATCCTTGCCCTGCCCACCACCCACCCACAGGTAACTGGCCAATCAGAGATTTGTAGGCTCAGGGAGTATGGTGGAAGCACAAGTGGCACACCATGACCAGCTTCACCAGTGGGTAAGTAAGTGGGTATTTTGGGGACACTATTGGGGATGGGATGAGAACCTCTCCCTGTCCCAATTAGCCCCAGATTGAGGCAAGTGGAGGTTCCCTGTGAAGAAAACACACCCTGTTCTTATTAGCTAGGAGAGAGGGTATTCAGGCCAATGAGTGGCTGAGGCCCGAAAGTGCCCATTAGCTGATGATTCAAAAGCTTCACTTGTTGGCAGGCTGAGGATGCCCACCATGGATTTTCCTGCCCGGAGTGGAGGTGGTGAGAAAGGGACTGAGTATGCCTCTGGGTGAACCCAGCCAAATATTTGCCTTTTCCTCACCATCTCCAGGGAGGGGAAATCGCACCCTGACTTTATCCACTTCTGATGAAGGCATATTGGAGCCTGAGCAGACCATTCAGCCCTTTGAGCCTGTTCTGCCATTCTAGACCGTGGACTGATCATTCACCTCAATGGGTGCATCAGTGACTCACTAACCTGAAAATTTCTCCACAGATGCTGCCAAACTTGCTGAAAATTTCCTGGTTTTATTCACTAACTACATTTTGATCTCATCCTAACCAATTTGCTGCAGTTTGGACAGGGCAGCCGTTCTGTGATTCTTAGCCTCTGTCTTTGATTCTATTAACTCACCAAGAATCTTCTGATCCTTTGACATTGTTGAAACAGCTTGCTGGAATTTTTCACCCTGGATTTGGCAGGTCCCTCTTGTCCTAGAGGATGGGTGTGTCAGTTTTGAGGTGGATACAGAGAAGCAGAGGAAATCCCTTTTACAATGACCTAGCTCTCAGAAAGCCAATGCGATGGGGAGAGGCTACGAGTGAGAATTTTGCAGGAACCTGACAGAGTCCAGGCTGGGGGTGGGGGATGGAGGATTGAAGGGGTGCGGTGAGGATGGGTGCAAGGTGGATTAAATAATATGGAAAATAATATGGAAAATAATAAGATACTGACAATGATTGACAAATACGACTCTTGCTTTGTTTGTGATTGAAGAAATCAAGGTCCAGCCGATGGAGCAGCTGCTAACACAAACCAGCTGAGCAGCCCTTTGAAGGTGACAGTGAAGATTATCAAAGATCCACTTCTGGACTACGGCTTTATGGTCTCAGAAGATACACCAGTATGTGTGAGGTCTGTCACTGCAGGTAAATACCCTGGGAATGGAGGTTCCAATGTGGGCGGCACGTTGGCACAGCAGATAGCACTGCTGCCTCACAGCGCCAGAGACACGGGTTCAATTCCCGCCTCTGTGTGGAGTTTGTACATTCTCCCCGTGTCTGTGTGGGTTTCCTCCGGGTGCTCCGGTTTCCTTCCACAGTCCAAAAATGTGCAGGTTAGGTGAACTGGCCATTCTAAAATGCCCGTAGTGTTAGGTGAAGGGCTAAATGTAGGGGAATGGGTCTGGGTGGGTTGCACTTCAGTGGGTCGGTGTGGACTTGTTGGGCCTGTTTCCACACTGTAAGTCATCTAATCTGAGGGAAGGCCTGAACTGTTTTCAAGAGGGTCTGATAGGGGCAGGGCTTTTAACTGATACAGTCCATCTCAACACCTCCAGCATTAACCCTGACTCATCTCACTCTTCCTCCCACACAGTCCTCTGATAACACTTTGTCACCTTTGCCATGGTGACAATACTTACAGTGGAATTTTCTCTTCCCCGAAGGTGGTCAGAAGGTGATATAATGGGCTTGGCCCCTCACCCTCTTCCTGCCACCTCGGTAATTAATTAAAATGATCCATAGATAGCCTTCTTGACTTCCACCAAAATGGTCAATTCAGGGCCTGAACCCGTCACCTTCCAAATTATCTGCCCCCTGGTGGTCAACAAAGGTGCCTAATTTCCAAACTGAGAAACCATGACAACTTGCAAACTAGGTTAAGGAATAGAGCCTGCATTTTATCCAACTAGTGACAATGGGGGCAGGGATGGGGGCAAGGAATGGCCTCAAATCCGCACCCCAATCCAAGCCTCCAACTCCTCCTGAGACCCCTTCCTCAAGAACCCACCCCACAATAAGATCATAAAAGTGGCTTATCATCTCATTGCTGGATTTTTTCCAAGGGGTGAGATATGACCAGTGGATGTTAGGACCCAGAGGTTCTCTCCTCACGTATTTAAAAAAGTTCATAGAGATTTGTAGGGCCTTTACTACTGTCTCTGATCGGCTGAAAATTAGCTACATCTTCAGCCACTCTGTCCTCAATGATAGGCCTAGATATTTGCCAATGCAAGATGTGAGGTTATTTGGGCTATAATTCACCCAGGCTTCTGAACTTAATTTAATGTAATTTATTGTCACGTGTACCAAGGCACAGTGGAAAGCTTTGTCTTGCGAGCAATACAGCCAGATCACATAGTTCAGTAGCACAGATAAGTAAATAATAGGTAAACAGCAGCAAAAACAAAAACACAGGCACAGGCGAATGTTAAGAGTTTGTGAGTTCATTCAGTATTCTAACAACAGTAGGGTAGAAACTGTTATGAAACCGGTTGGTGCGTGTGTTCAGGCTTCTGTACCTTCTTCCCGATGGTAGAGGTTGTAGAAAAACATTGCCAGGGTGGGATGGATCTTTAAGAATGCTGGCGGCCTTTCCTTGACAGTGGGCGTGATAGATGGATTCTATAGATGGGAGGTTGGCCTTTATGATTGTCCGGGCCGAGTTCACCACATCTCCAAATCTTGTTTGGTACAGCAGTGATACGTCCAGACGGAATGCTGTCAATGGCGCACCTATAAAATATAACAAGGGTATTCACCGTCATGCCAAATTTCCTCAGCTGCCTGAGGGAGAAGAGACATTGTTGGGCCTTTGTAATCAGTGCACCCACATGAAGAGTCCAAGAAAGCTTGTTATGGATGACCATTCCGAAGAGCTTGACTCTCTCCAGTCGTTCCACCTCTGTGCTGTTAATGTGCACTCTGTGCCGAAAGTCAGTAATGAGTTCCTTGGTTTTGCCGACATTGAGAGCTAGGTTGTTCTTAATGCACCATTTTTCCAGGTCCTCCACCTCCCGTCTGTAGTCTGTTTCGTCACCATCTGAAATTCGACTGACTATGGTGGTATCATCAGCGAACTTGTAAATGGCATTCGTCAGATATTTGGTGACGCATCATGGGTATACAGTGAGTACAGTAGGGGGATGAGTACACAACCCTAAGGGGCTCCAGTGTTGAGTGTTAGTGAGGATGAAATATTGTCCCCAGTCTTCACTAATTGTGGCCTGTGGGTCAGGAAACTGAGGATCCAGTTGCAGAGAGTGGGGCTTAGTCTGAAATAACTAAATTTAGTAATCAGTCTCGAGGGAATAATAGCGTTGAAAGCTGAACTGTAGTCAATGAGTAGGATTCTCACGTAGCTGTTCTTGGTGTCAAGATGTTCTAGGGAGGAGTGAAGGTTAAGTGATATGGCATCTGACATGGATCTGTTGGTTCGATAGGCAAATTGGAGTGGGTCAAGAGTAGTGGGGAGGCTGGAGTTGATTAATGCCATGATCAGCTTTTCAAAGCACTTCATGACTATTGAAGTTAGGGCCACTGGGCGGTAGTCATTGAGACATGCTGCACGAGCCTTCTGAGACACAGGGATGATGTTGGCCCTCTTGAAACAGGCAGGGACAGTGGCCTGCTGCAGGGAGAGGTTCAAGATGTCCAAGAAGACCTCTGCCAGTTAATCTGCGCACGCTCTGAGTGCAGGGCCTGGTACTCCGTGTGGTCCCATCACTTTCCTTGGATTCACACGAAGGAAAACTGATCTGACCTCTGATGCAGTTCTTCTCCCTTTCTCAACTGTTGGAGTGACATGAGTAATTTTTCAGTCTATGGGACCAGTTCCTCAGCTTTGACAGGTTACAGTCAGGGTATATGTATTGTCTGCACCAATTCTCCTTTAAAACTCTGGCATGGAATCTTCTGCTCTGGGTGATTTGTCACACTTTCATGCCTTTAACTTGTTCATTATTTTCATAGAATCATCATTGAATCCCTACCGTGCAGATAGAGGCTATTCGGCCCATTGAGTCTGCACTAACCCTCTGAACAGCATCTCACCCAATCTCCTTAACTCCACATTTACCACAGTTAACCCATCTAGCCTACACACTATGGGGCAATTTAGCATGGCCAGTCCACCTAACCTGCACATCTTTGGACTGGCAGGAAACCGGAGCACCCAAAGGAAACCCACATAGACATGGAGGGGGAACGTAGAAACTCCACACAGGCAGATTTGCTTTGGTTATTTTGGTGAGCTCCTGTCCTTGGTCCAATATCAATTTCCTTATGATTTCTAGCATGCTGGTCTGCTGGTTCTACGCTGTGATTATTCAACAAACACACACAAGAATCCTTAGGCCCATTGACATTATCTGTGTTCCCTAGTTCTCTATAAGAAAGTCCCAAACAGGTACAATCCACCTCTCTCTCTCTCTCTCTCTCCACAATCTGAGAAATGCATCATTCCCTTTTCATTGAGATGAGACAAGCTTCAGGCAGCAAGATGTGCAGTTGTAAAAAAAAGTATGAATAATTATCTGTGTGTTTTTTTTATCCTTTGCATTTGCTAATGAGCTTCCCATGTACTTTCAGCTTTTTCTCCTCTTTCTGTGAGGGACAACTAATGCTCCATTCAAAAATATGCTGACTTCATTTTGCTTCTTAGGTGGTCCTGGAGAGGGAAAGCTATTCCCAGGAGACCAGATTTTACAAATTAACAACATTACTCTGGATACAATTTCCCAGGAACATATCGATAACATTATTAGGTGAGGACCTTTTTAGCTCATTCACTGAATGTAAAGTTTTAATAGTTACCACCAGCTAATTATTAATGACCAGAGTCGCAGGTAGACAGGATAGTGAAGAAGATGTTATGGTTTCCTTTATTGGTCAATGCATTGAACATAGGAGTTGGGATGTCATGTTGTGGCTGTACAGGACATTGGTTAAGCCACTTTTGGAATATTATGTGCAATTCTCGTCTCCTTCCTGTCGGAAGGATGTTGTGATACTTGAAAGGTCTCAGAAAAGATTTACAAGGATGTTGCCAGGGTTGGAGGATTTGAGCTACAGGGAAAGGCTGAACAGGCTGGGGCTGTTTTCTCTGGAGCATCGGAGGCTGACCTTACAGATGTTTATAAAATCATGAGAGACATGGTTAGGGTAAATAGCCAATGGCTTTTCCCTGGGGTGGGGGCGTCCAGAACCAGAGGGCATAGGTTTAGGGTGAGGGGGAAAGATCTAAAAGGGTCCTAAGGGGCAACCTTTTCACGCAGAGGGTGCTGCATGTATGGAATGAGCTGCCAGAGGAAGTGATGGAGGCTGGTACAATTGCAACATTTAAAAGGCATCTGAATAGGAAGGGTTGAGAGGGATGTGGGCCAAATGCTGGCAAACGGGACTAGATTAATTTAGGATATCTGTTCAGCATGGATACATTGGACTGAAGGGACTGTTTCTGTGCTGTCCATCGCTATGACCTTATTTGAGGGCTGTCTTTAAGTTCTTTAATAGGTGAACGTGCTATGAAGTTTGAATTATGAAGTTTTATGACATTCAAAGTGCTATATAAATGCAAGTTGTTGGTGGCAAACTCAGAAAATAAAACAAAGCTAAAGTGTAGAAAATTGTTTGCAGTTCTAAAGGGAGATCACCAACATGATTTAATTGAGTGTCATATGTCTCCATAGTTCTACAGCAGCTCACCAAGACATCTTGCACAATAGTGTTCTATAATATAAACCATTACATATATTGAATTACACAAACAGTTGAGTTCTCAATTACTCACAGAGACAAATATTCTGCTGCACGCACAGTCGACATTTCAATCGAAAATTCCATTACACAGACTGTTGAATATTTTTTCACACACAAGGTTGACTATTCCATTACACACCTTGCCTAGTTCTCTATTACATGCAAACACAATTGAATACCCCATTTTAAACACATTTGAAAATTCAAATACAAAGACAAACTTGTATGCACAATTGAATGCTTTGATATGCGTCAAGAGTGTGATGCTGGAAAAGCACAGCAGGTCAAGCAGCATTCGAGGAGCAGGAGAATCGACATTTCAGGCAAAAGCCCTTCATCAGAAATCATTTATTCCTGTTGAAGGGCTTTTTCCCGAAACGTCAACTCCCCTGCTCCTCGGATGCTGCCTGACCTGCTGTGCTTTTCCAGCACCACACTCTCGACTCTGACCTCCAGCATCTGCAGTCCTCACTTTCTCTTTCTTTGATATATGCACTGTCAGGTTACACATACAGTCAAATACTTGAATATACATATAGTCAAATACTCCATATACACACAATCAAGAACTCCATTTCAAGTACTATTGAATGCTCCGTTGTGTACCCTACACAAACAACCAGTACCCCATTACACGTACAGCCAATTTCTCCATAAATACACACAGTTGAACACTCTATTATCCACACAGTTGAGTTCTTGCTTGCTTACCTCAGATGAATTCTCCATTGTATCCATAGTCCCACTATTTACAATTCAGTGTATTCTATCAGAAATGCAGTTAAAGAAAGCATTTCAAGTTAAAGATTGTTCATAAATGATAAACCAAATCAAGATATATGTAGCGTGTGCATTTGTCAAACCCAGAGTCTCTTTTGTTGGAATATATTTCTCCTGTCCAATGCTTGCAGCTCTAGGATTCAGTGCTAAGGTGGGGATCATTACAAAAGAATCTCTCAGTAACTTTTCTGAATTTGAATTGCTTCCTGTCAAAGGTGTTATCAAAGGTTTTGGGCTTAAACAGTGTTGTCTGGCTGGATCTTAAGAACTGTTTAGCAGAATATATAGAATGGAGTTCCCACTTGTGTAGAAAACCTCACTGCAACCCCAATTTAAATACATGCCAAACATTGGAGGCAGGGTTTGTAAGAACCGAATATGTAAAACTAAGTATGGTCTGAGTTATGACTTGTACTCCTTTGGATATATTTCAATCTCTAATGTGTTCAGGATCAAATCCAGAATGTATAAGGCGGACGTATTCATTAGACTTCACTCTGCTTTAATCTGGGCTGTGGGAGACTGTTTATACAAAGATATCTGCCCTTTGTATCTGAACTCTGGACTTACACTGGAGCTTTAGTGCTATTGTTTACCAGAAATGTTTCTGATGCTGATGTCTTTGTATAGACATTGGTTACTATGAAGGACTCTCCTTCTCAACCTTTCCCCTTGTCTGAGGTTCAAGTTAAACCACTACCATTACAGAAAGCCCCAATAGAGTCAGAGAGTCATGGAGATGTATAGCACAGAAACAGACCCTTCTGTCCAACTCATCCATGCTGATCAGATATCCGAACCTAATCTGGTACCATTTGCCAGCGCTTAGCCCAATATCTCTCTAAACCCTTCCTATTCATATACCCATCCAGATGCCTTTTAAATGTTGTAATTGTACCAGCCTCCACCACTTCCTCTGGCAGCTTGTTCCATATACGCACCACCCTCTGCGTGAAACATTGCCTCTTCAAGCCCTTTTATATCTTTCCCCTCTCACCCTAAACCTATGCCCTCTAGTTCTGAACCCCCACCCCCCAACAATAGTAAGACTGCAATGTGAATCTTTTTATTTCTTTATTTCTTATTTTCCTAACTTATACTGTGTATATCTGTCATGTTCTGTAACTTCTTTCTTTATTTTCTCTAATTTTATACCTGAGATTTATATCTAGGTATTTTGTACTTAAGATGGCACTGTGTTGGTGACATTGTACACTTTTCACTGCACTCCAGTACTTTTGTAACTTGAGTACATGTGACAATGAACCTAATTCTAATTCACCAGTCACCTCTCTTTCTCAAATGAGAGCGCAGTCCCATGGGTCTTGTAAGATAGTGGCAATTTTATTTTTAACATTGAACTACAATCTGAGTGAGATAGATGGACTAGATCAGATTGGGATGTCTGGTCAGTGAGGACAAGTTGGACAAAAGAGTCTGGTTCCACGCTGTTCAACTCTTATGAGTCTTATGTGTTGCTGTTAAGTTCAAGCCTGTGATCTCCTGTGATCTCAGAAAATAATATTCTGCGCCAGGAGCATAATTTTGCAGGTTTTAGTCAAGCGTCCTTTTTTTTCTGCACTGGACCCATATTGTTTTAATATTTGTCAAATTGTTTATTGCAGGGAATGTGGTAACACTGTTACAGTGACTGTACTGCGAAATGCCTCAGTAAGTACAACCTTTCGACTTTAAAAAGCAGAGCTTTCCAATGCTACTCATGGTCATCGGTTCGATTCCAGCCTCGGGCGACTGTCTGTGTGAAGTTTCCATATTAAATTACTAAATTGCCCACAGTGTTCAGGGATGTGTGGGTTAAGTGCATTAGTCAGGGGAAATGTAGAGCTATATGGTAGGGGAATGGATCTGGGTGGGATACTCTTCGGAGGGTCGGTGTGGACCTGTTGGGCCAAATGGCCTGTGTCTACACTGTCGGGATTCTATGGGTTTCTTCGCAACTCGTTGCAGTCCAGAAGAGATTCACTCGACGTGATTCAGATTCATTCCCAAATACTTTAGTCTGGCATTTGCAATGGCAGTTTGAATGACATGATATTCCTCTCAGCTCAGATATAACGGATCTATAGCTGGGATGGATGCTGACATCTACAGTGAGCACTTGATCTTGGACACGAGAACAGGAGCAGGCTATTTGGCCTGTTCCTTCAGTCAGTTGTACCTCATCTCTGTCTACTCACTGTCGCTGAGTATTCCAACAAAAATCGATCAAGCTTAGTCTTGAAAACTTCAATTGACCCTGTTTCCTTAGCATTAAGAGATGTCTTGAAGTAAGCTTGCAGAAAGCCACCTGACTCAGAACAGGATGGTGCTTTATGTTCAATTAACATTTGATGGGGCTTGATGAGACTGTGCACGGGTCCAAGTTTGACACAAATTCAACCAGCTCATGTCAGAAGGGTTTGATTCATGCTTCAGTGGCCATTTGTCTTGTGTGATGTGTTATCAAGCTACATAATCAAAGAAGCTTTATGCAGGATACAAATGAAGATTTGATCATTAATCTCAGCATATCCTAAAGTGGAGCAACACCCATCAACTAGACCTCCAGCTCTCTCTATCTAACTAGAAGTCCATGATATTACGGGGATATTGGATGAGCTCCAGTGCAAGACTGAGGCAAGCACTACACTTTTAGAGTTGAATTATTAAACCAAGATGCCATGTCCTCTTTCAGATGGATACAAAAGGTCACATGGCACAATTTGAATGGTTTATTGCAAGGGGAACTAACTGCAAGAGTAGGGAGGTTATACATTAATTTTACAGGGCATTGGGGAGAACACATCTGGAGTACTGTATAAAGTATTGGTCACTGTACTTACGGAAGGATGTTAACGCATCGAAAGCAGTTCAGAGAAGGAATACCTGGAATAAGTGGATTGCCTTAGATGGAGAGGCTAGGTCAGATGGGCTTGTATCCCGTGGAGTTTTGAAGAGTTATAAATGAATTAACTAAAACATCTAAGATCTCAAGTGGTCTTGAACGGGTGAATGCTGAAAGAATTCAGGTTTCCTCTGTGGGAGAATCTGAGAACTGGAGATCATTATTTTAAAATAGGGGGGCACCCATTTAAAACAAAGATGAGGAAACCCTTTTTCTCTCAAAGGGTTGTGGGCCTTTAGAATTCCCTTCCTCACAAGGCACTGAATGCAGAGTATTTAAATATTTTTAAAGGCAGAGATAGACAGTTTCTTGATGACTGAGGAGTTGAAAGATTATCAGGGAGATGCAGGAATGTAGAGTTGAGGTTAAAATCAAGAGGAAGCATGATGGCTCAGTGGTTAGCAGTGCTGCCTCACAGGGCCAGGAACCTCGGTTCGAATCCAGCCTCGGGTGACCGTGTGGAGTTTGCACAATCTCCCAATGTCTGCGTGGGTTTCCTCTTGGTGCTCCGGTTTTCTCCCACAGTCCAAAGATGTGCAGGTTAGGTGGTTTGGTCGTGCTAAATTGCCCATTGTATTCAGGGTTGTGTAGGTTAGGTGCATTAATCAGGGGTTGGGGAAAGGGTCTGGGTGAGTTACTCTTTGGAAGGTTGGTGTGGACTTGTTGGGCTGAAGGGCCTGGATCCTACAATAAAGTCGGAACAGCCATGATTTTATTGAAGAGTGAAGGAGGCTCATAGGCCTACTCTCTTAATCCTTGTTTGTATGTTCGTATTTTAGGTTACAATCAAACTTTTGGAATTCAAAACATCAGTGCAGGGCTTTCCCAATTGCCACACATTGTCAACACAAAACGCCAAAGCTGTTGTTTAAGTGTCATGGTTTCTGTTTGTATACAGGGGCCCAAGTCATCATTTATTACTGAAGAAAGGCGAGCCAGATTGAAAAGCAACCCAGTCAAAGTACGCTTTGCTGAGGAAGTGATTGTCAATGGCCACCCACAGGTTTGTGCCTTCTACAGGCATTTAGCCCACTGACTAGTTCAGCCAGATTATAATTAATCTGATTTGCTCTCAGAATGTTCTGGACTGGGTAACGTGTATTTTACTATAAATCACTAGGTGTCTTATTGGTTTTATGCTTCCTGAGGGCCTGAATAATGTTGATTGTGGTGAGCGTGAGTGAAACCTGAGTCCCATACCAGCATTCTAGAATTAAAAAAAGCTAATTACATAGGGAAATCGACAGATTTGGCCCTCGTTGACCAGGTGGAAAGACTAAAATGTAGGACTATTGATGAACATTAAAGGAGATATTTAATTCCTCCAACTAAAATATATTTAGAAAGGAAGAAAAGAATATAAGAGGGATAAATGCATCCATAGCTAACTAAGGAAGTTAAAGATAACATAAGGGCAAAAACAAAGGCATGCCATATTGTAAAGGGCAATGGCAGGCTGGAGGATTGGGAAACTTTTAAAGACCAGCAAAGGGTGACTCAAAAGTAATAAAAAGAACGAAGGTTAATTCTGAAAGAAAACTAGTTCAAAATATAAAAACAGACAGCAAATAATTTTATCAGTATATAAAAAGGAGAGTAGCTAAAATGAATGTTGGCCCTTTCGAGGTCGAGGAGTTAATAGTGGGGAGCACAGAAATGGCAGAGACTCTAAATCGATTTTTTACCTCAGTTTTCACAGTGGAAGACACTGAAACCATCCCAATGGTAACAGGTAATGCAGAGATTATAGAAAAGGTAGAATTTGTAGCAATCACCATCAATAGGGAGAAAATTCTGAGCAAAGTATTGGGATTAAAGGCAGACAAGTCCCCAGGATCTGATGACCTATACAGTATAGTCTTAAAGGAAGTGACAGCATGGAGAGTGGATACATTAATTATAGTATTCCAAAATGTCCCGAATTCTGGAAAGGTTCTAGTGGATGGAAAATTGCTAATGTAAGACAATAGTTCAAAATGGGAGGGAAATAGAAAGTAGGAAACCACAGAATGGTTAGTTTAATGTCTGTCATTGGGAAATTGTTTAAATTCATTATTAAGTAGTATTACATTTGTAAAGTAAAACACAACCCACCAGAGTTAGTGTGGTTTGATGAAGAATAATTCATTTTCTTTATGAGGAGTAATTCATTTAATTTGCTAGAGCTCTTTGAAGATGTAACAAGTGAAGTTGGTAATGGGGGTCCTGCAGATGTAGTATATCTGGACTTCTGGAAAGCATTTGATAAGGTGCCACACATAACTGGTCTGTGGTTTCCTACTTCTGCCTCCCTACAGGTAATGTGGAACTGGAAGGAACCTGTGTGTCTTCCCCATCAGGTTATTAAAAACAGTTTGTGCTCCAGACGTGTGTGGACATTTGATCCCCTGATACTTCATACCATGGTGCCAACTCTCAGTTATGCCACTACTTTTTTGGATGCCCAGATCAAAATTTAGTGCCCTTCAACTAGCCATATTTTGAGGACTTCTTTCACTAATCTGAAGTAACTGTATGTCCTTCATTAGATCTACTAACTCTACTTAGGGCAGCACTTAGGGTGGCTCAATGGTTAGCACTGCTGCCTCACAGCACCAGAGTCCCAGGTTTGATTCCAGCCTTGGTCGATTGTCTGTGTGGAGTTTGCATGTTCTCCCCGTGTCTGCGTGGGGTTCCTCCGGGTGCTCCGGTTTCCTCCCACAGTCACAAAGATGTGCAAGTCAGGTGTATTGGCCATGCTAAATTTCTCATAGTGTTAGGTGCATTAGTCAGAGAGGGATGTGTCTGGGTGGGTTACTCTTCGGAGGGTCGTTGTGGACTGGTTGGGCCAAGGAGTCTGTTTCCACATTGTAGGGAATCTAATCTAAACCTACAACAAGGCCCTTAGTAAGGCTGGAAATCTGGAACTTTAGGCACAAGATGCACACTACCTCAACCCCACTCTGGATTCCTGATCTTCAGTGTGGTCCCTCCAAACCAGTTGCTTTGTTTGGCCTGGTCTCCGGACAAAACCAGAGAAAACTCCTGTGGCTGTGATGGTTTTTTTTATTGTTTAATCCCAAAGGATTGGCTGAGCTTTTCTATGGATGTGTGTATGTGAGTGAACTTTGGAACAAAATGACAGCAAGAACTTCATGAATACCTGGAGAGATTGGATCTGAAACTCCAGGAGGGATATTGGAGGCAAACTGTACATATCACTAGGCACAAACACAAAAACAGGTACACACACACACACACACACACACACACACACGCACAGACATATGCACATACGCAGACACAGATACAGACACACACACAAGCACAGATACCAACACCCACACAGGCACACATATGCAGACACACACAAACACAGACACATACAAACACACAGGCAAACACACACAAATGCATACACACACACAGACAAAGTTACACAGAAACATAAATGTGCATGCGCACACACATGCATATGCACAAATACATCCACACCTATATATTTTATATATGCGTACACACACTCTCTCTGCTGTCCCTCATTTTAGTATTTGTAACAACGATAATGAGGAGTCTATTATGTTATTTTGCTTATCTGTTTTCATAAATAATCCTAGAATTTTGTGTTTTATCATTCCCGCAGGGTAACTCACTACTTTTCATGCCCAGTGTTCTCAAGGTGTATTTGGAAAATGGACAGACCAAAGCCTTTCGATATGAGAAAAATACAACAGTGAAGGTAATGACGGCTATAGGTGTTCTTTGTTCCTTGCTGTGATATTTTCCCATTTGTTGATTTTGCTCAGCTTTGAATGTACTATTAATTTTAACCATCGACTGGGGGTGGGGTAGGAGGGAGGGAGGAGGTGTTGGGGATGGGCTTGGTGGGGAGGGCAGTAAATGAGGGAAAAATTTTAATTCAGTTGTCGATGGATTAAAGTAGCATTAGTGACAAAGATGTAGGAGAGAGATGATGGTGCTTTTTTTCTTTATTTCTCTATTTTTGTACCTAAAGTTTGTAATAGGTAGAACTTTTATTTTATAGAATCCTTGCAGTGTGGAAACAGGCCCTTTGGCCCAACAAGTCCACACTGACCCTCCGAAGAGTATCTCACCCAGACCCATTCCCCTACCCTTTTACTTTACATTTCCCCTGACTAATACACCTAACCTACACATTGCTGAACACTGTGGGCAATTTAGCACGGACAATTCACCTAACCTGCACATCTCTGGATTGTGGGAGGAAACCAGAGCACCCGGAGGAAACCCACGTCAACACAGGGAGAAGGTGCAAACTCCACACAGACATTTCCCTGAGGCTGAAATGGAGCCCAGTCCCTGGCGCTGTGAGGCAGCAGTGCTAACCACTGAGTCACCGTGCTGCCCCTTACTTTGTACCTAACGTGGTGCCGTGTGTGGTGGCATTGTAACTTGTCACCATACTCCTATACTTTTATACTTGAGTACACGTGACAATAAAACCTAAAATCTAATTCTGATTTAAAAACCAATTCTAGACCATTCGTTCCTGTCTACAAATGTTACTTTTCATTGTCACAATTTTTGTTTATGCTTTGTTAACACTGAATGTTGTAAATCAACATTTCCATTCAAGTGCCATAATGTTTTTACAAGCTGTGGCCACTAAGTGATCCCAGGGAAATATTTCACTCAATATGATGTGTAGTAAAGTCTCAGGTTTGTTATCTAACCATGGAAGTTGCTATGGGCAATCTAGCATTCATTAATATAAATAATAGCGAGATTGATTTGGATTTATCATTCAGATAAAGCACCTTACCTTTAAACAGAGGTCTCCTCTGGGAGCACTAGTGAGACATAAACATCCAATAAATGACTGGTTCCAAATTCAAGGAACAGGCTGTTTGACTGAAATGAGTTAGATTGTTCTTTTGTCTTGTTGTAGAGTCATACAGTCATGGAGTCATGCAGCACGGAAAGAGACCCTTCGGTCCAACTCAACCATGCTGACCAGATATCCCAATCTGATCTTGTCCCATTTGTCAACATTTGGCCCATACCCCTCTAATCTCTTCCTATTCATCTCCCCATTCACATGCCTTTTAAATGTTGCAATTGTACCAGCCTGCAACTCGTCCTCTGGCAACTCATTCCATACATGCACCAGCCTCTGTGTGAAAAAGTTGCCTGTCAGGTCCCTGTCAAATCTTTTCCCTCTCACTTTAAACCTATGCCCTCTAATTTTGGATTCCCCTACCCCAGGAAAACGATCTTGACCAGTCATCCTATCCATGCCCCTCCTGATTTCTATAAACCTCTATAAGGTCACCCCTCAGCCTCCTACGCTCCAGGGAAAACAGCCCCAGCCTGTTCAGCCTGTCCCTATAGCTCAAACCCTCCAACTCTGGCAACATCCTTTTTAATATTTTCTGAACCCTTTCAAGCTTAAGAATGTATTTCTTATAGAAAGGCGACCAGAATTGAACGTAGTATTCTATAAGTGGCTTCACCAGTTTCCTGTACAGTTGCAACATGACCTCTCAATTCCTATATTCAATGCACTGACCAATGCACTGACAAACATGCCAAATGCCTTCTTCACCACCTGCAACTCCAGTTTCAAGGAACTATGCACTTGCACTCCTAAGTATCTTTGTTCAGTAGCACTCCCCAGGACCTTATCATGAAGTGTATAAGTCCTGCCCTGATTTGCCCTATCAAAATGCAGCACCTCACATTTATCTAAATTAAACTCCATCTGCCATTCCTCGGCCCATTGACCCACCTGATCAAGATCCTATTGTACTCTGAGATAACCTTCTTCACTATTACTCCATCACCAATGTTTGTTTCATTAACATCCTGTTTTGCCCAGTGAAATCATCCACCTTGTCATTTAATCTCTCCTGCCTTCCATCACAGATCTTTCCTTTTTCTCTTTCACCACTCACTGCTCTCTGTCTGCAATACTCATTTTGAACCTGTTACATCTCCAACTCTCTCTAATTCTGAAATATGCTCTTCATTAATGCTGAAACTTTAATTTTGTTTCTCTCTCCATAGATACAGTCTGACAGGTTTATTATTTCCAGCTTTTTCTATTTTTTTAATTTCAGAATCTCAGTATTCTGATCTGCTCCTTATATTAAAATGATTTTTATTAACAACATCAATGACAACAATCTGCATTTATAGAGTGTATTTACTCAGGTGTTTCACAGGACATTTATGAAACCAAAATTGACACAAATCATATAAAGAGATACTAGGATAAATGATAAAACTCTTAGTGAAAGAGATGTGTCCTAAATGAGGTGAAAGGGATGGAAAGGCAGGGAAATGCTGATCTTGGCTATCAGCGATGGAATGTTTAAAGTCAGGGAGTTGAATGAGGCCAGAATTTGAAGAATGTAGGTGTCTTGGAGGATGGTAGGAGTGGAGGACACACAGAAATAAAGATGGTCAAGAAAATGGAGGGTTTTGAAATGAAGGATAATGGTCAAGTCAGTGTACACCAAAGAGACAGGGTTCGGGTGAAGAGGAACTTGTAAGTTAAATGGAGGCAACAGATTTATGGATAAGTTATCATCTATGAAGGATGGGAGAGGGGACACCGGGCAGGAATTCGGACCTCAATATAATTAAGTTGCAGTCGAGTGTTTCAGCAACAGATGAGTCGAGGATGGAGTCAGGCAATAGTATTGAGGTGGGATATAGGCAGTCTGAGTGATGATGTGGATTTGTGGTAAGATCTCTGGTCAAATGTGGTACCCAGGTTGCAAAGTCTGGTTCAGCCTCAGCTAGTTGAGAGAGAGGTGGAATTGGTAACTAGAGAACGGCAGGACTTGAAAATAATAGCTTTAGTCTTTCTGGTATTCAGTTTGAAGAAATCTTCTCTCATCAGTACTGGATGTCAATCCAAAGTCTAACAGTCTGGAGACATTGAAGGTTGAAAGGGAATCATAGTTCAATAATTTCTTTGAGATTTTAATTTGGTTATGAACTGAAAGAGCAAGATTGATTATACTGTAGCCATCTGGTAATCTGTGAAATGAGCGAACTTTGAGGTACAATACTGATCATGTTTCAGAAGTAGCTCTTTGGCATTAAAGCACTTTGGAACATCTTTTGGTGATAAAAATGTGTTGTCCGAATGCTGTCCCTTTCTTTAATGCACATGAACAGTATCCAAAAGCAACCGAATCTGCAGAATAGCAAACAAAACATAGAACAAAAATTATTGATGTAGGCTTGTTGGTCAACCCTTGATTTTTAATCTGACTTTCAAGGTCATATCCAAAGTCTTGTATTCACTGCAAAATGGATGAAAGCATTTATCCGCTAAAGGCCAAATTCTGCAGTGAGGATTGTCAAGGTTCATGTATGATAACTGAAATAAGTCAACTCCGAAAATGCTTTTCCATCTTTGCAAGTTAATGTATCCAGCAATTAAAAAAGTTTTCAAAAGCTTTTAGACGTTGACAGAACAGGACAGACAATAGATGTTGGAAAGGGAAACAAGAACGACTGCTAATTACAATGGGCTCTGTCCTGCCAATGGCAGAGGTACTGGGAGATATGGTAACCCCCCCCCCCCAACCCTTTAAGTCTGGTCACCAATTAGTTCTAGTCAAGAAGGTCCATGGGCAACCTATTCAATCTGCTAAGGTCTTAAGTAATCAATTATTGGCCACTGAAGAGCCTCAAATGACCACCTTCGACGTCTCTCTCTTTACATTCCTGCTGGTGGTTGGTTTCCCTGGAAAACCAGGGTGACCTCGCTGCCGGATTGGGAGGGGATCTCCAGTTACCCCAAATGGCATCTACCTCTGAACTCCCTGACCATCCCCCATCGCCTTCCCACCCTGTGACAAGAAGATAAAGAAGACTTGTGTTATTGCAGCTGGATCTCATGATGAGCAGGCCTTGCCTGACTTCAGGACTCAAAGGCTGCTAGCCTCTGATTGGCAGGCAGTTTCTGACAACCCAGGATACTAGCATTGAGCCCAATGAAGGGCCAGGAAACTCACCCAGGCTTACCAGTTAGCTCTGACTGTCTTCACAGCCAAGGGTAGGGGTACGTTACTCACCACCTAAAGCCAGTGTGAGAAAAAACAGGAACTTCATGCCCTCTGAGTCGATATATTAGGCACCAGGATTGTGGATGGTGCATAGGTTTGGACAATTTATAGAGCAAGAGATGTAGTGAGTGGATGGAGAAGGGGGTTTGGACAGCAGGTGTAGAAGAGGGTTGGTACAGTGGATGGAGAAGGGGTTTGGGAGAATAGATGAGGAAGGGATTTGGGACATTGGAGAGAGATTGTGGTTGGGAGAGTAGGTGGAGAAGGGGGCTGGGAGAGTGGATGGAGAAGGGTTTTGAGAGGGTGGGTGAAGAAGGGGTTTGGGAGGTTGGGTGAAGAAGGGGGTTGGGAGAGTGGGTGGAGAAGGGGGTTGGGAGAGTGGGTGGAGAAGGGGGCTGGGAGAGTGGGAGAAGAAGGGGGTTAGGGGAGTGGGTAAAGTAGGGGGTTGGGAGCGTGGGTGAAGAAGGCGGTTGGGAGGGTGGGTGAAGAAGGGGGTTGGGAGAGTGGGTAGAGAAGGGGGTTGGGATAGTGGATGGAGAAGAGGGCTGGGAGAGTGGATGGAGGAGGTGGTTGGGAGGGTGGGTGAAGAAAGGGGTTGGGAGGGTGGGTGGAGAAGGGGGTTGGGAGAGTGGGTGGAGAAGGTGGTTGGGAGGGTGGATGAAGAAGGGGATTGGGAGAGTAGATGGGAAAGGGGGTTGGAACAGTGGAGAAGGGCATTGGGAGAGTGGGTGGAGAAGAGGGTTGGGAGAGTGGGTGGGGAAAGGAGTTGGGAGAGTGGGTGGGGAAGGAGGTTGGGAGAGTGGATGGGGAAGGTGGCTGGGAGAGTGGGTGGGGAAGGCGGTCGGGAGAGTGGGTGGAGAAGGGGTTTGGGAGAGTGGGTGGAGAAGGGGGTTGGGATAGTGGGTGGTGAAAGGGTTTGGGAGAGTGGATGGAGAAGGGGGTTGGGATAGTGGGTGGAGAAGGGGGTTGGGATAGTGGGTGGAGAAGGGGTTTGGGAGAGTGGGTAGAGAAGGGGGTTTGGGAGAGTGGGTGGAGAAGGGGGTTTGGGAGAGTGGGTGGAGAAGGGGGTTGGGATAGTGGGTGGAGAAGGGGTTTGGGAGAGTGGGTGGAGAAGGGGGTTGGGATAGTGGGTGGAGAAGGGGGTTGGGATAGTGGGTGGAGAAGGGGTTTGGGAGAGTGGGTGGAGAAGGGGGTTTGGGAGAGTGGGTGGAGAAGGGGGTTTGGGAGAATGGGTGGAGAAGGGGGTTTTGGAGAGTGGGTGGAGAAGGGGTTTGGGAGAGTGGGTGGAGAAGGGGGTTGGGATAGTGGGTGGAGAAGGGGGTTGGGATAGTGGGTGGTGACAGGGGTTTGGGAGAGTGGATGGGGAAGGGGATTTGGGAGAGTGGGTGGAGAAGGGGGTTTGGGAGAGTGGGTGGAGAAGGGGGTTTGGGAGAGTGGGTGGAGGATGGGGTTGGGAGAGTGGATGGAGGATGGGGTTGGGACACTGGATCGAGCAGGGGGTTCCCACAGATATGGAGGAGCGGATGTAGACTGTGGATGGAACAGGGACTGCAGACTTGGGCAGTGAGTAAGGCAGGACGTTAGGGATGATTTAACACTATTTCCTTCTTATTTCTGCAATGCTTATAATCATGTTGCCTTAGGAGTCTTCTTAGATCATAAGAGCATAAGGAACAAGTGGAGAAGTAGGCCATTTAGCTCCCTCACTCCTACCCTGCCATTATGCAAGATCATGGCTGATCTGCTCCAGCCCTCAACTCCTGTTTCATGCTCACTTCTTAATATTTTAAATATCTACCTAGTGCTTCTTTAAATACTTTCAGGGATCTCAACTCCACAACTCTTTGTGATTGAGAATTCAGCTATTCACCTTTCTCCGGGAAAAGAAATTCCTTTCCATGTCATTCTGTAACTATGTCCCCGAGTTTGAGATTCCCCCACAAGTGGAAACATCTTCTCAACATCCAGCCTTTCACGTCCCCTGAGAATCCTATATGTTTCAGTCAGGTCACCCCTCATTCTTCTACACTCGAGTGAATAATGGCCGAACCTGTTTAGCCGCTCCTGAGAACTCAACCCCTTCGTCCCAGGAATCAGCCAATAGAAGAAGAGTATTGTGTGAGTGAAAGTTGGGGATAGGTAATAAGACCGTATATCTTCAACAGGAAATTCAGAAAGGCAATAAGAAATTAATTTTGTTGTCCCTTTCTTCTGCAATTTGACAGGATATCATCCTCACCCTGAAGTCAAAGTTATCCATCCGTTGTATTGAACATTTTGCCCTGGTTTTGGAGGAACGATACAGTATCACCAAGGTCTATCTCTTACATGATGATGAAATCATTGAGCAGGTATGTTGGGGTTTCTGTGGACTGTGTACATGAGGGAGTGATATCCCTGAGAGTTTGCAAGCTTTTAAGTAGACAACTAAAGTTACCCACATGTACGTCTACAGAATGAAACCCTTAACCGTCCTCTGTATCAGTTCTGAGGAAGGGTCACTGGACCCACTGGGTCACATTAACTCTGATTTCTCTTCACAAATGCTGCCAGACCTGCTGAGCTCTTCCAGTCAACTTCTGTTTTGCCTCTATATCTGTTGGCTTTGTTACCTAACATTGGACTGCTGTCCAAGTCTGGCATTTTAAATAGTTCCATCTGCTGACGCCTAAAGAAAAGTTCTATTTTTGGAGACTTTGTAAATGGAATTTGAACAAAGCAGCATCTCTTGGCTTTATCAAATTCTGGTTCAGAAATGCTGATCAATATTAGACAACATAGGAGTGAAGAAGATGTCTCTCTGCATTACCTGTGGTATTTCCTGGTAATCACTTTTCTGGGAAGGCAAATTGTATGTTCACTTTGGATAAAAAATTGGATTGGATGCAGGAGTCAAACAGTCTTCGCACAACAATTCCAAGATATTGGTGAGGTCACACCTAAACGACTGTGTACTGTTTGGGTCCATCTACCGAAGGAAGGATGTGACAGTAGAAGAGGGGCTTTGACCAGTCAGACTGGTTCCTAGAATGAGGTGATTGTCTTATGTTGGAAGGTTGAGTAAATGAATTCAGTGTTTCTTGAAGTTCAGAAGAATGCGAGGAGATAGAATGGAAATCCATGGGACTGTTCTTAATGTCCCATGTAACATAAAATATGACAGGTGGCTAATTTACTGCCTTCCTGTCCACTCCAACCTGCTCCTGATAAAATGAAGGTCCATGAGTGAGTGCCAGTATCAGCAACTAGACTGTATTTTTAAAAGAAATTAACAGGTATTTGGAATTGTTAACTTGATCTAAATGGCGATGCCATGATATACTTGGCATGGGTCAGCTCTTTCTTTAGGCAGACTGGTTAAAAGATAGGAGGAAAGAGAGTGGTGGTCCATCCTTCTTCGGGTGCCGTGTCCACATTGAGAGGCTTCCCCTTGGCTGTCACTCCCCCCCTTTGTAAGTTCCCACGTGGCTGGTGAATCTCGGACATAGGGTCACACCCTCAGAATAAGATGCTGCTCAAGTAGGACCGGGATAGAGAGTTGAGTCGTGAATCTTTGGATAACTGTATTTGGAGAGCTGAGGATGGTCTGACATCGAGCCTATTCAAGGTAGAGGGTGGCAGATTTTTGTGTTCTAAAAGAACAAAGGGATATGGAGATAGTACAGGAAGGTGGAGTTAAGGTACATGTTAATTATAATTTTGTTGAATGGTAGAGCAGGCTAGAAAGACCAAATGGCCTTCCCCAGTTCCTAATGCTTATGTTTCGTATGTTCAACTGCAAAATGTATGTGAAAATTGATTCAGCATAGAAATAACAAGTTTTATTGAGACTGCTAAAAATAGCATTGCATTGCAAGTAATTAAAGAACTTGGGGACTGGGCCTCTATTTAACAAAAGGAAACCTAGGCTGATATCAACAAATGTATCCAGAGAAGCTTCCCTCCTCTGTTTCACAACACCACCCAGTGCAAAATGCTTCTTCTTAAAACATAAGCTTAAAGAAATTTTTTTGTTGATTATTTCCACAGTGTGACAATAAGAAGTTAATTCCTGATATAAATGTTTTCTACCTTGTCACAGGTGGTCCAGAAGCGAGAGCTCCGTGATTATAGGTGCCTCTTCAGGGTTTGTTTCCTGCCAAGAGATCCACTTGTACTTTTACAAGATGATCCAGTTACTTTTGAATACCTCTACTCACAGGTATCTATTTGACATGAAGGTTCATGGTAAGCCCATTATAAGGATCATGGTAAGCCGCTTATAATAATCATGACTGACCACACACCAAATAAGGTTCTGTTTCCCAAGAGTGATAAAGCCGGAGGACGTATTCTGCACTTAAAGTGGAATATATTCAAAACTAATACTCTGAAGTACATTAGGGGAGATTATGGCCTCGTGCTCATATCACTGGACTATTAATCCAGAGACCCCAGCTAATGTTTTAGGAGCCTGGGAACAAATCCTGCCACTGCAGATGGTGGAATTTGAATTATCTGAAATTAAGGGTCAAATGTTGATTGTTGGGAAAAACTCATCCGGTTCACTAAAATCCTTCAGGGAAGGAAACTATGCACATGTGACCCAGACCCACAGTAATGTGGTTCACTCTGAAACCACCTTCTGGGTAATTAAGGGATGTGCATTAGAGGCTGGCTTGGCCAGCGACACCCTCATCCCCTAAATGAATTTTAAAAGTATTTCAATGAGGACGTTGGGGAACATACCTCTAAGGGAGTGGAGTAAATCAGCTTGGGCGATTCACATAAAAATTAAATAGATTACTTTCAGACAATAGCAACTTTGGATGTGTCATATAAACATGACATTTGGTAAGTGTGACCGGTCTAGGAGAAATGGGTGACTTTGGATCTGCCAAAATCCCCACCTCCAGTGGTTTTGCACACGTGTTGTCTGCATCTGTTGTAGATTAATAGTTAGGGATTAATTACCATGATTAGTTAATAGTAACATTATCATTGTACAATTAGTATAGCAAGATTGCAGATGGTGAACTAGACTGACTTCATTTTCGTACATCCAACAATTTTGGTATTTGTGAGATGTTCTGTATTCATGGTTAAAATTATAGTTGACATATGGTGATTGGTAATTTGAGTTTTGTAGCAGCTAGAGAAAGTGAGGTGGTTCTCTGTAGAGCAGAGAAAATTAAGGGGAGATTTAATACGGGTGTCTATAAATACAAGTGGCTTTGACTGAGTAAATGAAAAGAAACTGTTTTCACCATTTTCACTTTGGTTACTAACCAGAAGGCACTGGTTTAAGGTAAAAGAACAGTGAGCAGATGAACAATGCTCCCTCTCAGAAGTCCTGTAGATTTCAATGACTTCCGGTTCTGGAAGATACTGCAGGAATCTCAGGATTCCATGCAGCAGAAAAATAATTTAAGAGAAAGGAGGTGAAAGTTTTATATTCAGTGTGTTATAATCTGGAATTCACTGCCTGGAAAAGAATGGTGGATGTAGTTTGACAGTAAGATTTGTTTAGTGTTTGTAGATAATTTCTGTTCAACCTGTTTTTTAAATTAATTAATGGGATCAGAGCATCACTGACTAGGCTAACATTTGTTACCCATTCTGAATTGTCCAGATGGCAGTTAAAAGTCAAACCACATTGCTGTGGGTCTGGAGTCACAAGTAGGCCAGACGTTAAGGATGGCAGACTCCTTCCCTAAGGGATGTTCGTGACCGAGGTGGGTTTTTCACCAACAATGGTTCACGGTTATCATTAGACTTTTAATTCCAGATTTTTATTGAATTCCAGTTTCCAGCATCTACCATGGTGGGATTCAAACCCAGGTCCCCAGAACATTATCTGGGTCTCTGGGTTAACAGTTCAGTTGTACTACTAGATGATCACCTCCCTTCAGAGCTCAGAGGTGTTTTTACACACTTCTGGAGCAGATGGGACTTGTAGCCAAAACTCCTGCCACTGTACCACAGAGCCTTTGATTAGTTTTGGATATGTAGTTGTAAAGAAAATATGTAGAGCTATAAGGAAAGAACTAGGGTGTTGGTTTAACTGGACAGATCGTTCAAAGGACCAGCAGCAACACAATGCACTTGCGAAGCCAAGACAGACAAAGGTATGGACCAAGTGCTGGAAAAGGGGTTTTTGACCAGCACATACTTGATGGACCAAGGGGCATTTTTCTGTTGCATAGTTTTATTCTATTCTGTAATTTTGTGAAAGCATTTGTAAGTGGTGGCAATTTGTGTGGATATTTTCTAGATGGCTGTGTGTTGCCTTTAGTAATCTCTTTTACAGAGTTGCAATGATGTGCTGCAGGAGAAGTTTGCGATGGAGATGAAATACATCACTGCTATCCGTCTCGCAGCACTGCAAATTCAGGAATGCATCCTCAGCTCCAACCATTCTCAGAAAGTCTCCATGAAGTACATTGAGTGAGTCAATACATTCAGCAGATTGAACTGGGCAGTGCTTCAGCTGCACCTCACACCACACTATGTTCACACGGCACTTTCTGGACTTCTTGATAGCAAGACCCCTGTTTCATAATCCATCTCATCAGTCAGACACTTTCTTAGTGAGCTGCTTAATTGGCAAATCTTCCCATTAGTGTGATCCTTCATTAGCTAGTCTTCCTTGTATTGAAACTCCTTATTAAGGAGATTCTTTATTAGTCAGTTACCTTGTTCATAAGATTCCGAGCTAGTGAGGTGTTTGTTTGGAGGAACTTGCTGTTGGTGAGGCACTGTTTGCATGAGTTTAGCAACTCGACCCTTCATTAAGGACACTCCTCATTGACAGCACTCAGTGTTTGTGAAACTCCAGGCGAGAGGAACTTCTCAGTTATGAGTTACTTCACTAACATGTCATAGAATTACTCTTTAAGTGTAATTAATCCTAGATTCTTATTTTTAGTCATCTACTTGAAGACTAACTCCCTGGCACTTCGTAATTCTTTAAATTTCATCCAGACCCGAATTTAAATTAGGATAGGAATGGAAGTCAATTTAGCATCAATCTCTACTGACACAAAAACAGGCCCAGACACCTTTCACTCCCAGACCCTGTCAGTGTGACCTCAATAGCTGTAACAGCAGTCCACTGATAGAGTCGTCGAGTCATAGAGATGTACAGCATGCAAACGGACCTTTGGTCCAACCCGTCCATGCCGACCAGATGTCCTAACTTAATCTCGTCCCATTTTCCAGCACTTGGCCCATATCACTCTAAACCCTTCTTTTTGATATACCCTTCCAGATGCCTTTTAAATGTTGTAATTGTACCAGCTTCCTGCACTTCCTCTGGCAGCTCATTCCCTACACGCACCACCCTTTGTGTGAAAAAGTTTCCCCTCAGGTCCCTTTCAAATGTTTCTCCTCTCACCCTTTGGTTCTGGACCTCCGCACCCAGAGAAATCACTTTGTCTATTTACCCAATCCATGCCCCTCATGATTTTGTAAACCTCTATAAGGTCACCCCTCAGCCTCTGACACTCCGGGAAATCAGCCCCAGCCTATTCAATCTCTCCCTTTAGCTCAAACCCTCCAAACCCGGGCAATATCCTTGCAAGTCTTTTCTGAAGTCTTTCAGGTTTCACAACAAGGAAGCAGAAGTGCAGTATTTGGTATATTCTTCCTGAGAAAACAAGAGTTTTTTTTTAAAAATCCAACATGCATTGGATATTTCTAGCCAATATTTATTGCTCATCAAAATCAGGTTTTCAGTTCTCATTGCTGTGTGTCAGCAATTGCTGTGTACAAATTAACTGCAATGTTTCTTTTATCATGACAGTGACCATATTTTAAATGTACTTTATTAGCAATAAAGCACTTTGGGATGTCCCAAGGTTCCGAATCATTTACAGGGATCCCTGATTTACAAACGTCCACCTTAAGAATGCTCATACGGATCATTCTGCTATAGCACGCATTTTGTTAATGTGAATTCGCTATAACATAATTGACGAATTGGGGACACTGTTTCTATAGTGTGAACTTTTGAGTATAACACGACTATGGCCCCATTAGTTTAAATGGTGCTGCTATTACGTGATTTTCTTATAACACAGGTTTGCACAAGAACAGAACAATAGCATTATAGCAGAACTGACTGTACTTATGAATATGTTCCATTACATGTTCATAACTTTAACGACCAGATAGCCAAACATTTCCTGTACTTATGAATAGCTGCTTTCCATTGTCCTGCATTGTGTGCTGCCTTGTGTACAAACCAACTTGTGAACAAACTCCAGAATGGAACCCATTTGCAAACCAGACACTCCCTGTATTGGAAATCTCTACGGCAACTGTCGCAATGTAGTTGCAGCTTCAGATCACCAGATGGCTCTATGAGGTAGGGTTCTTTGTTCCAACTCCACCATCATTGTGCAGAAGATGCAACTATTACTTAATTGAACACGAGATATTAAAACAAAATCACTCATAAATCATGGGTGATGCTGGCTGGCCCACTATTTCTTGCTCATCCCTTGTTGCCCTTGAGAAGGTGGTGGTGAGCTGCCATCTTGAACTGCTGCAGTCCACGTACTGTGGATTGACCCACAATGCCCTTAGGGTTGGAATTGCAGGATTTTGACCCAGTGACAGTGAAGAAATGGCAATGGATTTCCAAGTCAGAATGGTAAGTGGTTTGGAGGGATAGTTTCCAATGTCATAAATATCATAGCTGTTCTGGGAGCCAGTACAGACACAATGGGTGAAATAGCCTTTTTCTGTACTGTAAAATTCTATGATTTGGAGTTAAATAGTTTTAAATGCAATCTTATTATTTTCAGGAAGGATTGGGGAATTGAGAATTTTGTCTCACCAACTCTGCTTGATAACATGAGACAGAAAGATATCAGAAAGGGTATTAACTATCACCTTAAGAACAATCATAGCTTGATTGCACCAGGACAAAAGGTAATTCTGTATAACCGGCTATCCAGAGGTAAAAGTGAGTTTTTAAAAAAAGATTAATCTTTACTGCTTTCCACCCAATCACAGATGCTCTTTCTGCATGTACCCTTGAGTTTTTTTTATGCCTTGTTTAAATACTGTTACATCTCAAAGTGCTCTCAGTGCTGACAAAGCATTCCCCATGTTAACTGTTTTCCTCCCTCCAAGCATGCTACCTGACTTGCTGAATATTTCCAACTTTCTCAGGTATCTGTTTCAGATTTACAGCTTTCTTGGTGGTTTTGCTGTTTTATAAAATTGTGCTGTTTCATAAGCCATGACTCGATGTGTAGCGCACTTGCCATTTGGTCAAAAACATTGTGGATCAGGTCCAATTCTGGAGACTTGAGAACAAGTAACTTGGTTGATGTTGCAGTGCAGTAATGAGGGCATGCTGAAATGCTTAAGGTGCCATCTGTTGAATGAGTCATTAAACCAAGGTCCCTTCCTGCTCTCCGGAGATTTCATAGAATGGAGTCCCTCCAGTGTGGAAACAGGCCATTAGGCCCAACAAGTCTACACTGTTCCTCTGATGTGTAACCCACCCTGACCCATTCCCCTATCCATGACTCTATATGTACCCCTGATTAATGCACCTAACCTACACATCCCTGAACAATATAGGCAATTTAGCATGGCCAATTTACCTAACCTGCACATCTTTGGATTGTGGGAGGAAACTGGAGGAAACTTGCGCAGACACGGAGAGAACATGCAAACGCCAGACAGACAGTCTCCCGAGGCTGGAACTGATTCCGGGTCCCTGGCATTGTGAGGCAGCAGTGCTAACCACTGATCCAATAGCACAAGAGTATTTCAAAGACTTGGACAGTTCTTCTTGTGTCCAAGAGAATTGATAGCTCTCAATGAAGAAAACAAGCAAAATAATTATCGTTCATTTGCACATTACGATTATGGAATCTGTTTACTGCACTGTGTACAATACTGATCACCATATGTATGGAAGGATATTAATGCATTGTGATTAGTGTAGGGCTTTACTAAACTGGACCTATATAGGAGTTTAGATGAGTCAGAGGTGACTTCATTGAAACATGTAGGAACATGTGAAGAGGTTATTATCCCAAGTGCAAAAGTTTCTAGTTTTATACTGAAGGGAAAATATTTCCCTTTACACTTTAATACTGTTGCTAAAGCAGGCCGGTGTAAGGTGTGAATGTTCTTTGCCTTCTAAGAATCAGTGAAATGTTTATTTGTTACTTATTAAAGCCTCTTAAATATGTGTCTGAGTTGCATTTCAGATCACATCTGTATTCGTGAATTATTAAAGGAGGAGAAAATAAACTTTTGCTGTTTTCTCTGTTTCCATCTCCTGATGCTGTTAGCTCATTCCGAGTTTTTGGTTTTGCTGCCATTATTCATTCCTTGGTGCTTTGTCCAAGTGGCCTTTCCTCATATGGGAACCTGGTCGTGAATGGTTGCTGTATTCAACTGTAGGGGGCATCACAATAAAGCCCTGTCATACCCAGAGGAAAAAAACCCCATAAAACTGGCAGATGACACATACTGGTCTGCCCCTCTTGTAATCGAGCTTCATCGAGGGCCGAAGGGCCTGTTCTGCGCTGTATTGAAATTAAGCTTCATTGTGTCCAAGGATCACATTTCTTTTTAAACTCTCTATTTTCTCCATTTGCCTCCACCTTGAATCCAGTCTGAGTTAATGGCCCTCATAAAGGGCAGAATCTGAACTGTTATCCCTTAACCCAAGGTCATTGAGGCCTGTTTAAAGGAATGAAAGACATGTACTAAACAATTTTCTTTTTCACAAAACAAGTCACAAATACTTCAGACCAAGTGAACCTGTTTTGAAATGTTGTCATTGTTATAGGACAGGAATCCTAGCAAACAATTTCCACAAAACAGGCTCCCACAAACAACAACACGATAACTAACCAAGGTATCTTGATAAAATGTTGGCTGAGTGGTAAATATTGGCCACTACTGTTCTTTAAATCGTACCATGGAATCTTGTTTAATTCTCTTTGTGGAATATCTAACATCTCAATCATAGAAAAATACAGCGCAGTACAGGCCCTTTGGCCCTCAATGTTGCGCCAATCCAAGCCCACCTAACCTACAAGAGCCCACTATCCTCCATATACCTATCCAATGCCCGCTTAAATGCCCATAAAGAGGGAGAGTCCACCACTGCTACTGGCAGGGCATTCCATGAACTCACAACTCGCTGAATAAAGATTCTGGATTAGTGGTGCTGGAAGAGCACAGTAGTTCAGGCAGCATCCAAGTAGCTTCGAAATCGGATGCTGCCTGAACTGCTGTGCTCTTCCAGCACCACTAATCCAGAATCTGATTTCCAGCATCTGCAGTCATTGTTTTTACCTCGCTGAGTAAATAACCTACCATCAAAGGATGGCAGCTTTGTCCCTGAAGAACATTAATGAAGTTTTCCCAACAATTGGCAATAGATTTATGATCATCACTAGACTCTTTAATTCCAGATATTTATTGAATTAAAATTTCACCATTTTCCATGGCAGGATTCAAATGGTTCACAGGGCATTATCTGGGTCTCTGGATTAACAAAACAGCAATAACACCACTAGGCTATCACCTCCTCTATCAGTCAGCCAATCATTAATGCGTGCCTGTAAGTTACTTCTCATCCTAAGTGCTTCAAGATAATCTTAGCACCAGTGCAGAATTATCCTTTATCCTGATTCACCCTTCGATTTTTTTATCCATATACTGCATTTTAATAACACTTTTACAATCCCTGTATGGTCTCATACTTCTCGAGGAAACTTTTCCTACTTGACCTCCAAGTCCATATCCTTTTAACCTCGTCATGTGTTTGTCTTTTCTGCTGCTGTATTCCTCAATAAGAGACTTCAGTTGTGTATTTTCCTCCACTGCTTCTACCTCTGCTGCCCCTCTTTAGACATCCCCCTACTCAGCTGTGAAGTGATGTAGGAAATTCCACTGTAACCAGCACTATTAAGTTGAAGCTTGTTGGTAAAGAGTGCTTTAAACAAAATTGCTTTCTTGGGAATTGCAGTTTCAAAGATGCATATTTTATAATTAGGTCAAAAGTTTTAATTAAATCTTCTCATATTGTAAGGCCAGTTAAGCATTTCAATATTTTTGTGTATGAAAGATTGAAGTTGATCAGCCCCTGAAATTGCTCATCATTATCTATCAGCCACTTTGTGATCCCCAGCGTTAACTGCAGACGTTCAGGACATTACATTTTAGGGAGGAAAACTAACTGTTCACAATATAAAGAATATCTTTGATAAATTGAACTTCATGAATATACATTGGTTATTTGATATTAAAACTTTTTTTTGTAAAGCAGTTATTTAAATCCATGCAACAAAGATAAAAGATAAAATGTATTCTTCACATAGATTTTCCATTAATTTCTTTCAAATCAGAGGAAGTGTGCCTCGTTGTTTTATGATAATAAACTCAACTGGATTAGTTTGGTAAATAATGGAATCAAAATGTGAAGATGGCAAATTAACTAGACATCTGAAAATTCAGAACTATAATTATGTCTGGGAAGGAAATGCTGAAAATCATGTTTTTTGCATTGAAGGTGAGAATTATTGTCGGGTCTTTATGAACATGCAAGATTGAGTTTAAAGAGGATGTAATCACAGGGCCATACCTGCTGCCAATGCATAACCTGATTTGCTGATAGGTGTTGTCTGTCATTGTACTGAATCACTAGTTAGAAAATTCCAGGCGGGATTCCCATTATTTTCCATTGAAAGTCTTTGACCATTTTTGATAAATGTTGCCAAAAGTGCAACGCTGCTGGGGACATCTTTTCATTAAAATAACTTTCCATGCCAGTATATTAAAATACACTCATTCTGTTTGAAGCAACTGATATCCACGGCACAAGTCCGGCTGAATTACCTGAACATACTGAGTGATCTTCGAGCATATGGAGGGAAGACCTTTAACGCAACCCTTCTGGTACGTAGGGAGAAACAGAAACCTGGCTCATTTTTTTAAACTCGACTTTTTTTAATAAGTTTCTAATGAAATGCAACTTCTTCAGCTGCAGGACAGAGAATCATTTATCACATTGTTGGTCGGAGCCAAGTATGGTATCAGCCAAGTTATTAACAGCAAACTCAATATTATAAACCAGTTAACAAACTTCAACAACATCCGGAAGTTGGAATTGACCTTTGAGTGTGAGAAGGTCAGCATGGTGAACATCTACCTGGTGGATGTGAAGGTAAAGGCTATTGATGCTAATTGCTTGCTTGGACAAGGGCTTGGTACATTTTATAATACAGGTTGTTGTCTGGTCAAATCCTTGATGCTGTGACCTGTGCTGCAATAACAGTTGTTTAGCAATTATTCCTATCCTCAGTTTGCTAATGTTTTGCAATGAAGTTACTTGGGAGTGACTCTTACCTTTGCTCACTGTCAATCAGACAGCAGATGCCTTTAGTACTTACCCGCACTGGCACCTCCATGATCCCAACATGAAGAGACCTGACTGCAATTTAACTCGGGCCTGAGCTAGGGAGGCCTCTGCATATTTCCAGCCAGGCCAGGCCAATCTGATCAAGCCCAGCAAAGTGAAGTGAAGGAAAGGGAGGAAGTACCAAGGACATTTACCAAGGAAAGATGGGATTTCTGCCTGTCTGCCAGCCCGTCTTGCCTGTTTTCCCAGAATGCCAGTGACACTAATCTGCTGACACTGGAATAATTTCCAAAGGCAGCAGTGACTAGGCCACTGCAGACCAGAGGAAGGCAGTCTCTTCGAGTCATAATTCCTGCCTCTCCAATTACAAATTAATTCTGTTCCTCAGAATCATTCAAGCAATTTCTCCACCACGAGGTAAGATTGACTGGCTTCTAGCTCCTGGTTTATCCTTTGCTCCTTTTTGAATAACAGTACTACACTGGCTGTCCTCAAGTCCTCTGACTCTTCTCCTGGGCCAGACAGGTATAGAAAATTATTGCAATGTCCCTGATTTTGTCCCTGCCTCACTTACCAACCTGGGATATATTTCATCCAGCCCTGGACATTTATCGAATTCTAAGCCAGACCACTCAGAGCTCTCTCTGTCAATAATAATTTCTTGAATTGTATCACAGACCTTCTCCCTGTTTTCTGTATGCATATTGTCCATTTCACAAGTGAGTACTGTCTCATAGTATTCTTTTGGAATCCTACCTACATCCCCTGACTCCCTGCACAAATTACTGCTGTAGTCCCAATGGCACTACTCTTTTACCCTAACTGTAAACCAGTTTAGGATTTCCTTCTATTTTAATTTTAGTATCCTTTCATGTCACCTATTTGGTCTCCTATTCTCCATTTTAAGTTCCCTCTTGAACATTCTGTACTCCTCTAGGATTTCAGCTGTTTTCAGCCCTGGATATCTGCCATAAGTATCTCTTTATTCTTTAAATCCATTGCTGTGTATCTTTAGATATCTAGGGCTCACAGGATTTAATGGTCTCACCCCTTCCTTTATTGGAACATGTTGGCCCTGTACTCTCCATATTTCCTTCTTGAATGCGCCCCATTTCTCTGTGACAAATTTGCCTGAAAGTTATAAGAAATTGTTGCATTTAAATATTAATGATTAATTGAACTCACCCCACTCCTACATTGGAACAGTGATGGTATCTGAAAAATAATCCATGTTTGTAAAGTGATGTCTAGTGGCTCTGAAATATGCTATATAAATGCAAAGTTTCCTTTCAGGAAGTTGGCAATAGTTAGTACTTGACAACATCAAGACATTTTTAATGATGAAGTTTAGGTTTTCATAACACAATCCACCTCTCCCATTCAGAAGAGGAATAAATCAAACCCCAGATATTATTCCAAACTGTAATAAATGTTGTTAGAAATTTGCAACCTTTTACATTTGCTTTCACTTCTCCTTTCACTTTTTTTTTGTCTGTGTCCAAACAATTTTTCTTATTCTTTGTTTCTCTTTCTGAGCCCAATTTGACTAATTCACCTGCCTTCTCTATTGTTCCTGCTTCTTTCTCAATCCTTGAATTTCGTGGTTAAAGAAATAGATTGTTTTATCCAATATTTGCCCAGATCTCAGATTCCCTGTTGCCCTCACTTATCAACTCGCAATTTCTGCATTGTACAACATTTTCACGCTATAGATTGGAAGGAAAACAAATGAGGGAAAACACTGCTCCCAGCAAATTCAAGGAAGCTAATGTTGAGCAAAATCTTTAAAATGAGTGAGTTGATATCATTTTCAGGTTAGGTCTGTTAGTGGAAAAGTTTAATTACTGACTCTGTGTTTTTATTTACAGTCTCTGACATTGTTACTGGAAGCTCATCATGCTAAAGACCTTGTGTGTTTGATTGCTGGATATCATAGGCTATATGTGAACTCAACAGACTCCATATTCATCTGGCCTAGCAACTATCAAAGTCAGACAACTGAAGAAGGTAATACATTAGTCGTTTTTTTAAAAAATAAGAATCCCAGTTTTATTCCTGCCATACTTTTGCCCAAGAAACACAGAGAGTGATAGATGCCTGGAATGCAGAGGTAGTAGAGACAGACACGGTAGATTAATTTAAGGTGCATCTGGACAGATGTATGAGTAGGTGGGGAGCAGAGGGATACAAATGCTTAGGAATTGGGCGATAGATTTAGACAGTGGATTTGGATCGGCTCAGGCTTGGAGGGCCGAATGGCCTGTTCCTGGGCTGTAAGTTTTCTTTGATCTTTGAAAGCAAACTTCCAAATGTGAATTTTGTTTCTATTGTCACCACCCCCAGGCAGAACTATGTTTTCTCTGCCATTTGTTAACACTCCAAATCAGACAGGGATGTTCTGAATATAGAGACTGATTGAATCCTTGGTTAATGTCAGGTTTTGTTAAGTGGCAACCTTTACATCCTGTGTGAAAGTTGCAGTTTCAAGTAACACTTGAAGACTCTCTCACTGACTGGATGCTGAACATTAAGACTTGGGAAAGCTTAGATAATTCTGTGTACTATTTGGAAAAAAGGGAAGAGGTTTCTCCTGGTATCTTGGTCTTTTGTACCAATCTTGGTGACAAGATTAATTATTGGCCACAGAGAAAAGGCATCTCTAGGTAGATTGAATCTCCTTTCCAGCTTTAAAGGGAGATGAGTGGGTCTGAGACTAGTATTTTACAATTTAAAAAGGGCAATTATGTATGCTCGAAAACTGCACACCTAAGATGAACTGAGACACTAAGTTCAGGAATAGACTCATATAGAAGTAAAGGTAGATATTTAAGAGATATTTCAAAATAAGTATATTTAAGAGTAAATGTATTCCTACTGTAAAAAAGAAGTTGCAAAGGAAGAACAAACCATCTATGGCCAACATAAGAATTTAAGGAAGGTACTGAGATTAAGGAAGAAGTATAATATGATTAGCAGATCAGATATTGGACAGAAGATAAGGAATGGCATAGAATGACAACAAGATTAATCAAGGGAAAGAAATTAGAGTATGAGAGGATGCTAACTAGAAAAGGAAGAACAGATAATGAGTTTTTACTAGTATTTAGAAAGGAAAAGATTAAGTAAGGTGAGTGATCCTCTTGATAGTGAGAATGGGGAGAAATTAATATATAATAAATAAATGGCAGTTGAATTAAAGAAATATTTGCTTCTGTCTTCACTATAGAAAATACAAAAACACTCTAGTAATAGCTGTAAATCGAAGGGAGAGAGAAACCTGGTGAAATTACAATTAAGAGGGAAGTGTGATGAAGCCAACAGGTAGACCTCTGGGCTGACAGGCTTTCAGACCCATTTGGACTTCATCCTGGGTTCTTAAACAGAGGGACCAATGTGAAAGTCGAAGCATTGATGTTGATTTTCCAAAGTTTCATAGATTTGGATAAGGTTCTATTGGATTGAAATGTAGCAAATGTTATGTCATTATTCAAGAAGGGAGGGAAAGAGGAAACTATTGGCTTGTCACAGGGTAAGTGTTGGAATCATTACTGAGGAGCTTATAGCTGGACACAACTCTAGCTATTTGGGAAGAATCAGCATTATTCTGTGAAAGGGAAATCATGCTTAATCAATTTATGTCAATCTTTGAAGGGTTAGCCTATGCTTTGGATAATGGAACCGGTAGAGATACTATACTTGGGTTTTCAGTGGGATTTGATGTGCCACATAAAAGATAATTGCACCAAATAGGACCTAAATATTCACTTATTTGAATGGATAGAAGATTGGCTGGGTTCAAGTCCCATCTGATCCAGAGATGTGTAATAACATCACTGAACAGGTTAATTAAAAATATCTAGAAGATTGACCGGCTGACAGAAAGAGAGAATGTGTTTGAAAAAGCTCTCTTTCTGATTGGCAGGATGATGAGTCCCAGAAGAATCTGTGTTGGGGCCTCAGCATTTATAACAATGATTTAGATATGGGGAGGAAAGCCATGGCAGCTAAATTTGCAGATGACTCAAAGATGGGTGGGGAAGTATGTTGTGAAGAGGACATAAGGAGTTTTCAGATGGGTGTCAATCAATTAAATGAGTGCCCAAAAATTAGATTCTAGATTAGAGTGGTGCTGGAAAATCACAGCAGTTCAGGCAGTATTCAAGGAGCAGGAAAATCGACATTTTGGGAAAAATTTCCTGCTCCTTGGATGCTGCCTGAACTGCTGTGCTTTTCCAGCACCACTCTAATCTAGAATCTGGTTTTCAGCATCTGCAGTTCTTGTTTTTACCTAGTTGATTTTAACCCTACTGCGAATCCTCTGCAAGGATGCCTGCATTGAAGAAGTTTTCCTCCTCTCTCTACAAGAATTTCAGGAAGTCCCTCTCACTCTGCAACTCCCAGGTCATTTCCTCTGCCCTGAAGCTCTTCAACCACATCCTGAAACAAAAAGCTCTATTCCTGATGAAGGGCTTTTGCTCGAAACATCGATTTTCCTGCTCCTCGGTTGCTGCCTGAACTGCTGTGCTTTTCCAGAGCCACTCTAATCTAGAATCTAGTTTCCAGCATCTGCAGTCATTGTTTTTCCCCCGCCAAAAGTTAGGCCAATGTAGTATAATGTGGAAAAATTATTTAGTTTGCAGGCAGAATGAAAAAAAGCAGAGTTTTACTTAAAGTAAGAACAACTGCACCATTTCAAGGAGCAGAGATATCTATATGTGATAGTGCATAATTCACAAAACATTAGTTTGCATGTGCAGCACATAATTATGAAGGCTAATGGAATGTAAACATAAAGGTGTTTTGCTTCAATTATCCAGGGAATTGATGACAGTACAGGTCTAATATTTCAGGTAGTTTTGGTCTTCTCGATTAAGGAAGACCATAAATGTTTTTAAAACAGTTCAGAGGAGCTTTCTGAGATTGATACCTGGAACGTGCAAGTTGTCTTATGAGAAAAGGTTGGGCAGACTGCCTTGTTTCCTTTGGTGTTTAGAAGTGCAATCCTTGACAAGTTGGAAATGGAAATAAAGTCTCCTCTTGTGGGTGAATCAAAAATTAGGGGTCACAGTTTTTAAAAGAATACAACCTTTTAGAGCAGAGATGTGTGCTTTTCTTTCAGATGGTTGGTGGGGGCTGCGGTCATTAAATCCTTTTTAAGGCAAAAGTAGATAAATATTTGTTAAGCAGGAGAATGAAAGGTTATCACATGGAAGTGGGGAAATGGAATTTGAAACACAGATAGATTAGTTATGGTTGTATTGATTGGCAGAGGAGGCTTCATTGTCCAAGTGACTCACATCTGTTCCCAAGTAGTATGTGCTTACATAAAGCCCTACTTTTTCTATTCGCTTTCAGTTCAGTCAATTTCCTGAATGTAAAGGCTCAGATTCTTTTCTCAGTGTACATTTCCTGCTATGACATATCATCCACACAATTAGTAAAGATAAACGGCAACTCACCCACCATCCTCTCAAGGGCAATTGGGGATGGGCAATAAATGTTGGTCATCCAGCAATGCCGTCATCACATGAATTAATATATGAAAAAACACAGTGTAAAGGACAGGAGGACTCTTCTCTCCGACACTTTGAGATGTGTGCAGATTATTAGAAATCGAGGTTAACGGACTGTTCAGCTCCTGTGGGTATTGTACCTAAGGGATGGTAATAATTTTCATGTCCATGCCAATCCTTCCATTAGACTGATCAGTTCTGTGGAGCATTAGCGAGGTTTGTGATTATTGGCATCACTTTCAGACAGTGACTCTTTGCAATGAAGTTATGATAGAAAATAAACTCATGTCAGTTTAAACATGTTTCCCTCTCAGAATGATATCAGTAGCAGATATCTGAGAGAGAGTTCAGACACAACTCACATTTTCCAATGGCATTGCTCACTCTGACTTTATGCCAATTAGGTGAGTTACAGTTGCTGATAAGTCTTGTTAAAATTCCAGAATGTAGGAACTTACATTTTATTATATGTATCCATAGGATCTAGAAAGTCTTGAAAGCTTATGCAAGGAATGTCTCAATCAGAAATATTGATCAAGAAATAGGATATCAAATTTTATTTACTGTAAAAGTTACTACTTTTCTTTTTACATTGTGAGTAATAGCCTGGCACTGTATTTGAGTGGTGTCCTGAAGCTGAATGAACATGTACAATTGGTATGACTTCAATATTGAAGCTTTAACAGTTAAAGACTCCACCCCAGGTATTTCCTTCAACCAACTCCTTGCAGACAGTAATACCCTGTTTACGTGAAGAAACTTATCCAAACAAACATTTTCAAGCAAAATAAATAACCTAAACAGAAAGGAAGAGCATAGAAGTTAATCATTGAAGTTTTTATAATTTTTTTTATTCATTAATGGGATGTCATTTATTGCCCATTAGTAATTGCCAGGAGGGCATTTTAAGATGGCAGAATTCAGTTTTTAAAGAAATATTAGATGGTTCCTTCATCTGACCTTAGATGTACCTTATTTTACTGTGCAGGTGACGAAGCCCGAGGATTAAGTGATTCAGAGTCATCATCAGACATTGAGTCATCATTAGACTTGTCTATAGAGCTCCACAAAATGAGGAGTGGATTCTTACAGCCTCTGACTGAAGAAAATGAGGACATCGAGAACTCGGAAAGTGAAGCTACAGACAGTGACTGCTTACGGGAGGATATCCAGGAAGAGACCAGTTGCAGCACAGGGGATGTGTCTGATCTGAATGATGAAACAACAAGTCAGGGAGGAGACTTTTGTGAAAGAAGCTGTTCTGCCGACTCTATGGACGAACTGCAAACGGAGACTTCAATGAGCAGCACTTCAGGTCCACACTCACATGGTGAGATTTCAGAAGATGATGACAAAGATTCTATCGCTGAAGAGAGTGATGGTGAGCCAGTTACAAAGAAGCACTGTACCATGGAATCAAAAGACAGTCTTGAACAACCTTCAGCAGACTCCTTAGCCTCTACTCCGACCCTTTCTAAATACATTGCAAGTGATATAAAGGTGGTTTGCTCTATTCCTGACCTCAGCCAAAGTGAGAACCCATGCACTGCAGAACTTTGCAACCAGTGCCCCAGAAACGAGGGTGAGAGTTATGCACAAGGGGACAAGTCTTGGAATGTGACAAGTCGTGGCCTGCTCACTGAGTTACCACCAATTCCTTTTCCAGAGGAACCAGCTATTGATGGGAACCTATCCAGTGAGGTCCTCACTATCCCGATTCTGGCTCCTCCCCCTGGCTTTCAGGACAGCAGCTCTGATGACGAATTTTTCGATGCAGCTGAAAAGTTTACTGATGTGGAATGTTCAGGTGACATCAAATTCAGTGGAACTGAAGCAGGTAGGTCTGACAGATGACAATCAGGTTTCCATTTACTTCCACTTACTCCATACAACAAATTAAATGAAATCCAAAATATATTTGAACACATTTTCAAACATACTTAAGAATGATGAATAATTAAAATATTTTCTGTGTTTATTTTGATTCACTTATTACATGTTACCAATGCACCTTTATATACCCGACTAGTGATGTCACATGAGGAACAGGTACTGAGTTCCAGTGATGTGAAGAATCTGAATTAAACAGGCAATGATGAAATTATTGATGTCTTCACAAGTTAAAAATTGCATCTTCAGTTATGAATTCAATTTAGTCCCATTGTTGAGCTCATTTGAAAAAGTTAATTTTAAGTAATTGACATATCTGAGAATTATAAAGCTTAAAATCTCGAGACAATTAATCCCTGGTAAAGTCATTCCGTTTCTAAAGAAATAAACAGACAAAGCAATTTAAGAAAATTATACTTCACTAAAAATAGAAGAATTCACGAAAACTTCTTTCTCCAAATTAAAAGTTTTTTCCCTTAGTATGTCTTTGATCATTTTCCAGACCAGTTTAGTGAAATCCTGGTCACTATTATGGAAATACATTCCTGCTGATACTTTTTGAATCTGCCCTGCTTAGTTTCCAAAACCAAAATCCAGAACAACCCTTGATCATCACAAAAGGGGATAAGAACAACTGTTCCCTAATGTCTTTTTAAAAAAAACACAGGTTTTGGAAATAAGGACTAAAAATATCCGCAGTCCTGTTGATATTCTGAGTTGTGGTCTTGTCAGGCACTTATCCTTCTGGAAATCGAAATACAATCCATTCATCAGTTCTCTTTTATCCATGGGACATGTTCCTTCCTCAAAGAACTCTAATAGATTGGTTAAATGTGATTTCCCATTCACAAAACCACGTTGATACTACCTGATTATTGAGAGTTTATCCAAGTGGCCTGCTATAACTTCTTTAATAATAACTTCTGACATTTTCCCTATGCAGATGTTCAGCCTGTCATTCCCTGTTTCCTGCCCTCCTCCCATTTGAGTAAAGAAATTACATTCACTGTCTTCCAGTTTAATAGAAGTTTTCCTGAATCTCAGGAAATTTAGATAATTAAAACTAAGGCAACAACTATCTCACTGTGGGGGGGTGCGGGGGGGAAGGGAGGTCCCCGAATTACGAACATCGAAATTAGAGACACTAATGTATTCAAACATGATCCTGGGATTTATTAATTTTAATTTTAAAGATCTGATAGTTGGAAGTTACTTACAAATGGTTATTTTACATTTTCCTGCATCGCACTCTGACTAGTCATTTCTTTTAAGATTCTTGAATAAAGTCCACCAGAACCTGAGCACATGGCAGGCTGCATCTCCAACAAATTACTCAATACCACTTCTTTGCTAATTGTAAATAGCTTCCCATCTTTTCATTTTATGACTTGTAGCTGCATCTGAAATGCTATTTGTATACACAATAGCGAAGACCGGTACAGTTTCACTAACATTAGTGAACCATTCGGGCATTTTTGACTACCTGGCAACTTTTACTAGTAACCTTTTTCTGTGTAGCCAGCATAAATGACCTTGTTTGCTTCATTAAGCTCCCACCTTGCAATGGTGGATTTTGGTCTTAGAAACCTTTGGAGTAGCTGCCCAGACATATAACCGGAGCAGGAGAATCAACGTTTTGGGATTTCCCGATGAAGGGCTTTTGCCCAAAACGTCAATTCTCCTGCTCCTCAGATGCTGCCTGACCTGCTGTATTTTTCCAGCACTACACCCTCGACTCTGATCTCCAGCATCTGCAGTCCCTCCTTTCTTCTAGATCTACAAATTGTGAAGGAGGGAGTCGGCCATCATGAATCACAGCAACATTCTAGCAAAGCTTGACCTGTTGAACCTAAGCAGAGCAAGCAGAAGTGCCATTTCCTCAGAACACTAGTGGTTGGCTCCTAACTGCAACATAGCTTTCATTGAAAAAACAGAAACGACATGTTGTTGAGTAGCTGAAACTGTCATTAACCGTGTAACATTCCTTGTTGCCAAGCAGCCAAACCCTAGTTCAGTCTACTGTCTCAAAGAGAGCTGAAACGGTAGACTAATGTAGGAAGATAGTGTTGTAACTATCGACAGGATAGTGGACATTTAGCAGCATGATATTCTAGATAAGGTTGCAGAACAAGAGTACATTTGTGATTTTGGTATATCTTCCCATTGAGGCACAATACTGGCAAGGGCACAAGCATTTAACCAATGAATCCTTGTTCCATTGAAAAATCCACTTATAAAAATTCACCCTAATGTGCCCCTAGAATCACTGGAATAAATCATTTCAAGGGGCAACTCTCGTACAGTAAAGACATTTGCTACGCTCACTATAAAATAGAAAGGAATATAGAAACTTGAAGTTTTGCTCCTTATCCGTTATTCAATTCATTTTATTTAAGATAGGACAGTTCCTCTTTGTACAGCTCTATTGGTATATTCAAGAATTTATTTCAAATATAGGTTGAAAATCAATTAACAATGGAGGCCAATGATTACATGTATATGCTAAGAGTCATGTAGATGAAAATTAAACTGCTCTGTTAACTAGCAGAGTAGTCACTGTTGTTTGATGTTTGGAGAAAGGATAAACAATATGTCCACAAATTAAATATTTTATTTTGTTTTCTTGGTAGAGTTGGAGTCTGCTAACATTAAGGGGATTGAAGCAAAACAGAATATGCAGATAAGTCCAAGTCCTTATGGCACAGGACTGGACATCAAATCTGTTGAATGCATCAAAAGTAAAGCAGAAGAAATAAAATACACAACTACAGGAAAAAGACATTTTGCATCTGATGACGTATATGATGTAAAAGCAGTTGAATTGCAGTGTCATTCAAACAAAGATGGAGATCATATGTGTTGTTATGAAAAGGAACATCTTATGACAAAAATGCAGCGATCACTTACTCTTTCTTCTTTGACAAGTATCGAGAGTGAACTTGCCTTGTTGGAAACTAAGCCTATTGGTCCATTAAAATCCATTTCCACCTGTGCCAATAAAAAGGTCCAATCAGATTTAATGGAAATGGAGCCAGATACCATGGAAACGAAGTCAGTCACAGAAACAATACCAGTCATTACTCCAGTTTCAGTTAGACGTTACCCATGTGATTCAGGCATGAGAGAGGAATGTGCTTCTCATACAGAGACTAAAGTAGGAGAAAAATTAAACAAACTTTCTCTTAAAGCCCAGCTGCCTGGAGCTGACTGCACCAATGTGGAGGAGTGTTCAAGTCCTTCAGGAGTAATTCTAGAGCTTGCTCATGCATACTCACAGAATCTAACAGAAGATAAGATGCATAATGTTACCACTGTGTCTTGCGCTGATGAACAACAAACCATGAACACAATTAGCATGAAAGACAAGGAGCAAGATGAAGCAATTGTCAAAAACAACACAGTCCTAGAAATGGGAGATGAACATGCTCAGTGGATGGACAAGGATCAAAGTGGAACTGCATTCAGGCAAACTTTATATCAAGTAAACTCCAAGGAAAATATGTTCATCTCTGAAGAAGTGGTTAAAAATAGTCAAAGACGAGGATCATGTTACCAAAATGATGATGGCAGTATAACTTCACAGCTATATTCTATGAAGTCTACAGGAGATCTGACAGCACTGTCAGAAAACTCAGTACTGGAAAAGAGAATCTCCAGCAGGAGGAACTCATCTGAGACAGACAAAGGAAGCAAAGATGCTTACTCCCTTGACATATCCAGGTTACTTCTGAATTTAAATCGAGTCTCCTTTAAGACATTCGGCACGGTTAAACATTTGGGATCACCACACTTAGAACCAAAGATTGAAACTTGCGCAGTGAGGTCTCTTTACATTTCTAAGTGCAACACAGAGCCTGCAGAAGACAGCTCAAAAGATTACTTACCAAAAACAGAACAGATCTCTAACCAGACTGAGGCAAGTATAAATGAGATCAGTACATCGATAATTTGCCCTCAAGATAGAAACCTTCCTCAGGAAATATCTTCGCTGACAAATACACCAAGGCAGCTTTATGAAGTAGACAACTCAATCATTCAGGAATTCTCAACTGCAACTCAGCAAAATAAATGTCCCTCCACCAAACTGAGCTGTCTCCAACAAATAAAAGATAAACACAGTTTGAATGTTGACTCCAGAGTTCCAGCTGTCCTCACAACTGACTTGGATAAGGAAACAGATGAACAGCTCCCAATGGGTGATAAGAGCACATGTAGCTGTAAGATAGTATATGGGAATTGTTTTAGAGCACAGGGCACTGATGTTGATGACGAAAGCAAAGATTTAGCATATTCCATACAGCAGTGTTCACCAAAGACCACCCCACCTGATTCAGGAAACCACCTCTCTCAATACCTCACAACATTTACTGGGCGAAGTGAGAAATCCATGCTTACCTGTTGTTCCTTTGATTTTCCTAAAACTGATCTTACACCAAAGCTTGAAAGCTCCATTCTGTCACAATTCAAGGCTAAAAGATATAGCATGCCGAATGGATTCCATCTGATACAGAACGATATCATGGAGCTACTCAATGTGCTGAAAGAATTCCCCAGAGAAAGTCATATTGAGGAAGAATGTGCAATACTTACTTCATCAATAAAGGAGAAATTATATACTGAAAGTGGAAAACTGATGTCTGCTTGCCAGAAGGGCATTAAAGTAGACCAGGCTCCTGTGGAGATGCTCCTGGGAGTTTCTGAAAGTTTCCAGGCCCTCATACAGCTAACAGCAACATGTCTCCAGTTCACGACCTGCATGCATTGCGCAGAACGTCATGCCGAAGTGGTCAATAACTTAAAAGAGGTTTCTTTGACTTATAAAACCTTTGTGCAAATCTCTGAGGATGCATGCAGCAGGAAGTGTGATGACTTAAGCATGAAACTCCTGGCTCAACAGTGTACTGCACTGACCGCTGGGGTTTTCTGCTTGACACAGCCATTCAAATAATTCACCCCTGAAACAGAAAACAGTGTTTGTAAAGTTTGGGACATGAGAGAATATAATTAGAAAAATCTAAAGAAAGATGTAGAATTGTGTGACAAGTACATGACATGCACTAAACTCATCCCCTGGAAAAACATGTGTACTACAATATGACACATTGATTGGCATTGGCCACATGACTAACAACAATCAGAACTGATGCAAGACATGTCCTGTTTCTAGGGTAATATAGTACTCTGCTGATTCTTCAGACTTCTATATAGACAGCATTTTAATGCTGCCCTTTCAACCTGAAACTGAGGTCTGAATTCATTCCATTGGCTGTTGGGATCTGAAGGTTTCAGGGGCTTCCCACGTGTTACCAGAGAGGACCAGGTCATGCTACAAAATTTCATATCATTTGATATGAGTTGATACCAAATAAGCAATCTCATCCAGAGGGACCCAGTTGATAGCTCTCGAAATGAAAATATTATGTCTGCCTACGTGTGTCTGTGCATGAGTGCATGAGTGTGTGTGTGTGTGTGTGCGCTGAGGAAAGAAGGTGCTGTCTTCAGACTGTTGATAAAGTAGGCAGTGAAAAATAGTTTAAATATAAGAATTTTCCCTTAGTATCTATCTCATGTTCTGTGTGTTTGATATTAGCACTAGATATTTTAAGCCGTAGAATGTTTCAGTCTTTTTAATTTGACATTGTTTGTTGCAATAGAAAAATATATGGTATTAAAGAATCCTATTTCCATATTACAATGTTAAAGAGTGATCATTGGATTTTCTCAGGATGGCGGGAGACGGGTTGCATTATCTATCACTTGCTAGGGTTTACTAGAAAGACTTTCTTAGTTAGTTGATATATTTGTGTAATTTCTATCTGAATAGAAAGAGGCTAGGATTTTAGGATACAGAGATTAAATGGGCAATGCTGCGAAAGATCATTAATTCTCTCAGTGGTTTATAACAACACAAAAATTTAAGCTATTACCTCACCAATTCTTTTGACATGCCAATGCTGATTATATCAAGATAGAAGCCATTATTTGTCACATACAAGACTGTAAAAATTCTAAGTTTTTTCGTAGTTATACACATGGTCTGGGACTAACTCCTTGATGCACAGCACTGAAAGAGCTCTTGAACACAATTATGTTATACTGAGGCTGACAATTTGCCCATCATTAAAACTAAGGTATTGAAAATTATCGCTTGCAATTCTGGGTCTACAGTTTCCGTACAATTATCAGTCCCTAGATGGGGAGTGTTGGTTTAAGGAATCACCTTTGTGATAATGGATGCCCAAGACAGCTTTTAATCAGAAAAACTTCCTTGTTTTTTCTTTTAATGGTTCAAAACTCATACAACCTTGAATAAAAAGGCAACAAAGACTATACTTTCACAGAAGCACATTGTTGCATGTACAGAGAAAGTCATACTTTCAAACATTTTATTTTCTCTTTCAGCTATAATTCACATAAACTGATCTTTGCTCCTACAAGCAGGAAGTTGCATTTTTTTCAGTGACCTATCACTGGAGAGTTGCATAATCCAAGAATTAACAGTGTCCTGCTGGCAGTCATTTCCTCACTAATCATTGATGGTCAATTTCCATGGGTTTGGGAAGAGGAGAGAGTCTCAACATGTGGTTAAAAAGCCATATTCATTCCAGAAAATGACTGAAAATATTGTTTCTGCTATTTGAGGATTTCTGTAGGGATATTTACAACTCACATTTACATTGATTTTTACAGGAAACACATATGATGATCCCCTGCATAAGTGACCCGATTAGCTCATGCTATTACAGTAGCAACAAATTTTACAATGGGTGATTTAAAACTCAACTTTGTCTTTATAACCTAACAAGAGTGGGGGAATTCAAAACTAGGTGAGAGGAGAAAGATTTAAAAGGGATTTGAGAGTCATATGTAGAATGTACTGCCAGAGGAAGTGGTAGATACAGGCACAGTTACAAAATTTAAACAACATTGGACATGCACATGATTGAGGGATAGGGGCCAAACACAGGCAAGTGGCACTAGTTTAGTTTGAGAAACTTGGTCGGCATGGATGATTTGTACCAAAAGGTCTGTTTCCATGCTAAATGACTTTATGACTCTAAATTAACATGTATTTATTATTATTAAATAGAACTGTGATTTTAGACATAATCTATGGGGACCACAGACATGTTGCAGAGTTCCATGTGGTTATACAGTTTGAAGGGTACCTGTCTGCATTAAGCACAGCAAGGCAAAAATTCAATCCTTTATGTGCAGGATTTGAACATCCATTGTTCATTTCATTCTACTCCAGACACTAGTCATCCAGCCCAGTAAACAAATCAACTCTTAGAGAGAGATATGAAGCACACCAATAAGATCATTATAAGGGACAAGGAATAATCCTTTGAGCTTATGTTATTGATGAGCATGAATTCAATATGAGTCTTATTCTCAGATTTCTACATAAATGGAAGTTAGTGAAATTCCAGCTGGAAATGACAATGGCCACACAGTAAGTCCATTCAGATTGACTAGAAAGACTGTTACAATGATCAACCAGTAGGTAGGTTAAATGAGTGAACCAAATCAACCTAGGTTGTAAAAACACTTTCTGGTATTTTATTTACAAAGGAAGAAATATCAAATTTTATGAGAAAACTAATATATAATTTTGTGATGTCAAAATCTGTCTTTGCACAATTCATTTCACCCAAATTGCTCTTCATTTGTCAGGTTCTCACTTTCTTCTCACACAAAGTACTGGTTCAAAGAATCAGACTGCATCGAAGAGGCCCTTTGGTCCATCAAGTATGTGCTGACAAAGCTACACTAAACCTACACTCGTCCCATAGCTTTGAATATTATGACATTTCAAGTCCTCATTCAAATACTTTATAAAGGTTGTGAAATTCATTTGAGGTGGAGTTCCATTGAAGAGTGTACAATTTTGTTGAGTGTAGGGAGAATGAGTGACACGAGGCTATCCTGGCCATGAGACCATTTCCAGCATACTCCCTACATCTGACATTGCACCATGGTTGGCTGTATGGTTGGGGTGGAGGGCATTGAGTAATAATCAAAGTATGAACCCCAGCCCTTCTGTACTCTTTAGGTCAATGGTTAAAGGTCAACTATAAATTAAGAGGAATCCTGATTCCACTGATTTGTTTGTCATCTAATAATATTCATAGGTTAAGGACCTTCCTGGTCTAATTATCTCATGAATGTTTAAGAGGCATTTAGACAGACACATGAACAAGCAGGGAATAGTGGGATCTGGGCAATGTGCGGATGGGATCAGTTTTGAATGACAGAGCTATACTGTTCTGTGTGTAAATGTATGTATACTTTACACTGAGGAAGAAAACAATGAGTTCATATCAATTTTTTTCATTTGCAGTAAAGCAGATAACCATGATTTTTTTTTTGATAATCACAGCACTGCCCTGAACCTAACAATGCAGAAATACAACAGAAAGGGCCTCACTCATATATCATAATGTGATTAAATTAAACTATCTAAAGACTGGAAGGGTAAAGTACTTCCATATCTGATGCCTTTGTTTTCACCAGTTGCGGAGGAGGAGCGAGCTAGAATCCAAATCTAGTCTTTCCAGTTCGAGTACAGTCCGTTCTGGATTCAAATGTGCAATATTGCTCTTTATTCAGCTCAGGCTAACACAAAATTAACAATATCACATAACATTCATTAGTAATATCTTAGTTTTCATAATAATAGTTTTCATCTACCTGTTTAATTTTCTTCATTGTCTCAATTCTTTTTCTGTAACCTTATTCACCCCCCTACCCATCCATTCTGCTTTGGTCAGAATGGAAAATAGGAAATATCCCATTGATATAGTATGATTTTCCAAGGTGGAATTAAACATTAGAACAAGAAGTTTTATCTGTGTAGTGTCTTTAATGAAATAAAACATCCAAGATACTGCTCAGGTACATTATAAAAGAAAATTGATACAGAGCCAGAGAAGGAGATCTTGCGTCTGATGAGGTAGCATCTAAAAGGAGGCTAATGTGTTCAACCATGGCTAGTCCAGGTGGATGAGGAGGGAAAAAAATTGATATTTTTCACAGTCAGACAGAACGCCATTGTGACATTGATAAAAGCCATTTCAGTAATGTGGCAGGGTGAAAAGTTGGTTGGAGGGATTTTAACACATATGCAGTTTTTTTTTTGCCACAACATAGAGGTTGTGAAAATTCCCAAACATCAGCAATTCCATTCCTAAACCTGACACTTTTGATTTTCATGAAACACGGCCCAAGCTTCGTCTATTTCTGATTCCCTGGCCATTTAAATGATCTGAATCTATTTGACTCCCATTTCGTTATCTCCACTGTCAGGAACCCAGAATACAAGGAGCAAACCAGAAGTGTTTCAATGAATTTATTTTGGACAGCCAGGAGACCTGAGTACCCCTGTAGATTTTATCTTAGGAGACCATGGGAGAGGGCAGTCAGATTATCTTAGAGGGGTATCCATTGCCCAAGAACCCATAGGATTCTAAAGGTGGGCAGGAATTATCAAATTTATCAAGGGATTACATTTTTTTACTCATTCATGGGATGTATGCTAGCCAGACCAGTATTTATTGCCTATCCTAAATGCTCAAAGAGCAGTTAAGAGTGGGGCCTAGAGGCCCCTGTAGGCCAGACTGGGTAAAGGGTGGCAGATTTCCTTCCCTAATGGACATTAATAAACCAGATGAGTTTTTACAGCAATAGTTAAGTGGTTGCCTTTAGACTGGAATAGATTGGACCAGATTTCACCATCTTCCGCATGGGATTTGAATGCAAGTCATAGATTCTGATTATTAGTACAGTGATATTACCACTAACTGTATAAATGTTTGTTTGTGTAGAGTTTCCACCTTCTCCCTGTGTCTGTGTGGGTTTCCCCCAGGTGCTCTGGTTTCTTCCCACAATCTAAAGATGTGCAGGTTAGGTGAATTGGCCAAGCTAAATTGCCCATAGTATTCAGGAATGTGTAGGTTAGTTGCATTAGTCAGGGGTAAATGTAGAGTAATAAGGTCGGCAATGGGTCTGGGTGGGTTACTCTTTGGAGGGTTGGTGTGGACATGTTTGGCCAAACTGTAGGAATTCTATGATTCTATGATAAAAGATTAAATTTAGGAATTTCAATGTACTGAGCTTTTTTAATCAGTGTATCATTAATAGACACAATTTTATTTTATGTCAGCATGGCTCCTGAGATTTTCCCACTGTGTATACTAGTTAAGTGTACATGCAGCAGGGAGGGCAAAGGATTGTGGCCATGAGTTGGCATGTTGACACTGTGTTGGCATAGGGATGATGAAGGGGTGAGTGAGGCACGGGTTAGCACTGGATTATGGGGCTACAGAGGAATAGGATTACAGGAAGATTGAGGCAACATGCGAATGGATAAAATGACATAGGATGGCACAGAGAGTATGAGAGGGGAATGGGGAAGTTATGGAAGTGTGCATAGGGTGTTAGGTGACATGGATTAGCATCTCTGGTACAAGGGAAGTAAATATGGGATTTTGTGAGGGGAGGGATGGAGGTTGGTTTTGGTTTAATTAGTTTTTTAATTAATCTTCAGCACAGCTCCAATGCACAGAGACAAACTTTGTTCCCAGCCTAACTCTGCAGCCAATAACAACCACACTCATTCCCACCTTCCAAAGAACCCAGACATCCTGAAATGAAAATCCAACCTCCTGAGCTAGATTTCCCAGGTTGAGAAGCAGAAAATGTCCCATCTGTGCACTCTTCAACCAGAAATCAGGCCAACGGAGTTCCAGGGAAGAGGGATGCGAATTTGGGAAGTAACTACACATTTTAAGACCTGGAGAGAGAACAAAGACCTTGGAGGTGGGATGGTAGTTTGAGTTTTTTTGAAGGAGTGATGGCAGCAGATTTAAAGGAGTTTCAGGACCTGAGAAATCATAGAACTATAGATTCCCTACAGTCTTGAAACAGGCCAGTTGGCCCATTGAGTCCACACCAACCCTCCAAAGAGTATCCCATGCAGACCCAGCACCCGTATCCCCATTACCCTGCATTTCCCAGGCTAATCCACCTAGCCTATACATTTCTGGGCAGTGTGAAAACAATTGGCAATAGTTGTTAACATGGCAGACAAGCAGATAAGTTTGTAGTTTAGTGGATAAATGACGTAGAGAGGATGAAGTAATGTTCATGGCCAAAACAAGCTTGGAGAATGCATAAGGAGTAGCAGAGTGCACCTAGAGAAAGATATAAGTTCTGGTTTAGGGCAGGAATTAGCCCTGTAGGAAGACCTGATGATCTAGGACAGGAGAAGGATTTGGTGGAGGCAGCTGCTCGAATGGTCTCAATGTTGTTACAAAGGAATTCATGAGCTCCTTACACTTGTGGTACAGTGGAGGAACTAGGTTTAAGAGAATGGTTTCCAGTAGGGGCTGCAGGGTAAGTGTCACATTCTGTGATGATGGTGAAATAGTGAGCAGTTTTCACAGGTGATATCAGGAGCCAATAGTGTTTTATGTTGTCCATCCCAGATCCAGCATTGAACCAATGAGCCAATTGGTCTCCATCTTCTGTTCAAACTGGAACCCTTACATAGGATACTGACTGCCCTTAAACTAAGTGGAGAAAACTTTCAAAACTTTCCCACCTGGTTGAAACATGTCTGCAGGATGAAGCTTTCCTTTAAAAGGTCAAAGGTGCTCCTCCATGTTGCATAAAAAAGGTTGTAGTCTCCCATTTCCTACAGTTAATCCATCCCCCTTTCCTTGAGGCATTCTCAAATTGCATTCCCTAAACACTTCGGGCATGTCCTTGTGGAAAGACATTTAAATTAGCAGCATGGATCTTGCAGGTGCTCCTGGGATTGCAGGCTTAAAGATTTCTTGTTTTTTTTTACAGTTATTGTAGTCATTATAAATAAAACTCAGAAACTAAAAAAACCTTTGCCCTAAAACTTCGGTCAGCAAATGCGTTTTATATTCATTCAATACTCCTATTGAAACAAAACCTCGGTTGAATTTAAAATTAATGTCCCTGGAAAATTTGTTAATATGGAGCAAACGTTTCGTCAAATCTTTCAACAGCAAAAAAAATTCCAGACGGGAATAGCCACTGACAACTTTTCCTAATGGACTCTTAAATTCTAAAAGAAAGAGATTGAGAGAATGTGTTTATTAGACTGACAAAGGGTAATGCAATGTTTCTAGTCACTTGAATTTCCTTGGGTATGTACAATGCACTTTGCACATTTTCCTATTGAGCCGGTCCAAGAGTCAGCATTGTCATTGTTTCTATAATATGTATAATTCAATCTAAAGCTTTGAGAAAAGGTCTTGGTAATGGGCAATGTACTTGCTATGGCTATATATTTGCAAAATAATGATAAAATACTTCATTAACTGCATTATGCTGTGTAGCAAAAATGAACACTAAATTATTGTTCTGTATGCTAAGATACAGTTAAAACATTTCAGGTGTGTTTGTATTTGGTTGTTTCCTGATACAATGAAATAATATTTTGATGTAATGCAAACCTCTTGCTTCAATTACCGAGCAATTTGTTTCAAAATCTACAAATCTAAGCTGCTGAAACGATTGTGGAAGGACTGATGCAATTGAGGCACCAAGGCAGTTGAGACTACTTCTAACTTGGTGCTGGAAATCCTCAATAAACTTTTATTTTCTATCATTGGGAATGAAAGCATGTGTATGTGTGTTCCTACTTAGAACATAGAACATAGGATGTTACAACACAGTACAGGCCCTTTGGCCCTCGATGTTGCGCTGACCTGTGAAAATAATCCAATGCCCATCCAACCTACATTGTTCCTTTATTATCCATTTGTATGTCCAATGCCCATTTAAATGCCCTTAATGTCAGCGAGTCTACTACTGTTGCAGGCAGGTTGTTCCATGCCCCTACTACTCTCTGAGTAAAGAAACTACCCCTGATATCTTTCCTAAATCTGTCACCCCTCAATTTAAAGCTGTGTCCCCTCATGTTAGCCTTCACCATCCGAGGAAAAAGGCTCTCACCGTCCACCCTATCTAATTCTCTGGTTATCTTATACGTCTCAAGTAAGTCACCTCTCAATCTCCTTCTCTCCAATGAAAAAGCCTCAGTTCCCTCAGCCTTTCCTTGTAAGACCTTCCTTCCATACCAGGCAACATCCTAGTAAATCTCCTTTGAACCCTTTCCAAAGTTTCAACATCCTTCCTGTAATGCGGTGACCAGAACTGTACGCAATACTCCAGGTGTGGCCTTACCAGTGTCTTGTACAGCTGAAGCATGACCGCGTGGGTCTGAAACTCAATCCTCCTACCAATAAACGGCAACATACCATATGCTTTCTTAACAACCCTGTCAACCTGGGTGACAACTTTCAGGGATTTATGCACCTGGACACCGAGATCTCTCTGTTCATTTATACTGCCAAGAATTTTACCGTTAGCCCAGTATTTTGCATTCCTGTTACTTCTTCCAAAGTGAACTGCCTCACACTTTTCTGCATTAAACTCCATTTGCCACTTCTCAGCTCAGCTCTGCATCTTATCTATGTCCTTCTGTAATCCACAACATTCTTCAGCACTATCCACAACTCTGCTTACTTTAGAGTCAGCCACAAATTTACTAACCCATCCTTCTATGCACACATCCAGATCATTCATAAAAATGACAAACAGCAGTGGCCCCAAAACAGATCAATGTGGCACACCACTGGTAACTGAGCCCCAGGATAAACATTTCACATCAACCATCACCCTCTGTCTTCTTCCAGCTAGCTAATTTCTGATCCAAACCGCTAAATCACCTTCAATCCTGAAACTCCGTAGTTTGTGCTCTAGCCTACTGTGTGGAACCTTATCAAATGCCTTACTGAAGTCCAGATACACCACATTGACGGTTTTCCCTTCATCCATGTGTTTTGTCACATTCTCGAATAACTCAATAAGGTTATGAGGCATGACCTTCCCTTCACAAAACCATGATGACTATCCCTAATCAAATTATTCCTTTCCTGATGATTATAAATCCCTGGGGTCTTATCTATTTTCAAATCTTCCAAAATTGCTAAAAGCTCCTCTTTGTCAACCTCAATCCCATCTAATCTTGTAGCCTGTATCTCTGTATTCTCACTAACATTGCCCTTTTCCAGTGTGAATACTGATGAAAAGTATTCATTAAGCACTTCTCCAATGTGCTCAGATTCCACACACAACTTCCCACTACTATCTTTGATTGGCTCTAATCTTACTCTAGTCATTCTTTTATTCCTGATATACTTATAGAAGGCCTTAGGGTCTTTCTTGATTGTATCCACAAACAACTTCTCATGTCCCCTCCTGGCTCTTGTTAGCCCTCTCTTTCGATCTTTCCTGGCTAACTTATAACTCTCAAGCCCCCTAAATGAGCCTTCACACCTCATCCTCACATAAGCCTTCTTCTTTCTTTCTCTTGACAAAAGCTTCAACTTCTTAAGTAAACCATGGCCCCCTCTCTCGATAACTACATCCCTGCCTGATATGTATATATGTATCAAGGACCTGCAGTAGCTGTTCCTTGAATAGAGTCATAGAGATGGACAACATGGAAACAGACCCTTTGGTCCAACCTGTCCATGCCAACCAGATATCCCAACCCAACCTGCCAGCACCCAGCCCAATCCCTCCAAACCCTTCCTATTCATAAAACCATCCAAATGCCTCTTAAACTTTGCAATTGCCACATCCTCTGGCAGCTCACTCCATACACGTACTACCCTCTGTGTGAAAAGTTGCCCCTTAGGTCTCTTTTATATCTTTCCCCTCTCACCCTAAACCTATGTCCTCTAGTTCTGGACTCCCTGACCCCAGGGAAATGACTTTGTCTATTTATCCTATCCATGCCCCTCATCATTTTGTAAATCTCTATAAAGTCACCACTCAGCCTTCGACACTCCAGGGAAAACAGCCCCAGCCTGTTCAGCCTCTCCCTGTAGCTCAAATCCTCCAACCTTGGCAGCATCCTTGTAAATCTCTTCTGAACCCTTTCAAGTTTCACAACATCTTTCCGATAGGAAGGAGACCAGAATTGCACACAATATTCCAACAGTGGCCTAACCAATGTCCTGTACAGCTGTAATATGACCTCCCAACTCCTGTACTCAATACTCTGACCAATAAAGGAAAGCATACCAAACGCCTTCTTCACTGTCCTATCTACCTGCGACTCCACTTTCAATGAGCCATGAACAAGCACTCCAAGGTCTCTTTGTTCAGCAACACTCCCTAGGACCTTACCATTAAGTGTATAAGTCCTGCTAAGATTTGCTTTCCAAAAATGCAGCACCTCACATTAATCTGAATTAAACTCCATCTGCCACTTCTCAGCCCATTGGCCCATCTGGTCCTGTTGTAATCTGAGGTAACCCTCTTCACTGTCCATTACACCTCCGATTTTGGTGTCATCCGCAAACTTACTAACTGTAAGCTCCACATTTGAAGTGTGTCCATCCCCTGCAGTTTCCTTCCCCATCCTATACATCCTGAATTTTGCCTAATCACATCATAATTGCCTTTCCCCCAGTTATACCTCTTTCCTTGCGGTATGTACCTATCCTTGCCCATTGCTATTGTAAACATAACCAATTTATAGTCACTAACGCCAAAGTGCTCACCTACCTCCAAATCTAACACCTGGCCGGGTTTATTACTCAGGACCAAATCCAATATGGCATCACCCCTTGCTGGCCTATTGTGTCAGAAAACCCTCCTGCACACACTGAACAAAAACTGACCCATCTAATCTACTTGAACTGTAGTATCCCCAGTCAATACTATCAGGTTCCTGATACATCTCTTTATGTGATGAACATGGTGGCAAGCTAAGTTGCTGCCATGTACATATATAACCTTTCTTTTTTCTTTGGGTGGATAAATATGAATGAATGACTGTTTAGCACCAGATCTCAAAGTTGAAACAAATATTAAAATAGGCACTTGTGCTTCAATTTGATAGAATTTAGGTTTATTGAACATTATAAGGAAATGATGAAGTGAATAAATTGAAGTACTGTAGTTCGTGATTATGAACCACAATACAATGATATATAAAGAAGGATACTTGATTCATCTTCATTCATCTCTTCAAAAGGTCCTGACAATCCCCGATTGCAGCAGCCATGAAAATTATTTTAAAATAACTTGCCTTTCAGAATGACATGGATAAGCTTTCAATGGTAAATGATTAGGGATTTTGCTGTAGGAAACTTATCTCCTGACTCCACTCAGCTACCTTCCCACAGCCCCAACCCCCTCCCATTTATCTCACCACCCCTTCGGCTCACATCCTCAATCCTGATGAAGGGCTTTTGCCTGTAACGTCGATTCTCCTGTACATCGGATGCTGCCAAACCTGCTGTGCTTTTCTAGCACCACATTCTCAACACTAGTCTTAATCACCTGCAGTCCTTGTTTTCTCCTCCTGACTTCACAAAGCCTGTCCACCATTGACAAGGCACAAGTCAGGAGTTTGATAGAACAGTCTCCAGATGCCTAGATGATTGGTGCCTCAACATCACTCACGAAGTTAGAACATCTGGAACAAAGCAACCTACTTGACTGGCACCCCATCCACCACTTTGAATATTCATTCCTTTCACCACTGGCTCATGGTGACAGCAGCAATGTATACCATCAACCAGATGCACTGCAACTACTCACCAGGGGCCCTTTGACAGCATTTTCCAAAAGTGCGACTTCTACCATCTGGAAAGACAAGTGCAGCAGATTCATGGAAGCACCACCATTTTCAATTCCCCTTCAAGCCACAATATGTTGACTTCCCAACAGGAAAATCCGGTTTAAAAAAAACATACAAGTGGTTGTATTGGATCTCCCATTTTGAAACATACAAGAGGAGTCATAGAGATGTACAGCATGGAAACAAACCCATCAGGCTAACCCGTCCGTGTCGACCAGATATCCCAACCCAATCTAGTCCCACCTGCCAGCACCTGGCCCATATCCCTCCAAACTCTTCCTATTCATATACCCATCCAAATGGCTCTTAAATGTTGCAATTGTACTAGCCTCCATCACTTCCTCTGGCACCTCATTCCATACATGTACCGCCCTCTGTGTGAAAAAGTTGCCTCTTAGGTCTCTTTTATATCTTTCCCCTCTCATCCCAAATCTATGCCATCTAGTTCTGGACTCCCTGACCCTAGGGAAAAGACTTTGCCTATTTACCCTATCCATGCCCCTCATAATTTTGTAAACCTCTATAAGGTCACCCCTCAGCCTCCGACGCTCCAGGGAAAACAGCCCTATCCTATCCAGCCTCTCCCTATAGCTCAAATCCCCCAACCCTGGCAACATCCTTCAAACCAGCACATCTCATTTGCCAGTTTTACTGGGGTTTTTTTGGACTGTAACTATTTCACCATTTTTTCACTGTCACTGGATCAAAATCCTGGAACTCTTACCCTAACAGTGCCGTGGGTGCACCAACCCACTGTAAACTTCAGCGGTTCAAGATGACAGTAATTAGAGACAAGTAATAAATGCTGGTTGGGCTAACAAAGCTCACCTCCCACGAATGAACACAATTTAAGAAGTCAATTTCATCCTGGAACATATGAAGGTCAGAGACCCCAGAAACCTTTACAGTCTCGGGCTCGACTATTAACTGAATGTGCATCCATGCTGCCACCTGACTAATGTTGTAGAGTTTCTTTGTTGTTACTTGGAGTGACCTTGTTCTATCAAATATTAAATGTTTCATAGGATAGAGGCCGCAATATTCTTACACTAGGCAGGACAGGATAGAAGTTGGATTTGGTGGTTAGACAATTAAATATGTGAACCTATCCCACCATTATCACCCTTAAAGGAACAGTCTTTGTGCCTCCTGAGCGTTGGTGTCATGGAGAGATGGGACCTTCACTGACATATTTAAATAGAAAGTAATCTGTAGCCTAATTTAAAATTCACTGCAAACTGGGTTTTCCCGATGTCAGGAAGACAGCGGGAGAAAGGGAGTTAGAGGTAGCTGACCCCACAAATTGTGTCTTTCTTCACACCTCTCATGGGGCTAGGAGAGGCAGAAGTGTTACATTTATAGAACCATAGAATCTCTACAGTGTGGAAACAGGCTATTTGGTCCATCGAGTCCACACCAACACTCCCAAGAGCATCCCACCCAGATCCCTGCCCCTCCTGTCCCACTCCCTCACCTTATCTCTGTAACACTGCATTTCTCCTCACTAATCCACCTAGTCTGCACATCCCTGGACACTATGGGCAATTTAGCATCAGCAATCCCACTAACCTGCACATCTTTGGACTGTGGGAGGAAATCGGAGCACTCGGAAGAAACCCACACAGACGCAGGGAGATGTGCCAACTTCATACACACAGTCACTCAAGGTTGGAATTGAACCTGGGTCCCTTGCGCTGAATGGCAGTAGTGCTAACCACTGAGCCATGTGCTGCCCTACTGAACCCTATTGTATATCCTCTTTGCTTCCTCCTACAAACTCTAGCTAATTCCCCTTATTCCTGATTACTTTAGGTCCTCTAGAATAGGCCCCACTACGGTCTCCTACTGTTGCTCTGTAGCTCTGCCCATTAACTATGAAGTTGGGTGGCTGCCCATTTGAAGGAAAATATCCAAAAATGTCAGGAGATGACAAGGTTGCTCCATATGGCCTACTTCAGTGAACGTCAATGGTGTATTTTAACAGTACCAATTATGTAATGAAAAGTCCTAAGTTGATTCAGAGGAACTTTATGAAACAAAGTGATACTCAATCACAAAGGAAATTTTAAGATAAGTGATGGCCAAAAACTTGGCGCCAGAGCTGTATATTAAGGAATGTCTTAAAGGAGGATAGAGAGGCAGAAAGGCAGAGAGGTGACAGGACAAACCTTTAGAGATTGAAACCTAGCCAACTGACAACATGGCCAGCAAAGATGTATGGCTATTCTCCTAACTAATGAATCTCCTATGACTACTCCTCTGGCTTACTTGTTCCTTTAGACCTGAATAGTCAGGCCTCTTGTGTCCTTGAAGCATGGTAATGTCTATACTCCCTTGCGGAATCGGCACCTCTTTAACAGCTTCCAAAATGGAAAACCAATTTGTGAACATGAGACTTCTGGACGAGCTGCGTGATTATTTATCACAACCTGGTGGCTACCCATTCCCTTCCTTCATCCAGTCCCTTGACCTGCTATATGACCACCTTTCTAAACACGTTATCCACGTAACTCCCAGCCTCACGATGTCCACAATGTCTGCAGATGCCACTCAAGTTTCTGCAATTGGGATCCCTTCCTGCACACATGGTCATCTAAGATGCTGGAGGTTCTGCGACACCCCACATATGACATATTACACATTTTACACAGTTGACCTTACCAATCAAGATTAAAACTTAGTCTTACTTGCTAAGTTTTCAAATTAAATAATCTTAGAGATACTCCCTTTACCTTAATTTTAATTTCCTTCTCTCATACTCTGACTTTTACTTACCTCTGGAGCTTCTCAGTTAATCCCTTATCAATCTTGCAACTCTTGGCCACTGGTCTGCTCCTGTCCCCATTGATTTGTGAAAAGTAGTTAAGAAACCAGACAGCAGAAAATAAAACTTCCTCCCCACAATTCACTAAACTCCTGCAGGTTGCAATCTAACAACATCCTAGAGGAAAAAGTACATAGTTGAGAAAGAGTAAAGAGATGCCAAAGTTTTTGAAGGAGTAAGATTAGGGAAGGATAGAAGAAATGCAAAAAAAAATCTCTGAGCAGGAAAGTAGATGATAGGACAGATAAGCTCAGGCAGATATAAGTAGCCAGCTGAATAGAGTTATTGGAAAGGAGTAAAAAAGATGGTTCCATAACAAATTGAGAGAAACAGCTAGTAAAAATGAGTTAATCCATCTGTACAGCAAATCCATAATAAAACAAGAGGACAAGTGACAATAATATCTTGTAAGGAACCTGATATGGTGGGGAAGTGGTCATGGAAAACTCAGGACTGGGAATTAAATGTTGCACGGTGTGGCATACTTTAAAAGATGGAAAGGCAACATGAAGATCTGGAGTCGCTGTATATATTGATAGTTGAACGAAAAATAGCATCCACAGCTATCAGTCAAATAGAAATAATGTCCAGGACAATGGATATAAAAGATAAAAATCAATCATGCTCATAGGAGTAATCTATATATTTTCAATAAAAATGAAAAAAAGGGATATATACTACATGAAAAGCAGAGGAGAGCAATATAAGGAAGATATGAAGAGATTAAGAGAACAGTCAAAATAATTGGGAAGGAATTGCACCACCACACACTGCCCTCGAAGAGGTGGTTAGATTGGGGGGGGGAGGGAAGAGCCTTTGAGACTGTCAGACCCCTTTGCAGAGGAAGTCGAGAGAGAGATGCAGTGGTTTGTGTTGAAGTTAGTCCCGCGCAGCTCTGTTACACAGGACTCTGTGCTCTATGGTCTGTTCCCCAGGATGTACACCGAGACAACTGTGCCTGGAGGACTGTCAACTTGGTGAAAAATGCTATTTGTCTGCCCGAAAGTAGTTGGTGTCCAGAGCAAGGAGGAGACGTGATCGAGTGTTACAGACTTGCACTATGTGCAGGACTATGTGCTGAGGGGTGCACTAAAGCTTGGGGCAGCTGCTGCCCAGGCACAGTGCAGAAAGACCATCTAAGCTCTTTCTGTTGAAGTACACTCTCCCGATGCCTCAAATATATATAAAGAGTGTCTTGCATAAGTCAGGAAAGCCTTGCATTTGTTTGTTGGAACTGTCAGGAAAGTCAAACTCCAACGTTTGCTTGTTCTTAGAATGGGTAAGACTGTGTGGAACCTAACTGCCTGAGTGACTATGTATGTATACCATGTTATTCTCTGATTAAAGTATATTTTTGGAATGGAAAAAGGGATGAAGCTACAGAAAAGGTGCACTGGAAGGGTGGGATGGAAAGGAATGGGAGGGAATAGAACTTAAAAGGGCATTTATGTCTGGGGCAATGGAAAGATCCTGGACACTGGGGAAAGTGGAAGTAATAGGGTCAATAGAACAAGCAAGGACAGGAGCTGGATACTAAGTGTGGGGAACACAGCTGGATAATGAAGTGTGCTGGGGTGGGGTGGGGGAGAGTGAATAAATGCACCTGTAACTCGAGTGATGGAGCAAAGTGGACAGGTAGAAGAATCGGAAGGGTTTAGAGGGATAAGGGACAAATGCTGGCAAATGGGACCAGTTTGCCAGTTAGGATATCTGTTTGGCAAGGACAGTTGGACTGAAGAGCCTGTTTCTATGCTGTAAAACTCTGAATTAAATTATCAAAAGACATAAAACAGTAAAATATTGTACAGGCAAATAAATATTAAAGGAAAGTCAGAATCATTTGGGATAGTCCACATAAAATCACAGGCAATGAGAGTGACACTGTATTGGCAGTAAATAATTATTTTGCTTCACTACTTATCAAAGAGATTGATCAGTGGATACAACATCAGGAACATATCCGGGGAGCTATGAATCAGATAGCTTAACATCCGCTTTGGAAAAATGAAGGAATCCCAACTAAAAGCTAAAATAGACAAACATCTAGGGCACCAAAAAAAAACAAATGAATAATCAATATAGATTTCAAAAGCAAACCTTTGATCATACTCTCTGAATTCTTTGCAGTGAGATAAAGAGGAATAGTGGCCGGGGGCAATATACAACATTTCTAGATTAACAAAAGGCTCAGATTCCATATGACAAATGGAAACAGCATCCATGATGTATTAATGGACTGGTGAAAGCGTTGTTGGAAGCAGCCCAAGTAAGATGGGAATGAGATAGCTCCCACACACAGACAGGAACAATTGGGACCCATGAGGACACGCAAAGCCACAGCTTTGACTTGGAGAAAGTGAGATGAGTTAAAGTAGGAATCGATCAAAGTGAGAATGAGCTTAGCCGGGTGGAATGTGGTGGTGGATGGGGACCGTGCCGGTCTCTTTTCGAGGGAGAAAGGAACTTTCAGACCGTTGAAATGGGGATGGATGACTAGAGGGATGGTATATTCATGGTGAAGAGGAAGCAGCTAGGGCTAGAAATTATAAATTGTGAAACGGAGGGAAAGTGTCAGAAGAATAATCAAGACTGAATGAGCAGAGAAAAGAAATAGAATCAAGATTGGAAGTACTGCGTTCAGTTCTGTTCAGCTTGCTATAGGAAGGATTTTATTAAGCTGGAGAGGGTACAGAAAAGATTTACCAGGATGCTGCTGGGAATGGAGGGTTTGAGATGTAAAAATAGACTGGAAGACTGTGACTTTTTCCACTGGAACATGGGAGGTTGATAGGTGACATTAGAGATGTTTATAAAATCATGAGAGGTATAGATAAGGTGAATGGCAGGTGTTTTTTCTCGAAGTTGGGGGATTTTGAAGGTGGGAGGAAAAAGATTTTTAAAAAGACACGACGGATAATACTTTTACACAGAGAGTAAAGGTTTGTGTGTGGAGTGAGCTTCCTGAGGAAGTGGATGAATGCACACTAACAACATTCAAAGGAAATTTGGGTCAATGCAGGAACAAGAAATGTTTTGAAGGATGTGGATCAAGCACAGGCAGGTGAGACTAGTTTAGTTTGGGATTATGGTCAGCATGGAATGGTTGGACTGAAGGGTCTGTTTCTGTGCTGTGTGACTCCATAACTCTATGAAGAAATAGGTTCAGTGGAGTAAGAAGAAGCTGAAAAGGTGGATCTATCAAGGCAGTCTTGTGGGTCAATTTTGGGAAGGAGGTAGAAGTGGATTGTGTGGTTTTGGGGGAACTATGAGATGGGAGGCTGTGGAGGGGTGATCTCAAAGGGGATGAGGCCAGTGACAATTTTGGAAATGGGCTCAATATTCAGTGTTGGGGTCATGGTCTGTGGACTCAAACCATTAACTCTACGGAGAGAGAAACAGATGCTGCCAAACCTGATGAGTTTCAATAGGCTTTCTTGTTTTTTTTGTTTTCATTTCTCCAACGTCCACAGTATTTTGCTTTTAACTTAGAATAACAAACAAGGTCAGGGCACATCAAGTCCAGGAATGGATAGCTAGCTGACTGAAAGACAGAAAATCAGCCAAAAAATGAAAATAATAGAGTCAGGTAAAGGACAGATATTCAAAGTTTCAGAATATGGGTAGTGGGGACAAACATCAACAAGCTTGATCACAACTTAAAGCAACAATTTGGGCTTTACAACCCAAAATAGAATTTCTGTATTTGTGGTCACAGAAGGACAGTTAATGCTGTGGACTGCAGTTAATTACAGAAAAATATTAATCATCTTGTTGACTGAGTATATAATTGACAAAAACATTCTTTAGTGGTATAGAGTTGGTTAGCTCAGTTGGCTGGACAGCTGGTTTGCAGAGTAATATCAATAGTACAGGTTCAATTCCTTTACCAGATGAGGTTATCATAAAGATCCCAATTTCTTAACCTCTCCCTCATCTAAGGCGTAGGGACCCTCAGGTTAAATTTATCACCAGTCAACTCTCTCTGATGAGAGAGCAGCCCTATGGTCCTCTAAGATTTCAAGAGAAGTAAATATGAGATATATATTTTGATAACAAAATATTGGTGTCACATCTAATTTAGAACATCCACAAGCAGTGAAGGAGTAGTGAGATCTGGGAGTATAAATACACAAATCACTAAATGTAGTAATGCAGGCAACAGAGTTTATTTTTGTGAGGAATAGAACTGAAGAGTTAAGATATTATTTCAAATCTATAGATTACTATGTGCAGTTCTGGCTGTCAAATTGTAAAAAAGACATACAGCCACTAGAATGAGTACAAAAATTATTTAAAATGATGGTTTCAGAACTGCAAGGTTATATGCATCAGCAAAAGATGAACAAGCTCTTTCTCTTGAAATTAAAAGGCTGACGGGTAACTCCTGGTGTGCTTCCATTTGTGGGAAAGAACAACAATTAAAGGTCATTAATATAAAAATTGTTATTTCTTTTCATGGGATGTGTGCATCCCTGGCAAGGCAAGCATTCATTGCCCATCCCTAATTGCCAGTGTGAACAGGTTTTGACTTTTTTTTAACACTCCTGTGCTGTTAGGAATAGGATTTTGACCCAGAGACAGTGAAGGAATGGCAATATATTTCCATGTGCCCTTGTTCCTGTGGGTGCTAGAGGTTGCACATTTGGAACATTCTGTCAAAGGACTCTTGGGGAGTTGCCAATTAATATAAGATAGCCTCCAAGAAATGCAATTGTGAATGCAGAACAAACCTCTCCACCTACCTCAAGGTGAGTCGTCGGGATACATTTAAAGGATAATGAAATAAGCAGAGAGTGGAGAAGGATATTGATGGTGACGCTGACAGAGATAGATGAGGGGGGATGGCAAGAGTACTGGATGAAGTATTAATGCTGACATGAACTGGTGTCTGAATTACCTGTTTCTTTGTTATATATTTTTTATAACCAGACATGTTGCTTAAGTCATTTAGACCAGAGTCTGTTACAGTATTGGTTCCTGCCAGTTACAGACTGTGACTGAATTCAATATGGCATTTTTCCCATGCAGTAGAGATACCAATGAAATTCATGTGAGAGATTTAGAGAATCTGCCACTTTTATAAGCAGGAGGAAATCCATTACCTTATCAAATGCTGGTTGTGTGTGAAGTCCAACTGTGAATTCTTCACAATAAAACCAACCTGTATTTATAGAGTGCTATAACAGTAAAACACCTGAATTCATTTCACTGGAGAGTTAACAAATGAAATTTGGCAGAAAGTTCATAAGGAGCTATGAGAACATGTAACTAAAAATTTGATCAGTCATAGCTCTAAAGTGTAAAAGTTTATTTAAGCATGTGAATCTAAAAGAGATCAGTTAGGACCAACATGGGCAGGTGGAGACAGGACAACTTAGAATGAAGAACAGGAAAATAGGAACACTAAACAATTATTTGTATCTGACGTCAGAGAAGAAAATACATTAAGTCTCCCAGAGATGCCAGGTAACCAAGGGACTGGTGAAACTAAAATTAAATTAACTTTAGTAATGTTGTGGTGCTTGAGAAGTTAACTAGATTGAAGATTGATAACTTCCTGAACCTGATTATCTACATCTCAGAATGTTGAAGAAAGTGTTCATACAGATAATGGATGCAACAGTGGTTACCTCGTAAAATTCTGTAGACTCTGAAAAGATTCCTGCAGTCCAGAAAGTAGAAAGCATAACCCCATTATTTAAGAAGGTTTGGAAAGGGAGAAACGAGAACTATAAAATTGTTAGTTTAATGTCATAGTAAGGTAAATTTTATAATCTATTATAAAGAGTGATAACTGGACACAAATAAATAGTAGATTTGGGGAATGTCCATGTGGAGCTATTAAGAAGGAATTATGTTTGAAAAAACCTGTTGGAGTTTTTTGAAAGGTATTATTTTTAGCATTGATACAGGAGAATCAGTGTATGTGATGTATTTTGATTTTCAGAAGATTTTTACTAAGTCTTTGTGTCCAAAGCTACGTGGGTGTTACTGCTCACGTGTCACTAAAAGATAACATGCAGGTGCATCAAACATAGGCAGGCTTTCATCACCTGATTAATTACAGAAGTAAAACATATTGTTCTAATTGTACAGAGCTTTGATGAGACTGCAGAGTGTTGTGTACAGTTATAGTCACCTTACCTAAGGAAGAATGTGCTTGACATACAGGTAGTGCAATAGAGGTTCACTAGACTAACTTTAGGGATGGTGGGATTGTCTTATGTGGAGAGATCGAAGAAAGTGGCTGTGTGTTCTCCGAAGTTTCAAAGAATCTTATTGAAACTTATAAAATTTTCACAAGGCATGACAGGGTGGATGTAGAGACATTTCCTCTGGCTGGTGAATCTAGAGATTGGAGACATAATACCAGAATAAGAGGCAGGAATGAAATGAGAAGGAATTGCTTCATCCAGTAGGTTGTAAATCTTTGGAATTCTTTGCATCACATAGCTATAGAAGCTCAATTACTGAGCAAATTCAAAGCAGAAATTTATTTCTGAAGACTAATACACAGATATGGATAGTAGGAAAAATGGTATCTAGGTAGATGGTCATCCATGATCTTGCTGAAAGGCAGATCAGGCTTGAAGAGCTGAATCACGGACTCCTGTTCCAAGGATGGTGACATTGGGGGGGTTAGGATATTGGGATACTTGAATATAATGTTGAGAATTTGAAAATTGAGATACTGTCTGATCAGAAGCCAATGTAGACAGGCAGGAGGCTGGAAGAACACAGCAAGCCGGGCAGCATTATGACGTGCAGGGGTTGACGTTTCGGGTGTAACCCTTCTTCAGGACTGTAATGGTAAGTGAGTGTAGAGAAGATGGATGATCAGGAATTAGTGCAAGTTCAAATACAAGAGGCGGACCTTGTAAGCACTCATGTTTATGGAAGATAGGAAAACTGCCAGGGCTGCATTGTTAGGGCAACAGAATATGGATGAGGGTTTCAGTAGGTGAGCCAAGCCAGGGACGGAGATGAACAACTTTGCAAATGGAGTATATCTCACAGTCAAATGTGACAACGCTATTGCAAATGGTTTCAGCCTCAGCCAGTAGGTACAGAGAGAGACAAAGTCAGGGATTAGGATGTGGAGTTTGTAGCAGAGGACGAAGACAATGACATCTGCTATTTAGTTGGAGAAAATTCATGCTAGCTTGTATGGTCTGTTGGTCTGACAAATCAGAGACAGTGGAGGGGGTCAAGAGATAAGGTAGACCTGGGTGTTATCAGTGTACATGTGGAAACTGGCTTGGTTTTGGATGATATTGTCGAAGGGTAGCATGAAAGTGAGGGGGCCGAGGAAAGACTTGTGGAACTCTGGAAGGAGAGAAGCAGGAAGAGATTATTGGAATGGATTCCCTGGTGGTGGCTGGTTAGAAAAGAGTAAAGGAAACGTGGCAGGAAGCCTTTGAGGATGTGCAAATGCTCCACATTACTTCTTACAAACCTCTATTTCTTAATAAACTGTAATCAACTTTGATTTAGGATTATATGCTAAATAGCATTTTGCTGATCACAAGTCTCATTGCAATCTGACAGCTGTGGCTCATGGAGCTTCCTCATGTGAGTTCCATGATGTGGAGGTGCCAGTGTTGGACTGGGGTGGGCAAAGTTAAAAATCACAAAACACCAGGTTAGAGTCCAACAGGTTTATTTGGAAGGACTAACGTTCGGAGTACTGCTCCTTCATCAGGTAGATGTGGAGCAGGAACATTAAATACAGAATTTATAGTAAAAGATTACAGTGTCATGCAATGGAATGACAGATTGAACAAACCCAGATTGCTGTTAAGTCTTTCATCACCCAGAGACCACAGTACAAATTCATACTTAAACACTTCAGCACAACGCTGAAAACATGCAGTGTTTTCAGAGGGGTCATCCTTTGGGTGAGTTATTAAAGTGGTGGCTTGCTCTCTCAAAGTCATATAAAAAGAGACCATGTTACTTTTTTGAAGAACAGCAGGGCCAATGTTTCTTCCTCAACTGGTGCCACAAGGAAAAAAGGATTATCTGATTGTTTCCTTCATTGCTGTGTTAATTAACTTGACACACATCATGGGAAATGAGCAGGAGGAACACACTATTGGTGGTTTTGTGGGGGATGAGTGTAAAAGGTTTATATGTATTACCCTTTTTGTGGGGCATGGGGCTTGGATTTCAAACTAGTGTCAAATGGGTATTGGCCTATTTTTGTGAAGGGATTTAACAGTTAACTAGATCAGTCTTTCCAAACTATGACTGAAAACCAGTATATATGAGAAAGTGGGTAACTGCAAGGCCTCCTGGAATGTTAATGGATATTTGTTATACTATGGTAGTTTATAACAGGAGAGAAGAAACATTAAGCCATTACCTGCAGCAGAATCTGGGATGAGCAAAGTTTAAAATTTGGTTCAAAAGCTTTTGATTCGGCTCAAAGGAGATCTGGCTGAAATCATATGCAAATACACTCTCTCTTAGAAGATTATTCAGAGCAGATAAAGGAATATGTTATCTCAGTGACAGTGTATAGTTTGTGAAACTTCCAGACCAGGACTGCTTATAGAATCTATAGAATCCCTAGTGTGGAAGCAAGCCATTCGGTCTTTCGAGCCCATACCTGCATTTCCCATGGCTGATCCACCTAACCTGTACATCCCTGGACACTATGGGGCAATTTAGCATGGCTAATCCACCTAATCTACACATCATTGGACTGTGGAGAATGTGTTAACTCCACACAGATAGTCACCTGAGGGTGGAGTTGAACTTGGTTTCCCTGGTGCTGTGAATTTATGGCTCTGCAGATTATTAAAACACTGAAAAGGTCTAAGATCTCTCTGGTGTGTGTGCTTTCAAGAAAAAGATTCCACAGCTCATAGGACATGAACTGAGAGAAAGCAGTTAAGTCAAAACTATACTTTGGACAGGGAAGAAAAAATTCTCTGGATTATGATTAACTTTGAAGTTCAAAGTGTTAGAAAATAGTTGAAATTTTGTTTTGCTCTCAGTTTTAATTTATTTTGCGAAATAAACTTGTTTTATTGTTAAAACTAAATCTGCAGCCGTGTGCTTAAGTTACAGTGAAAGACCATCACATTAAATAAAAAAAAAGATGTATTTCATTATAAGATATGAATTGTCCAGTAATAACATCAGCTACAATCATAACAATAGTGACAATAGAAATGTAGGAACTTGGATGAATATGTTTGAGGGTCGATTTCCTCTCAAGTGGATAGGAGTTCTTAGTTAATAAAAAAAATAAGGTAACATTATCATCCCAGCAAGGTACATGTTCAACAAACATCTTTTACCATTTCAGCTCACTTCAGCAGAATACCACATTTGCCTCTCCCCATCCAGCATTCCAATGGGATCTTAACCACATGACATCCTGACACAAAACTTAATTTGCCCTTCACACTGCATTCTACCATGTAAGTGCAGGAGATGCAACACTTGCCCTTTCGTCTTCTCTAATTCTTATGTTTAAAAACATTAACATTTATTTCAGAAATAGCCACTTATTCACAAAACTTTCAATGCTGTTTATTGTATTTACTGTTCACAATGAGGTCTCCTCTGCAGTGGGCTCATCAAATGCAGATTGGATGACTGCTTTAAGTAAAAGCTTCACAAGTGTGACCTTACACTAACTGTCAATTTAATTTGCAACTTCTTTTCTACTCTAGTCTTTCTGATCTCAGCTTGGTGCCCTAACCCAGTGAAGCTCAATAGAAGTTTCTAGAGCGAGGCTTCATCTTTCCATTTGGGACTTTACAGCCTTCCAGACTCAACATTTATTCAATAATTTCAGGTCATATGTTATGCTCCCAGCTTTTCAGATAATAATGATTTCAGTGATCAGTAAAACATTCCTGTTTCCACCCTAATCCTCCCAGCTCTGTAGAAAGGTAATTGACGTGAAACAGTGTAATAGAGTTGTTACTGCACAGGAGACCATCTCAAGGCAGCTCTTTGCAAGAAGTACTCTATTACTTCCACTGCCCATTCTGCTCCCATAGCCCTTCAATTCTTTTTCAGATAATCATCCAATTCATTTTTGAAAGCAATAATAAATGTCTTCACCACATTCCCACATCATTCAATCAATGGAAAGTTTCCCTCTATCTAATTTTTCTTCAGTTCAAGATTTTGAACACTTTGACAGCTGTGATCTCAACTTTCTGTGACTTCTGTGACAGCTGTGACTTCACTGTGAGAAAAAAGATTTTCATGCTTGCAGCAAACTTGCAAGTTGGGACAAAAAAAGCAGGAAACAATCGTTTCAAGCTAGTGAGAAGGGAAACCAAGGGCAGATTATAATAAATCAGAATGATAGAGAGTTGCTATAAAGAGTGTGAACAAAAAATATTTTCTAACTAGATCGTTGACAAAAGGACCATGTTGATCAGGAGTCTGGGGCGTACTCTATGAGGTGCATGTTTTTCTGTGAAAAGTGGCTCCTTGTTTGCTTCCTTTCTATAATTCCAGATTCCTACAGGTAGCAGAGTGGTTGATTTTGCAGCTGAGTTATGGAAGTTGAATTTTTAGTAATCTTTCTTTTTGAAAACCTTTTACTTGAAACAGCATTGTCTTGGGTAAATTGTGAGAAGGAAGAGACATGAGAAATTTCTCCCTGTGGTGTAGTGGTCAGCGAAGGTGGTTATCTCAGAGTACAACGGGACCTTGATGAGATGGGCCAATGGGCTGAGGAGTGGCAGATGGGGTTTGATTTAGATAGATATGATGTGTTGCATTTTGGTTAGACAAACTAGGGCAGGATTTATACACTTAATGGTAAGGCCTGGGGAGTCTTGCCAAACATAGAGACTTAGAGGTGCGGATGCATACTTTCTTGAAGGTGGAATCACAGGTAGACAGGGAGGTGAAGAAGGTGTTTGATACACTTGTTTTTATTGGTCAGAACATTAAGTGTAGGAGTTAGGATGCCATGTTGCAGCTGTAGAGGACATTGGTGAGGCCAGTTTTAGAATACTGCATACAATTCTGGTTGCCCTTCTATAAGAAGGATGTTGTTAAATGTGAGAAGGTGCAGAAAAGATTGACAAGGATGTTTCAAGGTTTGGAGGATTTGAGTTATAGGAAGAAGGTGAATAGGCTGGGCTGTTTACCCTGGAGTGGCAGAGGCTGAAGGGTGACCTTATAGAGGTTTATAAAACTATGAGGGGTGTGGATTGAATCAAAAACTAAAGCCTTTTTCCTAATGTAGGAGAGTCCAAAACTGGAGGGAATGGGTTTAAGAGAAAAGATTGAAAAAGAAGCTGAGGGCTAAATTTTTCATGCAGAGGATGGTCCATGTATGGGATGAGCTGCCAGAGGAAGTGGTAGAGGCTGGTACAATGACAGCATTTCAAAGGCATCTGAATGGGCACATGAGTAGGAAGTGTTTAGAGGGATATGGGCCCAATTCTGGCAAATGGGACTAGATCAGACTGGGATGGCACAGACAAGTTGGCCAGAGAGTTGGTTTCCGTGCTGAATGACTCTGTGACTGTGTCACAACTTACATGAATCTCATTATACCATAATCAGCACAGAGCCTCTGTAAACATTTGGCCTCTAGGCCTTCAAATTTTTTAATGTTCTTTACTTCTTCACATTTACCCGGAAGTGCTATCACGTACAACCAGTTTTTCCCACCACTGGATCATCTGGCAATATTCATCTCCTATCCACCATCATTAAATCACCCGTGTTTTCCAACTGATTTATTTACATACAAAGCCCATTAGGGCAATGCAGACCACCAAAGATGAGAGAGAACGAGGAGAGAAGGATGGGGCTTGGCCTTTAACTGGCCCCATAAGATGCTGCTCATTTGTGCCTCCATTTTAATCTGAACCTCGATGCAGCAGTGGTTAAGTTTAAATTTAAGTTAAAACTTTCTTTAATTCACCCTCATTTAAATATTAACACCACTGACCTGTCTCTGTAGGGGAGGGAGTTAGTTGCGATGGCTCAAATCTGAAGTGGTCATAAAGAGAGTTGGTTCATTTGCAGCAGTTTTGGAGTTGGACTTTTGCAAATGTAATACTCTCCCAGTGCAGACGCCCTTTTGTCTGTCACGTGGTGAGAAAGGCGCAGGTTAAAACCTCAAACACTATTCTTATCTGCTAAGCAGCTAACCACATTGAAAGCATCATGCCCTTCTCTCAGGAGTGTGAACTCAAATTCTATATGTTTGAATTTATCAAGAGATCTATTTATATCATATATACCATTATCTTTGGTAGAATGTATTCACAATGTTTTCAACAAACTAATCAATACAGTTATTAATTCACATTTTATATTGTGTCCCATCTCTGCAAAACATCTTCACATTTATTGCAACATTCTCTTCCCTTCTGTAGAAGAATCCATTCAATTTTTAATCCAACCAATGAAGGAAATCATTCAATTAATTCCCATCTGTAAAATAATTCATTGTGTTTCATATATTATTCACAATGAAGTAGGAATTAATCCATGTATTCTACTTATACTATAGTGTAATTCATTCACATTTTACATCTTACACTCATCTATAGTGCTTTGTTTACATAATTATTGAAATTTTACAAATGTGAATATTTACATTTTATTCATTTATCAGCAACTGTGAATAAAATCATTTACATTTTATATCTTGTTCCCACCCCTTTCCACCCTACAGTAGTGACCTGCATAACAATAAACCTAATTCTAACTGTAAGGCAGTTTTTTTTGTTAAGTTGGAAGTGACACTCCTCTTGAACTGTTGTCTGTGTTTTACTCAGTTGCAGGCTGCCGCTCCAATGCCTCTAACTGACCTCCCAGAATCGCAAACCTGCTGCCATCCTTAATTAGAAGTAGTCCCATCTCCAGATTAATTAAGAGTTCCCCATAGAAATAACAATGAATGACTGTTGTGACCAGTGGGGGCAAGTTCAGGACTTGAGCCTCATTACAGAGCTGTTTCCATTGCCAGTACAATTGCTGTGCCTGTGTACCTTTAAATCTTTGTGACCTATCAATATTGTGTAGGTTTTATAGATATGCCTTCCGTGTAATAGCATTTACATTGTCATAATGTTTTGTGACACAACTTGTAATGGTACTTAATCTTGTAAATTTCTTTGTTTGCTTCTCATATCCACTTTTGATGTGCCAAAGGGACAATGTAACTGTAGTATTTGAGCACTCGTTGCTGCTGAGTCAGCAGGTTTTAGGTTCAATATTCCCCACTCCTGGGATTTGAGCTCATCATCCAGGCTGACACTTCACTGCAGTACTGAAAGGGTGCCAAACTGTCCGGGGTGCCATGTGTGAGTTGAGACATTGAACTGACCTCTGTCTGCTGGCAGTAAAAGATGCAGAACCACTTTTCAAACAAGAATGGGGAATACACCCAGTGTCTCAGTCAATGTTTATCTCTCAACCAACATCATGATTGACCATTTAAGTTATTGCTCCTGGTGGGATCTTTTTGTGCAGAAATTGGATGCTGCATTTCTCTGCATTTACGTGACTACATTTCCAAAGTAATTCATTCACTATAAACATTTTGACACACGGTGAGTCGTGCTGTATAAGTTCAAATTTTTCTGTTGTTACCATCTTGGTATAAGAATATTTGTATTCCAATATTTGTGAGTTTAAAATGATAGTAATTGGGTGCCATTAGTGAATATGTAAACCATCTTGAACCTCAATGTTTGCATTTCAAGTCCTGCTGGCCTCCCAATCTCCTTGGGATATAAACTCGACTGTATCCAACAATTCCAGCTGAATTTTAACTCCTAAGAACTGCTAAATGGGAGCAGATGTTGGAGGAAGTGGCAGTTTTGGGATCGAGGGGGGAGCTGGGGAAGTGTCCTAGCCTTGGCCATTTTCACCTCCCTCCACAATAACCTTCCCACTGTCTTAATGTCAGGAGTAGGGATGTTCACCATGATTGCACGGTTTAGTTCCGTTCATAATTCTTCTGGTGAACAGAACAGTCCGGACTCATTTGAAGCAAATGTTATGAATGTGGCTCTTTAAAAGAGAGTTATTGAACTGAATTGAATTTATTGTCACGTGTACCGAGGCACAGTGAAGAGCTTTGTCTTGCGAGCTATACAGGAGATCACAGAGTTAAGTAGCATAGATAAGTAAATAATAGGTAAACCAGCGACAAAAACAAAAATACAGATACAGGTGAATGTTAAGAGTTTGTGAGTCCATTCAGTATTCTAACAACAGTAGGGTAGAAACGGTTCCAAAACCGGCTGGTGCGTGTGTTTAGGCATCTGTACCTTCTCCCCGATGGGAGAGGTTGTAGAAAAACATTGCCAGGGTGGGATGGATTTTTGAGAATGCTGGCGGCCTTTCCTTGACAGCGGGCCTGGTAGATGGATTCTATAGATGGCAGGTTGGCCTTTGTGATTGTCCGGGCCGAGTTCACCACTCTCTGTAACCGTCTCCGATCTTGAATGGTACAGCTACCAGACCAGATAGTGATACATCCAGACAGATTGCTCTTGATGGCGCTTCTATAAAAGTTGGCAAGGGTATTCGCCGTCATGCCAAATTTCCTCAGCTGCCTGAGGAAGAAGAGACGTTGTTGGACCTTTGTAACCAGTGCGTCCACATGAAGAGTCCGAGAAAGCTTGTTGTGGATGACCACTCCCACAACCTTGACACTCTCTAGTCGTTCCACCTCTGTGCTGTTAATGTGCAGGGGGGCATGAGTAATATCCCACCGAAAGTCAATAATGAGTTCCTTGGTTTTGCTGACATTGAGAGCTAGGTTGTTCTCAGTGCACCATTTTTCCAGGTCCTCCACCTCCCGTCTGTAGTCTGTTTCGTTGCCATCTGAGATTTGACCGACTATGATAGTGTCATCAGCGAACTTGTAAATGGCATTAGTCTGGTATTTGGCGACGCAGTCATGGGTACATAGTGAGTATAGTAGGGGCCTGAGTACGCACCCCTGGGGGGGCTTCAGTGTTGAGTGTTAGTGAGGATGAAATATTGCCCCCAGTCTTCACTAATTGTGGCCTGTGGGTCAGGAAACTGAGGATCCAGTTGCAGAGAGTGGGGCTTAGTCCGAGATCACTAAATTTAGTAATCAGTCTCAAGGGGATAATAGTGTTAAAGGCTGAACTGTCGTCAATGAGTAGGATTCTTACGAAGCTGTTCTTGGTGTCAAGATGTTCTAGGGAGGAGTGAAGGGTAAGTGATATGGCATCTGACATGGATCTGTTGGTCTGATAGGCAAATTGGAGTGGGTGAAGAGTAGTGGGGAGGCTGGAGTTGATTAATGCCATGACCAGCTTTTCAAAGCACTTCATGACTATTGAAGTTAGGGCCACTGGGCGGTAGTTATTGAGACATGCTGCACGAGCCTTCTGAGACACAGGGATGATGTTGGCCCTCTTGAAACAGTCAGGGACAGTGGCCTGCTGCAGGGAGAGGTTGAAGATGTCCGAGAAGACCTCTGCCAGTTGATCTGCGCGTGCTTGGAGTGCACGGCCTGGTACTTCGTGTGGTCCCATCACTTTCCTTGGATTCACGTGAAGGAAAACTGATCTGACCTCTGATGCAGTGACTCTCATCAGGACTTGTCAGATTAGGTGTTACCTGTCTGCCGAAATTCTGCTCAAAGCGAGCATAGAGGGTGTTGAGATGATCTGGGAGGGATGTATCATTGTCAGCTATCTAGCACTGACTCTTTTTAGAACCTGTGATGTCATTCAGTCCTTGCCATAGTCTCCAGGTGTCTGTCTGGGTCTCCAGTTTGGATCGGTATTGGTCCTGTCTTAATAGCTCTGTGGAGGTCATACTTGGATTCCTTGTATTTGAGTGGGTCTCCTGATCTGAAGGCCTCACGCCTGGTTTTTATCAGGTTCTGTATGTCCTGATTCATCCAGGGTTTCCCGTTGGGGAACACCCAGATTGACTTCCTCAGTTGTGTTCTGAGATGTCTCCTTTAACCTGAGGTGTGACAAAAAGTCCTGAGTAGGGATAGTGGTGATTACATTTAATGTCAATCCAGAGACAAGCCCACAGTTTTTGCTGTGCCCCAAACGTCTACTAGATGGATACAGTTACAAGAACAAATCCACAATCTACTCAACTTTCTATCAAGCTCTCCTGGGTTCACTAGGATCCCCTAAAAGGGTGGATTATCTTACAAACCATAGTTAAACAGGTTGGTACTCTACTTCCAAGAGTTTAAAAGAATGAGAGGTGATCTCATTGAAGCATTTTAGATTTTTAATGGACTTGACAGAGTAAATGCAGAGAGGATGTTTCCCCTCATGGGAAAATCTAGGGGCAAAGGGCATAGTCTCAGAATTAAAGGCACCAATTTAAGACTGAGATGAGGAGTAATTTTTTCTTTCAGGAGTTTGTGAGTCTTTGGAACTTCTTGCACAGTGAGCTATTTGGAGCACAGTCCTGCTGTGTACTTAAGGCTAAGACAGCTAGATTCTATTCTAGATTCAGTTGGGGAATCAAGGGTTACGGAAAAAGAGCTGGGAAGTGGAACATGAAGAATGTCAGATAAGCCGTGATAAGCTGTGGTAAAAAAAATGACTGCAGATGCGGAAAACCAAATACTGGATTAGTGGTGCTGGAAGAGCACAGCAGTTCAGGCAGCATCCAACGAGCAGCGAAATCGACGTTTCGGGCAAAAGCCCTTCATCAGGAATAAAGGCAGTGAGCCTGAAGCGTGGAGAGATAAGCTAGAGGAGGGTGGGGGTGGGGAGAGAGTAGCATAGAGTACAATGGGTGAGTGGGGGAGGAGATGAAGGTGATAGGTCAAGGAGGAGAGGGTGGAGTGGATAGGTGGAAAAGAAGATAGGCAGGTCGGACAAGTCCGGACAAGTCAAGGAGACAGTTACTGAGCTGGAAGTTTGAAACTAGGATGAGGTGGGGGAAGGGGAAATGAGGAAGCTGTTGAAGTCCACATTGATGCCCTGGTGTTGAAGTGTTCCGAGGCGGAAGATGAGGTGTTCTTCCTCCAGGCGTCTGGTGGTGAGGGAGCGGCGGTGAAGGAGGCCCAGGTCCTCGGCAGAGTGGGAGGGGGAGTTGAAATGTTGGGCCACGGGGCGGTTTGGTTGATTGGTGCGGGTGTCTCGGAGATGTTCCCTAAAGCGCTCTGCTAGGAGGCGCCCAGTCTCCCCAATGTAGAGGAAACCACATCGGGAGCAACGGATACAATAAATGATATTGGTGGATGTGCAGGTGAAGCTTTGATGGATGTGGAAGGCTCCTTTAGGGCCTTGGATAGAGATGAGGGAGGAGGTGTGGGCACAGGTTTTACAGTTCCTGCGGTGGCAGGGGAAAGTGCCAGAATGGGAGGGTGGGTCGTAGGGGGGGTGTGGACCTGACCAAGTAGTCACGGAGGGAACGGTCTTTGCGGAAGGCGGAACGGGGTGGGAAGGGAAATATAACCCTGGTGGTGGGGTCTTTTTGGAGGTGGCGGAAATGTCGGTGGATGATTTGGTTGATGCGAAGGTTTGTAGGGTGGAAGGTGAGCACCAGGAGCGTTCTGTCCTTGTTACGGTTGGAGGGGTGGGGTCTGAGGGCGGAGGTGCGGGATGTGGACGAGATGCGTTGGAGGGCATCTTTAACCACGTGGGAAGGGAAATTGCGGTCTCGAAAGAAGGAGGCCATCTGGTGTGTTGGAGTATAATTGTTTCATCTATCACTGATGAAATGGAGTTTTGTGTCAGCTTCTTTCACATTGTGTTAAAAGTTAGTTTGTTTCCTGCTGATCATATCTTGGAAGTGTGTCTATTTGAACACTTCGAACGTACATGCTTTGCTGTTTCGACAATATTTCAAATCTGTTTAACATGCTGTGTTTGTACTTTTATTGTAATATTTTTCAACTACTGCTGACAATCCTCATTGCGCATGGTAGCATGAGCATTTTTCAAAGGAACAGTTAAACCACAGTCTGCCTCTTCATGGGGTGGCACACTGCACTGTTAGAGGCTGTATCATTCAGTAACTCTCTCCTCCACCTTAGGCACATTTGAAAGATTCACAGCACTGTTTTGAGGAATGACAGGGAATTTCTCCATAGGCCTTGATCAAAGTTTATCATTTCAAGCAGATTATTTCATCCTTTGATGTCATTGCTGTCTCTGTTACCTTGCTGTGCACAGATTCACAGCTGTGTTTCCTACGTTGCATGATGAATATAACATGAAAAAATAGGAGCAGAAGTAGGCCATTTATTCCTCAAACCTGCTCTACCATTCAACCAAGTTATGGCGAATCTCCCATCCCAGCCTCATCAACTTGCACTGTCCCTGTGACCCTTCATTACCTTAAAACCCAAACAATGGTCAGTCTTTGACTTGAATATGCTCAGTGACAAAACATCCACAGCTCTCTTCTGTTGGAACCTGACGAGACTCAATCTGCTGAGTGACAACATTTCACCTTACCTTGGTACTGAATTGCTAAGCCCTTTTCTGAGATTGTGACTCCTAGTTCTTCACTCTTCTGCAAGTACAAACATTCTTCCAGCACCTATTTTGTCCAGTTAATTAAGAACTGAATAGGTTACAAAGTGATCCCCTTTTATTCATCTAAACTCTTAAGTCTGTAGACTTTGTCTGTTTAATCTCTCTTTATGGAACATTCGTAATGCCCCAAGAATCACTGTGCCTTCATTTCACTCCCTCTGTGAGGAATGTAAATCCCTTCATAGGAAAGGAGTACAAATCCTTTTACAGTACCAAGATCCTGTTAAATTGCAATTAGATATCTTCAACTTATATCTAATTTATCTTTAAAAATGCATTCCTAATTACTTGCTGCCTTTCTCATGAAATCGTGTATCCTGTGCTCCAGGTAAGATCTTCTCCTGGTTTCCTTGTAACACCCACCCCTGCCCCAAAAGCCCAGCTGCCACTACTTCAGACTCTCCCAATCAGCACTGATCTCTCACACTCCCAATCAGCATTGATCTCTCACACTGCAGGGGCTTGATCTGGAAAAGGTCTTTAGGGGAAAGACAAGCTCCTTCCAGGACAGAGATCTGAAGGTGCTGCTGGGCTGTCTGGTGGAGAGGATGGGAATCCTTATCCTTGCTCACCTCCCCCATCCCCCAAAGGGGAACACCATAACAAAGCCAACCAACCCTGGCATAAAGAGCAGTGTGGGTCAGTGCTGTGTACAGAGTGAAAAGATTTTCTGCACTCTGCAAGATCAAGTGCCACCATCTTCGCTCTGTTACCTCTTACTCAGGATATGGCACTTGCCTTTCCCAAGGCTCATGAACTCCTTGCATGCATTGTGTCCCACCCAAGGGCTCACAGCATCACCTCAGCCTCCCAAACTGCTAACCCTTTCAGCATTTCTAGCTCACTCACGGGGGACACCTGATGACCTCTTGTGATAATGCTGTGGCTAAAGGAAGTGTGTTTTGTCCTGGTTACGATTAAGCAAAGTTTTAAGGCAGAGGTGCCGAATTGGCTAGTGAGAGCCTAGAATGTAAACAACTTGGGAGGCCTTGTTTCTTTTTAAAGTTGGAATAATAGATGCAGCCTGATGGGTGTGGTCAGTTCTCACATTTCTAGTTTTTTAGTTTTGAGATTCAGCATCGGTTGCTATTGTGATGTTGAAAAAGTGGAATCTATTTTTCCCCTCTCTTGATTATAATGAAAAGCTAGCGGTTCTCTTCATAGGTTGCTGGATGACATGTGAGTCAAAATCTGTTTTCTGAATTTGCCTTTTTGCCAAAAGGTGTGTTTATGGAATACTACTATATTGAAACAGTTAATTAGTAATAGTTGTTGTATTTATTGTTCTGTTAAGTTTTCCAGTCGAATTAATTTATTCTAAGTTCTTCTTTCTTTTGTTGTATTTTAACTATAGCATTTGAATACATTGTGTTTTACATAGAACATAGAGCAATACAGCACAGTACAGGCCCTTCAGCCCACGATGTTGTGCCGACCACTGATCCTCATGTATGCACCCTCAAATTTCTTGTTTAATATCAAGTAGTTTGACCAGTAAATAGTGTCCGGAACACGGCACGTTACATCTGTCTTTAAAATAAGAAAAGATTCGGGCCTAGACTACCTTCTTAAAATATTTTGAGAGGGTCTGGTCTGGTCTGGTCCATAACACTCTCCTGTTCATCATCTCCTCCCTCCGCTCATGTGTCCCTCTCTGTCAGACTGAATCTCTCCCTTTGTCTCATTGCAAAAAAAAGCTGGACCACCCCCCTCACAGATTGATGCCTCAACTGACCCACCTGTAATCACTAGACTACATCACTTGAATTGACTGTGACCATCCTCATATAGTGTGATTGATTGACTGTGGTGGATCCTCTAATGTTCACACATCACCACTTACTCGAAGCGCATGAATTGTATTTGGTGTGTAAGCAGCTGGCAGTCTGAGTGATGATGGTCTCCGACAGTCTGTAACCTGGTGCTAAAGTTAATGAGCGTCAATCCGCCATGTCAGCATCCTGTGTCGATGTGTGAAGTGCATTGGGTGATGGCAGGATGAGTCTTCACCAAGTTGTAGTTGTCAGGAACCGGCACTGACCTTTCTGTTGGAAATTTTCACTGTCTACATTTCGTGGTAGAGGAGAGGTGTTTTGAAAAAGTGATGTAAGTAGGTCGAATTGGGCTTTTAATGAACTGCAAATGCACTGAAATAAGGTCGTCACCTCTTCGAAATCACCTTTCTAAGTTGCAGGGCAAATCAAGACCTTCTTTTGCAATGATGCAAATCTATACTTTTTTCCTTTCTCACCTTATTTTGTCACCACACTTGTCATTACTCTCATGACATCAGGGTGGGAGAATTCACTCAAACTTTTAAAATTAAAACTAAGCCTTTCAAATTCACAACTGTCCCAGAAGATGGCATTCCAAGGTAATATGTGGGACTGTAATTTTCAAAGTTTCCCAGCACTGGATCAAAATCCCATGGCCATTTGATGTCTAACCCAATAATTCAGATCTCGGAATCATTTATAGAGTCAGGGCAACACGAAAACAGACTATTCAGTCCAACTCGTCCATGAGGACCAGATAACCTAATTTAGTCCCATTTGCCAGCACTTGGCCCTTACCCCTCTAAACCCTTCCTGTTCATATACCCATCCAGATGCTTTTTCAATGTTGTAATTGTGCCAATGTCCACCACTTCCTCTGGCAACTCATTCCATACACACACCACCCTTTGTGTGAAAAAGGTGCCCCTTAGGACCCTTTTAAATTGTTTCCCTTTCATCTTAAACCTATGCCCTCTAGTTTTGGACTCCCCCACCCATGGAAAAGTCCTTATCTATTTACCCTCACGATTTTATAAACCTCTGTAAGGTCACCCCTCAGCCTCCAGGGAAAACAGACAATCTTGTGGCAGTGACTCTGTTGTCATTGTGTATCCCTCTTCCTCATTCATGTTTTGCTCCTTGATTTGTTCCATTCTGACTTCATTTGCCTAACACCATTAACCCCCATTTGTTATTGTCCAGCCTTCAATCTCATTTCAGACCATCCCATGGTTTTTCTTTCCACTCTCTACCCTTGCATTTGCTTAAAACCTGGTACATCCCTAAGGCTAGGATTTAATGTGGTGAGTACTAAGTGCAGGCATAGGTGACTTCATGGGGCATTAACCTACTAGCCCCCTCTATCAACCCAGCATGAACAATCATTGTATTGAGCATCAATTTAGTACTTAATGGCTTCTCCTTTGTCCAATCAGGAGCTTGCTCACTGAATCCTTGCCCTGCCCACCACCCACCCACAGGTAACTGGCTAATCAGAGATTTGTAGGCTCAGGGAGTATGGTGGAAGCACAAGTGGCACACCATGACCAGCTTCACCAGTGGGTAAGTAAGTGGGTATTTTGGGGACACTATTGGGGATGGGATGAGAACCTCTCCCTGTCCCAATTAGCCCCAGATTGAGGCAAGTGGAGGTTCCCTGTGAAGAAAACACGCCCTGTTCCCACCAGCTGGGAGAGAGGGTATTCAGGCCAATGAGTGGCTTAGGCCCTAAAGTGCCCATTAGCTGATGATTCAAAAGCTTCACCTGTTGGCGGGCTGAGGATGCCCACCGTGGATTTTCCTGCCCGGAGTGGAGGTGGTGAGAAAGGGACTGAGTATGCCTCTGGGTGAACTCAGCCAAATATTTGCCTTTTCCTCACCATCTCCAGGGAGGGGAAATCGCACCCTGACTTTATCCACTTCTGAAGAAGGCATATTGGAGCCTGAGCAGACCATTCAGCCCTTTGAGCCTGTTCCGCCATTCTAGACCGTGGACTGATCATTCACCTCAATGGGTGCATCAGTGACTCACTAGCCTGAAAATTTCTCCACAGATGCTGCCAAACTTGCTGAAAATTTCCTGGTTTTATTCACTAACTACATTTTGATCTCATCCTAACCAATTTGCTGCAGTTTGGATAGGGCAGCCATTCTGTGACTCTTAGCCTCTGTCTTTGATTCTATTAACTCACCAAGAATCTTCTGATCCTTTGACATTCTTGAAACAGCTTGCTGGAATTTTTCACCCTGGATTTGGCAGGTCCCTCTTGTCCTAAAGGATGGGTGTGTCAGTTTTGAGGTGGATACAGAGAAGCAGAGGAAATCCCTTTTACAATGACCTAGCTCTCAAAAAGCCAATGCGATGGGGAGAGGCTACGAGTGAGAATTTTGCAGGAACCTGACAGAGTCCAGGCTGGGGGTGGGGGATGGGGGATTGAAGGGGTGTGGTGAGGATGGGTGCGAGGTGGATTAAATAATATGGAAAATAATATGGAAAATAATAAGATACTGACAATGATTGACAAATACGACTCTTGCTTTTTTTGTGATTGAAGAAATCGAGGTCCAGCCGATGGAGCAGCTGCTAACACAAACCAGCTGAGCAGCCCTTTGAAGGTGACAGTGAAGATTATCAAAGATCCACTGCTGGACTATGGCTTTATGGTCTCAGAAGATACACCAGTGTGTGTGAGGTCTGTCACTGCAGGTAAATACCCTGGGAATGGGAGGTTCCAATGTGGGCGGCACGTTGGCACAGCAGATAGCACTGCTGCCTCACAGTGCCAGAGACACGGGTTCAATTCCCGCCTCGGTGTGGAGTTTGTACATTCTCCCCGTGTCTGCGCGGGTTTCCTCCGGGTGCTCCGGTTTCCTCCCAGAGTCCAAAAATGTGCAGGTCAGGTGAATTGGCCATGCTAAATTGCCCGTAGTGTTAGGTAAGGGGTAGATGTAGGGGTATGGGTGGGTTGCGCTTCGGCGGGTCGGTGTGGACTTGTTGTGCCGAAGGGCCTGTTTCCACACTGTAAGTAATCTAATCTAATCTAATCTAATCTAATCTGATCTAATCTAATCTCACTCTTCCTCCCACACAGTCAGATTTGCCATGGTGACAGTACTTAGAGTGGAATTTTCTCTTCCCCGAAGGTGGTCAGAAGGTGATATAATGGGCTTGGCCCCTCACCCTCTTCCTGCCACCTCGGTAATTAATTAAAATGATCCATAGATAGCCTTCTTGACTTCCACCAAAATGGTCAATTCAGGGCCTGAACCCGTCACCTTCCAAATTATCTGCCCCCTGGTGGTCAACAAAGGTGCCTAATTTCCAAACTGAGAAACCATGACAACTTGCAAACTAGGTTAAGGAATAGAGCCTGCATTTTATCCAACTAGTGACAATGGGGGCAGGGATGGGGGCAAGGAATGGCCTCAAATCCGCACCCCAATCCAAGCCTCCAACTCCTCCTGAGACCCCTTCCTCAAGAACCCACCCCACAATAAGATCATAAAAGTGGCTTATCATCTAATTGCTGGATTTTTTCCAAGGGGTGAGATATGACCAGTGGACGTTAGGACCCAGAGGTTCTCTCCTCACGTATTTAAAAAAGTTCATAGAGATTTGTAGGGCCTTTACTACTGTCTCTGATCGGCTGAAAATTAGCTACATCTTCAGCCACTCTGTCCTCAATGATAGGCCTAGATATTTGCCAATGCAAGATGTGAGGTTATTTGGGCTATAATTCACCAGGCTTCTGAATTTAATTTAATGTAATTTATTGTCACGTGTACCAAGGCACAGTGGAAAGCTTTGTCTTGCGAGCAATACAGCCAGATCACAGAGTTCAGTAGCACAGATAAGTAAATAATAGGTAAACAGCAGCAAAAACAAAAACACAGGTACAGGCGAATGTTAAGAGTTTGTGAGTTCATTCAGTATTCTAACAACAGGAGGGTAGAAACTGTTATGAAACTGGCTGGTGCGTGTGTTCAGGCTTCTGTACCTTCTTCCCGATGGTAGAGGTTGTAGAAAAACATTGCCGGGGTGGGATGGATCTTTAAGAATGCTGACGGCCTTTCCTTGACAGTGGGCCTGATAGATGGATTCTATAGATGGGAGGTTGGCCTTTATGATTGTCCGGGCCGAGTTCACCACATCTCCAAATCTTGTTTGGTACAGCAGTGATACATCCAGACAGAATGCTGTCAATGGCGCACCTATAAAATATAACAAGGGTATTCACCGTCATGCCAAATTTCCTCAGCTGCCTGAGGAAGAAGAGATATTGTTGGGCCTTTGTAATCAGTGCATCCACATGAAGGGTCCAAGAAAGCTTGTTATGGATGACCATTCCGAAGAGCTTGACACTCTCCAGTCGTTCCACCTCTGTGCTATTAATGTGCACTCTGTGCCGAAAGTCAATGAGTTCCTTGGTTTTGCCGACATTGAGAGCTAGGTTGTACTCAGTGCACCATTTTTTCAGGTCCTCCACCTCCCGTCTGTAGTCTGTTTCGTCACCATCTGAAATTCGACTGACTATGGTGGTATCATCAGCGAACTTGTAAATGGCATTAGTCTGGTATTGGTGACGCATCATGGGTATACAGTGAGTACAGTAGGGGGATGAGTACACAACCCTAAGGGGCTCCAGTGTTGAGTGTTAGTGAGGATGAAATATTGTCCCCAGTCTTCACTAATTGTGGCCTGTGGGTCAGGAAACTGAGGATCCAGTTGCAGAGAGTGGGGCTTAGTCTGAGATCACTAAGTTTAGTAATCAGTCTCGAGGGGATAATAGTGTTGAAGGCTGAACTGTAGTCAATGAGTAGGATTCTCACGTAGCTGTTCTTGGTGTCAAGATGTTCTAGGGAGGAGTGAAGGGTAAGTGATATGGCATCTGACATGGATCTGTTGGTTCGATAGGCAAATTGGAATGGGTCAAGAGTAGTGGGGAGGCTGGAGTTGATTAATGCCATGACCAGCTTTTCAAAGCACTTCATGACTATTGAAGTTAGGGCCACTGGGCGGTAGTCATTGAGACATGCTGCACGAGCCTTCTGAGACACAGGGATGATGTTGGCCCTCTTGAAACAGTCAGGGACAGTGGCCTGCTGCAGGGAGAGGTTCAAGATGTCCAAGAAGACCTCTGCCAGTTGATCTGCGCACGCTCTGAGTGCAGGGCCTGGTACTCCGTGTGGTCCCATCACTTTCCTTGGATTCACACGAAGGAAAACTGATCTGACCTCTGATGCAGTTCTTCTCCCTTTCTCAACTGTTGGAGTGACATGAGTAATTTTTCAGTCTATGGGACCAGTTCCTCAGCTTTGATAGGTTACAGTCAGGGTATATGTATTGTCTGCACCAATTCTCCTTTAAAACTCTGGCATGGAATCTTCTGCTCTGGGTGATTTGTCACACTTTCATGCCTTTAACTTGTTCATTATTTTCATAGAATCATCATTGAATCCCTACCGTGCAGATAGAGGCTATTCGGCCCATTGAGTCTGCACTAACCCTCTGAACAGCATCTCACCCAATCTCCTTACCTCCACATTTACCACAGTTAACCCATCTAGCCTACACACTATGGGGCAATTTAGCATGGCCAGTCCACCTAAATTGCACATCTTTGGATTGGCAGGAAACCGGAGCACCCAAAGGAAACCCACATAGACATGGAGGGGGAACGTAGAAACTCCACACAGGCAGATTTGCTTTGGTTATTTTGGTGAGCTCCTGTCCTTGGTCCAATATCAATTTCCTTATGATTTCTTGCATGCTGGTCTGCTGGTTCTACGCTGTGATTATTCAACACACACAAGAATCCTTAGTCCCATTGACATTATCTGTGTTCCCTAGTTCTCTATAAGAAAGTCCCAAACAGGTACAATCCACCTCTCTCTCTCTCTCCACAATCTGAGAAATGCATCATTCCCTTTTCATTGAGATGAGACAAGCTTCAGGCAGCAAGATGTGCAGTTGTAAAAAAAAAGTATGAATAATTTTCTGTGTGTTTTTTTTATCCTTTGCATTTGCTAATGAGCTTCCCATGTACTTTCAGCTTTTTCTCCTCTTTCTGTGAGGGACAACCAATGCTTCATTCAAAAATATGCTGACTTCATTTTCCTTCTTAGGTGGTCCTGGAGAGGGAAAGCTATTCCCAGGAGACCAGATTTTACAAATTAACAACATGCCTCTGGATACAATTTCCCAGGAACATATCGATAACATTATTAGGTGAGGACCCTTTTAGCTCATTCACTGAATGTAAAGTTTTAATAGTTACCACCAGCTAATTATTAATGACCAGAGTCGCAGGTAGACAGGATAGTGAAGAAGATGTTATGGTTTCCTTTATTGCATTGAACATAGGAGTTGGGATGTCATGTTGTGGCTGTACAGGACATTGGTTAAGCCACTTTTGGAATATTATGTGCAATTCTCGTCTCCTTCCTATCGGAAGGATGTTGTGAAACTTGAAAGGTTTCAGAAAAGATTTACAAGGATGTTGCCAGGGTTGGAGAATCTGAGCTACAGGGAGAGGCTGAACAGGCTGGGGCTGTTTTCTCTGGAGCATCGGAGGCTAAGGGGTGACCTGAAAGATGTTTATAAAATCATGAGAGGCATGGTTAGGGTAAATAGCCAATGGCTTTTCCCTGGGGTGGGGACGTCCAGAACCAGAGGGCATAGGTTTAGGGTGAGGGGGAAAGATATAAAAGGGTCCTAAGGGGCAACCTTTTCACGCAGAGGGTGCTGCATGTATGGAATGAGCTGCCAGAGGAAGTGATGGAGGCTGGTACAATTGCAACATTTAAAAGGCATCTGAATAGGAAGGGTTGAGAGGGATGTGGGCCAAATGCTGGCAAACGGGACTAGATTAATTTAGGATATCTGTTCGGCATGGATACGTTGGACTGAAGGGACTGTTTCTGTGCTGTACATCTCTATGACCTTATTTGAGGGCTGTCTTTAAGTTCTTCAATAGGTGAACGTGCTATGAAGTTTGAATTATGAAGTTTTATGACATTCAAAGTGCTATATAAATGCAAGTTGTTGGTGGCAAACTCAGAAAATAAAACAAAGCTAAAGTGTAGAAAATTGTTTGCAGTTCTAAAGGGAGATCACCAACAAGATTTAATTGAGTGTCATATGTCTCCATAGTTCTACAGCAGCTCACCAAGACATCTTGCACAATAGTGTTCTATAATATAAACCATCACATATATTGAATTACACAAACAGTTGAGTTCTCAATTACTCACAGAGACAAATATTCTACTGCACGCACAGTCGACATTTCAATCGAAAATTCCATTACACAGACTGTTGAATATTTTTCACACACAAGGTTGAATATTCCATTACACACCTTGCCTAGTTCTCTATTACATGCAAACACAATTGAATACCCCATTTTAAACACATTTGAAAATTCAAATACAAAGACAAACTTGTATGCACAATTGAATGCTTTGATATGCATCAAGAGTGTGATGCTGGAAAAGCACAGCAGGTCAAGCAGCATTCGAGGAGCAGGAGAATCGACATTTCAGGCAAAAGCCCTTCATCAGAAATCCTTTATTCCTGTTGAAGGGCTTTTTCCCGAAACGTCAACTCCCCTGCTCCTCGGATGCTGCCTGACCTGCTGTGCTTTTCCAGCACCACACTCTCGACTCTGATCTCCAGCATCTGCAGTCCTCACTTTCTCTTTCTTTGATATATGCACTGTCAGGTTACACATACAGTCAAATACTTGAATATACATATAGTCAAATACTCCATATACACACAATCAAGAACTCCATTTCAAGTACTATTGAATGCTCCGTTGTGTACCCTACACAAATAACCAGTACCCCATTACACGTACAACCAATTTCTCCATAAAATACACACAGTTGAACACTCTATTATCCACACAGTTGAGTTCTTGCTTGCTTACCTAAGATGAATTCTCCATTGTATCCATAGTCCCACTATTTACAATTCAGTGTATTCTATCAGAAATGCAGTTAAAGAAAGCATTTTAAGTTAAAGATTGTTCATAAATGATAAACCAAATCAAGATGTATGTCGCGTGTGCATTTGTCAAACCCAGAGTCTCTTTTGTTGGAATATATTTCTCCTTTCCAATGCTTGCAGCTCTAGGATTCAGTGCTAAGGTGGGGATCATTACAAAAGAATTTCTCAGTAACTTTACTGAATTTGATTTGCTTCCTGTCAAAGGTGTTCTCAAGGGTTTTGGGCTTAAACAGTGTTGTCTGGCTGGATCTTAAGAACTGTTTAGCAGAATATATAGAATGGAGTTCCCACTTGTGTAGAAAACCTCACTGCAACCCCAATTTAAATACATGCCAAACATTGGAGGCAGGGTTTGTAAGAACCGAATATGTAAAACTAAGTATGGTCTGAGTTATGACTTGTACTCCTTTGGATATATTTCAATCTCTAATGTGTTCAGGATCAAATCCAGAATGTATAAGGCTGACGTCTTTGTTAGACTTCACTCTGCTTTAATCTGGGCTGTGGGAGACTGCTTATAGGAAGACATCTGCCCTTTGTATCTGAACTCTGGACTTACACTGGAGCTTTAGTACTATTGATTACCAGAAATGTTTCTGATGCTGATGTCTTTGTATAGACATTGGTTACCATGAAGGACTCTCCTTCTCAATCTTTCCCCTTTTCTGAGGTTCAAGTTAAACCACTACCATTACAGAAAGCCCTAATAGAGTCAGAGAGTCATGGAGATGTATAGCACAGAAACAGACCCTTCTGTCCAACTCATCCATGCTGATCAGATATCCGAACCTAATCTGGTACCATTTGCCAGCGCTGAGCCCAATATCTCTCTAAACCCTTCCTATTCATATACCCATCCAGATGCCTTTTAAATGTTGTAATTGTCCCAGCCTCCACCACTTCCTCTGGTAGCTTGTTCCATACACGCACCACCCTCTGCGTGAAACATTGCCTCCTCAAGCCCTTTTATATCTTTCCCCTCTCACCCTAAACCTATGCCCTCCAGTTCTGAACCCCCACCCCCAACAATAGTAAGACTGCAATGTGAATCTTTTTATTTCATTATTTCTTATTTTCCTAACTTATACTGTGTATATCTGTCGTGTTCTGTAACTTCTTTCTTTATTTTCTCTAATTTTATACCTGAGATTTATATCTAGGTATTTTGTACTTAAGATGGCACTGTGTGTTGGTGACATTGTACACTTTTCACTGCACTCCAGTACTTTTGTAACTTGAGTACACGTGACAATGAACCTAATTCTAATTCACCAGTCACCTCTCTTTCTCAAATGAGAGCGCAGTCCCATGGGTCTTGTAAGATAGTGGCAATTTTATTTTTAACATTGAACTACAATCTGAGTGAGATAGATGGACTAGATCAGATTGGGATGTCTGGTCAGTGAGGACAAGTTGGACAAAAGGGTCTGGTTCCACGCTGTTCAACTCTTATGAGTCTTATGTGTTGGTGTTAAGTTCAAGCCTGTGATCTCCTGTGATCTCAGAAAATAATATTCTGCGCCAGGAGCTTAATTTTGCAGGTTTTAGTCAAGCGTCCTTTTTTTTCTGCACTGGACCCATATTGTTTTAATATTTGTCAAATTGTTTATTGCAGGGAATGTGGTAACACTGTTACAGTGACTGTACTGCAAAATACCTCAGTAAGTACAACCTTTCGACTTTAAAAAGCAGAGCTTTCCAATGCTACTCATGGTCATCGGTTCGATTCCAGCCTCGGGCGACTGTCTGTGTGAAGTTTCCATATTAAATTACTAAATTGCCCATAGTGTTCAGGGATGTGTGGGTTAAGTGCATTAGTCAGGGGAAATGTAGAGTTATATGGTAGGGGAATGGATCTGGGTGGGATACTCTTCGGAGGGTCGGTGTGGACCTGTTGGGCCAAATGGCCTGTGTCTACACTGTCGGGATTCTATGGGTTTCTTCGCAACTCGTTGCAGTCCAGAAGAGATTCACTCGACGTGATTCAGATTCATTCCCAAATACTTTAGTCTGGCATTTGCAATGGCAGTTTGAATGACATGATATTCCTCTCAGCTCAGATATAACGGATCTATAGCTGGGATGGATGCTGACATCTACAGTGAGCACTTGATCTTGGACACGAGAACAGGAGCAGGCTATTTGGCCTGTTCCTTCAGTCAGTTGTACCTCATCTCTGTCTACTCACTGTCGCTGAGTATTCCAACAAAACTCTATCAAGCTTAGTCTTGAAAACTTCAATTGACCCTATTTCCTTAGCATTAAGAGAACTAGATGTCTTGAAGTAAGCTTGCAGAAAGCCACCTGACTCAGAACAGGATGGTGCTTTATGTTCAATTAACATTTGATGGGGCTTGATGAGACTGTGCACGGGTCCAAGTTTGACACAAATTCAACCAGCTCACGTCAGAAGGGTTTGATTCATGCTTCAGTGGCCATTTGTCTTGTGTGATGTGTTATCAAGCTACATAATCAAAGAAGCTTTATGCAGGATACAAACGAAGATTTGATCATTAATCTCAGCATATCCTAAAGTGGAGCAACACCCATCAACTAGACCTCCAGTTCTCTCTATCTAGCTAGAAGTCCATGATATTACGGGGATATTGGATGAGCTCCAGTGCAAGACTGAGGCAAGCACTACACTTTTAGAGTTGAATTATTAAACCGAGATGCCATGTCCGCTTTCAGATGGATACAAAAGGTCACATGGCTCAATTTGAATGGTTTATTGCAAGGGGAATTAACTGCAAATGTAGGGAGGTTATACATTAATTTTACAGGGCATTGGGGAGAACACATCTGGAGTACTGTATAAAGTATTGGTCACTGTACTTATGGAAGGATGTTAACGCATCGGAAGCAGTTCAGAGAAGGAATACCTGGAATAAGTGGATTGCCTTAGATGGAGAGGCTAGGCCAGATGGGCTTGTATCCTGTGGAGTTTTGAAGAGTTATAAATGAGTTAACTAAAACATCTGAGATCTCAAGGGGTCTTGAACGAATGCTGAAAGAATTCAGGTTTCCTCTGTGGGAGAATCTGAGAACTGGAGATCATTATTTTAAAATGGGGGGGGCACCCATTTAAAACAAAGATGAGGAAACCCTTTTTCTCTCAAAGGGTTGTGGGCCTTTAGAATACCCTTCCTCACAAGGCAGTAGATGCAGAATATTTAAATATTTTTTAAGGCAGAGATAGACAGATTCTTGATGACTGAGGAGTTGAAAGATTATCAGGGAGATGCAGGAATCCAGCCTCGGGTGACCCCGTGGAGTTTGCACAATGTCCCAATGTCTGCGTGGGTTTCCTCCTGGGTGCTCCGGTTTTCTCCCACAGTCCAAAGATGTGTAGGTTAGGTGAATTGGTAGTGCTAAATTGCCCATTGTATTCAGGGGTGTGTAGGTTAGGTGCATTAGTCAGGGGTTGGGGAATGGGTCTGGGTGAGTTACTCTTTGGAAAGTTGGTGTGGACTTGTTGGGCTGAAGGGCCTGGATCCTACAATAAAATCGGAACAGCCATGATTTTATTGAAGAGTGAAGGAGGCTCATAGGCCTACTCTCTTAATCCTTGTTTGTATGTTCGTATTTTAGGTTACAATCAAACTTTTGGAACCCAAAACATCAGTGCAGGGCTTTCCCAATTGCCACACATTGTCAACACAAAACGCCAAAGCTGTTGTTTAAGTGTCATGGTTTCTGTTTGTATACAGGGGCCCAAGTCATCATTTATTACTGAAGAAAAGCGAGCCAGATTGAAAAGCAACCCAGTCAAAGTACGCTTTGCTGAGGAAGTGATTGTCAATGGCCACACACAGGTTTGTGCCTTCCGCAGGCATTTAGCCCACTGACTAGTTCAGCCAGATTATAATTAATCTGATTTGCTCCCAGTATGTTCTGGACTGGGTAACTTGTATTTTTCTATAAAACACTAGGTGCCTTTTGGCTTTATGCTTCCTGAGGGCCTGAATAATGTTGATTGTGGTGAGCATGAGTGAAACCTGAGTCCCATACTAGCATTCTAGAATTAAACAAAGCTAATTACATAGGGAAATTGACAGATTTGGCCCTAGTGGACCAGGTGGAAAAACTAAAATGTAGGACTATTGATGAACATTAAAGGAGATATTTAATTCCTCCAACTAAAATATATTTAGAATGGAAGAAAAGAATATAAGAGGGATAAATGCTTCCATAGCTAACTAAGGAAGTTAAAGATAACATAATTGACGAGGTCAATTCCTGGAATGGCAGGATTGCCTTACACGGAAAGACTGAAGCGACTGGGCTTGTATACCCTTGAGTTTAGAAGACTGAGAGGGGATCTGATTGAAACGTATAGGCTTATGAAAGGACTGGACACTCTGGCAGGAGGGAACATATTTCCGTTGATGGGGGAGTGCCGAACCAGAGGACACAACTTAAAAATACGGGGTAGACCATTTAGGACAGAGATGAGGAGAAACTACTTCACCCAGAGAGTGGTGGCTGTGTGGAATGCTCTGCCCCAGAAGGCAGTGGAGGCCCAGTCTCTGGATTCTTTTAAGAAAGAATTGGATAGAGCTCTTAAAGATAGTGGAGTCAAGGGGTATGGAGATAAGGCTGGAACAGGATACTGATTAGGAATGATCAGCCATGATCATATTGAATGGCGGTGCAGGCTCGAAGGGCAGAATGGCCTACTCCTGCATCTATTGTCTATTGTCTATTGTCTATAAGGGCAAAAACTAAGGCATGCCATATTGTAAAGGGCAGTGGCAGGCTGGAGGATTGGGAAACTTTTAAAGACCAGCAAAGCGTGACTCAAAAGTAATAAAAAGAACGAAGGTTAATTATGAAAGAAAACTAGTTCAAAATATAAAAACAGACAGCAAATAATTTTATCAGTATATAAAAAGGAGAGTAGCTAAAATGAATGTTGGCCCTTTCGAGGTTGAGGAGTTAATAGTGGGGAGCACAGAAATGGCAGAGACTCTAAATCGATTTTTTACCTCAGTTTTCACAGTGGAAGACACTGAAACCATCCCAATGGTAACAGGTAATGCAGAGATTATAGAAAAGGTAGAATTTGTAGCAATCACCATCAATAGGGAGAAAATTCTGAGCAAAGTATTGGGATTAAAGGCAGACAAGTCCCCAGGATCTGATGACCTATTCCGTATAGTCTTAAAGGAAGTGACAGCATGGATAGTGGATACATTAATTATAGTATTCCAAAATGTCCCGAATTCTGGAAAGGTTCTAGTGGATGGAAAATTGCTAATGTAAGACAATAGTTCAAAATGGGAGGGAAATAGAAAGTAGGAAACCACAGAATGGTTAGTTTAATGTCTGTCATTGGGAAATTGTTTAAATTCATTATTAAGTAGTATTACATTTGTAAAGTAAAACACAACTCACCACAGTTAGTGTGGTTTGATGAAGAATAATTCATTTTCTTTATGAAGAGTAATTCATTTAATTTGCTAGAGCTCTTTGAAGATGTAACAAGTGAAGTGGGTAATGGGGGTCCTGCAGATATAGTATATCTGGACTTCTGGAAAGCATTTGATAAGGTGCCACACATAACTGGTCTGTGGTTTCCTACTTCTGCCTCCCTACAGGTAATGTGGAACTGGGAGGAACCTGTGTGTCTTCCCCATCAGGTTATTAAAAACAGTTTGTGCTCCAGACGTGTGTGGACATTTGATCCCCTGATACTTCATACCATGGTGCCAACTCTCAGTTATGCCACTACTTTTTTGGATGCCCAGATCAAAAGTTAGTGCCCTCCAACTAGCCACATTTTGAGGCCTTCTTTCACTAATCTGAAGTAACTGTATGTCCTTCATTAGATCTACCAACTCTACTTAGGGCAACACTTAGGGTGGCTCAATGGTTAGCACTGCTGCCTCACAGCACCAGAGTCCCAGGTTTGATTCCAGCCTTGGTCGATTGTCTGTGTGGAGCTTGCATGTTCTCCCAGTGGGGTTCCTCCGGGTGCTCCGGTTTCCTCCCACAGTCACGAAGATGTGCAAGTCAGGTGTATTGGCCATGCTAAATTGCCCATAGTGTTAGGTGCATTAGTCAGAGAGGGATGGGTCTGGGTGGGTTACTCTTCGGAGGGTCGTTGTGGACTGGTTGGGCCGAAGAGTCTGTTTCCACATTGTAGGGAATCTAATCTAAACCTACAACAAGGCCCTTAGTAAGGCTGGAAATCGGGAACTTTAGGCACAAGATGCACACTACCTCAACCCCACTCTGGATTCCTGATCTTCAGTGTGGTCCCTCCAAACCAGTTGCTTTGTTTGGCCTGGTCTCCGGACAAAACCATAGAAAACTCCTGTGGCTGTGATGGTTTTTTTTATTGTTTAATCCCAAAGGATTGGCTGAGCTTTTCTATGGATGTGTGTATGTGAGTGAACTTTGGAACAAAATGACAGCAAGAACTTCATGAATACCTGGAGAGATTGGATCTGAAACTCCAGGAGGGATATTGGAGGCAAACTGTACATATCACTAGGCACAAACACAAAAACAGGTACACACACACACACACACACACACACACGCACAGACATATGCACATACGCAGACACAGATACAGACACACACACAAGCACAGATACCAACACCCACACCGGCACACATATGCAGACACACACAAACACAGACACATACAAACACACAGGCAAACACACACAAATGCATACACACACACAGACAAAGATACACAGAAACATAAATGTGCACGCACACACACATGCAGATGCACAAATACATCCACACCTATATATTTTATATATGCGTACACACACTCTCTCTGCTGTCCCTCATTTTAGTATTTGTAACAACGATAATGAGGAGTCTATTATGTTATTTTGCTTATCTGTTTTCATAAATAATTCTAGAATTTTGTGTTTTATCATTCCCGCAGGGTAACTCACTACTTTTCATGCCCAGTGTTCTCAAGGTGTATTTGGAAAATGGACAGACCAAAGCCTTTCGATATGAGAAAAATACAACAGTGAAGGTAATGATGGCTATAAGTGTTCTTTGTTCCTTGCTGTGATATTTTCCCATTTGTTGATTTTGCTCAGCTTTGAATGTACTATTAATTTTAACCATCGACTGGGGGTGGGGTAGGAGGGAGGGAGGAGGTGTTGGGGATGGGCTTGGTGGGGAGGGCAGTAAATGAGTGAAAAATTTTAATTCAGTTGTCGATGGATTAAAGTAGCATTAGTGACAAAGATGCAGGAGAGAGATGATGGTGCTTTTTTTCTTTATTTCTCTATTTTAATACCTAAAGTTTGTAATAGGTAGAACTTTTATTTTATAGAATCCCTGCAGTGTGGAAACAGGCCCTTTGGCCCAACAAGTCCACACTGACCCTCCGAAGAGTATCCCATCCAGACCCATTCCCCTACCCTTTTACTTTACATTTCCCCTGACTAATACACCTAACCTACACATCGCTGAACACTGTGGGCAATTTAGCACGGACAATTCACCTAACCTGCACATCTCTGGATTGTGGGAGGAAACCAGAGCACCCGAAGGAAACCCACGTCAACACAGGGAGAAGGTGCAAACTCCACACAGACAGTTGCCTGAGGCTGGAATCGAACCCAGTCCCTGGCGCTGTGAGGCAGCAGTGCTAACCACTGAGTCACCGTGCTGCCCCTAACTTTGTACCTAACGTGGTGCCGTGTGTGGTGGCATTGTAACTTGTCACCATACTCCTATACTTTTATACTTGAGTACACGTGACAATAAAACCTAAAATCTAATTCTGATTTAAAAACCAATTCTAGACCATTCGTTCCTGTCTACAAATGTTACTTTTCATTGTCACAATTTTTGTTTATGCTTTGTTAACACTGAATGTTGTAAATCAACATTTCCATTCAAGTGCCATAATGTTTTTACAAGCTGTGGCCACTAAGTGATCCCAGGGATATATTTCACTCAATATGATGTGTAGTAAAGACTCAGGTTTGTTATCTAACCATGGAAGTTGCTATGGGCAATCTAGCATTCATTAATATAAATAATAGCGAGATTGATTTGGATTTATCATTCAGATAAAGCACCTTACCTTTAAACAGAGGTCTCCTCTGGGAGCACTAGTGAGACATAAACATCCAATAAATGACTGGTTCCAAATTCAAGGAACAGGCTGTTTGACTGAAATGAGTTAGCTTGTTCTTTTGTCTTGTTATAGAGTCATACAGTCATGGGGTCATGCAGCACGGAAAGAGACCCTTCGGTCCAACTCAACCATGCTGACCTGATATCCCAATCTGATCTTGTCCCATTTGTCAACATTTGGCCCATACCCCTCTAATCTCTTCCTATTCATCTCCCCATTCACATGCCTTTTAAATGTTGCAATTGTACCAGCCTGCAACACGTCCTCTGGCAACTCATTCCATACATGCACCAGCCTCTGTGTGAAAAAGTTGCCTGTCAGGTCCCTGTCAAATCTTTTCCCTCTCACTTTAAACCTATGCCCTCTAATTTTGGATTCCCTTACCCCGGGAAAACGATCTTGACCAGTCATCCTATCCATGCCCCTCCTGATTTCAATAAACCTCTATAAGGTCACCCCTCAGCCTCCTACGCTCCAGGGAAAACAGCCCCAGCCTATTCAGCCTCTCCCTATAGCTCAAACCCTCCAACTCTGGCAACATCCTTTTTAATATTTTCTGAACCCTTTCAAGCTTAAGAATGTATTTCTTATAGCAAGGCGACCAGAATTGAACGTAGTATTCTTTAAGTGGCTTCACCAGTTTCCTGTACAGTTGCAACATGACCTCTCAATTCCTATATTCAATGCACTGACCAATGCACTGACAAACATGCCAAATGCCTTCTTCAGCACCTGCAACTCCAGTTTCAAGGAACTATGCACTTGCACTCCTAAGTATCTTTGTTCAGTAGCACTCCCCAGGACCTTACCATTAAGTGTATAAGTCCTGCCCTGATTTGCCCTATCAAAATGCAGCACCTCACATTTATCTAAATTAAACTCCATCTGCCATTCCTCGGCCCATTGACCCACCTGATCAAGATCCTATTGTACTCTGAGATAACCTTCTTCACTATTACTCCATCACCAATGTTTGTTTCATTAACATCCTGTTTTGCCCAGTGAAATCATCCACCTTGTCATTTAATCCCTCCTGCCTTCCATCACAGATCTTTCCTTTTTCTCTTTCACCACTCACTGCTCTCTGTCTGCAATACTCATTTTGAACCTGTTACATCTCCAACTCTCTCTAATTCTGAAATATGCTCTTCATTAATGCTGAAACTTTAATTTTGTTTCTCTCTCCATAGATACAGTCTGACAGGTTTATTATTTCCAGCTTTTTCTATTTTTTTTATTTCAGAGTCTCAGTATTCTGATCTGCTCCTTATATTAAAATGATTTTTATTAACAACATCAATGACAACAATCTGCATTTATAGAGTGTATTTACTCAGGTGTTTCACAGGACATTTATGAAACCAAAATTGACACAAATCATATAAAGAGATACTAGGATAAATGATAAAACTCTTAGTGAAAGAGATGTGTCTTAAAGGAGGTGAAAGGGATGGAAAGGCAGGGAAATGCTGATCTTGGCTATCAGCGATGGAATGTTTAAAGTCAGGGAGTTGAATGAGGCCAGAATTTGAAGAATGTAGGTGTCTTGGAGGATGGTAGGAGTGGAGGACACACAGAAATAAAGATGGTCAAGAAAATGGAGGGTTTTGAAATGAAGGATAATGGTCAAGTCAGTGTACACCAAAGAGACAGGGTTCGGGTGAAGAGGAACTTGTAAGTTAAATGGAGGCAACAGATTTATGGATAAGTTATCATCTATGAAGGGTGGGAGAGGGGACACCGGGCAGGAATTTGGACCTCAATATAATTAAGTTGCAGTCGAGTGTTTCAGCAACAGATGAGTCGAGGATGGATTCAGGCAATAGTATTGAGGTGGGATATAGGCAGTCTTAGCGATGATGTGGATTTGTGGTAAGATCTCTGGTCAAATGTGGTACCCAGGTTGCAAAGTCTGGTTCAGCCTCAGCTAGTTGAGAGAGAGGTGGAATTGGTAACTAGAGAATGGCAGGACTTGAAAATAATAGCTTTAGTCTTTCTGGTATTCAGTTTGAAGAAATCTTCTCTCATCAGTACTGGATGTCAATCCAAAGTCTAACAGTCTGGAGACATTGAAGGTTGGAAGGGAATCATAGTTCAATAATTTCTTTGAGATTTTAATTTGGTTATGAACTGAAAGAGCAAGATTGATTATACCGTAGCCATCTGGTAATCTGTGAAATGAGCGAACTTTGAGGTACAATACTGATCATGTTTCAGAAGTAGCTTTTTGGCATTAAAGCACTTTGGAACATCTTTTGGTGATAAAAATGTGTTGTCCAAATGCTGTCCCTTTCTTTAATGCACATGAACAGTATACAAAAGCAACCGAATCTGCAGAATAGCAAACAAAACATAGAACAAAAATTATTGATGTAGGCTTGTCGGTCAACCCTTGATTTTTAATCTGACTTTCAATTCATATCCAAAGTCTTGTATTCACTGCAAAATGGATGAAAGCATTTATCCGCTAAAGGCCAAATTCTGCAGTGAGGATTGTCAAGGTTCATGTATGATAACTGAAATAAGTCAACTCCGAAAATGCTTTTCCATCTTTGCAAGTTAATGTATCCAGCAATTAAAAAAGTTTTCAAAAGCTTTTAGACGTTGACAGAACAGGACAGACAATAGATGTTGGAAAGGGAAACAAGAACGACTGCTCTGTCAATGGGCTCTGTCCTGCCAATGGCAGAGGTACTGGGAGATATGGTAACCCCCCCCCCCAACCCTTTAAGTCTGGTCACCAATTAGTTCTAGTCAAGAAGGTCCATGGGCAACCTATTCAATCTGCTAAGGTCTTAAGTAATCAATTATTGGCCACTGAAGAGCCTCAAATGACCACCTTCGACGTCTCTCTCTTTACATTCCTGCTGGTGGTTGGTTTCCCTGGAAAACCAGGGTGACCTCGCTGCCGGATTGGGAGGGGATCTCCAGTTACCCCAAATGGCATCTACCTCTGAACTCCCTGACCATCCCCCATCGCCTTCCCACCCTGTGACAAGAAGATAAAGAAGACTTGTGTTATTGCAGCTGGATCTCATGATGAGCAGGCCTTGCCTGACTTCAGGACTCAAAGGCTGCTAGCCTCTGATTGGCAGGCAGTTTCTGACAACCCAGGATACTAGCATTGAGCCCAATGAAGGGCCAGGAACCTCACCCAGGCTTACCAGTTAGCTCTGACTGTCTTCACAGCCAAGGGTAGGGGTACGTTACTCACCACCTAAAGCCAGTGTGAGAAAAAACAGGAACTTCATGCCCTCTGAGTCGATATATTAGGCACCAGGATTGTGGATGGTGCATAGGTTTGGACAATTTATAGAGCAAGAGATGTAGTGAGTGGATGGAGAAGGGGGTTTGGACAGCAGGTGGAGAAGAGGGTTGGTACAGTGGGTGGAGAAGGGGTTTGGGAGAATAGATGAGGAAGGGATTTGGGACATTGGAGAGAGATTGTGGTTGGGAGAGTGGGTGGAGAAGGGGGCTGGGAGAGTGGGTGAAGAAGGGGTTTGGGAGGTTGGGTGAAGAAGGGGGTTGGGAGAGTGGGTGGAGAAGGGGGCTGGGAGAGTGGGAGAAGAAGGCGGTTGGGAGGGTGGGTGAAGAAGGGGGTTGGGAGAGTGGGTGGAGAAGGGGGTTGGGATAGTGGATGGAGAAGAGGGCTGGGAGAGTGGGTGGAGAAGGTGGTTGGGAGGGTGGGTGAAGAAAGGGGTTGGGAGGGTGGGTGGAGAAGGGGGTTGGGAGAGTGGGTGGAGAAGGGGGTTGGGAGGGTGGGTGAAGAAGGGGATTGGGAGAGTAGATGGGGACAGGGGTTTGGGAGAGTGGATGGGAAAGGGGGTTGGAACAGTGGAGAAGGGCATTGGGAGAGTGGGTGGAGAAGGGGGTTGGGAGACTGGGTGGGGAAGGGGGTTGGGAGAGTGGGTGGGGAAGGGGGTTTGGGAGAGTGGGTGGAGAAGGGGTTTGGGAGAGTGGGTGGAGAAGGGGGTTGGGATAGTGGGTTGAGAAGGGGTTTTGGAGAGTGGGTGGAGAAGGGGGTTGGGAGAGTGGGTGGAGAAGGGGGTTTGGGAGAGTGGATGGGGAAGGGGGTTTGGGAGAGTGGGTGGAGAAGGGGTTCGAAGAATGGGTGGAGAATGGGGCTGGGAGAGTGGATGGAGGATGGGGTTGGGAGAGTGGATGGAGGATGGGGTTGGGAGAGTGGATGGAGGATGGGGTTGGGACACTGGATCGAGCAGGGGGTTCCCACAGCAATGGAGGAGCGGATATAGACTGTGGATGGAACAGGGACTGCAGACTTGGGCAGTGAGTAAGGCAGGATGTTAGGGATGATTTAACACTATTTCCTTCTTATTTCTGCAATGCTTATAATCATGTTGCCTTAGGAGTCTTCTTAGACCATAAGAGCATAAGGAACAAGTGGAGAAGTCGGCCATTTAGCTCCCTCACTCCTACCCTGCCATTATGCAAGATCATGGCTGATCTGCTCCAGCCCTCAACTCCTGTTTCATGCTCACTTCTTAATATTTTAAATATCTACCTAGTGCTTCTTTAAATACTTTCAGGGATCTCAACTCCACAACTCTTTGTGATTGAGAATTCAGCTATTCACCTTTCTCCGGGAAAAGAAATTCCTTTCCATGTCATTCTGTAACTATGTCCCCGAGTTTGAGATTCCCCCACAAGTGGAAACATCTTCTCAACATCCAGCCTTTCACGTCCCCTGAGAATCCTATATGTTTCAGTCAGGTCACCCCTCATTCTTCTACACTCGAGTGAATAATGGCCGAACCTGTTTAGCCGTTCCTGAGAACTCAACCCCTTTGTCCCAGGAATCAGCCAATAGAAGAAGAGTATTGTGTGAGTGAAAGTTGGGGATAGGTAATAAGACCGTATATCTTCAACAGGAAATTCAGAAAGGCAATAAGAAATTAATTTTATTGTCCCTTTCTTCTGCAATTTGACAGGATATCATCCTCACCCTGAAGTCAAAGTTATCCATCCGTTGTATTGAACATTTTGCCCTGGTTTTGAAGGAACGATACAGTATCACCAAGGTCTATCTCTTACATGATGATGAAATCATTGAGCAGGTATGTTGGGGTTTCTGTGGACTGTGTACATGAAGGAGTGATATCCCTGAGAGTTTGCGAGCTTTAAAGTAGACAACACGGTGGCACAGTGGTTAGCACTGCTGCCTCACAGCGCCAGAGACCCGGGTTCAATTCCTGCCTCAGGCGACTCTCTGTGTGGAGTTTGCACGTTCTCCCCGTGTCTGCGTGGGTTTCCTCCGGGTGCTCCGGTTTCCTCTCACACTCCAAAGATGTGCAGGTCAGGTGAATTGGCCATGCTAAAATTGCCCGTAGTGTTAGGTAAGGGGTAGATGTAGGGGTATGGGTGGGTTGCGCTTCGGCGGGGCGGTGTGGACTTGTTGGGCCGAAGGGCCTGTTTCCACACTGAGTAATCTAATCTAAAAAAAAAAAAAACTAAAGTTACCCACATGTACGTCTACAGAATGAAACCCTTAACCATCCTCTGTATCAGTTCTGAGGAAGGGTCACTGGACCCACTGGGTCACATTAACTCTGATTTCTCTTCACAAATGCTGCCAGACCTGCTGAGCTCTTCCAGCAACTTCTGTTTTGCCTCTATATCTGTTGGCTTTGTTACCTAACATTGGACTGCTGTCCAAGTCTGGCATTTTAAATAGTTCCATCTGCTGCAGCCTAAAGAAAAGTTCTATTTTTGGAGACTTTGTAAATGGAATTTGAACAAAGCAACATCTCTTGGTTTTATCAAATTCTGGTTCAGAAATGCTGATCAATATTAGACAACATAGGAGTGAAGAAGATGTCTCTCTGCATTACCTGTGGTATTTCCTGGTAATCACTTTTCTGGGAAGGCAAATTGTACGTTCACTTTGGATAAAAAATTGGATTGGATGTAGGAGTCAAACAGTCTTCGCACAACAATTCCAAGATATTGGTGAGGTCACACCTAAACGACTGTGTACTGTTTGGGTCCATCTACCGAAGGAAGGATGTGACAGTAGAAGAGGGGCTCAGACTGATTCCTAGAATGAGGTGATTGTCTTATGTTGGAAAGTTGAGTAAATGAATTCAGTGTTTCTTGAAGTTCAGAAGAATGCGAGGAGATAGAATGGAAATCTATGGGACTGTTCTTAATGTCCCATGTAACATAAAATATGACAGGTGGCTAATTTACTGCCTTCCTGTCCACTCCAACCTGCTCCTGATAAAATGAAGGTACATGAGTGAGTGCCAATATCAGCAACTAGACTGTATTTTTAAAAGAAATTAACAGGTATTTGGAATTGTTAACTTGATCTAAATGGCGAAGCCATGATATATTTGGCATGGATCAGCTCTTCCTTTAGGCAGACTGGTTAAAAGATAGGAGGAAAGAGAGTGGTGGTCCATCCTTCTTCGGGTGCCGTGTCCACATTGAGAGCCTTCCCCTTGGCTGTCACTCCCCCCCTTTGTAAGTTCCCACGTGGCTGGTGAATCTCGGACATAGGGTCACACCCTCAGAATAAGATGCTGCTCAAGTAGGACTGGGATAGAGAGTTGAGTCGTGAATCTTTGGAAAACTGTATTTGGAGAGCTGAGGATGGTCTGACATCGAGCCTGTTCAAGGTAGAGGGTGGCAGATTTTTGTGTTCTAAAAGAACAAAGGGATATGGAGATAATACAGGAGGGTGAAGTTAAGTTACATGTTAATTATAATTTTGTTGAATGGTGGAGCAGGCTAGAAAGACCAAATGGCCTTCCCCAGTTCCTAATGCTTATGTTTCGTATGTTCAACTGCAAAATGTATGTGAAAATTGATTCAGCATAGAAATAACAAGTTTTATTGAGACTGCTAAAAATAGCATTGCATTGCAAGTAATTAAAGAACTTGGGGACTGGGCCTCCATTTAACAAAAAGAAATCTAGGCTGATATCAACAAATGTATCCAGAGAAGCTTCCCTCCTCTGTTTCACAACACCACCCAGTGCAAAATGCTTCTTCTTAAAATATAAGCTTAAAGAAATTTTTTTGTTGATTATTTCCACAGTGTGACAATAAGAAGTTAATTCCTGATATAAATGTTTTCTACCTTGTCACAGGTGGTCCAGAAGCGAGAGCCCCGTGATTATAGGTGTCTCTTCAGGGTTTGTTTCCTGCCAAGAGATCCACTTGTACTTTTACAAGATGATCCAGTTACTTTTGAATACCTCTACTCACAGGTATCTATTTGACATGAAGGTTCATGGTAAGCCCCTTATAAGGATCATGGTAAGCCCCTTATAACAATCATGACTGACCACACCAAATAAGGTTCTGTTTCCCAAGATTGATAAAGCCGGAGGACGTATTTGCACTTAAAGTGGAATATATTCAAAACTAATACTCTGAAGTACATTAGGGGAGATTATGGCCTCGTGCTCATATCACTGGACTATTAATCCAGAGACCCAGCTAATGTTTTAGGAGCCTGGGAACAAATCCTGCCACTGCAGATTGTGGAATTTGAATTATCTGGAATTAAGGGTCAAATGTTGATTGTTGGGAAAAACTCATCCTATTCACTAAAATCCTTCAGGGAAGGAAACTCTGTACATGTGACCCAGACCCACAGCAATGTGGTTCACTCTGAAACCACCTTCTGGATAATTAAGGGATGTGCATTAGAGGCTGGCTTGGCCAGCGACATCCTCATTCCCTAAATGAATTTTAAAAGTATTTCAATGAGGACGTTGTGGAACATACCTCTAAGGGAGTGGAGTAAATCAGCTTGGGCGATTCACATAAAAATTAAATAGATTACTTTCAGACAATAGCAACTTTGGATATGTCATATAAACATGACATTTGGTAAGTGTGACCGGTCTAGGAGAAATGGGTGACTTTGGATCTGCCAAAATCCCCACCTCCAGTGGTTTTGCACACGTGTTGTCTGCATCTGTTGTATATTAATAGTTAGGGATGAATTACCATGATTAGATAATAGTAACATTATCACTGTACAATTAGTATAGCAAGATTGCAGATGGTGAACTAGATGGACTTCATTTTCGTACATCCAACAATTTTGGTATTTGTGAGATGTTCTGTATTCATGGTTAAAATTATAGTTGACATATGGGGATTGGTAATTTGAGTTTTGTAGCAGCTAGAGAAAGTGAGGTGGTTCTCTGTAGAGCAGAGAAACTTAAGGGGAGATTTAATACGGGTGTCTATAAATACAAGTGGCTTTGACTGAGTAAATGAAAAGAAACTTTTCACCATTTTCACTTTGGTTACTAACCAGAAGGCACTGGTTTAAGGTAAAAGAACAGTGAGCAGATGAACAATGCTCCCTCTCAGAGGTCCTGTAGATTTCAATGACTTCCGGTTCTGGAAGATACTGCAGGAATCTCAGGATTCCATGCAGCAGAAAAATAATTTAAGAGAAAGGAGGTTAAAGGTTTATATTCAGTGTGTTATAATCTGAAATTCACTGCCTGAAAAAGAATGGTGGATGTACTTTGGCAGTAAGATTTGTTTAGTGTTTGTAGATAATTTCTGTTCAACCTGTTTTTTAAATTAATTCATGGGATCAGGGCATCACTGACTAGGCTAACATTTGTTACCCATTCTGAATTGTCCAGATGGCAGTTAAAAGTCAAACCACATTGCTGTGGGTCTGGAGTCACAAGTAGGCCAGACGGTAAGGATGGCAGACTCCTTCCCTAAGGGATGTTCGTGACCTAGGTGGGTTTTTCGCCAACAATGGTTCACGGTTATCATTAGACTTTTAATTCCAGATTTTTATTGAATTCCAGTTTCCAGCATCTACCATGGTGGGATTCAAACCCAGGTCCCCAGAACATTATCTGGGTTAACAGTCTAGTTGTACCACTAGATGATCACCTCCCTTCAGAGCTCAGAGGTGTTTTTACACGTTTCTGGAGCAGATGGGACTTGTAGCCAAAACTCCTAGCTCAAAGGTAGGGACACTGCCACTGTACCACAGAGCCTTTGATTAGTTTTGGATATGTAGTTGTAAAGAAAATATGTAGAGCTACAAGGAAAGAACTAGGGTGTTGGTTTAACTGGACAGATCATTCAAAGAACCAGCAGCAACACAATGCACTTGCGAAGCCAAGACAGACAAAGCTATGGACCAAGTGCTGGAAAAGGGGTTTTTGACCAACACATACTTGATGGACCAAGGGGCATTTTTCTGTTGCATAGTTTTATTCTATTCTGTAATTTTGTGAAAGCATTTGTAAGTGGTGGCAATTTGTGTGGATATTTTCTAGATGGCTGTGTGTTGCCTTTAGTAATCTCTTTTACAGAGTTGCAATGATGTGCTGCAGGAGAAGTTTGCGATGGAGATGAAATGCAACACTGCTATCCGTCTCGCAGCACTGCAAATTCAGGAATGCATCCTCAGCTCCAAGCATTCTCAGAAAGTCTCCATGAAGTACATTGAGTGAGTCAATACATTCAGCAGATTGAACTGGGCAGTGCTTCAGCTGCACCTCACACCACACTATGTTCACACGGCACTTTCTGGACTTCTTGATAGAAAGACCCCTGTTTCATAATCCATCTCATCAGTCAGACACTTTCTTAGTGGGCTGCTTAATTGGCAAATCTTCCCATTAGTGTGATCCTTCATTAGCTAGTCTTCCTTTTATTGAAACTCCTTATTAAGGAGATTCTTTATTCGTCAGTTACCTTGTTCATAAGATTCCCAGCTAGTGAGGTGTTTGTTTGGAGGAACTTGCTGTTGGTGAGGCACTGTTTGCATGAGTTTAGCAACTCGACCCTTCATTAAGGACACTCCTCATTGACAGCACTCAGTGTTTGTGAAACTCCAGGCGAGAGGAACTTCTCAGTTATGAGTTACTTCACTAACATGTCATAGAATTACTCTTTAAGTGTAATTAATCCTAGATTCTTATTTTTAGTCCTCTACTTGAAGACTAACTCCCTGGCACTTCGTAATTCTTTAAATTTCATCCAGACCCGAATTTAAATTAGGATAGGAATGGAAGTCAACTTAGCATCAATCTCTACTGACACAAAAACAGGCCCAGACACCTTTCACTCCCAGGCCCTGTCAGTGTGACCTCAATAGCTGTAACAGCAGTCCACTGATAGAGTCGTCGAGTCATAGAGATGTACAGCATACAAACGGACCTTTGGTCCAACCCGTCCATGCCGACCAGATGTCCTAACTTAATCTAGTCCCATTTGCCAGCACTTGGCCCATTTCACTCTAAACCCTTCTTTTTGATATACCCTTCCAGATGCCTTTTAAATGTTGTAATTGTACCAGCTTCCTGCACTTCCTCTGGCAGCTCATTCCCTACACGCACCACCCTTTGTGTGAAAAAGTTTCCCCTCAGGTCCCTTTCAAATGTTTCTCCTCTCACCCTTTGGTTCTGGACTCCCGCACCCAGAGAAATCACTTCGTCTATTGACCCAATCCATGCCCCTCATGATTTTATAAACCTCTATAAGGTCACCCCTCAGCCTCTGACACTTCAGGGAAATCAGCCCCAGCCTATTCAACCTCTCCCTTTAGCTCAAACCCTCCAAACCCAGGCAATATCCTTGCAAGTCTTTTCTGAAGTCTTTCAGGTTTCACAACTAGGAAGCAGAAGTGCAGTACTTGGTATATTCTTCCTGAGAAAACAAGAGTTTTTAAAAAAAAATCCAACATGCATTGGATATTTCTAGCCAATATTTATTGCTCATCAAAATCAGGTTTTCAGTTCTCATTGCTGTGTGTCAGCAATTGCTGTGTACAAATTAACTGCAATGTTTCTTTTATCATGACAGTGACCATATTTTAAATGTACTTTATTAGCAATAAAGCACTTTGGGATGTCCCAAGGTTCTGACTCATTTACAGGGATCCCTGATTTACAAACGTCCACCTTAAGAATGCTCATACGGATCATTCTGCTGTAGCGCGCATTTTGTTAATGTGAGTTCGCTATAACATAATTGACGAATTGGGGACACTGTTTCTATCGTGTAAACTTTTGAGTATAACACGACTATGGCCCCATTAGTTTAAATGGTGCTGCTATTACGTGATTTTCTTATAACACAGGTTTGCACAAGAACAGAACAATAGCATTATAGCAGAACTGACTGTACTTATGAATGTGTTCCATTGCATGTTCATAACTTTAACGACCAGATAGCCAAACATTTCCTGTACTTATGAATAGCTGCTTTCCATTGTCCTGCATTGTGTGCTGCCTTGTGTACAAACCAACTTGTGAACAAACTCCAGAATGGAACCCATTTGCAAACCAGACACTCCCTGTATTGGAAATCTCTACGGCAACTGTCGCAATGTAGTTGCAGCTTCAGATCACCAGATGGCTCTATGAGGTAGGGTTCTTTGTTCCAACTCCACCATCATTGTGCAGAAGATGCAACTATTACTTAATTGAACACGGGATTTTAAAACAAAATCACTCATAAATCATGGGTGATGCTGGCTGGCCCACCATTTCTTGCTCATCTCTTGTTGCCCTTGAGAAGGTGGTGGTGAGCTGCCATCTTGAACTGCTGCAGTCCACGTACTGTGGATTGACCCACAATGCCCTTAGGGTTGGAATTGCAGGATTTTGACCCAGTGACAGTTAAGAAATGGCAATAGATTTCCAAGTCAGAATGGTAAGTGGTTTGGAGGAATAGTTTCCAATGTCATAAATATCATAGCTGTTCTGGGAGCCAGTACAGACACAATGGGTGAAATAGCCTTTTTCTGTACTGTAAAATTCTATGATTTGGAGTTAAATAGTTTTAAATGCAATCTTATTATTTTCAGGAAGGATTGGGGAATTGAGAATTTTGTCTCACCAACGCTGCTTCATAACATGAGAGAGAAAGATATCAGAAAGGCTATTAACTATCACCTTAAGAACAATCATAGCTTGATTGCACCAGGACAAAAGGTAATTCTGTATAACCGGCTATCCAGAGGTGAAAGTGAGTTTTTAAAAAAAGATTAATCTTTACTGCTTTCCACCCAATCACAGATGCTCTTTCTGCACATACCCTTGAGTTTTTTTTATGCCTTGTTTAAATACTGTTACATCTCAAAGTGCTCTCAGTGCTGACAAAGCATTCCCCATGTTAACTGTTTTCCTCCCTCCAAGCATGCTACCTGACTTGCTGAATATTTCCAACTTTCTCAGGTATCTGTTTCAGATTTACAGCTTTCTTGGTGGTTTTGCTGTTTTATAAAATTGTGCTGTTTCATAAGCCATGACTCGATGTGTAGCGCACCTGCCATTTGGTCAAAAACATTGTGGATCAGGTCCAATTCTGGAGACTTGAGAACAAGTAACTTGGTTGATGTTGCAGTGCAGTAATGAGGGCATGCTGAAATGCTTAAGGTGCCATCTGTTGAATGAGTCATTAAACCAAGGTCCCTTCCTGCTCTCCGGAGATTTCATAGAATGGAGTCCCTCCAGTGTGGAAACAGGCCATTTGGCCCAACAAGTCTACACTGTCCCTCTGATCTGTATCCCACCCTGACCCATTCCCCTATCCACGACTCTATATGTACCCCTGATTAATGCACCTAACCTACACATCCCTGAACAATATAGGCAATTTAGCATGGCCAATTTACCTAACCTGCACATCTTTGGATTTTGGGAGGAAACTGGAGGAAACTTGCGCAGACACGGAGAGAACATGCAAACGCCAGACAGACAGTCTCCCGAGGCTGGAACTGATTCCGGGTCCCTGGCACTGTGAGGCAGCAGTGCTAACCACTGATCCAATAGCACAAGAGTATTTCAAAGACTTGGTCCGTTCTTCTTGTGTCCAAGAGAATCGATAGCTCTCAATGAGGAAAACAAGCAAAATAATTATCGTTCATTTGCACATTACGATTATGGAATCTGTTTACTGCACTGTGTACAATACTGATCACCATATGTATGGAAGGATATTAATGCATTGTGATTAGTGTAGGGCTTTACTAAACTGGACCTATATAGGAGTTTAGATGAGTCAGAGGTGACTTCATTGAAACATGTAGGAACATGTGAAGAGGTTATTATCCCAAGTGCAAAAGTTTCTAGTTTTATACTGAAGAGAAAATATTTCCCTTTACACTTTAATACTGTTGCTAAAGCAGGCCGGTGTAAGGTGTGAATGTTCTTTGCCTTCTAAGAATCAGTGAAATGTTTATTTGTTACTTCTTAAAGCCCCTTAAATATGTGTCTGAGTTGCATTTCAGATCACATCTGTATTCGTGAATTATTAAAGGAGGAGAAAATAAACTTTTGCTGTTTTCTCTGTTTCCATCTCCTGATGGTGTTAGCTCATTCCGAGTTTTTGGTTTTGCTGCCATTATTCATTCCTTGGTGCTTTGTCCAAGTGGCCTTTCCTCATATGGGAACCTGGTCGTGAATGGTTGCTGTATTCAACTGTCGGGGGCATCACAATGAAGCCCTGTCATACCCAGAGGAAAAAAACCCGATAAAACTGGCAGATGACACATACTGGTCTGCCCCTCTTGTAATCGAGCTTCATCGAGGGCCGAAGGGCCTGTTCTGCGCTGTATTGAAATTAAGCTTCATTGTGTCCAAGGATCACATTTCTTTTTAAACTCTCTATTTTCTCCATTTGCCACCACCTTGAATCCAGCCTGAGTTTATGGCCATCATCAAGGGCAGAATCTGAACTGTTATCCCTTAACCCAAGGTCATTGAGGCCTGTTTAACGGAATGAAAGACATGTACTAAACAATATTCTTTTTCACAAAAGAAGTCACAAATACTTCAGACCAAGTGAACCTGTTTTGAAATGTTGTCATTATTATAGGACAGGAATCCTAGCAAACAATTTCCACAAAACAGGCTCCCACAAACAACAACACGATAACTAACTAAGGTATCTTAATAAAATGTTGGCTGAGTGGTAAATATTGGCCACTACTGTTCTTTAAATCGTACCATGGAATCTTGTTTAATTCTCTTTATGGAATATCTAATATCTCAATCATAGAAAAATACAGCGCAGTGCAGGCCCTTTGGCCCTCAATGTTGCGCCGATCCAAGCCCACCTAACCAACACTAGCCCACTATCCTCCATATGCCTATCCAATGCCCGCTTAAATGCCCATAAAGAGGGAGAGTCCACCACTGCTACTGGCAGGGCATTCCATGAACTCAAAACTCGCTGAGTAAAGATTCTGGATTAGTGGTGCTGGAAGAGCACAGCAGTTCAGGCAGCATCCAAGTAGCTTCGAAATTGGATGCTGCCTGAACTGCTGTGCTCTTCCAGCACCACTAATCCAGAATCTGATTTCCAGCATCTGCAGTCATTGTTTTTACCTCACTGAGTAAAGAACCTACCATCAAAGGATGGCAGCTTTGTCCCTGAAGAACATTAATGAAGTTTTCCCAACAATTGGCAATAGATTTATGATCATCACTAGACTCTTTAATTCCAGATATTTATTGAATTAAAATTTCACCATTTTCCATGGCAGGATTCAAATGGTTCACAGGGCATTATCTGGGTCTCTGGATTAACAAAACAGCAATAACACCACTAGGCTATCACCTCCTCTATCAGTCAGCCAACCATTAATGCGTGCCTGTAAGTTACTTCTCATCCTAAGTGCTTCAAGATAATCTTAGCACCAGTGCAGAATTATCCATTATCCTGAATCACCCTTCGATTTTTTTTTCCATATACTGCATTTTAATAACACTTTTACAATCCCTGTATGGTCTCATACATCTCTAGGAAACTTTTCCTACTTGACCTCCAAGTCCATATCCTTTTAACCTCGTCATGTGTTTGTCTTTTCTGCTGCTGTATTCCTCAATAAGAGACTTCAGTTGTGTATTTTCCTCCACTGCTTCTACCTCTGCTGCCCCTCTTTAGACATCCCCCTACTCAGCTGTGAAGTGATGTAGGAAATTCCACTGTAACCAGCACTATTAAGTTGAAGCTTGTTTGTAAAGAGTGCTTTAAACAAAATTGCTTTCTTGGGAATTGCAGTTTCAAAGATGCATATTTTATAATTAGGTCAAAAGTTTTAATTAAATCTTCTCATATTGTAAGCCCAGTTAAGCATTTCAATATTTTTGTGTATGAAAGATTGAAGTTGATCAGCCCCTGAAATTGCTCATCATTATCTATCAGCCACTTTGTGATCCCCAGTGTTAACTGCAGACATTACATTTTAGGGAGGAAAACCAACTGTTCACAATATAAAGAATATCTTTGATAAATTGAGCTTCATGAATATACATTGGTTATTTGATATTAAAACTTTTTTTTGTAAAGCAATTATTTAAATCCATGCAACAAAGATAAAGGATAAAATGTATTCATCACATGGATTTTCCATTAATTTCTTTCAAATCAGAGGAAGTGTGCCTCGTTGTTTTATGATAATAAACTCAACTGGATTAGTTTGGTAAATAATGGAATCAAAATGTGAAGATGGCAAATTAACTAGACATCTGAAAATTCAGAACTATTGTGGGCGGCACGGTGGCACAGAGGTTAGCACTGCTGCCTCACAGTGCCAGAGACCCGGGTTCAATTCCCGCCCCAGGCGACTGACTGTGTGGAGTTTGCACATTCTCCTTGTGTCTGCGTGGGTTTGCTCCGGTTTCCTCCCACAGCCCAGCTTAGGTGAATTGGCCATGCTAAATTGCCCGTAGTGTTAGGTAAAGTGTAGATGTAGGGGTATGGGTGGGTACGCTTCGGCGGGGCGGTGTGGACTTGTTGGGCCGAAGGGCCTGTTTCCACACTGTAAGTAATCTAATTATGTCTGGGAAGGAAATGCTGAAAATCATGTTTTATGCATTGAAGGAGAGAATTATTGTAGGGTCTTTATTAACATGCAAGATTGAGTTTAAAGAGGATGTAATCACAGGGTTAACTTGATTTGCTGATAGGTGTTTGCTGTCATTGTACTGAATCACTAGTTAGAAAATTCCAGGCGGGATTCCCATTATTTTCCATTGAAAGTCTTTGACCATTTTTGATAAATGTTGCCAAAAGTGCAACGCTGCTGGGGACATCTTTTCATTAAAATAACTTTCCATGCCAGTATATTAAAATACACTCATTCTGTTTGAAGCAACTGATATCCACGGCACAAGTCCGGCTGAATTACCTGAACATACTGAGTGATCTTCGAGCATATGGAGGGAAGACCTTTAACGCAACCCTTCTGGTACGTAGGGAGAAACAGAAACCCGGCTCATTTTTTTAAACTTGACTTTTTTTAATAAGTTTCTAATGAAATGCAACTTCTTCAGCTGCAGGACAGAGAATCATTTATCACATTGTTGGTCGGAGCCAAGTATGGTATCAGCCAAGTTATTAACAGCAAACTCAATATTATAAACCAGTTAACAAACTTCAACAACATCCGGAAGTTGGAATTGACCTTTGAGTGTGAGAAGGTCAGCATGGTGAACATCTACCTGGTGGATGTGAAGGTAAAGGCTATTGATGCTAATTGCTTGCTTGGACAAGGGCTTGGTACATTTTATAATACAGGTTGTTGTCTGGTCAAATCCTTGATGCTGTGACCTGTGCTGCATTAACAGTTGTTTAGCAATTATTCCTATCCTCAGTTTGCTAATGTTTTGCAATGAAGTTACTTGGGAGTGACTCTTACCTTTGCTCACTGTCAATCAGACAGCAGATGCCTTTAGTACTTACCCGCACTGGCACCTCCATGATCCCAACATGAAGAGACCTGACTGCAATTTAACTCGGGCCTGAGCTAGGGAGGCCTCTGCATATTTCCAGCCAGGCCAGGCCAATCTGATCAAGCCCAGCAAAGTGAAGTGAAGGAAAGGGAGGAAGTACCAAGGACATTTACCAAGGAAAGATGGGATTTCTGCCTGTCTGCCAGCCCGTCTTGCCTGTTTTCCCAGAATGCCAGTGACACTAATCTGCTGACACTGGAATAATTTCCAAAGGCAGCAGTGACTAGGCCACTGCAGACCAGAGGAAGGCAGTCTCTTCGAGTCATAATTCCTGCCTCTCCAATTACAAATTAATTCTGTTCCTCAGAATCATTCAAGCAATTTCTCCACCACGAGGTAAGACTGACTGGCTTCTAGCTCCTGGTTTATCCTTTGCTCCTTTTTGAATAACAGTACTACACTGGCTGTCCTCAAGTCCTCTGACTCTTCTCCTGGGCCAGACAGGTTTAGAAAATTATTGCAATGTCCCTGATTTTGTCCCTGCCTCACTCACCAACCTGGGATATATTTCATCCAGCCCTGGACATTTATCGAATTCTAAGCCAGACCACTCAGAGCTCTCTCTGTCAATGATAATTTCTTTAATTGTATCACAGACCTTCTCCCTGTTTTCTGTATGCATATTGTCCATTTCACAAGTGAGTACTGTCTCATAGTATTCTTTTGGAATCCTACCTACATCCCCTGACTCCCTGCACAAATTACTGCTGTAGTCCCAATGGCACTACTCTTTTACCCTAACTGTAAACCAGTTTAGGATTTCCTTCTATTTTAATTTTAGTATCCTTTCATGTCACCTATTTGGTCTCCTATTCTCCATTTTAAGTTCCCTCTTGAACATTCTGTACTCCTCTAGGATTTCAGCTGTTTTCAGCCCTGGATATCTGCCATAAGTATCTCTTTATTCTTTAAATCCATTGCTGTGTATCTTTAGATATCTAGGGCTCACAGGATTTAATGGTCTCACCCCTTCCTTTATTGGACCATGTTGGCCCTGTACTCTCCATATTTCCTTCTTGAATGCGCCCCATTTCTCTGTGACAAATTTGCCTGAAAGTTATAAGAAATTGTTGCATTTAAATATTAATGATTAATTGAACTCACCCCACTCCTTTCAGACGGTATCTGAAAGATAATCCATGTTTGTAAAGTGATGTCTAGTGGCTCTGAAATATGCTATATAAATGCAAAGTTTCCTTTCAGGAAGTTGGTAATAGTTAGTACTTGACAACACCAAGACATTTTTAATGATGAAGTTTAGGTTTTCATAACACAATCCACCTCTCCCATTCAGAAGAGGAATAAATCAAACCCCAGATATTATTCCAAACTGTAATAAATGTTGTTAGAAATTTGCAACCTTTTACATTTGCTTTCACTTCTCCTTTCTCTCTTTTTTTTTGTCTGTATCCAAACAATTTTTCTTATTCTTTGTTTCTCTTTCTGAGCCCAATTTAACTAATTCACCTGCCTTCTCTATTGTTCCTGCTTCTTTCTCAATCCTTGAATTTCGTGGTTAAAGAAATAGATTGTTTTATCCAATATTTGCCCAGATCTCAGATTCCCTGTTGCCCTCACTTATCAACTCGCAATTTCAGCATTGTACAACATTTTCACGCTATAGATTGGAAGGAAAACAAATGAGGGAAAACACTGCTCCCAGCAAATTCAAGGAAGCTAATGTTGAGCAAAATCTTTAAAATGAGTGAGTTGATATCATTTTCAGGTTAGGTCTGTTAGTGGAAAAGTTTAATTACTGACTCTGTTTTTATTTACAGTCCCTGACATTGTTACTGGAAGCTCATCATGCTAAAGACCTTGTGTGTTTGATTGCTGGATATCATAGGCTATATGTGAACTCAACAGACTCCATATTCATCTGGCCTAGCAACTATCAAAGTCAGACAACTGAAGAAGGTAATACATTAGTCATTTTTTTAAACAATAAGAATCCCAGTTTTATTCCTGCCATACTTTTGCCCAAGAAACACAGAGAGTGATAGATGCCTGGAATGCAGAGGTAGTAGAGACAGACACGGTAGATTAATTTAAGGTGCATCTGGACAGATGTATGAGTAGGTGGGGAGCAGAGGGATACAAATGCTTAGGAATTGGGCGATAGATTTAGACAGTGGATTTGGATCGGCTCAGGCTTGGAGGGCCGAAGGGCCTGTTCCTGGGCTGTAAGTTTTCTTTGATCTTTGAAAGCAAACTTCCAAATGTGAATTTTGTTTCTATTGTCACCACCCCCAGGCAGAACTATGTTTTCTCTGCCATTTGTTAACACTCCAAATCAGACAGGGATGTTCTGAATATAGAGACTGATTGAATCCTTGGTTAATGTCAGCTTTTGTTAAGTGGCAACCTTTACATCCTGTGTGAAAGTTGCAGTTTCAAGTAACACTTGAAGACTCTCTCACTGACTGGATGCTGAACATTAAGACTTGGGAATGCTTAGATAATTCTGTGTACGATTTGGAAAAAAGGGAAGAGGTTTCTCCTGGTATCTTGGTCTGTTGTACCAGACTTGGTGTAGTGCAACATGACAAGATTAATTATTGGCCACAGAGAAGAGGCATCTCTAGGTAGATTGAATCTCCTATCCAGCTTTAAAGGGAGATGAGTGGGTCTGAGACTAGTATTTTACAATTTAAAAAGGGCAATTATGTATGCTCGAAAACTGCACACCTAAGATGAACTGAGACACTAAGTTCAGGAATAGACTGATATAGAAGTAAAGGTAGATATTTAAGGGATATTTCAAAATAAGTATATTTAAGAGTAAATATATTCCTACTGTAAAAAAGAAGTTGCAAAGGAAGAACAAACCATCTATGGCCAACATAAGAATTTAAGGAAGGTACTGAGATTAAGGAAGAAGTATAATATGATTAGCAGATCAGATATTGGACAGAAGATAAGGAATGGCATAGAATGACAACAAGATTAATCAAGGGAAAGAAATTAGAGTATGAGAGGATGCTAACTAGAAAAGGAAGAACAGATAATGAGTTTTTACTAGTATTTAGAAAGGAAAAGATTAAGTAAGGTGAGTGATCCTCTTGATAGTGAGAATGGGGAGAAATTAATATATAATAAATAAATGGCAGTTGAATTAAACAAATATTTGCTTCTGTCTTCACTATAGAAAATACAAAAACACTCTAGTAATAGCTGTAAATCGAAGGGAGAGAGAAACCTGGTGAAATTACAATTAAGAGGGAAGTGTGATGAAGCCAACAGGTAGACCTCTGGGCTGACAGGCTTTCAGACCCATTTGGACTTCATCCTGGGTTCTTAAACAGAGGGACCAATGTGAAAGTCGAAGCATTGATGTTGATTTTCCAAAGTTTCATAGATTTGGATAAGGTTCTATTGGATTGAAATGTAGCAAATGTTATGTCATTATTCAAGAAGGGAGGGAAAGAGGAAACTATTGGCTTGTCACAGGGTGAGTGTTGGAATAATTATTGAAGAGCTTATAGCTGGACACAACTCTAGCTATTTGGGAAGAATCAGCATTATTCTGTGAAAGGGAAATCATGCTTAATCAATTTATGTCAATCTTTGAAGGGTTAGCCTATGCTTTGGATAATGGAACCTGTAGAGATACTATACTTGGGTTTTCAGTGGGATTTGATGTGCCACATAAAAGATAATTGCACCAAATAGGACCCAAATATTCACTTATTTGAATGGATAGAAGATTGGCTGGGTTCAAGTCCCATCTGATCCAGAGATGTGTAATAACATCACTGAACAGGTTAATTAAAAATATCTAGAAGATTGACCGGCTGACAGAAAGAGAGAATGTGTTTGAAAAAGCTCTCTTTCTGATTGGCAGGATGATGAGTCCCAGAAGAATCTGTGTTGGGGCCTCAGCATTTATAACAATGATTTAGATATGGGGAGGAAAGCCATGGCAGCTAAATTTGCAGATGACTCAAAGATGGGTGGGGAAGTATGTTGTGAAGAGGACATAAGGAGTTTTCAGATGGGTGTCAATCAATTGAATGAGTGCCCAAAAATTAGATTCTAGATTAGAGTGGTGCTGGAAAATCACAGCAGTTCAGGCAGTATTCAAGGAGCAGGAAAATCGACATTTTGGGCAAAATTTCCTGCTCCTTGGATGCTGCCTGAACTGTTGTGCTTTTCCAGCATCACTCTAATCTAGAATCTGGTTTTCAGCATCTGCAGTCATTGTTTTTACCTTGTTGAATTTAACCCTACTGCGAATCCTCTGCAAGGATGCCTGCCTTGAAGAAGTTTTCCTCCTCTCTCTGCAAGAATTTCAGGAAGTCCCTCTCCCTCTGCAACTCCCAGGTCATTTCCTCTGCCCTGAAGCTCTTCAACCACATCCTGAAACAAAAAGCTCTATTCCTGATGAAGGGCTTTTGCTCGAAACATCGATTTTCCCGCTCCTTGGTTGCTGCCTGAACTGCTGTGCTTTTCCAGCGCCACTCTAATCTTAGAATCTGGTTTCCAGCATCTGCAGTCATTGTTTTTCCCCCGCCCAAAAGTTAGGCCAATGTAGTATAATGTGGAAAAATTATTTAGTTTGCAGGCAGAATGAAAAAAAGCAGAGTATTACTTAAAGTAAGAACAACTGCACCATTTCAAGGAGCAGAGATATCTATATGTGATAGTGCATGATTCACAAAACATTAGTTTGCATGTGCAGCACATAATTATGAAGGCTAATGGAATGTAAACATAAAGGTGTTTTGCTTCAATTATCCAGGGAATTGATGACAGTACAGGTCTAATATTTCATGTAGTTTTGGTCTTCTCGATTATGGAAGACCATAAATGTTTTTAAAACAGTTCAGAGGAGCTTTCTGAGATTGATACCTGGAATGTGTAAGTTGTCTTATGAGAAAAGGTTGGGCAGACTGCCTTGTTTCCTTTGGCGTTTAGAAGTGCAATCCTTGACAAGTTGGAAATGGAAATAAAGTCTCCTCTTGTGGGTGAATCAAAAATTAGGGGTCACAGTTTTTAAAAGAATACAACCTTTTAGAGCAGAGATGTGTGCTTTTCTTTCAGATGGTTGGTGGGGGCTGCGGTCATTAAATCCTTTTTAAGGCAAAAGTAGATAAATATTTGTTAAGCAGGAGAATGAAAGGTTATCACATGGAAGTGGGGAAATGGAATTTGAAACACAGATAGATTAGTTATGGTTGTATTGATTGGCAGAGAAGGCTTCATTGTCCAAGTAACTCACATCTGTTCCCAAGTAGTATGTGCTTACATAAAGCCCTACTTTTTCTCTTCGCTTTCAGTTCAGTCAATTTCCTGAATGTAAAGGCTCAGATTCTTTTCTCAGTGTACATTTCCTGCTATGACATATCATCCACACAATTAGTAAAGATAAACGGCAACTCACCCACCATCCTCTCAAGGGCAATTGGGGATGGGCAATAAATGTTGGTCATCCAGCAATGCCGTCATCATATGAATTAATATATGAAAAAACACAGTGTAAAGGACAGGAGGACTCTTCTCTCCGACCCTTTGAGATGTGTGCAGATTATTAGAAATCGAGGTTAACGGACTGTTCAGCTCCTGTGGGTATTGTACCTAAGGGATGGTAACAATTTTCATGTCCATGCCAATCCTTCCATTAGACTGATCAGTTCTGTGGAGCATTAGCGAGGTTTGTGATTATTGGCATCACTTTCAGACAGTGACTCTTTGCAATGAAGTTATGATAGAAAATAAACTCATGTCAGTTTAAACATGTTTCCCTCTCAGAATGATATCAGTAGCAGCAATCTGAGAGAGAGTTCAGACACAACTCACATTTTCCAATGGCATTGCTCACTCTGACTTTATGCCAATTAGGTGAGTTACAGTTGCTGATAAGTCTTGTTAAAATTCCAGAATGTAGGAACTTACATTTTATTATATGTATCCATAGGATCTAGAAAGTCTTGAAAGCTTATGCAAGGAATGTCTCAATCAGAAATATTGATCAAGAAATAGGATATCAAATTTTATTTACTGTAAAAGTTACTACTTTTCTTTTTACATCGTGAGTAATAGCCTGGCACTGTATTTGAGTGGTGTCCTGAAGCTGAATGAACATGTACAATTGGTATGACTTCAATATTGAAGCTTTAACAGTTAAAGACTCCACCCCAGGTATTTCCTTCAACTAACTCCTTGCAGACAGTAATACCCTGTTTACGTGAAGAAACTTATCCAAACAAACATTTTCAAGCAAAATAAATAACCTAAACAGAAAGGAAGAGCATAGAAGTTAATCATTGAAGTTTTTATAATTTTTTTTATTCATTAATGGGATGTCATTTATTGCCCATTACTAATTGCCAGGAGGGCATTTTAAGATGGCAGAATTCAGTTTTTAAAGAAATATTAGATGGTTCCTTCATCTGACCTTAGATGTACCTTATTTTACTGTGCAGGTGACGAAGCCCGAGGATTAAGTGATTCAGAGTCATCATCAGACATTGAGTCATCATTAGACTTGTCTATAGAGCTCCACAAAATGAGGAATGGATTCATACAGCCTCTGACTGAAGAAAATGAGGACATCGAGAACTCGGAAAGTGAAGCTACAGACAGTGACTGCTTACGGGAGGATATCCAGGAAGAGACCAGTTGCAGCACAGGGGATGTGTCTGATCTGAATGATGAAACAACAAGTCAGGGAGGAGACTTTTGTGAAAGAAGCTGTTCTGCCGACTCTATGGACGAACTGCAAACGGAGACTTCAATGAGCAGCACTTCAGGTCCACACTCACATGGTGAGATTTCAGAAGATGATGACAAAGATTCTATCGCTGAAGAGAGTGATGGTGAGCCAGTTACAAAGAAGCACTGTACCATGGAATCAAAAGACAGTCTTGAACAACCTTCAGCAGACTCCTTAGCCTCTACTCCGACCCTTTCTAAATACATTGCAAGTGATATAAAGGTGGTTTGCTCTATTCCTGACCTCAGCCAAAGTGAGAACCCATGCACTGCAGAACTTTGCAACCAGTGCCCCAGAAACGAGGGTGAGAGTTATGCACAAGGGGACAAGTCTTGGAATGTGACAAGTCGTGGCCTGCTCACTGAGTTACCACCAATTCCTTTTCCAGAGGAACCAGCTATTGATGGGAACCTATCCAGTGAGGTCCTCACTATCCCGATTCTGGCTCCTCCCCCTGGCTTTCAGGACAGCAGCTCTGATGACGAATTTTTCGATGCAGCTGAAAAGTTTACTGATGTGGAATGTTCAGGTGACATCAAATTCAGTGGAACTGAAGCAGGTAGGTCTGACAGATGACAATCAGGTTTCCATTTACTTCCACTTACTCCATACAACAAATTAAATGAAATCCAAAATATATTTGAACACATTTTCAAACATACTTAAGAATGATGAATAATTAAAATATTTTCTGTGTTTATTTTGATTCGCTTATTACATGTTACCAATGCACCTTTATATACCCGACTAGTGATGTCACATGAGGAACAGGTACTGAGTTCCAGTGATGTGAAGAATCTGAATTAAACAGGCAATGATGAAATTATTGATGTCTTCACAAGTTAAACATTGCATCTTCAGTTATGAATTCAATTTAGTCCCATTGTTGAGCTCATTTGAAAAAGTCAATTTTAAGTAATTTGCATATCTGAGAATTATAAAGCTTCAAATCTCGAGACAATTAATCCCTGGTAAAGTCATTCCGTTTCTAAAGAAATAAACAGACAAAGCAATTTAAGAAAATTATACTTCACTAAAAATAGAAGAATTCACTAAAACTTCTTTCTCCAAATTAAAAGTTTTTACCCTTGGTATGTCTTTGATCATTTTCCAGACCAGTTTAGTGAAATCCTGGTCACTATTATGGAAATACATTCCTGCTGATACTTCTTGAATCTGCCCTGCTTAGTTTCCAAAACCAAAATCCAGAACAGCCCTTGATCATCACAAAAGGGGATAAGAACAACTGTTCCCTAATGGAGAGACAGTTTGACTTTGGTGGTGGGAAAGTTTTTCAAAATGATAATCTGGGACAGAATTAACAGTATTAGGATAAGTGTAAGTTAGTTATGTAAAGCAAGCATCACTTTAGAGTCATAGAGATATACAGCATGGAAACAGACTGTTCAGTCCAACTTGTCCATGCCAACCAGATATCCTAAATTAATCTAGTCCCATTTGCCAGCATTTGGCCCATATCCCTCTAAACCCTTTTTATTCATATACCAATCCAGACGCCTTACAATTGTACCAGCCTCCACCACTTCCTGTGGCAGCTTCTTCCATACACATACCACCCTCTGCATGACAAAATTGCCCAGTAGGTCCCTTTTATATCTTTCCCCTCTCACTTTAAGCCTCTGCCCTCTAGTTTTGGACTCTATAACCCAGGGGAAAATTCTTGTCTGTTTACCTATCCATGCCCATCATGATTTTATAAATTTCGATAACGTCACCCTCAGCCTGATGCTCCAGAGAAAATAGCCCCAGCCTATTCAGTGTGTTTAAAGGCAGATAATTTTTACATAACTTGTATAAGAGGCAATAAAGAGGGTTGTTGAGGGTAATGCAGTTAATGTAATGTATATAAAGTGTTTGATAAGGTATCCCAAAGTAGGTTTGCTATCAAATTTGAAAACCTTGGAATACATAAAAATGAAATGTCTGAGGGGCTCTAAATGGGTAGTAGTAATTGTTTTTGGACTGGAGGGAGAAGGTGTTCAGTGATGTTTCCCATGGTTAAAAAATAGGATCACTGTTTTTCTTGACAAATTTTAGACATCAGTGTAAGCTTTAAGAGGATATGAAATGGCTGTGAAATGGACAGACATGTGGCAGATGACATGTAATGCATTTAATATTTTTACATGGTGAGTGTGTTTGATCCAGAATGTGTTACCTGAAGGTGTGGTGGAAATAGATGTAATCATGGCTTTCAAGAGATGAAGGGTGCAGGAAAGATTTACAAGATTGGTCTCAGGGATAATGGATTCAAATTTGATCAGCAGAATTGTACAAGTGAGACTGTTCACCTTCGAGAAGTGACGTTGAAAGGATGAGCGATCTAGACAGAGCAGATACAAAAACAATCAGAGGAGAGATGGAGAACCTGAGGACTCAAATTTAAAATGACTGGTGAAGTAACAAAAGAGAACATAGAAAAACCTTAATATGTAGTTGGTGGTGGTGGAGGAAGATTCAGTCATGTCTTTGAAAAGAGAGTTGAGAGTAAAAGTTAAAAATCACACAACAGCATGTTGAAGTCCAACAGGTTTATTTGGAAGCAATAGTTTCCAAATGGTTCATCACAACTACCTGATGAAGGAGCAGTACTCTGAAAGCTAGTGCTTCCAAATAAACCTGTTGGACTACAACCTGGTGATGTGTGATTTTTAACTTTGTCCACCCCAGTCCAACACTGGCACCTCCACATCATTGATAGTAAAAAGGAGACCAATGGTAGTAGTTGATCAGTGAATGGGATAAGGTTATAAGGTTGTAAAGAATAGTTGAAAGGCTGAGATTTGGGAGTGTTTAGAAAAAAACACTGAGTGATCAAAAGCCAGGCAAGAAGTATAAAAAGAATAGAATGAACTAACCAGGAATTTAAAAGAAAATCTGAAAAGTTTTTAAATTTGTGAAGAAAGGAAGAGGGTGGCTAAAATAAATGTTGGTCCCTTGGAGGAAGAGACAGGAGAAATTATTATTTGTACCCATCTTCACAGTAGAATACACAAATATATAAGAGAACTGTTGATTAATCAAGGAGTTAATAAGGGTGAGGAATGTAAAAGTGATTAATATTAGTGGGGGAAATGTATTAGAGAACCTCAAGAGACTAAAAGCTAACAAATCCTAAACTCTGATGATCTACATCCTGGGGTTCCAAAAGAGGTAGCTGTAGAGATAGTGGATGCAATAGTTATGATTTTGCAAAATTCCATGTTAAAAACACCAGTCCAGCATATTAGAAATAGGTAAATGTAACATTGCTCTTCAAGAAAGAAGGGAGAGGGAGAACAGGGAATGAAATGGTAGTTATCCTGACAACAGTGGCTGAGAAAATGTTGGAAACTATCATTATGGAAGTCTTAATAATGCACTTAGAACAATATAAAAGAATAAGACAGCACCAACATGGTTTTATGAAAAGGAAATGGTTTACTTAATTTATTAAAGCTTCTTGAGGATGTGATTACTGCTGTCCATTTTATTCTTGGTTGAGCGACAGGAAACAGAGTAATGGCTGATGGGTATTTTTCAGCTAGAGTGAGGTTTACAATAGTGTTCCCTATGGTTGATACTAGGGATTTTTGTTGCAGGAGAAAGTTTCAAAGCTTGCAGATGTCACAAAATTCAGAAGAATTATAAATGTAAGAAGACGGTTCAGAAAACATTGACAACTTAGTGATGTGGGCATTTGGGGCAGGTAAATTCATTGTAGAAAAGTGTGGGTGGTGCAGTTTGGTAGGAAAGAAATGGGCAGACAATATAAGATCTCCTTCCTATCGGAAAGATGTGGTGAAATTTGAAAGGGTTCAGAAATGATTTACAAGAATGTTGCCAAGGTTGGAGGATTTGAGCTACAGGGAGAGGTTGTTTTCCCTGGAGCAGTGAAGGCTGAGGGGTGACCTTATAGAGGTTTACAAAATCATGAGGGGCATGGATAGGATAAATAGACAAAGTTTTTTCCCTGTTGGGAGAGTCCAGAACTAGAGGGCATGGGTTTAGGATGAGAGGGGAAAGATATAAAAGAGACCTAAGGGACAACTATTTCACCCAGAGGGTGGTACATGTATAGAATGAGCTGCCAGAAGAAGTTGTAGAATGATTGTGTTATCTGGGATATCTGGTTGGCATGAACGAGTTGGACCAAAGGGTCTGTTTCCGTGCTGTACATCTCTATGACTCTGTGATTCTATAAGGGATACAATTTTTAATGTCTGCAGGAGCAGAAAGAACCAGTTGATTGTCTGCATAATTCATTAATGGTGCCATGACAAGTAGAAAGAGCTGTTAATAAAGTATGCAGTACTCGGGTCTTCATTAATATGGACATGGGGTCAAGAGCAGGGAGGCTATTCTGAACCTATACAGGACACTGGTTATATCTCAGTTGGAGGATGGCATACAGTTCTGGGTGCCACACCTTTAGAAGGATGTGAATGCATTGGACAGAGTACAGAAAGGCCCATGAGAATAGTTTCAGCGATGAGAAATTTCAGCTGTGAAGATAGATCCGAGAGGTTGGGACTGTTTTGCTGGAGAGGAGAAGGCTGATGGGAGATTTGATAGAAGTTTTGGAAATTGTGAGTGGTCTGTACAGAATAGACAGGGAGAAACTTGTGCCTGCTCTTAAAGGGATTGAGAACCAGAGGGTACACCTTTAAGGCATTTTGCAAAAAAAGCAAATGCAAAGTGAGAAAAATTAAATTCATGCAGCACATAGTTAGGATCTGGAATGCACTGCCTGGAAGTGTGATGGAGGGAAGGTGAATTAAAACGTTCGAGAGGGCATTGAACAATTATTTAAATTGAAAACAAATGTGCGGAGTTATGGAGAATACGCAGGAGTCTGACACTAGGATAAAAAAGCTCAGACATCCAGTACAGACTCAATGGGCCAATTGGGTATCCATCTGTACCATGACAATTCTGTGATTCTGTGTGGGTGAGAAATTATTCACTTTGGTAATAAGAATGGCAAAGTAAATCTATAAAATGTTTGAATATTCGTGTATAGAGAGACTTGGGTGTACTGGTGCATGGAACTCAGAAAGTTATCATGCAGGTACAGCAACAATTAAAGTAAAGGCTCTTTTACTTTTTTGCAAGGTGATTGGAGTATAAGGATAAGGAAACTGAGGAGAATAAAGGGATTTTATAAATATGTTAAGGACAAAAGGGTGACTAGGGAGAGAATAGGATCCCTCAAAGATCAGCAAGACAGCCCTATGTGTGGAACCACAGGAGATGGGGGAGATACTAAATGAGTATTTTGCATCAGTGTTTACTGTGGAGAAGCACATGGAAGATATAGAATGTGGGGAAATAGGTGGTGACATCTTGAAAAAAACATCCATTGTACAGAGGAGGAGGTGCTGGATGTCTTAAATGCATAAAAGTGGATAAGTCCCCAGGACCTGATCAGGTGTACCCTCGACCTCTGTGGAAAGCTAGGGAAGTGATTGCTGGGCCTCTAGCTAAGATATTTCTTTCATTGATAGTCACAAGTGAGGTGCCAGAAGACTGAAGATTGGCAAACGTGGTGCCACTGTTTAAGAAAAGCGGTAAGGACAAGCCAGGGAACTATAGACAAGTGAGCCTGACATTGGTGGTGGGCATGTTGTTGGATGGAATCCTGAGGGACAGGATTTACATGCATTTGGAAAGGCAAGGACTGATTAGGGATAGTCAACATGGCTTTGTGCGTGGGAAATCATGCCTCACAAACTTGATTGAGGTTTTTGAAGAAGTAACAAAGAGGATTGATGAGGGCAGAGCGGTAGATGTGATCTATATGGACTTCAGTAAGGCATTCGACAACGTTCCCCATGGGAGACTGGTTAGCAAGGTTAGATCTCATGGAATACAGGGAAAACTAGCCATTTGGATACAGAACTGGCTCAAAGGTAGAAGACAAGAGGGTGGTGGTGGAGGGTTGTTTTTCAGACTGGAGGTCTGTGGCCAGTGGAGTGCCTCAAGAAATGATGCAAACTACATGATCATAAACAAGGCGGCATATGAAGTGCAAAACATGTAAGACAGCACAGTAATTCCTGACACTTCAAGACAATAGTGGTGTATAAATTACAGTGTAATAAAAGAATGATAATTAAGAAAACGTTGTTCTAGCATTGTTTATGAAGAGCAGATAGTTGAATGTTGTTCCTGGTAATGTTGATATTGGTAATTGAATATTTTTTTTGAGAATTGTGCATTTGCAGGCTGATTAAAGCTCACTTGTCCTGATTTCTTTTTTAAGCAGTTTGCAACAGAGAGGGATCTCTGTTTCATTGTTCTGTTAGCTGACTTGGAGCATTTCGAGTAAGAAAATTCCTTTACAAGCAACAAGGGTGACAATGGCATAGTTCTTCAGTTGTGACCCTCACAGCCCACTAATGCCTGAATGCTGGTCCACAGAAAGGCCTTCAGTACCACTAGTCCACTACTGTAGAGTTGAAGCTGGCTATTTCATTCCTGTCCTTGTACATTATTTTCAGGGAAAAATACAAAACGTGTCTGTAATTTGCATGAGTGACTTAGTTTTGAGCAGGAGCTCACCAGCTCCTCCCATTATCGTCATACTCACAAGAGATCACAGTTCAGTCTGTTGTTTTATTCCTTTCGCTGTTATATTCCATCAATCCCACACTAAACCTTAGTCAGTCAATCTTTAAATTTATATCTGCCGTCATTTTATCTCAGTAATTGTAGTCTTTTTTAAAAAACACAGGTTTTGGAAATAAGGACTATAAATATCCGCAGTACTATTGATATTCTGAGTTGTGGTCTTGTCAGGCACTTATCCTTCAGGAAATCGAAATACAATCCATTCATCAGTTCTCTTTTATCCATGGGACATGTTCCTTCCTCAAAGAACTCTAATAGATTGGTTAAATGTGATTTCCCATTCACAAAACCACGTTGATACTACCTGATTATTGAGAGTTTATCCAAGTGGCCTGCTATAACTTCTTTAATAATAACTTCTGACATTTTCCCTATGCAGATGTTCAGCCTGTCATTCCCTGCTTCCTGCCCTCCTCCCATTTGAGTAAAGAAATTACATTCATTGTCTTCCAGTTTAATAGAATTTTTCCTGAATCTCAGGAAATTTAGATAATTAAAACTAAGGCAACAACTATCTCACTGTGGGGGGCGGGGGGGAAGGGAGGTCCCCGAATTACGAACATCGAAATTAGAGACACTAATGTATTCAAACATGATCCTGGGATTTATTAATTGTAATTTTAAAGATCTGATAGTTGGAAGTTACTTACAAATGGTTATTTTACATTTTCCTGCATCGCATTCTGACTAGTCATTTCTTTTAAGATTCTTGAATAAAGTCCACCAGAACCTGGGCACATGGCAGGCTGCATCTCCAACAAATTACTCAATACCACTTCTTTGCTAATTGTAAATAGCTTCCCATCTTTTCATTTTATGACTTGTAGCTGCATCTGAAATGCTAATTGTATACACAATAGCGAAGACCGATACAGTTTCACTAACATTAGTGAACCATTTGGGCATTTTTGACTAACTGGCAACTTTTACTAGTAACCTTTTTCTGTGTTGCCAGCATAAATGACCTTGTTTGCTTCATTAAACTCCCACCTTGCAATGATGGATTTTGGTCTTAGAAACCTTTGGAGTAGCTGCCCAGACATATAACCGGAGCAGGAGAATCAACATTTTGGGATTTCTCGATGAAGGGCTTTTGCCCAAAACGTCGATTCTCCTGCTCCTCAGATGCTGCCTGACCTGCTGTATTTTTCCAGCACTACACCCTCGACTCTGATCTCCAGCATCTGCAGTCCCTCCTTTCTTCTAGATCTACAAATTGTGAAGGAGGGAGTCGGCCATCATGAATCACAGCAACATTCTAGCAAAGCTTGACCTGTTGAACCTAAGCAGAGCAAGCAGAAGTGCCATTTCCTCAGAACACTAGTGGTTGGCTCCTAACTGCAACATAGCTTTCATTGAAAAAACAGAAACGACATGTTGTTGAGTAGCTGAAACTGTCATTAACCGTGTAACATTCCTTGTTGCCAAGCAGCCAAACCCTCGTTCAGTCTACTGTCTCAAAGAGAGCTGAAACGGTAGACTAATGTAGGAAGATAGTGTTGTAACTATCGACAGGATAGTGGACATTTAGCAGCATGATATTCTAGATAAGGTTGCAGAACAAGAGTACATTTGTGATTTTGGTATATCTTCCCATTGAGGCACAATACTGGCAAGGGCACAAGCATTTAACCAATGAATCCTTGTCCCATTGAAAAATCCACTTATAAAAATTCACCCTAATGTGCCCCTAGAATCACTGGAATAAATCATTTCAAGGGGCAACTCTAGTACAGTAAAGACATTTGCTACGCTCACTATAAAATAGAAAGGAATATAGAAACTTGAAGTTTTGCTCCTTATCCGTTATTCAATTCATTTTATTTAAGATAGGACAGTTCCTCTTTGTACAGCTCTATTGGTATATTCAAGAATTTATTTCAAATATAGGTTGAAAATCAATTAACAATGGAGGCCAATGATTACATGTATATGCTAAGAGTCATGTAGATGAAAATTAAACTGCTCTGTGAACTAGCAGAGTAGTCACTGTTGTTTGATGTTTGGAGAAAGGATAAACAATATATCCACAAATTAAATATTTTATTTTGTTTTCTTGGTAGAGTTGGAGTCTGCTAACATTAAGGGGATTGAAGCAAAACAAAATATGCAGTTAAGTCCAAGTCTTTATGGCACAGGACTGGACATCAAATCTGTTGAATGCATCAAAAGTAAAGCAGAAGAAATAAAATACACAACTACAGGAAAAAGATATTTTGCATCTGATGACGTATATGATGTAAAAGCAGTTGAATTGCAGTGTCATTCAAACAAAGATGGAGATCATATGTGTTGTTACGAAAAGGAACATCTTATGACAAAAATGCAGCGATCACTTACTCTTTCTTCTTTGACAAGTATCGAGAGTGAACTTGCCTTGTTGGAAACTAAGCCTCTTGGTCCATTAAAATCCATTTCCACCTGTGCCAATAAAAAGGTCCAATCAGATTTAATGGAAATGGAGCCAGATACCATGGAAACGAAGTCAGTCACAGAAACAATACCAGTCATTACTCCAGTTTCAGTTAGACGTTACCCATGTGATTCAGGCATGAGAGAGGAATGTGCTTCTCATACAGAGACTAAAGTAGGAGAAAAAGTAAACAAACTTTCTCTTAAAGCCCAACGGCCTGGAGCTGACTGCACCAATGTGGAGGAGTGTTCAAGTCCTTCAGGAGTAATTCTAGAGCTTGCTCATGCATACTCACAGAATCTAACAGAAGATAAGATGCATAATGTTACCACTGTGTCTTGCGCTGATGAACAACAAACCATGAACACAATTAGCATGAAAGACAAGGAGCAAGATGAAGCAATTGTCAAAAACAACACAGTCCTAGAAATGGGAGATGAACATGCTCAGTGGATGGACAAGGATCAAAGTGGAACTGTATTCAGGCAAACTTTATATCAAGTAAACTCCAAGGAAAATATGTTCATCTCTGAAGAAGTGGTTAAAAATAGTCAAAGAGGAGGATCATGTTACCAAAATGATGATGGCAGTATAACTTCACAGCTATATTCTGTGAGGTCTACAGGAGATCTGACAGCACTGTCAGAAAACTCAGTACTGGAAAAGAGAATCTCCAGCAGGAGGAACTCATCTGAGACAGACAAAGGAAGCAAAGATGCTTACTCCCTTGACATATCCAGGTTACTTCTGAATTTAAACCGAGTCTCCTTTAAGACATTCGGCATGGTTAAACATTTGGGATCACCACACTTAGAACCAAAGATTGAAACTTGCGCAGTGAGGTCTCTTAACATTTCTAAGTTCAACACAGAGCCTGCAGAAGACAGTTCAAAAGATTACTTACCAAAAACAGAACAGATCTCTAACCAGACTGAGGCAAGTATAAATGAGATCAGTACATCGATAATTTGCCCTCAAGATAGAAACCTTCCTCAGGAAATATCTTCGCTGACAAATACACCAAGGCAGCTTTATGAAGTAGACAACTCAATCATTCAGGAATCCTCAACTGCAACTCAGCAAAATGAATGTCCCTCCACCAAACTGAGCTGTCTCCAACAAATAAAAGATAAACACAGTTTGAATGTTGACTCCAGAGTTCCAGCTGTCCTCACAACTGACTTGGATAAGGAAACAGATGAACAACTCCCAATGGGTGATAAGAACACATGTAGCTGTAAGATAGTATATGGGAATTGTTTTAGAGCACAGGGCACTGATGTTGATGACGAAAGCAAAGATTTAGCATATTCCATACAGCAGTGTTCACCAAAGACCACCCCACCTGATTCAGGAAACCACCTCTCTCAATACCTCACAACATTTACTGGGCGAAGTGAGAAATCCATGCTTACCTGTTGTTCCTTTGATTTTCCTAAAACTGATCTTACACCAAAGCTTGAAGGCTCCATTCTGTCACAATTCAAGGCTAAAAGATATAGCATGCCGAATGGATTCCATCTGATACAGAACGATATCATGGAGCTACTCAATGTGCTGAAAGAATTCCCCAGAGAAAGTCATATTGAGGAAGAATGTGCAATACTTACTTCATCAATAAAGGAGAAATTATATACTGAAAGTGGAAAACTGATGTCTGCTTGCCAGAAGGGCATTAAAGTAGACCAGGCTCCTGTGGAGATGCTCCTGGGAGTTTCTGAAAGTTTCCAGGCCCTCATACAGCTAACAGCAACATGTCTCCAGTTCACGACCTGCATGCATTGCGCAGAACGTCATGCCGAAGTGGTCAATAACTTAAAAGAGGTTTCTTTGACTTATAAAACCTTTGTGCAAATCTCTGAGGATGCATGCAGCAGGAAGTGTGATGACTTAAGCATGAAACTCCTGGCTCAACAGTGTACTGCACTGACCGCTGGGGTTTTCTGCTTGACACAGCCATTCAAATAATTCACCCCTGAAACAGAAAACAGTGTTTGTAAAGTTTGGGACATGAGAGAATATAATTAGAAAAATCTAAAGAAAGATGTAGAATTGTGTGACAAGTACATGACATGCACTAAACTCATCCCCTGGAAAAACATGTGTACTACAATATGACACATTGATTGGCATTGGCCACATGACTAACAACAATCAGAACTGATGCAAGACATGTCCTGTTTCTAGGGTAATATAGTACTCTGCTGATTCTTCAGACTTCTATATAGACAGCATTTTAATGCTGCCCTTTCAACCTGAAACTGAGGTCTGAATTCATTCCATTGGCTGTTGGGATCTGAAGGTTTCAGGGGCTTCCCACGTGTTACCAGAGAGGACCAGGTCATGCTACAAAATTTCATATCATTTGATATGAGTTGATACCAAATAAGCAATCTCATCCAGAGGGACCCAGTTGATAGCCCTCGAAATGAAAATATTATGTCTGCCTACGTGTGTCTGTGCATGAGTGCATGTGTGTGTGTGTGTGTGTGTGTGCTGAGGTAAGAAGGTGCTGTCTTCAGACTGTTGATAAAGTAGGCAGTGAAAAATAATGGAAATATAAGAATTTTCCCTTAGTATCTATCTCATGTTCTGTGTGTTTGATATTAGCACTAGATATTTTAAGCTGTAGAATGTTTCAGTCTTTTTAATTTGACATTGTTTGTTGCAATAGAAAAATATATGGTATTAAAGAATCCTATTTCCATATTACAATGTTAAACAGTGATCATTGGATTTTCTCAGGATGGCGGGAGACGGGTTGCATTATCTATCACTTGCTAGGGTTTACTAGAAAGACTTTCTTAGTTAGTTGATATATTTGTGTAATTTCTATCTGAATAGAAAGAGGCTAGGATTTTAGGATACAGAGATTAAATGGGCAATGCTGCGAAAGATCATTAATTCTCTCAGTGGTTTATAACAACAGAAAAATTTAAGCTATCACCTCACCAATTCTTTTGACATGCCAATGCTGATTATATCAAGATAGAAGCCATTATTTGTCACATACAAGACTGTAAAAATTCTAAGTTTTTTCGTAGTTATACACATGGTCTGAGACTAACTCCTTGATGCACAGCACTGAAAGAGCTCTTGAACACAATTATGTTATACTGAGGCTGACAATTTGCCCATCATTAAAACTAAGGTATTGAAAATTGTCGCTTGCAATTCTGGGTCTACAGTTTCTGTACAATTATCAGTCCCTAGATGGGGAGTGTTGGTTTAAGGAATCACCTTTGTGATAATGGATGCCCAAGACAGCTTTTAATCAGAAAAATTTCCTTGTTTTTTCTTTTAATGGTTCAAAACTCATACAACCTTGAATAAAAAGGCAACAAAGACTATACTTTCACAGAAGCACATTGTTGCATGTACAGAGAAAGTCATACTTTCAAACATTTTATTTTCTCTTTCAGCTATAATTCACATAAACTGATCTTTGCTCCTACAAGCAGGAAGTTGCATTTTTTTCAGTGACCTATCACTGGAGAGTTGCATAATCCAAGAATTAACAGTGTCCTGCTGGCAGTCATTTCCTCACTAATCATTGATGGTCAATTTCCATGGGTTTGGGAAGAGGAGAGAGTCTCAACATGTGGTTAAAAAGCCATATTCATTCCAGAAAATGACTGAAAATATTGTTTCTGCTATTTGAGGATTTCTGTAGGGATATTTACAACTCACATTTATATTGATTTTTACAGGAAACACATATGATGATCCCCTGCATAAGTGACCCGATTAGCTCATGCTATTACAGTAGCAACAAATTTTACAATGGGTGATTTAAAACTCAACTTTGTCTTTATAACCTAACAAGAGTGGGGGAATTCAAAACTAGGTGAGAGGAGAAAGATTTAAAAGGGATTTGAGGGTCATATGTAGAATGTACTGCCAGAGGAAGTGGTAGATACAGGCACAGTTACAAAATTTAAACAACATTGGACATGCACATGATTGAGGGATAGGGGCCAAACACAGGCAAGTGGCACTAGTTTAGTTTGAGAAACTTGGTCGGCATGGATGATTTGTACCAAAAGGTCTGTTTCCATGCTAAATGACTTTATGACTCTAAATTAACATGTATTTATTATTATTAAATAGAACTGTGATTTTAGGCATAATCTCTGGGGACCACAGACATGTTGCAGAGTTCCATGTGGTTATACAGTTTGAAGGGTACCTGTCTGCATTAAGCATAGCAAGGCAAAAATTCAATCCTTTATGTGCAGGATTTGAACATCCATTGTTCATTTTATTCTACTCCAGACACTAGTCATCCAGCCCAGTAAACAAATCAACCCTTAGAGAGAGATATGAAGCACACCAATAAGATCATTATAAGGGACAAGGAATAATCCTTTGAGCTTATGTTATTGATGAGCATGAATTCAATATGAGTCTTATTCTCAGATTTCTACATAAATGGAAGGTAGTGAAATTCCAGCTGGAAATGACAATGGCCATTCAGATTGACTAGAAAGACTGTTACAATGATCAACCAGGAGGTAGGTTAAATGAGTGAACCAAATCAACCTAGGTTGAAAAAACATTTTCTGGTATTTTATTTAAAAAGGAAAAAATATCAAATTTTATGAGAAAACTAATATATAATTTTGTGATGTCAAAATCTGTCTTTGCACAATTCATTTCACCCAAATTGCTCTTCATTTGTCAGGTTCTCACTTTCTTCTCGCACAAAGTACTGGTTCAAAGAATCAGACTGCATCGAAGAGGCCCTTCGGTCCATCAAGTATGTGCTGACAAAGCTACACTAAACCTACACTCGTCCCATAGCTTTGAATATTATGACATTTCAAGTCCTCATTCAAATACTTTATAAAGGTTGTGAAATTCATTTGAGGTGGAGTTCCATTGAAGAGTGTACAATTTTGTTGAGTGTAGGGAGAATGAGTGACACGAGGCTATCCTGGCCATGAGACCATTTCCAGCATACTCCCTACATCTGACATTGCACCATGGTTGGCTGTATGTTTGGGGTGGAGGGCATTGAGTAATAATCAAAGTATGAACCCCAGCCCTTCTGTACTCTTTAGGTCAATGGTTAAAGGTCAACTATAAATTAAGAGGAATCCTGATTCCACTGATTTGTTTGTCATCTAATAATATTCATAGGTTAAGGACCTTCCTGGTCTAATTATCTCATGAATGTTTAAGAGGCATTTAGACAGACACATGAACAAGCAGGGAATAGAGGGATCTGGGCAATGTGCGGATGGGATCAGTTTTGAATGACAGAGCTATACTGTTCTGTGTGTAAATGTATGTATACTTTACACTGAGGAAGAAAACAATGAGTTCATATCAATTTTTTTCATTTGCACTAAAGCAGATAACCATGATTTTTTTTTTGATAATCACAGCACTGCCCTGAACCTAACAATGCAGAAATACAACAGAAAGGGCCTCACTCATATATCATAATGTGATTAAATTAAACTATCTAAAGACTGGAAGGGTAAAGTACTTCCATATCTGATGCCTTTGTTTTCACCAGTTGCGGAGGAGGAGTGAGCTAGAATCCAAATCTAGTAGTTCCAGTTCGAGTACAGTCCGTTCTGGATTCAAATGTGCAATATTGCTCTTTATTCAGCTCAGGCTAACACAAAATTAACAATATCACATAACATTCATTAATAATACCTTAGTTTTCATAATAATAGTTTTCTTGTACCTGTTTAATTTTCTTCATTGTCTCAATTCTTTTTCTGTAACCTTATTCACCCCCCTACCCATCCATTCTGCTATGGTCAGAATGGAAAATAGGAAATATCCCATTGATATAGTATAATTTTCCAAGGTGGAATTAAACATTAGAACAAGAAGTTTTATCTGTGTAGTGTCTTTAATGAAATAAAACATCCAAGATACTGCTCAGGTACATTATAAAAGAAAATGTGATACAGAGCCAGAGAAGGAGATCTTGCGTCTGATGAGGTAGCATCTAAAAGGAGGCTAATGTGTTCAACCATGGCTAGTCCAGGTGGATGAGGAGGGAAAAAAATTGATATTTTTCACAGTCAGACAGAACGCCATTGTGACATTGATAAAAGCCATTTCAGTAATGTGGCAGGGTGAAAAGTTGGTTGGAGGGATTCTCACACATATGCAGTTTTTTTTTTGCCACAACATAGAGGTTGTGAAAATTCCCAAACATCAGCAGTTCCACTCCTAAACCTGACACTTTCGATTTTCATGAAACACGGCCCAAGCTTCGCCTATTTCTGATTCCCTGGCCATTTAAATGATCTGAATCTATTTGACTCCCATTTTGTTATCTCCACTGTCAGGAACCCAGAATACAAGGAGCAAACCAGAAGTGTTTCAATGAATTTATTTTGGACAGCCAGGAGACCTGAGTACCCCTGTAGATTTTATCTTAGGAGACCACGGGAGAGGGCAGTCAGATTATCTTGATGGGGTATCCATTGCCCAAGAACCCATAGGATTCTAAAAGTGGGCAGGAATTATCAAATTTATCAAGGGATTACATTTTTTTACTCATTCATGGGATGTGTGCTAGCTAGACCAGTATTTATTGCCTATCCTAAATGCTCAAAGAGCAGTTAAGAGTGGGGCCTAGAGGCCCCTGTAGGCCAGACTGGGTAAAGGGTAGCAGATTTCCTTCCCTCATGGACATTAATAAACCAGATGAGTTTTTACAACAATAGTTAAGTGGTTGCCTTTAGACTGGAATAGATTGGACCAGATTTCACCATCTTCCGCATGGGATTTGAATGCAAGTCATAGATTCTGATTATTAGTACAGTGATATTACCACTAACTGTATAAATGTTTGTTTGTGTAGAGTTTCCACCTTCTCCCTGTGTCTGTGTGGGTTTCCCCTGGGTGCTCTGGTTTCTTCCCACAATCTAAAGATGTGCAGGTTAGGAGAATTGGCCAAGCTAAATTGCCCATAGTATTCAGGAATGTGTAGGTCAGTTGCATTAGTCAGGGGTAAATGTAGAGTAATAAGGTCGGCAATGGGTCTGGGTGGGTTACTCTTTGGAGGGTTGGTGTGGACTTGTTGGGCCAAATAGCCTGTTTCCACACTGTAGGGATTCTATGATTCTATGATAAAAGATTAAATTTTGGAATTTCAATGTACTGAGCTTTTTTAATCAGTGTATCATTAATAGACACAATTTTATTTTATGTCAGCATGGCTCCTGAGATTTTCCCACTGTGTGTACTAGTTAAGTGTACATGGAGCAGGGAGGGCAAAGGATTGTGGCCATGAGTTGGCATGTTGACACTGTGTTGGCATAGGGATGATGAAGGGGTGAGTGAGGCACGGGTTAGCACTGGATTATGGGGCTACAGAGGAATAGGATTACAGGAAGATTGAGGCAACATGCGAATGGATAAAATGACATAGGATCGCGCAGACAGTATGAGAGGGGAATGGGGAAGTTATGGAAGTGTGCATAGGGTGTTAGGTGACATGGATTAGCATCTCTGGTACAAGGGAAGTAAATATGGGATTTTGTGAGGGGAGGGATGGAGGTTGGTTTTGATTTAATTAGTTTTTTAATTAATCTTCAGCACAGCTCCAATGCACAGAGACAAACTTTGTTCCCAGCCTAACTCTGCAGCCAATAACAACCACACTCATTCCCACCTTCCAAAGAACCCAGACATCCTGAAATGAAAATCCAACCTCCTGAGCTAGATTTCCCAGGTTGAGAAGCAGAAAATGTCCCATCTGTGCACTCTTCAACCAGAAATCAGGCCCACGGAGTTCCAGGGAAGAGGGATGCGAATTTGGGAAGTAACTACACATTTTAAGACCTGGAGAGAGAACAAAGACCTTGGAGGTGGGATGGTAGTTTGAGTTTTTTTGAAGGAGTGATGGCAGCAGATTTAAAGGAGTTTCAGGACCTGAGAAATCATAGAACTATAGATTCCCTACAGTCTGGAAACAGGCCAGTTGGCCCATTGAGTCCACACCAACCCTCCAAAGAGTATTCCATGCAGACCCAGTACCCGTATCCCCATTACCCTGCATTTCCCAGGCTAATCCACCTAGCCTATACATTTCTGGGCAGTGTGAAAACAATTGGCAATAGTTGTTAACATGGCAGACAAGCAGATAAGTTTGTAGTTTAGTGGATAAATGACGTAGAGAGGATGAAGTAATGTTCATGGCCAAAACAAGCTTGGAGAATGCATAAGGAGTAGCAGAGTGCACCTAGAGAAAGATATAAGTTCTGGTTTAGGGCAGGAATTAGCCCTGTAGGAAGACCTGATGATCTAGGACAGGAGAAGGATTTGGTGGAGGCAGCTGCTCGAATGGTCTCAATGTTGTTACAAAGGAATTCATGAGCTCCTTACACTTGTGGTACAGTGGAGGAGCTAGGTTTAAGAGAATGGTTTCCAGTAGGGGCTGCAGGGTAAGTGTCACATTCTGTGATGATGGTGAAATAGTGAGCAGTTTTCACAGGTGATATCAGGAGCCAATAGTGTTTTATGTTGTCCATCCCAGATCCAGCATTGAACCAATGAGCCAATTGGTCTCCATCTCTTGTTCAAACTGGAACCCTTACATAGGATACTGACTGCCCTTAAACTAAGTGGAGAAAACTTTCAAAACTTTCCCACCTGGTTGAAACATGTCTGCAGGCTGAAGCTTTCCTTTAAAAGGTCAAAGGTGCTCCTCCATGTTGCATAAAAAAGGTTGTAGTCTCCCATTCCCTACAGTTAATCCATCCCCCTTTCCATGAGGCATTATCAAATTGCATTCCCTAAACACTTCGGGCATGTCCTTGTGGAAAGACATTTAAATTAGCAGCATGGATCTTGCAGGTGCTCCTGGGATTGCAGGCTTAAAGATTTCTTGTATTTTTTTTACAGTTATTGTAGTCATTATAAATAAAACTCAGAAACTAAAAAAAAGCCTTTGCCCTGGAACTTCGGTCAGCAAATGCGTTTTATATTTTTTCAATACTCCTATTGAAACAAAACCTCGGTTGAATTTAAAATTAATGTCCCTGGAAAATTTGTTAATATGGAGCAAACGTTTCGTCAAATCTTTCAACAGCAAAAAAAATTCCAGACGGGAATAGCCACTGACAACTTTTCCTAATGGACTCTTAAAATCTAAAAGAAAGAGATTGAGAGAATGTGTTTATTAGACTGACAAATGGTAATGCAATGTTTCTAGTCACTTGAATTTCCTTGGGTATGTACAATGCACTTTGCACATTTTCCTATTGAGCCGGTCCAAGAGTCAGCATTGTCATTGTTTCTATAATATGTATAATTCAATCTAAAGCTTTGAGAAAAGGTCTTGGTAATGGGCAATGTACTTGCTATGGCTATATATTTGCAAAATAATGATAAAATACTTCATTAACTGCATTATGCTGTCTAGCAAAATTGAACACTAAATTATTGTTCTGTATGCTAAGATACAGTTAAAACATTTCAGGTGTGTTTGTATTTGGTTGTTTCCTGATACAATGAAATAATATTTTGATGTAATGCAAACCTCTTGCTTCAATTACCGAGCAATTTGTTTCAAAATCTACAAATCGAAGCTGCTGAAACGATTGTGGAAGGACTGATGCAATTGAGGCACCAAGGCAGTTGAGACTACTTCTAACTTGGTGCTGGAAATCCTCAATAAACTTTTATTTTCTATCATTGGGAATGAAAGCATGTGTATGTGTGTTCCTACTTAGAACATAGAACATAGGATGTTACAACACAGTACAGGCCCTTTGGCCCTCGATGTTGCTCTGACCTGTGAAAATAATCCAATGCCCATCCAACCTACATTGTTCCTTTATTATCCATTTGTATGTCCAATGCCCATTTAAATGCCCTTAATGTCAGCGAGTCTACTACTGTTGCAGGCAGGTTGTTCCATGCCCCTACTACTCTCTGAGTAAAGAAACTACCCCTGATATCTTTCCTAAATCTGTCACCCCTCAATTTAAAGCTGTGTCCCCTCATGTTAGCCTTCACCATCCGAGGAAAAAGGCTCTCACCGTCCACCCTATCTAATTCTCTGGTTATCTTATACGTCTCAAGTAAGTCACCTCTCAATCTCCTTCTCTCCAACGAAAAAGCCTCAGTTCCCTCAGCCTTTCCTTGTAAGACCTTCCTTCCATACCAGGCAACATCCTAGTAAATCTCCTTTGAACCCTTTCCAAAGTTTCAACATCCTTCCTGTAATGCGGTGACCAGAACTGTACGCAATACTCCAGGTGTGGCCTTACCAGTGTCTTGTACAGCTGAAGCATGACCGCGTGGGTCTGAAACTCAATCCTCCTACCAATAAACGGCAACATACCATATGCTTTCTTAACAACCCTGTCAACCTGGGTGACAACTTTCAGGGATTTATGCACCTGGACACCGAGATCTCTCTGTTCATCTATACTGCCAAGAATTTTACCGTTAGCCCAGTATTTTGCATTCCTGTTACTTCTTCCAAAGTGAACTGCCTCACACTTTTCTGCATTAAACTCCATTTGCCACTTCTCAGCTCAGCTCTGCATCTTATCTATGTCCTTCTGTAATCCACAACATTCTTCAGCACTATCCACGACTCTGCTTACTTTAGTGTCAGCCACAAATTTACTAACCCACCCTTCTATGCACACATCCAGATCATTCATAAAAATGACAAACAGCAGTGGCCCCAAAACAGATCAATGTGGCACATCACTGGTAACTGAGCCCCAGGATAAACATTTCACATCAACCATCACCCTCTGTCTTCTTTCAGCTAGCTAATTTCTGATCCAAACCGCTAAATCACCTTCAATCCTGAAACTCCGTAGTTTGTGCTCTAGCCTACTGTGTGGAACCTTATCAAATGCCTTACTGAAGTCCAGATACACCACATTGACGGCTTTACCTTCATCCTCCTGTTTTGTCACATACTCAAATAACTCAATAAGGTTGTGAGGCATGACCTTCCCTTCACAAAACCATGATGACTATCCCTAATCAAATTATTCCTTTCCTGATGATTATAAATCCCTGGGGTCTTATCTATTTTCAAATCTTCCAAAATTGCTAAAAGCTCCTCTTTGCCAACCTCAATCCCATCTAATCTTGTAACCTGTATCTCTGTATTCTCACTAACATTGCCCTTTTCCAGTGTGAATACTGATGAAAAGTATTCATTAAGCACTTCTCCTATGTGCTCAGATTCCACACACAACTTCCCACTACTATCTTTGATTGGCTCTAATCTTACTCTCGTCATTCTTTTATTCCTGATATACTTATAGAAGGCCTTAGGGTCTTTCTTGATTGTATCCGCAAACAACTTCTCATGTCCCCTCCTGGCTCTTGTTAGCCCTCTCTTTAGATCTTTCCTGGCTAACTTATAACTCTCAAGCCCCCTAAATGAGCCTTCACACCTCATCCTCACATAAGCCTTCTTCTTTCTTTCTCTTGACAAAAGCTTCAACTTCTTAAGTAAACCATGGCCCTCTCTCTCGATAACTACATCCCTGCCTGATATGTATATATGTATCAAGGACCTGCAGTAGCTGTTCCTTGAATAGAGTCATAGAGATGGACAACATGGAAACAGACCCTTTGGTCCAACCTGTCCATGCCAACCAGATATCCCAACCCAACCTGCCAGCACCCAGCCCAATCCCTCCAAACCCTTCCTATTCATAAAACCATCCAAATGCCTCTTAAACTTTGCAATTGCCACATCCTCTGGCAGCTCACTCCATACACGTACTACCCTCTGTGTGAAAAGTTGCCCCTTAGGTCTCTTTTATATCTTTCCCCTCTCATCCTAAACCTATGTCCTCTAGTTCTGGACTCCCTGACCCCAGGGAAATGACTTTGTCTATTTATCCTATCCGTGCCTCTCATCATTTTGTAAATCTCTATAAAGTCACCCCTCAGCTTTCGACACTCCAGGGAAAACAGCCCCAGCCTGTTCAGCCTCTCCCTGTAGCTCAAATCCTCCAACCCTGGCAGCATCCTTGTAAATCTCTTCTGAACCCTTTCAAGTTTCACAACATCTTTCAGATAGGAAGGAGACCAGAATTGCACACAATATTCCAACAGTGGCCTAACCAATGTCCTGTACAGCTGTAATATGACCTCCCAACTCCTGTACTCAATACTCTGACCAATAAAGGAAAGCATACCAAACGCCTTCTTCACTGTCCTATCTACCTGCGACTCCACTTTCAATGAGCCATGAACAAGCACTCCAAGGTCTCTTTGTTCAGCAACACTCCCTAGGACCTTACCATTAAGTGTATAAGTCCTGCTAAGATTTGCTTTCCAAAAATGCAGCACCTCACATTAATCTGAATTAAACTCCATCTGCCACTTCTCAGCCCATTGGCCCATCTGGTCCTGTTGTAATCTGAGGTAACCCTCTTCGCTGTCCATTACACCTCCGATTTTGGTGTCATCCGCAAACTTACTAACTGTAAGCTCCACATTTGAAGTGTGCCCATCCCCTGCAGTTTCCTTCCCCATCCTATACATCCTGAATCTTGCCTAATCACATCATAATTGCCTTTCCCCCAGTTATACCTCTTTCCTTGCGGTATGTACCTATCCTTGCCCATTGCTATTGTAAACATAACCAATTTATAGTCACTAACGCCAAAGTGCTCACCTACCTCCAAATCTAACACCTGGCCGGGTTTATTACTCAGGACCAAATCCAATATGGCATCGCCCCTTGCTGGCCTATTGTGTCAGAAAACCCTCCTGCACACACTGAACAAAAACTGACCCATCTAATCTACTTGAACTGTCGTATCCCCAATCAATACTATCAGGTTCCTGATACATCTCTTTATGTGATGAACATGGTGGCAAGCTAAGTTGCAGCCATGTACATATATAACCTTTCTTTTTTCTTTGGGTGGATAAATATGAATGAATGACTGTTTAGCACCAGATCTCAAAGTTGAAACAAATATTAAAATAGGCACTTGTGCTTCAATTTGATAGAATTTAGGTTTATTGAACATTATAAGGAAATGATGAAGTGAATAAATTGAAGTACTGTAGTTAGTGATTATGAACCACAATACAATGATATATAAAGAAGGATACTTGATTCATCTTCATTCATCTCTTCAAAAGGTCCTGACAATCCCCGATTGCAGCAGCCATGAAAATTATTTTAAAATAACTTGCCTTTCAGAATGACATGGATAAGCTTTCAATGGTAAATGATTAGGGATTTTGCTGTAGGAAACTTATCTCCTGACTCCACTCAGCTACCTTCCCACAGCCCCAACCCCCTCCCATTTATCTCACCACCCCTTCGGCTCACATCCTCAATCCTGATGAAGGGCTTTTGCCTGTAACGTCGATTCTCCTGTACATCGGATGCTGCCAAACCTGCTGTGCTTTTCTAGCACCACATTCTCAACACTAGTCTTCAGCACCTGCAGTCCTTGTTTTCTCCTCCTGACTTCACAAAGCCTGTCCACCATTGACAAGGCACAAGTCAGGAGTTTGATAGAACAGTCTCCAGATGCCTAGATGATTGGTGCCTCAACATCACTCAAGAAGTTAGAACATCTGGAACAAAGCAACCTACTTGACTGGCACCCCATCCACCACTTTGAATATTCATTCCTTTCACCACTGGCTCATGGTGACAGCAGCAATGTATACCATCAACCAGATGCACTGCAACTACTCACCAGGGGCCCTTTGACAGCATTTTCCAAAAGTGCGACTTCTACCATCTGGAAAGACAAGTGCAGCAGATTCATGGAAGCACCACCATTTTCAATTCCCCTTCAAGCCACAATATGTTGACTTCCCAACAGGAAAATCCGGTTTAAAAAAAACATACAAGTGGTTGTATTGGATCTCCCATTTTGAAACATACAAGAGGAGTCATAGAGATGTACAGCATGGAAACAAACCCATCAGGCTAACCCGTCCGTGTCGACCAGATATCCCAACCCAATCTAGTCCCACCTGCCAGCACCTGGCCCATATCCCTCCAAACTCTTCCTATTCATATACCCATCCAAATGGCTCTTAAATGTTGCAATTGTACTAGCCTCCATCACTTCCTCTGGCACCTCATTCCATACATGTACCGCCCTCTGTGTGAAAAAGTTGCCTCTTAGGTCTCTTTTATATCTTTCCCCTCTCATCCCAAATCTATGCCATCTAGTTCTGGACTCCCTGACCCTAGGGAAAAGACTTTGCCTATTTACCCTATCCATGCCCCTCATAATTTTGTAAACCTCTATAAGGTCACCCCTCAGCCTCCGACGCTCCAGGGAAAACAGCCCTATCCTATCCAGCCTCTCCCTATAGCTCAAATCCCCCAACCCTGGCAACATCCTTCAAACCAGCACATCTCATTTGCCAGTTTTACTGGGGTTTTTTTGGACTGTAACTATTTCACCATTTTTTCACTGTCACTGGATCAAAATCCTGGAACTCTTACCCTAACAGTGCCGTGGGTGCACCAACCCACTGTAAACTTCAGCGGTTCAAGATGACAGTAATTAGAGACAAGTAATAAATGCTGGTTGGGCTAACAAAGCTCACCTCCCACGAATGAACACAATTTAAGAAGTCAATTTCATCCTGGAACATATGAAGGTCAGAGACCCCAGAAACCTTTACAGTCTCGGGCTCGACTATTAACTGAATGTGCATCCATGCTGCCACCTGACTAATGTTGTGGAGTTTCTTTGTTGTTACTTGGAGTGACCTTGTTCTATCAAATATTAAATGTTTCATAGGATAGAGGCCGCAATATTCTTACACTAGGCAGGAGAGGATAGAAGTTGGATTTGGTGGTTAGACAATTAAATATGTGAACCTATCCCACCATTATCACCCTTAAAGGAACAGTCTTTGTGCCTCCTGAGCGTTGGTGTCATGGAGAGATGGGACCTTCACTGACATATTTAAATAGAAAGTAATCTGTAGCCTAATTTAAAATTCACTGCAAACTGGGTTTTCCCGATGTCAGGAAGACAGCGGGAGAAAGGGAGTTAGAGGTAGCTGACCCCACAAATTGTGTCTTTCTTCACACCTCTCATGGGGCTAGGAGAGGCAGAAGTGTTACATTTATAGAACCATAGAATCTCTACAGTGTGGAAACAGGCTATTTGGTCCATCGAGTCCACACCAACACTCCCAAGAGCATCCCACCCAGATCCCTGCCCCTCCTGTCCCACTCCCTCACCTTATCTCTGTAACACTGCATTTCTCCTCACTAATCCACCTAGTCTGCACATCCCTGGACACTATGGGCAATTTAGCATCAGCAATCCCACTAACCTGCACATCTTTGGACTGTGGGAGGAAATCGGAGCACTCGGAAGAAACCCACACAGACGCAGGGAGATGTGCCAACTTCATACACACAGTCACTCAAGGTTGGAATTGAACCTGGGTCCCTTGCGCTGAATGGCAGTAGTGCTAACCACTGAGCCATGTGCTGCCCTACTGAACCCTATTGTATATCCTCTTTGCTTCCTCCTACAAACTCTAGCTAATTCCCCTTATTCCTGATTACTTTAGGTCCTCTAGAATAGGCCCCACTACGGTCTCCTACTGTTGCTCTGTAGCTCTGCCCATTAACTATGAAGTTGGGTGGCTGCCCATTTGAAGGAAAATATCCAAAAATGTCAGGAGATGACAAGGTTGCTCCATATGGCCTACTTCAGTGAACGTCAATGGTGTATTTTAACAGTACCAATTATGTAATGAAAAGTCCTAAGTTGATTCAGAGGAACTTTATGAAACAAAGTGATACTGAATCACAAAGGAAATTTTAAGATAAGTGATGGCCAAAAACTTGGCGCCAGAGCTGTATATTAAGGAATGTCTTAAAGGAGGATAGAGAGGCAGAAAGGCAGAGAGGTGACAGGACAAACCTTTAGAGATTGAAACCTAGCCAACTGACAACATGGCCAGCAAAGATGTATGGCTATTCTCCTAACTAATGAATCTCCTATGACTACTCCTCTGGCTTACTTGTTCCTTTAGACCTGAATAGTCAGGCCTCTTGTGTCCTTGAAGCATGGTAATGTCTATACTCCCTTGCGGAATCGGCACCTCTTTAACAGCTTCCAAAATGGAAAACCAATTTGTGAACATGAGACTTCTGGACGAGCTGCGTGATTATTTATCACAACCTGGTGGCTACCCATTCCCTTCCTTCATCCAGTCCCTTGACCTGCTATATGACCACCTTTCTAAACACGTTATCCACGTAACTCCCAGCCTCACGATGTCCACAATGTCTGCAGATGCCACTCAAGTTTCTGCAATTGGGATCCCTTCCTGCACACATGGTCATCTAAGATGCTGGAGGTTCTGCGACACCCCACATATGACATATTACACATTTTACACAGTTGACCTTACCAATCAAGATTAAAACTTAGTCTTACTTGCTAAGTTTTCAAATTAAATAATCTTAGAGATACTCCCTTTACCTTAATTTTAATTTCCTTCTCTCATACTCTGACTTTTACTTACCTCTGGAGCTTCTCAGTTAATCCCTTATCAATCTTGCAACTCTTGGCCACTGGTCTGCTCCTGTCCCCATTGATTTGTGAAAAGTAGTTAAGAAACCAGACAGCAGAAAATAAAACTTCCTCCCCACAATTCACTAAACTCCTGCAGGTTGCAATCTAACAACATCCTAGAGGAAAAAGTACATAGTTGAGAAAGAGTAAAGAGATGCCAAAGTTTTTGAAGGAGTAAGATTAGGGAAGGATAGAAGAAATGCAAAAAAAAATCTCTGAGCAGGAAAGTAGATGATAGGACAGATAAGCTCAGGCAGATATAAGTAGCCAGCTGAATAGAGTTATTGGAAAGGAGTTAAAAAGATGGTTCCATAACAAATTGAGAGAAACAGCTAGTAAAAATGAGTTAATCCATCTGTACAGCAAATCCATAATAAAACAAGAGGACAAGTGACAATAATATCTTGTGAGGAACCTGATATGGTGGGGAAGTGGTCATGGAAAACTCAGGACTGGGAATTAAATGTTGCACGGTGTGGCATACTTTAAAAGATGGAAAGGCAACATGAAGATCTGGAGTCGCTGTATATATTGATAGTTGAACGAAAAATAGCATCCACAGCTATCAGTCAAATAGAAATAATGTCCAGGACAATGGATATAAAAGATAAAAATCAATCATGCTCATAGGAGTAATCTATATATTTTCAATAAAAATGAAAAAAAGGGATATATACTACATGAAAAGCAGAGGAGAGCAATATAAGGAAGATATGAAGAGATTAAGAGAACAGTCAAAATAATTGGGAAGGAATTGCACCACCACACACTGCCCTCGAAGAGGTGGTTAGATTGGGGGGGGGAGGGAAGAGCCTTCGAGACTGTCACACCCCTTTGCAGAGGAAGTCGAGAGAGAGATGCAGTGGTTTGTGTTGAAGTTAGTCCCGCGCAGCTCTGTTACACAGGACTCTGTGCTCTATGGTCTGTTCCCCAGGATGTACACCGAGACAACTGTGCCTGGAGGACTGTCAACTTGGTGAAAAATGCTATTTGTCTGCCCGAAAGTAGTTGGTGTCCAGAGCAAGGAGGAGACGTGATCGAGTGTTACAGACTTGCACTATGTGCAGGACTATGTGCTGAGGGGTGCACTAAAGCTTGGGGCAGCTGCTGCCCAGGCACAGTGCAGAAAGACCATCTAAGCTCTTTCTGTTGAAGTACACTCTCCCGATGCCTCCCGATGTCTTGCATAAGTCAGGAAAGCCTTGCATTTGTTTGTTGGAACTGTCAGGAAAGTCAAACTCCAACGTTTGCTTGTTCTTAGAATGGGTAAGACTGTGTGGAACCTAACTGCCTGAGTGACTATGTATGTATACCATGTTATTCTCTGATTAAAGTATATTTTTGGAATGGAAAAAGGGATGAAGCTACAGAAAAGGTGCACTGGAAGGGTGGGATGGAAAGGAATGGGAGGGAATAGAACTTAAAAGGGCATTTATGTCTGGGGCAATCGAAAGATCCTGGACACTGGGGAAAGTGGAAGTAATAGGGTCAATAGAACAAGCAAGGACAGGAGCTGGATACTAAGTGTGGGGAACACAGCTGGATAATGAAGTGTGCTGGGGTGGGGTGGGGGAGAGTGAATAAATGCACCTGTAACTCGAGTGATGGAGCAAAGTGGACAGGTAGAAGAATCGGAAGGGTTTAGAGGGATAAGGGACAAATGCTGGCAAATGGGACCAGTTTGCCAGTTAGGATATCTGTTTGGCAAGGACAGTTGGACTGAAGAGCCTGTTTCTATGCTGTAAAACTCTGAATTAAATTATCAAAAGACATAAAACAGTAAAATATTGTACAGGCAAATAAATATTAAAGGAAAGTCAGAATCATTTGGGATAGTCCACATAAAATCACAGGCAATGAGAGTGACACTGTATTGGCAGTAAATAATTATTTTGCTTCACTACTTATCAAAGAGATTGATCAGTGGATACAACATCAGGAACATATCCGGGGAGCTATGAATCAGATAGCTTAACATCCGCTTTGGAAAAATGAAGGAATCCCAACTAAAAGCTAAAATAGACAAACATCTAGGGCACCAAAAAAAAACAAATGAATAATCAATATAGATTTCAAAAGCAAACCTTTGATCATACTCTCTGAATTCTTTGCAGTGAGATAAAGAGGAATAGTGGCCGGGGGCAATATACAACATTTCTAGATTAACAAAAGGCTCAGATTCCATATGACAAATGGAAACAGCATCCATGATGTAATTAATGGACTGGTGAAAGCGTTGTTGGAAGCAGCCCAAGTAAGATGGGAATGAGATAGCTCCCACACACAGACAGGAACAATTGGGACCCATGAGGACACGCAAAGCCACAGCTTTGACTTGGAGAAAGTGAGATGAGTTAAAGTAGGAATCGATCAAAGTGAGAATGAGCTTAGCCGGGTGGAATGTGGTGGTGGATGGGGACCGTGCCGGTCTCTTTTCGAGGGAGAAAGGAACTTTCAGACCGTTGAAATGGGGATGGATGACTAGAGGGATGGTATATTCATGGTGAAGAGGAAGCAGCTAGGGCTAGAAATTATAAATTGTGAAACGGAGGGAAAGTGTCAGAAGAATAATCAAGACTGAATGAGCAGAGAAAAGAAATAGAATCAAGATTGGAAGTACTGCGTTCAGTTCTGTTCAGCTTGCTATAGGAAGGATTTTATTAAGCTGGAGAGGGTACAGAAAAGATTTACCAGGATGCTGCTGGGAATGGAGGGTTTGAGATGTAAAAATAGACTGGAAGATTGTGACTTTTTCCACTGGAACATGGGAGGTTGATAGGTGACATTAGAGATGTTTATAAAATCATGAGAGGTATAGATAAGGTGAATGGCAGGTGTTTTTTCTCGAAGTTGGGGGATTTTGAAGGTGGGAGGAAAAAGATTTTTAAAAAGACACGACGGATAATACTTTTACACAGAGAGTAAAGGTTTGTGTGTGGAGTGAGCTTCCTGAGGAAGTGGATGAATGCACACTAACAACATTCAAAGGAAATTTGGGTCAATGCAGGAACAAGAAATGTTTTGAAGGATGTGGATCAAGCACAGGCAGGTGAGACTAGTTTAGTTTGGGATTATGGTCAGCATGGAATGGTTGGACTGAAGGGTCTGTTTCTGTGCTGTGTGACTCCATAACTCTATGAAGAAATAGGTTCAGTGGAGTAAGAAGAAGCTGAAAAGGTGGATCTATCAAGGCAGTCTTGTGGGTCAATTTTGGGAAGGAGGTAGAAGTGGATTGTGTGGTTTTGGGGGAACTATGAGATGGGAGGCTGTGGAGGGGTGATCTCAAAGGGGATGAGGCCAGTGACAATTTTGGAAATGGGCTCAATATTCAGTGTTGGGGTCATGGTCTGTGGACTCAAACCATTAACTCTACGGAGAGAGAAACAGATGCTGCCAAACCTGATGAGTTTCAATAGGCTTTCTTGTTTTTTTTGTTTTCATTTCTCCAACGTCCACAGTATTTTGCTTTTAACTTAGAATAACAAACAAGGTCAGGGCACATCAAGTCCAGGAATGGATAGCTAGCTGACTGAAAGACAGAAAATCAGCCAAAAAATGAAAATAATAGAGTCAGGTAAAGGACAGATATTCAAAGTTTCAGAATATGGGTAGTGGGGACAAACATCAACAAGCTTGATCACAACTTAAAGCAACAATTTGGGCTTTACAACCCAAAATAGAATTTCTGTATTTGTGGTCACAGAAGGACAGTTAATGCTGTGGACTGCAGTTAATTACAGAAAAATATTAATCATCTTGTTGACTGAGTATATAATTGACAAAAACATTCTTTAGTGGTATAGAGTTGGTTAGCTCAGTTGGCTGGACAGCTGGTTTGCAGAGTAATATCAATAGTACAGGTTCAATTCCTTTACCAGATGAGGTTATCATAAAGATCCCAATTTCTTAACCTCTCCCTCATCTAAGGCGTAGGGACCCTCAGGTTAAATTTATCACCAGTCAACTCTCTCTGATGAGAGAGCAGCCCTATGGTCCTCTAAGATTTCAAGAGAAGTAAATATGAGATATATATTTTGATAACAAAATATTGGTGTCACATCTAATTTAGAACATCCACAAGCAGTGAAGGAGTAGTGAGATCTGGGAGTATAAATACACAAATCACTAAATGTAGTAATGCAGGCAACAGAGTTTATTTTTGTGAGGAATAGAACTGAAGAGTTAAGATATTATTTCAAATCTATAGATTACTATGTGCAGTTCTGGCTGTCAAATTGTAAAAAAGACATACAAGCCACTAGAATGAGTACAAAAATTATTTAAAATGATGGTTTCAGAACTGCAAGGTTATATGCATCAGCAAAAGATGAACAAGCTCTTTCTCTTGAAATTAAAAGGCTGACAGGTAACTCCTGGTGTGCTTCCATTTGTGGGAAAGAACAACAATTAAAGGTCATTCATATAAAAATTGTTATTTCTTTTCATGGGATGTGTGCATCCCTGGCAAGGCAAGCATTCATTGCCCATCCCTAATTGCCAGTGTGAACAGGTTTTGACTTTTTTTTAACACTCCTGTGCTGTTAGGAATAGGATTTTGACCCAGAGACAGTGAAGGAATGGCAATATATTTCCATGTGCCCTTGTTTCTGTGGGTGCTAGAGGTTGCACATTTGGAACATTCTGTCAAAGGACTCTTGGGGAGTTGCCAATTAATATAAGATAGCCTCCAAGAAATGCAATTGTGAATGCAGAACAAACCTCTCCACCTACCTCAAGGTGAGTCGTCGGGATACATTTAAAGGATAATGAAATAAGCAGAGAGTGGAGAAGGATATTGATGGTGACGCTGACAGAGATAGATGAGGGGGGATGGCAAGAGTACTGGATGAAGTATTAATGCTGACATGAACTGGTGTCTGAATTACCTGTTTCTTTGTTATATATTTTTTATAACCAGACATGTTGCTTAAGTCATTTAGACCAGAGTCTGTTACAGTATTGGTTCCTGCCAGTTACAGACTGTGACTGAATTCAATATGGCATTTTTCCCATGCAGTAGAGATACCAATGAAATTCATGTGAGAGATTTAGAGAATCTGCCACTTTTATAAGCAGGAGGAAATCCATTACCTTATCAAATGCTGGTTGTGTGTGAAGTCCAACTGTGAATTCTTCACAATAAAACCAACCTGTATTTATAGAGTGCTATAACAGTAAAACACCTGAATTCATTTCACTGGAGAGTTAACAAATGAAATTTGGCAGAAAGTTCATAAGGAGCTATGAGAACATGTAACTAAAAATTTGATCAGTCATAGCTCTAAAGTGTAAAAGTTTATTTAAGCATGTGAATCTAAAAGAGATCAGTTAGGACCAACATGGGCAGGTGGAGACAGGACAACTTAGAATGAAGAACAGGAAAATAGGAACACTAAACAATTATTTGTATCTGACGTCAGAGAAGAAAATACATTAAATCTCCCAGAGATGCCAGGTAACCAAGGGACTGGTGAAACTAAAATTAAATTAACTTTAGTAATGTTGTGGTGCTTGAGAAGTTAACTAGATTGAAGATTGATAACTTCCTGAACCTGATTATCTACATCTCAGAATGTTGAAGAAAGTGTTCATACAGATAATGGATGCAACAGTGGTTACCTCGTAAAATTCTGTAGACTCTGAAAAGATTCCTGCAGTCCAGAAAGTAGAAAGCATAACCCCATTATTTAAGAAGGTTTGGAAAGGGAGAAACGAGAACTATAAAATTGTTAGTTTAATGTCATAGTAAGGTAAATTTTATAATCTATTATAAAGAGTGATAACTGGACACAAATAAATAGTAGATTTGGGGAATGTCCATGTGGAGCTATTAAGAAGGAATTATGTTTGAAAACACCTGTTGGAGTTTTTTGAAAGGTATTATTTTTAGCATTGATACAGGAGAATCAGTGTATGTGATGTATTTTGATTTTCAGAAGATTTTTACTAAGTCTTTGTGTCCAAAGCTACGTGGGTGTTACTGCTCACGTGTCACTAAAAGAGAACATGCAGGTGCATCAAACATAGGCAGGCTTTCATCACCTGATTAATTACAGAAGTAAAACATATTGTTCTAATTGTACAGAGCTTTGATGAGACTGCAGAGTGTTGTGTACAGTTATAGTCACCTTACCTAAGGAAGAATGTGCTTGACATACAGGTAGTGCAATAGAGGTTCACTAGACTAACTTTAGGGATGGTGGGATTGTCTTATGTGGAGAGATCGAAGAAAGTGGCTGTGTGTTCTCCGAAGTTTCAAAGAATCTTATTGAAACTTATAAAATTTTCACAAGGCATGACAGGGTGGATGTAGAGACATTTCCTCTGGCTGGTGAATCTAGAGATTGGAGACATAATACCAGAATAAGAGGCAGGAATGAAATGAGAAGGAATTGCTTCATCCAGTAGGTTGTAAATCTTTGGAATTCTTTGCATCACATAGCTATAGAAGCTCAATTACTGAGCAAATTCAAAGCAGAAATTTATTTCTGAAGACTAATACACAGATATGGATAGTAGGAAAAATGGTATCTAGGTAGATGGTCATCCATGATCTTGCTGAAAGGCAGATCAGGCTTGAAGAGCTGAATCACGGACTCCTGTTCCAAGGATGGTGACATTGGGGGGGTTAGGATATTGGGATACTTGAATATAATGTTGAGAATTTGAAAATTGAGATACTGTCTGATCAGAAGCCAATGTAGACAGGCAGGAGGCTGGAAGAACACAGCAAGCCGGGCAGCATTATGACGTGCAGGGGTTGACGTTTCGGGTGTAACCCTTCTTCAGGACTGTAATGGTAAGTGAGTGTAGAGAAGATGGATGATCAGGAATTAGTGCAAGTTCAAATATAAGAGGCGGACCTTGTAAGCACTCATGTTTATGGAAGATAGGAAAACTGCCAGGGCTGCATTGTTAGGGCAACAGAATATGGATGAGGGTTTCAGTAGGTGAGCCAAGCCAGGGACGGAGATGAACAACTTTGCAAATGGAGTATATCTCACAGTCAAATGTGACAACGCTATTGCAAATGGTTTCAGCCTCAGCCAGTAGGTACAGAGAGAGACAAAGTCAGGGATTAGGATGTGGAGTTTGTAGCAGAGGACGAAGACAATGACATCTGCTATTTAGTTGGAGAAAATTCATGCTAGCTTGTATGGTCTGTTGGTCTGACAAATCAGAGACAGTGGAGGGGGTCAAGAGATAAGGTAGACCTGGGTGTTATCAGTGTACATGTGGAAACTGGCTTGGTTTTGGATGATATTGTCGAAGGGTAGCATGAAAGTGAGGGGGCCGAGGAAAGACTTGTGGAACTCTGGAAGGAGAGAAGCAGGAAGAGATTATTGGAATGGATTCCCTGGTGGTGGCTGGTTAGAAAAGAGTAAAGGAAACGTGGCAGGAAGCCTTTGAGGATGTGCAAATGTTCCACATTACTTCTTACAAACCTCTATTTCTTAATAAACTGTAATCAACTTTGATTTAGGATTATATGCTAAATAGCATTTTGCTGATCACAAGTCTCATTGCAATCTGACAGCTGTGGCTCATGGAGCTTCCTCATGTGAGTTCCATGATGTGGAGGTGCCAGTGTTGGACTGGGGTGGGCAAAGTTAAAAATCACAAAACACCAGGTTAGAGTCCAACAGGTTTATTTGGAAGGACTAACGTTCGGAGTACTGCTCCTTCATCAGGTAGATGTGGAGCAGGAACATTAAATACAGAATTTATAGTAAAAGATTACAGTGTCATGCAATGGAATGACATATTGAACAAACCCAGATTGCTGTTAAGTCTTTCATCACCCAGAGACCACAGTACAAATTCATACTTAAACACTTCAGCACAACGCTGAAACCATGCAGTGTTTTCAGAGGGGTCATCCTTTGGGTGAGTTATTAAAGTGGTGGCTTGCTCTTTCAAAGTCATATAAAAAGAGACCATGTTACTTTTTTGAAGAACAACAGGGCCAATGTTTCTTCCTCAACTGGTGCCACAAGGAAAAAAGGATTATCTGATTGTTTCCTTCATTGCTGTGTTAATTAACTTGACACACAGCATGGGAAATGAGCAGGAGGAACACACTATTGGTGGTTTTGTGGGGGATGAGTGTAAAAGGTTTATATGTATTACCCTTTTTGTGGGGCATGGGGCTTGGATTTCAAACTAGTGTCAAATGGGTATTGGCCTATTTTTGTGAAGGGATTTAACAGTTAACTAGATCAGTCTTTCCAAACTATGACTGAAAACCAGTATATATGAGAAAGTGGGTAACTGCAAGGCCTCCTGGAATGTTAATGGATATTTGTTATACTATGGTAGTTTATAACAGGAGAGAAGAAACATTAAGCCATTACCTGCAGCAGAATCTGGGATGAGCAAGGTTTAAAATTTGGTTCAAAAGCTTTTGATTCGGCTCAAAGGAGATCTGGCTGAAATCATATGCAAATACACTCTCTCTTAGAAGATTATTCAGAGCAGTTAAAGGAATATGTTATCTCAGTGACAGTGTATAGTTTGTGAAACTTCCAGACCAGGACTGCTTATAGAATCTATAGAATCCCTAGTGTGGAAGCAAGCCATTCGGTCTTTCGAGCCCATACCTGCATTTCCCATGGCTGATCCACCTAACCTGTACATCCCTGGACACTATGGGGCAATTTAGCATGGCTAATCCACCTAATCTACACATCATTGGACTGTGGAGAATGTGTTAACTCCACACAGATAGTCACCTGAGGGTGGAGTTGAACTTGGTTTCCCTGGTGCTGTGAATTTATGGCTCTGCAGATTATTAAAACACTGAAAAGGTCTAAGATCTCTCTGGTGTGTGTGCTTTCAAGAAAAAGAGTCCACAGCTCATAGGACATGAACTGAGAGAAAGCAGTTAAGTCAAAACTATACTTTGGACAGGGAAGAAAAAATTCTCTGGATTATGATTAACTTTGAAGTTCAAAGTGTTAGAAAATAGTTGAAATTTTGTTTCGCTCTCAGTTTTAATTTATTTTGCGTAATAAACTTGTTTTATTGTTAAAACTAAATCTGCAGCCGTGTGCTTAAGTTACAGTGAAAGACCATCACATTAAATAAAAAAAAGATGCATCAAGACATATTTCATTATAAGATATGGATTGTCCAGTAGAAACATCAGCTACAATCATAACAATAGTGACAATAGAAATGTAGGAACTTGGATGAATATGTTTGAGGGTCGATTTCCTCTCAAGTGGATAGGAGTTCTCAGTTGATAAAAAAAAAGGTGACATTATCATCCCAGCAAGGTACATGTTCAACAAACATCTTTTACCATTTCAGCTCACTTCAGCGGAATACCACATTTGCCTCTCCCCATCCAGCATTCCAATGGGATCTTAACCACATGACATCCTGACACAAAACTTTATTTGCCCTTCACTCTGCATTCTACCATGTAAGTGCAGGAGATGCAACACTTGCCCTTTTGTCTCCTCTAATTCTTATGTTTAAAAACATTAACATTTATTTCAGAAATAGCCACTTATTCACAAAACTTTCAATGCTGTTTATTGTATTTACTGTTCACAATGAGGTCTCCTCTGCAGTGGGCTCATCAAATGCAGATTGGATGACTGCTTTAAGTAAAAGCTTCACAAGTGTGACCTTACACTAACTGTCAATTTAATTTGCAACTTCTTTTCTACTCTAGTCTTTCTGATCTCAGCTTGGTGCCCTAACCCAGTGAAGCTCAATAGAAGTTTCTAGAGCGAGGCTTCATCTTTCCATTTGGGACTTTACAGCCTTCCAGACTCAACATTTATTCAATAATTTCAGGTCATATGTTATGCTCCCAGCTTTTCAGATAATAATGATTTCAGTGATCAGTAAAACATTCCTGTTTCCACCCTAATCCTCCCAGCTCTGTAGAAAGGTAATTGACGTGAAACAGTGTAATAGAGTTGTTACTGCACAGGAGACCATCTCAAGGCAGCTCTTTGCAAGAAGTACTCTATTACTTCCACTGCCCATTCTGCTCCCATAGCCCTTCAATTCTTTTTCAGATAATCATCCAATTCATTTTTGAAAGCAATAATAAATGTCTTCACCACATTCCCACATCCTTCAATCAATGGAAAGTTTCCCTCTATCTAATTTTTCTTCAGTTCAAGATTTTGAACACTTTGACAGCTGTGATCTCAACTTTCTGTGACTTCTGTGACAGCTGTGACTTCACTGTGAGAAAAAAGATTTTCATGCTTGCAGCAAACTTGCAAGTTGGGACAAAAAAAGCAGGAAACAATCGTTTCAAGCTAGTGAGAAGGGAATCCAAGGGCAGAATATAATAAATCAGAATGATAGAGAGTTGCTATAAAGAGTGTGAACAAAAAATATTTTCTAACTAGATCGTTGACAAAAGGACCATGTTGATCAGGAATCTGGGGCGTACTCTATGAGGTGCATGTTTTTCTGTGAAAAGTGGCTCCTTGTTTGCTTCCTTTCTATACTACCAGATTCCTACAGGCAGCAGAGTAGTTGATTTTGCAGCTGAGTTATGGAAGTTGAATTTTTAGTCATCTTACTTTTTGAAAACCTTTTACTTGAAACAGCATTGTCTTGGGTAAATTGTGAGAAGGAAGAGACATGAGAAATTTCTCCTTGTGGTGTAGTGGTCAGCGAAGGTGGTTATCTCAGAGTACAACGGGACCTTGATCAGATGGGCCAATGGGCTGAGGAGTGGCAGATGGGGTTTGATTTAGATAAATATGATATGTTGCATTTTGGTTAGACAAACTAGGGCAGGATTTATACACTTAATGGTAAGGCCTGGGGAGTCTTGCCAAACATAGAGACTTAGAGGTGCGGATGCATACTTTCTTGAAGGTGGAATCACAGGTAGGCAGGGAGGTGAAGAAGGTGTTCGATACACTTGTCTTTATTGGTCAGAACATTGAGTGTAGGAGTTAGGATGCCATGTTGCAGCTGTAGAGGACATTGGTTAGGCCAGTTTTAGAATACTGCATACAATTCTGGTTGCCTTCTATAAGAAGGATGTTGTTAAATGTGAGAAGGTGCAGAAAAGATTGACAAGGATGTTTCAAGGTTTGGAGGATTTGAGTTATAGGAAGAAGGTGAATAGGCTGGGCTGTTTACCCTGGAGTGGCAGAGGCTGAAGGGCGATCTTATAGAGGTTTATAAAACCATGAGAGGTGTGGATTGGATCAAAAACTAAAGCCTTTTTCCTAATGTAGGAGAGTCCAAAACTGGAGGGAATGGGTTTAAGAGAAAAGATTTAAAAAGAAGCTGAAGGCTAAATTTTTCATGCAGAGGATGGTCCATGTATGGGATGAGCTGCCAGAGGAAGTGGGGGAGGCTGGTACAATGACAGCATTTCAAAGGCATCTGAATGGGTACATGAGTAGGAAGTGTTTAGAGGGATATGGGCCCAATTCTGGCAAATGGGACTAGATCAGACTGGGATGGCACAGACGAGTTGGCCAGAGAGTTGGTTTCCGTGCTGAATGACTCTGTGACGGTGTCACAACTTACATGAATCTCATTATACCATAATCAACACAGAGCCTCTGTAAACATTTGGCCTCTAGGCCTCCAAATTTTTTAATGTTCTTTACTTCTTCACATTTATCTGGAAGTGCTATCACGCACAACCAGTTTTTCCCACCACTGGATCATCTGTGGCAATATTCACCTCCTATCCACCATCATCAAATCACTCATGTTTTCCAACTGATTTATTTACATACAAAGCCCATTAGGGCAATGCAGACCACCAAAGATGAGAGAGAACGAGGAGAGAAGGATGGGGCTTGGCCTTTAACTGGCCCCATAAGATGCTGCTCATTTGTGCCTCCATTTTAATCTGAACCTCGATGCAGCAGTGGTTAAGTTTAAATTTAAGTTAAAACTTTCTTTAATTCACCCTCATTTAAATATTAACACCACTGACCTGTCTCTGCAGGGGAAGGAGTTAGTTGCGATGGCTCAAATCTGAAGTGGTCATAAAGAGAGTTGGTTCATTTGCAGCAGTTTTGGAGTTGGACTTTTGCAAATGTAATACTTTCCCAGTGCAGACGCCCTTTTGTCTGTCACGTGGTGAGAAAGGCGCAGGTGAAAACCTCAAACACTATTCTTATCTGCTAAGCAGCTAACCACATTGAAAGCATCATGCCCTTCTCTCAGGAGTGTGAACTCAAATTCTATATGTTTGAATTTATCAAGAGATCTATTTATATCATATATACCATTATCTTTGGTAGAATATATTCACAATGTTTACAACAAACTAATCAATACAGTTATTAATTCACATTTTATATTGTGTCCCATCTCTGCAAAACATCTTCACATTTGTTGCATCATTCTCTTCCCTTCTGTAGAAGAATCCATTCAATTTTTAATCCAACCAATGAAGGAAATCATTCAATTAATTCCCATCTGTAAAATAATTCATTCTGTTTCATATATTATTCACAATGAAGTAGGAATTAATCCATGTATTCTACTTATACTATAGTGTAATTCATTCACATTTTACATCTTACACTCATCTATAGTGCTTTGTTTACATATTTATTGAAATTTTACAAATGTGAATATTTACATTTTATTCATTTATCAGCAACTGTGAATAAAATCATTTACATTTTATATCTTGTTCCCACCCCTTTCCACCCTACAGTAGTGACCTGCATAACAATAAACCTAATTCTAACTGTAAGGCAGTTTTTTTTGTTAAGTTGGAAGTGACACTCCTCTTGAACTGTTGTCTGTGTCTTACTCAGTTGCAGGCTGCCGCTCCAATGCCTCTAACTGACCTCCCAGAATCGCAAACCTGCTGCCATCCTTAATTAGAAGTAGTCCCATCTCCAGATTAATTAAGAGTTCCCCATAGAAATAACAATGAATGACTGTTGTGACCAGTGGGGGCAAGTTCAGGACTTGAGCCTCATTACAGAGCTGTTTCCATTGCCAGTACAATTGCTGTGCCTGTGTACCTTTAAATCTTTGTGACCTATCAATATTGTGTAGGTTTTATATATATGCCTTCTGTGTAATAGCATTTACATTGTCATAATTTTTTGTTACACAACTTGTAATGGTACTTAATCTTGTAAATTTCTTTGTTTGCTTCTCATATCCACTTTTGATGTGTCAAAGGGACAATGTAACTGTAGTATTTGAGCACTCGTTGCTGCTGAGTCAGCAGGTTTTAGGTTCAATATTCCCCACTCCTGGGATTTGAGCTCATCATCCAGGCTGACACTTCACTGCAGTACTGAAAGGGTGCCAAACTGTCCGGGGTGCCATGTGTGAGTTGAGACATTGAACTGACCTCTGTCTGCTGGCAGTAAAAGATGCAGAACCACTTTTCAAACAAGAATGGGGAATACACCCAGTGTCTCAGTCAATGTTTATCTCTCAACCAACATCATGATTGACCATTTAAGTTATTGCTCCTGGTGGGATCTTTTTGTGCAGAAATTGGATGCTGCATTTCTCTGCACTTACGTGACTACATTTCCAAAGTAATTCATTCACTATAAACATTTTGACACACGGTGAGTCGTGCTGTATAAGTTCAAATTTTTCTGTTGTTACCATCTTGGTATAAGAATATTTGTATTCCAATATTTGTGAGTTTAAAATGATAGTAATTGGGTGCCATTAGTGAATATGTAAACCATCTTGAACCTCAATGTTTGCATTTCAAGTCCTGCTGGCCTCCCAATCTCCTTGGGATATAAACTCGACTGTATCCAACAATTCCAGCTGAATTTTAACTCCTAAGAACTGCTAAATGGGAGCAGATGTTGGAGGAAGTGGCAGTTTTGGGATCGAGGGGGGAGCTGGGGAAGTGTCCTAGCCTTGGCCATTTTCACCTCCCTCCACAATAACCTTCCCACCGTCTTAATGTCAGGAGTAGGGATGTTCACCATGATTGCACGGTTTAGTTCCGTTCATAATTCTTCTGGTGAACAGAACAGTCCGGACTCATTTGAAGCAAATGTTATGAATGTGGCTCTTTAAAAGAGAGTTATTGAACTGAATTGAATTTATTGTCACGTGTACCGAGGCACAGTGAAGAGCTTTGTCTTGCGAGCTATACAGGAGATCACAGAGTTAAGTAGCATAGATAAGTAAATAATAGGTAAACCAGCGACAAAAACAAAAATACAGATACAGGTGAATGTTAAGAGTTTGTGAGTCCATTCAGTATTCTAACAACAGTAGGGTAGAAACGGTTCCAAAACCGGCTGTTGCGTGTGTTCCGGCTTCTGTACCTTCTCCCCGATGGGAGAGGTTGTAGAAAAACATTGCCAGGGTGGGATGGATTTTTGAGAATGCTGGCGGCCTTTCCTTGACAGCGGGCCTGGTAGTTGGAATTCTATAGATGGGAGGTTGGCCTTTGTGATTGTCCGGGCCGAGTTCACCACTCTCTGTAACCGTCTCCGATCTTGAATGGTACAGCTACCAGACCAGATAGTGATACATCCAGACAGATTGCTCTTGATGGCGCTCCTATAAAAGTTGGCAAGGGTATTCGCCGTCATGCCAAATTTCCTCAGCTGCCTGAGGAAGAAGAGACGTTGTTGACGAAGGATGGTTAAGAGAAGGGGGCTGTTCCACAAACATAGCTCAGGTATTTTCAAAGAACTGGTTGGGGGTGTTCACAATGTACGAAACATTTGAAAGGTTAGATACTGTTCATACTTACACTGTCTAGCTTCTTAATATGGGTATCATGATAGTCTGACTAGCTCTCACTCAGAGCTGAAGCATCTTTAATACCTGATTCCAGAGTTGACAGTGAGATGTTCCAGTCTGCTTCCAGTGTTCTGGGCTGGCGGTGTTTGTGTGTGGTAAAAACAATGACTGCAGATGCGGAAAACCAAATACGATTAGTGGTGCTGGAAGAGCACAGCAGTTCAGGCAGCATCCAACGAGCAGCGAAATCGACGTTTCGGGCAAAAGCCCTTCATCAGGAATAAAGGCAGTGAGCCTGAAGCGTGGAGAGATAAGCTAGAGGAGGGTGGGGAGGAGATGAAGGTGATAGGTCAAGGAGGAGAGGGTGGAGTGGATAGGTGGAAAAGAAGATAGACAGGTCGGACAAGTCCGGACAAGTCAAGGAGACAGTTACTGAGCTGGAAGTTTGAAACAAGGATAAGGTGGGGGAAAGGGGAAATGAGGAAGCTGTTGAAGTCCACATTGATGCCCTGGGGTTGAAATGTTCCGAGGCAGAAGATGAGGCGTTCTTCGTCCAGGCGTCTGGTGGTGAGGGAGCGGCGGTGAAGGAGGCCCAGGACCTCCATGTCCTCGGCAGAGTGGGAGGGGGAGTTGAAATGTTGGGCCACGGGGCGGTTTGGTTGATTGGTGCGGGTGTCTCGGAGATGTTCCCTAAAGCGCTCTGCTAGGAGGCGCCCAGTCTCCCCAATGTAGAGGAGACCACATCGGGAGCAACGGATGCAATAAATGATATTGGTGGATGTGCAGGTGAAACTTTGATGGATGTGGAAGGCTCCTTTAGGGCCTTGGATAGAGGTGAGGGAGGAGGTGTGGGCACAGGTTTTACAGTTCCTGCGGTGGCAGCGGAAAGTGCCAGAATGGGAGGGTGGGTCGTAGGGGGGGTGTGGACCTGACCAAGTAGTCACGGAGGGAACGGTCTTTGCGAAAGGCGGAAAGGGGTGGGGAAGGAAATATATCCCTGGTGGTGGAGTCTTTTTGGAGGTGGCAGAAATGTCGGTGGATGATTTGGTTGATGCGAATGTTTGTAGGGTGGAAGGTGAGCACCAGGAGTGTTCTGTCCTTGTTACGGTTGGAGGGGTGGGGTCTGAGGGCGGAGGTGCAGGATGTGGACGAGATGCGTTGGAGGGCATCTTTAACCACGTGGGAAGGGAAATTGCGGTCTCTAAAGAAGGAGGCCATCTGGTGTGTCCTATGGTGGAACTGGTCCTCCTGGGAGCAGATCGGCGGAGGCAGAGAAATTGGGAATACGGGATAGCATTTTTGCAAGAGATAGGGTGGGAAGAGGTGTTTGTGTGTGTGTTTGTGCTGGGTGTAGTGTGGTTACAGGGAGAGGGCTGGAGATAGGGCACAGTGTAGAGGGCTTGCTCCTTCCACCCCCTTGTGGTGGCCTGGCTACGTCCCCTGTTTATAATTCACATTTTTAATAAGTGGTAGAGCAGGCCATCCCTGCAGAGGGGTGTTGTTATGGTAAACTCTATGGTTGCCGTCCAGTTGGGGTCTGCATGGAACACTTCAACACACGGAATCTTGTTGCCCACCAACAAAACAAAAACATTCTAATCAGATTCACATCCAGCAAGGAGACTTCCTCTGTGCTTGTTTCAAAAATCTCTCTGATTTGAATTGATCTATTACATTTTTTTAAACTTTTTGTCATGAACATCCTTTGAACATCCTGTACTTTCCAATACAGTGATGTCAGGCTGAATTTTCCGATTTCTCCTGAAAGTGTGACGGCCAGTGAGTTTCACAGTGACCCACAATCAATTTTCTCACATCGTCTTCTACTTTTCTCCTCACTAATTATACTCCTGAGATGTTGGCTGCCTTTCTCATGAAATCGTGTATCCTGTGCTCCAGGTAAGATCTTGTCCTGGTTTCCTTGTACCACCCACCCCTGCCCCAAAAGCCCAGCTGCCACTACTTCAGACTCTCCCAATCAGCATTGATCTCTCACACTGCAGGGGCTTGATCTGGAAACGGTCTCAAGGGGAAAGACAAGCTCCTTCCAGGACAGAGATCTGAAGGTGCTGCTGGGCTGTCTGGTGGAGAGGATGGGAATCCTTATCCTTGCTCACCTCCCCCATCCCCCAAAGGGGAACACCATAACAAAGCCAACCAACCCTGGCATAAAGAGCAGTGTGGGTCAGTGCTGTGTACAGAGTGAAAAGACTTTCTGCACTCTGCAAGATCAAGTGCCACCATCTTCGCTCTGTTACCTCTTACTCAGGATATGGCACTTGCCTTTCCCAAGGCTCATGAACTACTTGCATGCATCGTGTCCCACCCAAGGGCTCACAGCATCACCTCAGCCTCCCAAACTGCTAACCCTTTCAGCATTTCTCGCTCACTCACTGGCGACACCTGATGACCTCTTGTGATAATGCTGTGGCTAAAGGAAGTGTGTTTTGTCCTGGTTACGATTAAGCAAAGTTTTAAGGCAGAGGTGCCGAATTGGCTAGTGAGAGCCTAGAATGTAAACAACTTGGGAGGCCTTGTTTCTTTTTAAAGTTGGAATAATAGATGCAGCCTGATGGGTGTGGCCAGTTCTCACATTTCTAGTTTTTTAGATTTGAGATTCAGCATCGGTTGCTATTGTGATGTTGAAAAAGTGGAATCTATTTTTCCCCTCTCTTGATTATAATGAAAAGCTAGCGGTTCTCTTCATAGGTTGCTGGATTACATGTGAGTCAAAATCTGTTTTCTGAATTTGCCTTTTTGCCAAAAGGTGTGTTTATGGAATACTACTATATTGAAACAGCCAATTAGTAATAGTTGTTGTATTTATTGTTCTGTTAAGTTTTCCAGTCGAATTAATTTATTCTAAGTTCTTCTTTCTTTTGTTGTATTTTAACTATAGCATTTGAATACATTGTGTTTTACATAGAACATAGAACAATACAGCACAGTACAGGCCCTTCAGCCCACGATGTTGTGCCGACCACTGATCCTCATGTATGCACCCTCAAATTTCTTGTTTAATATCAAGTAGTTTGACCAGTAAATAGTGTCCGGAACACGGCACGTTACATCTGTCTTTAAAATAAGAAAAGATTCGGGCCTAGACTACCTTCTTAAAATATTTTGAGAGGGTCTGGTCTGGTCTGGTCCATAACACTCTCCTGTTCATCATCTCCTCCCTCCGCTCATGTGTCCCTCTCTGTCAGACTGAATCTCTCCCTTTGTCTCATTGCAAAAAAAAGCTGGCCCACCCCCCTCACAGATTGATGCCTCAACTGACCCACCTGTAATCACTAGACTACATCACTTGAATTGACTGTGACCATCCTCATATAGTGTGATTGATTGACTGTGGTGGATCCTCTAATGTTCACACATCACCACTTACTCGAAGCGCATGAATTGTATTTGGTGTGTAAGCAGCTGGCAGTCTGAGTGATGATGGTCTCCGACAGTCTGTAACCTGGTGCTAAAGTTAATGAGCGTCATTCCGCCATGTCAGCATCCTGTGTCGATGTGTGAAGTGCATTGGGTGATGGCAGGATGGGTCTTCACCAAGTTGTAGTTGTCAGGAACCGGCACTGAACTTTCTGTTGGGAATTTTCACTGTCTATATTTCGTGGTAGAGGACCGGTGTTTTGGAAAAGCGATGTAAGTAGGTCGAATTGGGCTTTTAATGAACTGCAAATGCACTGAAATAAGGTCGTCACCTCTTCGAAATCACCTTTCTAAGTTGCAGGGCAAATCAAGACCTTCTTTTGCAATGATGCAAATCTATACTTTTTTCCTTTCTCACCTTATTTTGTCACCACACTTGTCATTACTCTCATGACATCAGGGTGGGAGAATTCACTCAAACTTTTAAAATTAAAACTAAGCCTTTCAAATTCACAACTGTCCCAGAAGATGGCATTCCAAGGTAATATGTGGGACTGTAATTTTCAAAGTTTCCCAGCACTGGATCAAAATCCCATGGCCAATAATTCAGATCTCGGAATCATTTATAGAGTCAGGGCAACACGAAAACAGACTATTCAGTCCAACTCGTCAATGAGCACCAGATAACCTAATTTAGTCCCATTTGCCAGCACTTGGCCTTACCCCTCTAAACCCTTCCTGTTCATATACCCATCCAGATGCTTTTTCAATGTTGTAATTGTGCCAATGTCCACCACTTCCTCTGGCAACTCATTCCATACACACACCACCCTTTGTGTGAAAAAGGTGCCCCTTAGGACCCTTTTAAATTGTTTCCCTTTCATCTTAAACCTATGCCCTCTAGTTTTGGACTCCCCCACCCATGGAAAAGTCCTTATCTATTTACCCTCACGATTTTATAAACCTCTGTAAGGTCACCCCTCAGCCTCCAGGGAAAACAGACAATCTTGTGGCAGTGACTCTGTTGTCATTGTGTATCCCTCTTCCTCATTCATGTTTTGCTCCTTGATTTGTTCCATTCTGACTTCATTTGCCTAACACCATTACCCCTCCTTTGTTATTGTCCAGCCTTCAATCTCATTACAGACCATCCCATGGTTTTTCTTTCCACTCTCTACCCTTGCATTTGCTTAAAACCTGGTACATCCCTAAGGCTAGGATTTAATGTGGTGAGTACTAAGTGCAGGCATAGGTGACTTCATGGGGCATTAACCTACTAGCCCCCTCTATCACCCCAGCATGAACACTCATTGTATTGAGCATCAATTTAGTACTTAAGGGCTTCTCCTTTGTCCAATCAGGAGCTTGCTCACTGAATCCTTGCCCTGCCCACCACCCACCCACAGGTAACTGGCCAATCAGAGATTTGTAGGCTCAGGGAGTATGGTGGAAGCACAAGTGGCACACCATGACCAGCTTCACCAGTGGGTAAGTAAGTGGGTATTTTGGGGACACTATTGGGGATGGGATGAGAACCTCTCCCTGTCCCAATTAGCCCCAGATTGAGGCAAGTGGAGGTTCCCTGTGAAGAAAACACACCCTGTTCTTATTAGCTAGGAGAGAGGGTATTCAGGCCAATGAGTGGCTGAGGCCCGAAAGTGCCCATTAGCTGATGATTCAAAAGCTTCACTTGTTGGCAGGCTGAGGATGCCCACCGTGGATTTTCCTGCCCGGAGTGGAGGTGGTGAGAAAGGGACTGAGTATGCCTCTGGGTGAACTCAGCCAAATATTTGCCTTTTCCTCACCATCTCCAGGGAGGGGAAATCGCACCCTGACTTTATCCACTTCTGATGAAGGCATATTGGAGCCTGAGCAGACCATTCAGCCCTTTGAGCCTGTTCCGCCATTCTAGACCGTGGACTGATCATTCACCTCAATGGGTGCATCAGTGACTCACTAACCTGAAAATTTCTCCACAGATGCTGCCAAACTTGCTGAAAATTTCCTGGTTTTATTCACTAACTACATTTTGATCTCATCCTAACCAATTTGCTACAGTTTGGACAGGGCAGCCGTTCTGTGATTCTTAGCCTCTGTCTTTGATTCTATTAACTCACCAAGAATCTTCTGATCCTTTGACATTCTTGAAACAGCTTGCTGGAATTTTTCACCCTGGATTTGGCAGGTCCCTCTTGTCCTAGAGGATGGGTGTGTCAGTTTTGAGGTGGATACAGAGAAGCAGAGGAAATCCCTTTTACAATGACCTAGCTCTAGAAAGCCAATGCGATGGGGAGAGGCTACGAGTGAGAATTTTGCAGGAACCTGACAGAGTCCAGGCTGGGGGTGGGGGATGGGGGATTGAAGGGGTGCGGTGAGGATGAGTGCAAGGTGGATTAAATAATATGGAAAATAATATGGAAAATAATAAGATACTGACAATGATTGACAAATACGACTCTTGCTTTGTTTGTGATTGAAGAAATCAAGGTCCAGCCGATGGAGCAGCTGCTAACACAAACCAGCTGAGCAGCCCTTTGAAGGTGACAGTGAAGATTATCAAAGATCCACTTCTGGACTACGGCTTTATGGTCTCAGAAGATACACCAGTATGTGTGAGGTCTGTCACTGCAGGTAAATACCCTGGGAATGGAGGTTCCAATGTGGGCGGCACGTTGGCACAGCAGATAGCACTGCTGCCTCACAGCGCCAGAGACACGGGTTCAATTCCCGCCTCTGTGTGGAGTTTGTACATTCTCCCCATGTCTGTGTGGGTTTCCTCCGGGTGCTCCGGTTTCCTCCCACAGTCCAAAAATGTGCAGGTTAGGTGAACTGGCCATGCTAAAATGCCCGTAGTGTTAGGTGAAGGGCTAAATGTAGGGGAATGGGTCTGGGTGGGTTGCACTTCAGTGGGTCGGTGTGGACTTGTTGGGCCTGTTTCCACACTGTAAGTCATCTAATCTGAGGGAAGGCCTGAAGTGTTTTCAAGAGGGTCTGATAGGGGCAGGGCTTTTAACTGATACAGTCCATCTCAACACCTCCAGCATTAACCCTGACTCATCTCACTCTTCCTCCCACACAGTCCTCTGATAACACTTTGTCACCTTTGCCATGGTGACAATACTTACAGTGGAATTTTCTCTTCCCCGAAGGTGGTCAGAAGGTGATATAATGGGCTTGGCCCCTCACCCTCTTCCTGCCACCTCGGTAATTAATTAAAATGATCCATAGATAGCCTTCTTGACTTCCACCAAAATGGTCAATTCAGGGCCTGAACCCGTCACCTTCCAAATTATCTGCCCCCTGGTGGTCAACAAAGGTACCTAATTTCCAAACTGAGAAACCATGACAACTTGCAAACTAGGTTAAGGAATAGAGCCTGCATTTTATCCAACTAGTGACAATGGGGGCAGGGATGGGGGCAAGGAATGGCCTCAAATCCGCACCCCAATCCAAGCCTCCAACTCCTCCTGAGACCCCTTCCTCAAGAACCCACCCCACAATAAGATCATAAAAGTGGCTTATCATCTAATTGCTGGATTTTTTCCAAGGGGTGAGATATGACCAGTGGACGTTAGGACCCAGAGGTTCTCTCCTCACGTATTTAAAAAAGTTCATAGAGATTTGTAGGGCCTTTACTACTGTCTCTGATCGGCTGAAAATTAGCTACATCTTCAGCCACTCTGTCCTTAATGATAGGCCTAGATATTTGCCAATGCAAGATGTGAGGTTATTTGGGCTATAATTCACCAGGCTTCTGAATTTAATTTAATGTAATTTATTGTCACGTGTACCAAGGCACAGTGGAAAGCTTTGTCTTGCGAGCAATACAGCCAGATCACATAGTTCAGTAGCACAGATAAGTAAATAATAGGTAAACAGCAGCAAAAACAAAAACACAGGTACAGGCGAATGTTAAGAGTTTGTGAGTTCATTCAGTATTCTAACAACAGTAGGGTAGAAACTGTTATGAAACCGGTTGGTGCGTGTGTTCAGGCTTCTGTACCTTCTTCCCGATGGTAGAGGTTGTAGAAAAACATTGCCAGGGTGGGATGGATCTTTAAGAATGCTGGCGGCCTTTCCTTGACAGTGGGCCTGATAGATGGATTCTATAGATGGGAGGTTGGCCTTTATGATTATCCGGGCCGAGTTCACCACATCTCCAAATCTTGTTTGGTACAGCAGTGATAAGTCCTGACAGAATGCTGTCAATGGCGCACCTATAAAATTTAACAAGGATATTCACCGTCATGCCAAATTTCCTCAGCTGCCTGAGGGAGAAGAGACATTGTTGGGCCTTTGTAATCAGTGCACCCACATGAAGAGTCCAAGAAAGCTTGTTATGGATGACCATTCCGAAGAGCTTGACTCTCTCCAGTCGTTCCACCTCTGTGCTGTTAATGTGCACTCTGTGCCGAAAGTCAATAATGAGTTCCTTGGTTTTGCCGACATTGAGAGCTAGGTTGTACTCAGTGCACCATTTTTTCAGGTCCTCCACCTCCTGTCTGTAGTCTGTTTCGTCACCATCTGAAATTTGACTGACTATGGTGGTATCATCAGCGAACTTGTAAATGGCATTAGTCTGGTATTTGGTGACGCATCATGGGTATACAGTGAGTACAGTAGGGGGATGAGTACACAACCCTAAGGGGCTCCAGTGTTGAGTGTTAGTGAGGATGAAATATTGTCCCCAGTCTTCACTAATTGTGGCCTGTGGGTCAGGAAACTGAGGATCCAGTTGCAGAGAGTGGGGCTTAGTCTGAGATCACTAAGTTTAGTAATCAGTCTCGAGGGAATAATAGTGTTGAAAGCTGAACTGTAGTCAATGAGTAGGATTCTCACGTAGCTGTTCTTGGTGTCAAGATGTTCTAGGGAGGAGTGAAGGGCAAGTGATATGGCATCTGACATGGATCTGTTGGTTCGATAGGCAAATTGGAGTGGGTCAAGAGTAGTGGGGAGGCTGGAGTTGATTAATGCCATGACCAGCTTTTCAAAGCACTTCATGACTATTGAAGTTAGGGCCACTGGGCGGTAGTCATTGAGACATGCTGCACGAGCCTTCTGAGACACAGGGATGATGTTGGCCCTCTTGAAACAGGCAGGGACAGTGGCCTGCTGCAGGGAGAGGTTCAAGATGTCCAAGAAGACCTCTGCCAGTTGATCTGCGCACGCTCTGAGTGCAGGGCCTGGTACTCCGTGTGGTCCCATCACTTTCCTTGGATTCACACGAAGGAAAACTGATCTGACCTCTGATGCAGTTCTTCTCCCTTTCTCAACTGTTGGAGTGACATGAGTAATTTTTCAGTCTATGGGACCAGTTCCTCAGCTTTGACAGGTTACAGTCAGGGTATATGTATTGTCTGCACCAATTCTCCTTTAAAACTCTGGCATGGAATCTTCTGCTCTGGGTGATTTGTCACACTTTCATGCCTTTAACTTGTTCATTATTTTCATAGAATCATCATTGAATCCCTACCGTGCAGATAGAGGCTATTCGGCCCATTGAGTCTGCACTAACCCTCTGAACAGCATCTCACCCAATCTCCTTAACTCCACATTTACCACAGTTAACCCATCTAGCCTACACACTATGGGGCAATTTAGCATGGCCAGTCCACCTAAATTGCACATCTTTGGATTGGCAGGAAACCGGAGCACCCAAAGGAAACTCACATAGACATGGAGGGGGAACGTAGAAACTCCACACAGGCAGATTTGCTTTGGTTATTTTGGTGAGCTCCTGTCCTTGGTCCAATATCAATTTCCTTATGATTTCTAGCATGCTGGTCTGCTGGTTCTACGCTGTGATTATTCAACACACACAAGAATCCTTAGTCCCATTGACATTATCTGTGTTCCCTAGTTCTCTATAAGAAAGTCCCAAACAGGTACAATCCACCTCTCTCTCTCTCTCCACAATCTGAGAAATGCATCATTCCCTTTTCATTGAGATGAGACAAGCTTCAGGCAGCAAGATGTGCAGTTGTAAAAAAAAGTATGAATAATTATCTGTGTGTTTTTTTTATCCTTTGCATTTGCTAATGAGCTTCCCATGTACTTTCAGCTTTTTCTCCTCTTTCTGTGAGGGACAACTAATGCTCCATTCAAAAATATGCTGACTTCATTTTGCTTCTTAGGTGGTCCTGGAGAGGGAAAGCTATTCCCAGGAGACCAGATTTTACAAATTAACAACATTACTCTGGATACAATTTCCCAGGAACATATCGATAACATTATTAGGTGAGGACCCTTTTAGCTCATTCACTGAATGTAAAGTTTTAATAGTTACCACCAGCTAATCATTAATGACCAGAGTCGCAGGTAGACAGGATAGTGAAGAAGATGTTATGGTTTCCTTTATTGGTCAATGCATTGAACATAGGAGTTGGGATGTCATGTTGTGGCTGTACAGGACATTGGTTAAGCCACTTTTGGAATATTATGTGCAATTCTCGTCTCCTTCCTGTCGGAAGGATGTTGTGATACTTGAAAGGTCTCAGAAAAGATTTACAAGGATGTTGCCAGGGTTGGAGGATTTGAGCTACAGGGAAAGGCTGAACAGGCTGGGGCTGTTTTCTCTGGAGCATCGGAGGCTGACCTTACAGATGTTTATAAAATCATGAGAGGCATGGTTAGGGTAAATAGCCAATGGCTTTTCCCTGGGGTGGGGGCGTCCAGAACCAGAGGGCATAGGTTTAGGGTGAGGGGGAAAGATCTAAAAGGGTCCTAAGGGGCAACCTTTTCACGCAGAGGGTGCTGCATGTATGGAATGAGCTGCCAGAGGAAGTGATGGAGGCTGGTACAATTGCAACATTTAAAAGGCATCTGAATAGGAAGGGTTGAGAGGGATGTGGGCCAAATGCTGGCAAACGGGACTAGATTAATTTAGGATATCTGTTCAGCCTGGATACATTGGACTGAAGGGTCTGTTTCTGTGCTGTACATCTCTATGACCTTATTTGAGGGCTGTCTTTAAGTTCTTCAATAGGTGAACGTGCTATGAAGTTTGAATTATGAAGTTTTATGACATTCAAAGTGCTATATAAATGCAAGTTGTTGGTGGCAAACTCAGAAAATAAAACAAAGCTAAAGTGTAGAAAATTGTTTGCAGTTCTAAAGGGAGATCACCAACAAGATTTAATTGAGTGTCATATGTCTCCATAGTTCTACAGCAGCTCACCAAGACATCTTGCACAATAGTGTTCTATAATATAAACCATTACATATATTGAATTACACAAACAGTTGAGTTCTCAATTACTCACAGAGACAAATATTCTGCTGCACGCACAGTCGACATTTCAATCGAAAATTCCATTACACAGACTGTTGAATATTTTTCACACACAAGGTTGACTATTCCATTACACACCTTGCCTAGTTCTCTATTACATGCAAACACAATTGAATACCCCATTTTAAACACATTTGAAAATTCAAATACAAAGACAAACTTGTATGCACAATTGAATGCTTTGATATGCGTCAAGAGTGTGATGCTGGAAAAGCACAGCAGGTCAAGCAGCATTCGAGGAGCAGGAGAATCGACATTTCAGGCAAAAGCCCTTCATCAGAAATCCTTTATTCCTGTTGAAGGGCTTTTTCCCGAAACGTCAACTCCCCTGCTCCTCGGATGCTGCCTGACCTGCTGTGCTTTTCCAGCACCACACTCTCGACTCTGATCTCCAGCATCTGCAGTCCTCACTTTCTCTTTCTTTGATATATGCACTGTCAGGTTACACATACAGTCAAATACTTGAATATACATATAGTCAAATACTCCATATACACACAATCAAGAACTCCATTTCAAGTACTATTGAATGCTCCGTTGTGTACCCTACACAAACAACCAGTACCCCATTACACGTACAGCCAATTTCTCCATAAATACACACAGTTGAACACTCTATTATCCACACAGTTGAGTTCTTGCTTGCTTACCTCAGATGAATTCTCCATTGTATCCATAGTCCCACTATTTACAATTCAGTGTATTCTATCAGAAATGCAGTTAAAGAAAGCATTTCAAGTTAAAGATTGTTCATAAATGATAAACCAAATCAAGATATATGTAGCGTGTGCATTTGTCAAACCCAGAGTCTCTTTTGTTGGAATATATTTCTCCTGTCCAATGCTTGCAGCTCTAGGATTCAGTGCTAAGGTAGGGATCATTACAAAAGAATCTCTCAGTAACTTTACTGAATTTGAATTGCTTCCTGTCAAAGGTGTTATCAAAGGTTTTGGGCTTAAACAGTGTTGTCTGGCTGGATCTTAAGAACTGTTTCGCAGAATATATAGAATGGAGTTCCCACTTGTGTAGAAAACCTCACTGCAATCCCAATTTAAATACATGCCAAACATTGGAGGCAGGGTTTGTAAGAACCGAATATGTAAAACTAAGTATGGTCTGAGTTATGACTTGTACTCCTTTGGATGTATTTCAATCTCTAATGTTTTCAGGATCAAATCCAGAATGTATAAGGCGGACGTCTTCCTAAGACTTCACTCTGCTTTAATCTGGGCTGTGGGAGACTGTTTATACAAAGATATCTGCCCTTTGTATCTGAACTCTGGACTTACACTGGAGCTTTAGTGCTATTGTTTACCAGAAATGTTTCTGATGCTGATGTCTTTGTATAGACATTGGTTACCATGAAGGACTCTCCTTCTCAACCTTTCCCCTTGTCTGAGGTTCAAGTTAAACCACTACCATTACCGAAAGCCCCAATAGAGTCAGAGAGTCATGGAGATGTATAGCACTGAAACAGACCCTTCTGTCCAACTCATCTATGCTGATCAGATATCCGAACCTAATCTGGTACCATTTGCCAGCGCTTAGCCCAATATCTCTCTAAACCCTTCCTATTCATATACCCATCTAGATGCCTTTTAAATGTTGTAATTGTACCAGCCTCCACCATTTCCTCTGGCAGCTTGTTCCATACACGCACCACCCTCTGCGTGAAACATTGCCTCTTCAAGCCCTTTTATATCTTTCCCCTCTCACCCTAAACCTATGCCCTCTGGTTCTGAACCCCCACCCCCCAACAATAGTATGACTGCAATGTGAATCTTTTTATTTCTTTATTTCTTATTTTCCTAACTTATACTGTGTATATCTGTCATGTTCTGTAACTTCTTTCTTTATTTTCTCTAATTTTATACCTGAGATTTATATCTAGGTATTTTGTACTTAAGATGGCACTGTGTTGGTGACATTGTACACTTTTCACTGCACTCCAGTACTTTTGTAACTTGAGTACATGTGACAATGAACTTAATTCTAATTCACCAGTCACCTCTCTTTCTCAAATGAGAGCGCAGTCCCATGGGTCTTGTAAGATAGTGGCAATTTTATTTTTAACATTGAACTACAATCTGAGTGAGATAGATGGACTAGATCAGATTGGGATGTCTGGTCAGTGAGGACAAGTTGGACAAAAGGGTCTGGTTCCACGCTGTTCAACTCTTATGAGTCTTATGTGTTGCTGTTAAGTTCAAGCCTGTGATCTCAGAAAATAATATTCTGCGCCAGGAGCATAATTTTGCAGGTTTTAGTCAAGCGTCCTTTTTTTTCTGCACTGGACCCATATTGTTTTAATATTTGTCAAATTGTTTATTGCAGGGAATGTGGTAACACTGTTACAGTGACTGTACTGCGAAATGCCTCAGTAAGTACAACCTTTTGACTTTAAAAAGCAGAGCTTTCCAATGCTACTCATGGTCATCGGTTCGATTCCAGCCTCGGGCGACTGTCTGTGTGAAGTTTCCATATTAAATTACTAAATTGCCCACAGTGTTCAGGGATGTGTGGGTTAAGTGCATTAGTCAGGGGAAATGTAGAGCTATATGGTAGGGGAATGGATCTGGGTGGGATACTCTTCGGAGGGTCGGTGTGGACCTGTTGGGCCAAATGGCCTGTGTCTACACTGTCGGGATTCTATGGGTTTATTTGCAACTCGTTGCAGTCCAGAAGAGATTCACTCGACGTGATTCAGATTCATTCCCAAATACTTTAGTCTGGCATTTGCAATGGCAGTTTGAATGACATGATATTCCTCTCAGCTCAGATATAACGGATCTATAGCTGGGATGGATGCTGACATCTACAGTGAGCACTTGATCTTGGACACGAGAACAGGAGCAGGCTATTTGGCCTGTTCCTTCAGTCAGTTGTACCTCATCTCTGTCTACTCACTGTCGCTGAGTATTCCAACAAAAATCTATCAAGCTTAGTCTTGAAAACTTCAATTGACCCTGTTTCCTTAGCATTAAGAGATGTCTTGAAGTAAGCTTGCAGAAAGCCACCTGACTCAGAACAGGATGGTGCTTTATGTTCAATTAACATTTGATGGGGCTTGATGAGACTGTGCACGGGTCCAAGTTTGACACAAATTCAACCAGCTCATGTCAGAAGGGTTTGATTCATGCTTCAGTGGCCATTTGTCTTGTGTGATGTGTTATCAAGCTACATAATCAAAGAAGCTTTATGCAGGATACAAATGAAGATTTGATCATTAATCTCAGCATATCCTAAAGTGGAGCAACACCCATCAACTAGACCTCCAGTTCTCTCTATCTAGCTAGAAGTCCATGATATTACGGGGATATTGGATGAGCTCCAGTGCAAGACTGAGGCAAGCACTACACTTTTAGAGTTGAATTATTAAACCAAGATGCCATGTCCTCTTTCAGATGGATACAAAAGGTCACATGGCAAAATTTGAATGGTTTATTGCAAGGGGAATTAACTGCAAGAGTAGGGAGGTTATTCGTTAATTTTACAGGGCATTGGGGAGAACACATCTGGAGTACTGTATAAAGTATTGGTCACTGTACTTACGGAAGGATGTTAACGCATCGAAAGCAGTTCAGAGAAGGAATACCTGGAATAAGTGGATTGCCTTAGATGGAGAGGCTAGGTCGGATGGGCTTGTATCCCGTGGAGTTTTGAAGAGTTATAAATGAATTAACTAAAACATCTAAGATCTCAAGTGGTCTTGAACGGGTGAATGCTGAAAGAATTCAGGTTTCCTCTGTGGGAGAATCTGAGAACTGGAGATCATTATTTTAAAATAGGGGGGCACCCATTTAAAACAAAGATGAGGAAACCCTTTTTCTCTCAAAGGGTTGTAGGCCTTTAGAATTCCCTTCCTCACAAGGCACTGAATGCAGAGTATTTAAATATTTTTAAAGGCAGAGATAGACAGTTTCTTGATGACTGAGGAGTTGAAAGATTATCAGGGAGATGCAGGAATGTAGAGTTGAGGTTAAAATCAAGAGGAAGCATGATGGCTCAGTGGTTAGCAGTGCTGCCTCACAGGGCCAGGAACCTCGGTTCGAATCCAGCCTCGGGTGACCGTGTGGAGTTTGCACAATCTCCCAATGTCTGCGTGGGTTTCCTCCTGGTGCTCCGGTTTTCTCCCACAGTCCAAAGATGTGCAGGTTAGGTGGTTTGGTAGTGCTAAATTGCCCATTGTATTCAGGGTTGGGTAGGTTAGGTGCATTAGTCAGGGGTTGGGGAATGGGTCTGGGTGAGTTACTGTTTGGAAGGTTGGTGTGGACTTGTTGGGCTGAAGGGCCTGTATCCTACAATAAAGTCGGAACAGCCATGATTTTATTGAAGAGTGAAGGAGGCTCATAGGCCTACTCTCTTAATCCTTGTTTGTATGTTCGTATTTTAGGTTACAATCAAACTTTTGGAATTCAAAACATCAGTGCAGGGCTTTCCCAATTGCCACACATTGTCAACACAAAACGCCAAAGCTGTTGTTTAAGTGTCATGGTTTCTGTTTGTATACAGGGGCCCAAGTCATCATTTATTACTGAAGAAAGGCGAGCCAGATTGAAAAGCAACCCAGTCAAAGTACGCTTTGCTGAGGAAGTGATTGTCAATGGCCACCCACAGGTTTGTGCCTTCTACAGGCATTTAGCCCACTGACTAGTTCAGCCAGATTATAATTAATCTGATTTGCTCTCAGAATGTTCTGGACTGGGTAACGTGTATTTTTCTATAAATCACTAGGTGTCTTATTGGTTTTATGCTTCCTGAGGGCCTGAATAATGTTGATTGTGGTGAGCGTGAGTGAAACCTGAGTCCCATACCAGCATTCTAGAATTAAAAAAAGCTAATTACATAGGGAAATCGACAGATTTGGCCCTCGTGGACCAGGTGGAAAGACTAAAATGTAGGACTATTGATGAACATTAAAGGAGATATTTAATTCCTCCAACTAAAATATATTTAGAAAGGAAGAAAAGAATATAAGAGGGATAAATGCATCCATAGCTAACTAAGGAAGTTAAAGATAACATAAGGGCAAAAACAAAGGCATGCCATATTGTAAAGGGCAATGGCAGGCTGGAGGATTGGGAAACTTTTAAAGACCAGCAAAAGGTGACTCAAAAGTAATAAAAAGAACGAAGGTTAATTATGAAAGAAAACTAGTTCAAAATATAAAAACAGACAGGAAATAATTTTATCAGTATATAAAAAGGAGAGTAGCTAAAATGAATGTTGGCCCTTTCGAGGTCGAGGAGTTAATAGTGGGGAGCACAGAAATGGCAGAGACTCTAAATCGATTTTTTACCTCAGTTTTCACAGTGGAAGACACTGAAACCATCCCAATGGTAACAGGTAATGCAGAGATTATAGAAAAGGTAGAATTTGTAGCAATCACCATCAATAGGGAGAAAATTCTGAGCAAAGTATTGGGATTAAAGGCAGACAAGTCCCCAGGATCTGATGACCTATACAGTATAGTCTTAAAGGAAGTGACAGCATGGAGATTGGATACATTATTTATAGTATTCCAAAATGTCCCGAATTCTGGAAAGGTTCTAGTGGATGGAAAATTGCTAATGTAAGACAATAGTTCAAAATGGGAGGGAAATAGAAAGTAGGAAACCACAGAATGGTTAGTTTAATGTCTGTCATTGGGAAATTGTTTAAATTCATTATTAAGTAGTATTACATTTGTAAAGTAAAACACAACCCACCACAGTTAGTGTGGTTTGATGAAGAATAATTCATTTTCTTTATGAAGAGTAATTCATTTAATTTGCTAGAGCTCTTTGAAGATGTAACAAGTGAAGTGGGTAATGGGGGTCCTGCAGATGTAGTATATCTGGACTTCTGGAAAGCATTTGATAAGGTGCCACACATAACTGGTCTGTGGTTTCCTACTTCTGCCTCCCTACAGGTAATGTGGAACTGGAAGGAACCTGTGTGTCTTCCCCATCAGGTTATTAAAAACAGTTTGTGCTCCAGACGTGTGTGGACATTTGATCCCCTGATACTTCATACCATGGTGCCAACTCTCAGTTATGCCACTACTTTTTTGGATGCCCAGATCAAAATTTAGTGCCCTTCAACTAGCCACATTTTGAGGACTTCTTTCACTAATCTGAAGTAACTGTATGTCCTTCATTAGATCTACTAACTCTACTTAGGGCAGCACTTAGGGTGGCTCAATGGTTAGCACTGCTGCCTCACAGCACCAGAGTCCCAGGTTTGATTCCAGCCTTGGTCGATTGTCTGTGTGGAGTTTGCATGTTCTCCCCGTGTCTGCGTGGGGTTCCTCCGGGTGCTCCGGTTTTCTCCCACTGTTACGAAGATGTGCAAGTCAGGTGTATTGGCCATGCTAAATTACCCATAGTGTTAGGTGCATTAGTCAGAGAGGGATGGGTCTGGGTGGGTTACTCTTCGGAGGGTCGTTGTGGACTGGTTGGGCCGAAGAGTCTGTTTCCACATTGTAGGGAATCTAATCTAAACCTACAACAAGGCCCTTAGTAAGGCTGGAAATCTGGAACTTTAGGCACAAGATGCACACTACCTCAACCCCACTCTGGATTCCTGATCTTCAGTGTGGTCCCTCCAAACCAGTTGCTTTGTTTGGCCTGGTCTCCGGACAAAACCATAGAAAACTCCTGTGGCTGTGATGGTTTTTTTTATTGTTTAATCCCAAAGGATTGGCTGAGCTTTTCTATGGATGTGTGTATGTGAGTGAACTTTGGAACAAAATGACAGCAAGAACTTCATGAATACCTGGAGAGATTGGATCTGAAACTCCAGGAGGGATATTGGAGGCAAACTGTACATATCACTAGGCACAAACACAAAAACATGTATACACACACACACACACACACACACACACACGCACAGACATATGCACATACGCAGACACAGATACAGACACACACACAAGCACAGATACCAACACCCACACAGGCACACATACGCAGACACACGCAAACACAGACACATACAAACACACAGGCAAACACACACAAATGCATACACACACACAGACAAAGATACACAGAAACATAAATGTGCACGCACACACACATGCAGATGCACAAATACATCCACACCTATATATTTTATATATGCGTACACACACTCTCTCTGCTGTCCCTCATTTTAGTATTTGTAACAACGATAATGAGGAGTCTATTATGTTATTTTGCTTATCTGTTTTCATAAATAATCCTAGAATTTTGTGTTTTATCATTCCCGCAGGGTAACTCACTACTTTTCATGCCCAGTGTTCTCAAGGTGTATTTGGAAAATGGACAGACCAAAGCCTTTCGATATGAGAAAAATACAACAGTGAAGGTAATGACGGCTATAGGTGTTCTTTGTTCCTTGCTGTGATATTTTCCCATTTGTTGATTTTGCTCAGCTTTGAATGTACTATTAATTTTAACCATCGACTGGGGGTGGGGTAGGAGGGAGGGAGGAGGTGTTGGGGATGGGCTTGGTGGGGAGGGCAGTAAATGAGGGAAAAATTTTAATTCAGTTGTCGATGGATTAAAGTAGCATTAGTGACAAAGATGTAGGAGAGAGATGATGGTGCTTTTTTTCTTTATTTCTCTATTTTTGTACCTAAAGTTTGTAATAGGTAGAACTTTTATTTTATAGAATCCCTGCAGTGTGGAAACAGGCCCTTTGGCCCAACAAGTCCACACTGACTCTCTGAAGACTATCCCATCCAGACCCATTCCCCTACCCTTTTACTTTACATTTCCCCTGACTAATACACCTAACCTACACATCGCTGAACACTGTGGGCAATTTAGCACGGACAATTCACCTAACCTGCACATCTCTGGATTGTGGGAGGAAACCAGAGCACCTGAAGGAATCCCACGTCAACACAGGGAGAAGGTGCAAACTCCACACAGACAGTTCCCTGAGGCTGAAATCGAACCCAGTCCCTGGCGCTGTGAGGCAGCAGTGCTAACCACTGAGTCACCGTGCTGCCCCTAACTTTGTACCTAACGTGGTGCCGTGTGTTGTGGCATTGTAACTTGTCACCATACTCCTATACTTTTATACTTGAGTACACGTGACAATAAAACCTAAAATCTAATTCTGATTTAAAAACCAATTCTAGATCATTCGTTCCTGTCTACAAATGTTACTTTTCATTGTCACAATTTTTGTTTATGCTTTGTTAACACTGAATGTTGTAAATCAACATTTCCATTCAAGTGCCATAATGGTTTTACAAGCTGTGACCACTAAGTGATCCCAGGGATATATTTCACTCAATATGATGTGTAGTAAAGACTCAGATTTGTTATCTAACCATGGAAGTTGCTATGGGCAATCTAGCATTCATTAATATAAATAATAGCGAGATTGATTTGGATTTATCATTCAGATAAAGCACCTTACCTTTAAACAGAGGTCTCCTCTGGGAGCACTAGTGAGACATAAACATCCAATAAATGACTGGTTCCAAATTCAAGGAACAGGCTGTTTGACTGAAATGAGTTAGATTGTTCTTTTGTCTTGTAATAGAGTCATACAGTCATGGAGTCATGCAGCACGGAAAGAGACCCTTCGGTCCAACTCAACCATGCTGACCAGATATCCCAATCTGATCTTGTCCCATTTGTCAACATTTGGCCCATACCCCTCTAATCTCTTCCTATTCATCTCCCCATTCACATGCCTTTTAAATGTTGCAATTGTACCAGCCTGCAACACGTCCTCTGGCAACTCATTCCATACATGCACCAGCCTCTGTGTGAAAAAGTTGCCTGTCAGGTCCCTGTCAAATCTTTTCCCTCTCACTTTAAACCTATGCCCTCTAATTTTGGATTCCCCTACCCCAGGAAAACGTTCATCCTATCCATGCCCCTCCTGATTTCTATAAACCTCTATAAGGTCACCCCTCAGCCTCCTACACTCCAGGGAAAACAGCCCCAGCCTGTTCAGCCTGTCCCTATAGCTCAAAGCCTCCAACTCTGGCAACATCCTTTTTAATATTTTCTGAACCCTTTCAAGCTTAAGAATGTATTTCTTATAGCATGGTGACCAGAATTGAACGTAGTATTCTATAAGTGGCTTCACCAGTTTCCTGTACAGTTGCAACATGACCTCTCAATTCCTATATTCAATGCACTGACCAATGCACTGACAAACATGCCAAATGCCTTCTTCACCACCTGCAACTCCAGTTTCAAGGAACTATGCACTTGCACTCCTAAGTATCTTTGTTCAGTAGCACTCCCCAGGACCTTATCATGAAGTGTATAAGTCCTGCCCTGATTTGCCCTATCAAAATGCAGCACCTCACATTTATCTAAATTAAACTCCATCTGCCATTCCTCGGCCCATTGACCCACCTGATCAAGATCCTATTGTACTCTGAGATAACCTTCTTCACTATTACTCCATCACCAATGTTTGTTTCATTAACATCCTGTTTTGCCCAGTGAAATCATCCACCTTGTCATTTAATCTCTCCTGCCTTCCATCACAGATCTTTCCTTTTTCTCTTTCACCACTCACTGCTCTCTGTCTGCAATACTCATTTTGAACCTGTTACATCTCCAACTCTCTCTAATTCTGAAATATGCTCTTCATTAATGCTGAAACTTTAATTTTGTTTCTCTCTCCATAGATACAGTCTGACAGGTTTATTATTTCCAGCTTTTTCTATTTTTTTTATTTTAGAATCTCAGTATTCTGATCTGCTCCTTATATTAAAATGATTTTTATTAACAACATCAATGACAACAATCTGCATTTATAGAGTGTATTTACTCAGGTGTTTCACAGGACATTTATGAAACCAAAATTGACACAAATCATATAAAGAGATACTAGGATAAATGATAAAACTCTTAGTGAAAGAGATGTGTCCTAAATGAGGTGAAAGGGATGGAAAGGCAGGGAAATGCTGATCTTGGCTATCAGCGATGGAATGTTTAAAGACAGGGAGTTGAATGAGGCCAGAATTTGAAGAATGTAGGTGTCTTGGAGGATGGTAGGAGTGGAGGACACACAGAAATAAAGATGGTCAAGAAAATGGAGGGTTTTGAAATGAAGGATAATGGTCAAGTCAGTGTACACCAAAGAGACAGGGTTGGGGTGAAGAGGAACTTGTAAGTTAAATGGAGGCAACAGATTTTTGGATAAGCTATCATCTATGAAGGGTGGGAGAGGGGACACCGGGCAGGAATTCGGACCTCAATATAATTAAGTTGCAGTCGAGTGTTTCAGCAACAGATGAGTCGAGGATGGAGTCAGGCAATAGTATTGAGGTGGGATATAGGCAGTCTGAGTGATGATGTGGATTTGTGGTAAGATCTCTGGTCAAATGTGGTACCCAGGTTGCAAAGTCTGGTTCAGCCTCAGCTAGTTGAGAGAGAGGTGGAATTGGTAACTAGAGAATGGCAGGACTTGAAAATAATAGCTTTAGTCTTTCTGGTATTCAGTTTGAAGAAATCTTCTCTCATCAGTACTGGATGTCAATCCAAAGTCTAACAGTCTGGAGACATTGAAGGTTGGAAGGGAATCATTGTTCAAGAATTTCTTTGAGATTTTAATTTGGTTATGAAATGAAAGAGCAAGATTGATTATACTGTAGCCATCTGGTAATCTGTGAAATGAGTGAACTTTGAGGTACAATACTGATCATGTTTCAAAAGTCGCTCTTTGGCATTAAAGCACTTTGGAACATCTTTTGGTGATAAAAATGTGTTGTCCGAATGCTGTCCCTTTCTTTAATGCACATGAACAGTATACAAAAGCAACCGAATCTGCAGAATAGCAAACAAAACATAGAACAAAAATTATTGATGTAGGCTTGTTGGTCAACCCTTGATTTTTAATCTGACTTTCAAGGTCATATCCAAAGTCTTGTATTCACTGCAAAATGGATGAAAGCATTTATCCGCTAAAGGCCAAATTCTGCAGTGAGGATTGTCAAGGTTCATGTATGATAACTGAAATAAGTCAACTCCGAAAATGCTTTTCCATCTTTGCAAGTTAATGTATCCAGCAATTAAAAAAGTTTTCAAAAGCTTTTAGACGTTGACAGAACAGGACAGACAATAGATGTTAGAAAGGGAAACAAGAACGACTGCTAATTACAATGGGCTCTGTCCTGCCAATGGAAGAGGTACTGGGAGATATGGTAACCCCCCCCCCAACCCTTTACGTCTGGTCACCAATTAGTTCTAGTCAAGAAGGTCCATGGGCAACCTATTCAATCTGCTAAGGTCTTAAGTAATCAATTATTGGCCACTGAAGAGCCTCAAATGACCACCTTCGACGTCTCTCTCTTTACATTCCTGCTGGTGGTTGGTTTCCCTGGAAAACCAGGGTGACCTCGCTGCCGGATTGGGAGGGGATCTCCAGTTACCCCAAATGGCATCTACCTCTGAACTCCCTGACCATCCCCCATCGCCTTCCCACCCTGTGACAAGAAGATAAAGAAGACTTGTGTTATTGCAGCTGGATCTCATGATGAGCAGGCCTTGCCTGACTTCAGGACTCAAAGGCTGCTAGCCTCTGATTGGCAGGCAGTTTCTGACAACCCAGGATACTAGCATTGAGCCCAATGAAGGGCCAGGAAACTCACCCAGGCTTACCAGTTAGCTCTGACTGTCTTCACAGCCAAGGGTAGGGGTACGTTACTCACCACCTAAAGCCAGTGTGAGAAAAAACAGGAACTTCATGCCCTCTGAGTCGATATATTAGGCACCAGGATTGTGGATGGTGCATAGGTTTGGACAATTTATAGAGCAAGAGATGTAGTGAGTGGATGGAGAAGGGGGTTTGGACAGCAGGTGGAGAAGAGGGTTGGTACAGTGGATGGAGAAGGGGTTTGGGAGAATAGATGAGGAAGGGATTTGGGACATTGGAGAGAGATTGTGGTTGGGAGAGTAGATGGAGAAGGGGGCTGGGAGAGTGGGTGGAGAAGGGGTTTGAGAGGGTGGGTGAAGAAGGGGTTTGGGAGAGTGGGTGGAGAAGGGGGCTGGGAGAGTGGGAGAAGAAGGGGGTTAGGGGAGTGGGTAAAGTAGGGGGTTGGGAGCGTGGGTGAAGAAGGCGGTTGGGAGGGTGGGTGAAGAAGGGGGTTTGGAGAGTGGGTAGAGAAGGGGGTTGGGATAGTGGATGGAGAAGAGGGCTGGGAGAGTGGGTGGAGGAGGTGGTTGGGAGGGTGGGTGAAGAAAGGGGTTGGGAGGGTGGGTGGAGAAGGGGGTTGGGAGAGTGGGTGGAGAAGGTGGTTGGGAGGGTGGGTGAAGAAAGGGGTTGGGAGGGTGGGTGGAGAAGGGGGTTGGGAGAGTGGGTGGAGAAGGTGGTTGGGAGGGTGGATGAAGAAGGGGATTGGGAGAGTAGATGGGGACAGGGGTTTGGGAGAGTGGATGGGAAAGGGGGTTGGAACAGTGGAGAAGGGCATTGGGAGAGTGGGTGGAGAAGAGGGTTGGGAGAGTGGGTGGGGAAAGCAGTTGGGAGAGTGGGTGGGGAAGGAGGTTGGGAGAGTGGATGGGGAAGGTGGCTGGGAGAGTGGGTGGGGAAGGCGGTCGGGAGAGTGGGTGGAGAAGGGGTTTGGGAGAGTGGGTGGAGAAGGGAGTTGGGATAGTGGGTGGTGAAAGGGTTTGGGAGAGTGGATGGAGAAGGGGGTTGGGATAGTGGGTGGAGAAGGGGGTTGGGATAGTGGGTGGAGAAGGGGTTTGGGAGAGTGGGTAGAGAAGGGGGTTTGGGAGAGTGGGTGGAGAAGGGGGTTTGGGAGAGTGGGTGGAGAAGGGGGTTGGGATAGTGGGTGGAGAAGTGGTTTGGGAGAGTGGGTGGAGAAGGGGGTTGGGATAGTGGGTGGTGAAAGGGTTTGGGAGAGTGGATGGAGAAGGGTGTTGGGATAGTGGGTGGAGAAGGGGGTTGGGATAGTGGGTAGAGAAGGGGTTTGGGAGAGTGGGTGGAGAAGGGGGTTTGGGAGAGTGGGTGGAGAAGGGGGTTAGGGAGAATGGGTGGAGAAGGGGGTTTTGGAGAGTGGGTGGAGAAGGGGTTTGGGAGAGTGGGTGGAGAAGGGGGTTGGGATAGTGGGTGGAGAAGGGGGTTGGGAGAGTGGGTGGAGAAGGGGGTTGGGATAGTGGGTGGTGACAGGGGTTTGGGAGAGTGGATGGGGAAGGGGATTTGGGAGAGTGGGTGGAGAAGGGGGTTTGGGAGAGTGGGTGGAGAAGGGGGTTTGGGAGAGTGGGTGGAGGATGGGGTTGGGAGAGTGGATGGAGGATGGGGTTGGGACACTGGATCGAGCAGGGGGTTCCCACAGATATGGAGGAGCGGATGTAGACTGTGGATGGAACAGGGACTGCAGACTTGGGCAGTGAGTAAGGCAGGACGTTAGGGATGATTTAACACTATTTCCTTCTTATTTCAGCAATGCTTATAATCATGTTGCCTTAGGAGTCTTCTTAGATCATAAGAGCATAAGGAACAAGTGGAGAAGTAGGCCATTTAGCTCCCTCACTCCTACCCTGCCATTATGCAAGATCATGGCTGATCTGCTCCAGCCCTCAACTCCTGTTTCATGCTCACTTCTTAATATTTTAAATATCTACCTAGTGCTTCTTTAAATACTTTCAGGGATCTCAACTCCACAACTCTTTGTGATTGAGAATTCAGCTATTCACCTTTCTCCGGGAAAAGAAATTCCTTTCCATGTCATTCTGTAACTATGTCCCCGAGTTTGAGATTCCCCCACAAGTGGAAACATCTTCTCAACATCCAGCCTTTCACGTCCCCTGAGAATCCTATATGTTTCAGTCAGGTCACCCCTCATTCTTCTACACTCGAGTGAATAATGGCCGAACCTGTTTAGCCGCTCCTGAGAACTCAACCCCTTCGTACCAGGAATCAGCCAATAGAAGAAGAGTATTGTGTGAGTGAAAGTTGGGGATAGGTAATAAGACCGTATATCTTCAACAGGAAATTCAGAAAGGCAATAAGAAATTAATTTTGTTGTCCCTTTCTTCTGCAATTTGACAGGATATCATCCTCACCCTGAAGTCAAAGTTATCCATCCGTTGTATTGAACATTTTGCCCTGGTTTTGGAGGAACGATACAGTATCACCAAGGTCTATCTCTTACATGATGATGAAATCATTGAGCAGGTATGTTGGGGTTTCTGTGGACTGTGTACATGAGGGAGTGATATCCCTGAGAGTTTGCAAGCTTTTAAGTAGACAACTAAAGTTACCCACATGTACGTCTACAGAATGAAACCCTTAACCGTCCTCTGTATCAGTTCTGAGGAAGGGTCACTGGACCCACTGGGTCACATTAACTCTGATTTCTCTTCACAAATGCTGCCAGACCTGCTGAGCTCTTCCAGTCAACTTCTGTTTTGCCTCTATATCTGTTGGCTTTGTTACCTAACATTGGACTGCTGTCCAAGTCTGGCATTTTAAATAGTTCCATCTGCTGACGCCTAAAGAAAAGTTCTATTTTTGGAGACTTTGTAAATGGAATTTGAACAAAGCAGCATCTCTTGGCTTTATCAAATTCTGGTTCAGAAATGCTGATCAATATTAGACAACATAGGAGTGAAGAAGATGTCTCTCTGCATTACCTGTGGTATTTCCTGGTAATCACTTTTCTGGGAAGGCAAATTGTATGTTCACTTTGGATAAAAAATTGGATTGGATGCAGGAGTCAAACAGTCTTCGCACAACAATTCCAAGATATTGGTGAGGTCACACCTAAACGACTGTGTACTGTTTGGGTCCATCTACCGAAGGAAGGATGTGACAGTAGAAGAGGGGCTTTGACCAGTCAGACTGGTTCCTAGAATGAGGTGATTGTCTTATGTTGGAAGGTTGAGTAAATGAATTCAGTGTTTCTTGAAGTTCAGAAGAATGTGAGGAGATAGAATGGAAATCCATGGGACTGTTCTTAATGTCCCATGTAACATAAAATATGACAGGTGGCTAATTTACTGCCTTCCTGTCCACTCCAACCTGCTCCTGATAAAATGAAGGTACATGAGTGAGTGCCAATATCAGCAACTAGACTGTATTTTTAAAAGAAAATAACAGGCATTTGGAATTGTTAACTTGATCTAAATGGCGATGCCATGATATACTTGGCATGGGTCAGCTCTTTCTTTAGGCAGACTGGTTAAAAGATAGGAGGAAAGAGAGTGGTGGTCCATCCTTCTTCAGGTGCCGTGTCCACATTGAGAGCCTTCCCCTTGGCTGTCACTCCCCCCCTTTGTAAGTTCCCACGTGGCTGGTGAATCTCGGACATAGGGTCACACCCTCAGAATAAGATGCTGCTCAAGTAGGACTGGGATAGAGAGTTGAGTCGTGAATCTTTGGATAACTGTATTTGGAGAGCTGAGGATGGTCTGACATCGAGCCTATTCAAGGTAGAGGGTGGCAGATTTTTGTGTTCTAAAAGAACAAAGGGATATGGAGATAGTACAGGAAGGTGAAGTTAAGGTACATGTTAATTATAATTTTGTTGAATGGTAGAGCAGGCTAGAAAGACCAAATGGCCTTCCCCAGTTCCTAATGCTTATGTTTCGTATGTTCAACTGCAAAATGTATGTGAAAATTGATTCAGCATAGAAATAACAAGTTTTATTGAGACTGCTAAAAATAGCATTGCATTGCAAGTAATTAAAGAACTTGGGGACTGGGCCTCTATTTAACAAAAGGAAACCTAGGCTGATATCAACAAATGTATCCAGAGAAGCTTCCCTCCTCTGTTTCACAACACCACCCAGTGCAAAATGCTTCTTCTTAAAACATAAGCTTAAAGAAATTTTTTTGTTGATTATTTCCACAGTGTGACAATAAGAAGTTAATTCCTGATATAAATGTTTTCTACCTTGTCACAGGTGGTCCAGAAGCGAGAGCTCCGTGATTATAGGTGCCTCTTCAGGGTTTGTTTCCTGCCAAGAGATCCACTTGTACTTTTACAAGATGATCCAGTTACTTTTGAATACCTCTACTCACAGGTATCTATTTGACATGAAGGTTCATGGTAAGCCCATTATAAGGATCATGGTAAGCCGCTTATAATAATCATGACTGACCACACACCAAATAAGGTTCTGTTTCCCAAGAGTGATAAAGCCGGAGGACGTATTCTGCACTTAAAGTGGAATATATTCAAAACTAATACTCTGAAGTACATTAGGGGAGATTATGGCCTCGTGCTAATATCACTGGAGTATTAATCCAGAGACCCCAGCTAATGTTTTAGGAGCCTGGGAACAAATCCTGCCACTGCAGATGGTGGAATTTGAATTATCTGAAATTAAGGGTCAAATGTTGATTGTTGGGAAAAACTCATCCGGTTCACTAAAATCCTTCAGGGAAGGAAACTATGCACATGTGACCCAGACCCACAGTAATGTGGTTCACTCTGAAACCACCTTCTGGGTAATTAAGGGATGTGCATTAGAGGCTGGCTTGGCCAGCGACACCCTCATCCCCTAAATGAATTTTAAAAGTATTTCAATGAGGACGTTGGGGAACATACCTCTAAGGGAGTGGAGTAAATCAGCTTGGGCGATTCACATAAAAATTAAATAGATTACTTTCAGACAATAGCAACTTTGGATGTGTCATATAAACATGACATTTGGTAAGTGTGACCGGTCTAGGAGAAATGGGTGACTTTGGATCTGCCAAAATCCCCACCTCCAGTGGTTTTGCACACGTGTTGTCTGCATCTGTTGTAGATTAATAGTTAGGGATGAATTACCATGATTAGTTAATAGTAACATTATCATTGTACAATTAGTATAGCAAGATTGCAGATGGTGAACTAGACTGACTTCATTTTCGTACATCCAACAATTTTGGTATTTGTGAGATTTTCTGTATTCATGGTTAAAATTATAGTTAACATATGGGGATTGGTAATTTGAGTTTTGTAGCAGCTAGAGAAAGTGAGGTGGTTCTCTGTAGAGCAGAGAAAATTAAGGGGAGATTTAATACGGGTGTCTATAAATACAAGTGGCTTTGACTGAGTAAATGAAAAGAAACTGTTTTCACCATTTTCACTTTGGTTACTAACCAGAAGGCACTGGTTTAAGGTAAAAGAACAGTGAGCAGATGAACAATGCTCCCTCTCAGAAGTCCTGTAGATTTCAATGACTTCCGGTTCTGGAAGATACTGCAGGAATCTCAGGATTCCATGCAGCAGAAAAATAATTTAAGAGAAAGGAGGTGAAAGTTTTATATTCAGTGTGTTATAATCTGGAATTCACTGCCTGAAAAAGAATGGTGGATGTAGTTTGACAGTAAGATTTGTTTAGTGTTTGTAGATAATTTCTGTTCAACCTGTTTTTTAAATTAATTCATGGGATCAGAGCATCACTGACTAGGCTAACATTTGTTACCCATTCTGAATTGTCCAGATGGCAGTTAAAAGTCAAACCACATTGCTGTGGGTCTGGAGTCACAAGTAGGCCAGACGTTAAGGATGGCAGACTCCTTCCCTAAGGGATGTTCGTGACCGAGGTGGGTTTTTCACCAACAATGGTTCACGGTTATCATTAGACTTTTAATTCCAGATTTTTATTGAATTCCAGTTTCCAGCATCTACCATGGTGGGATTCAAACCCAGGTCCCCAGAACATTATCTGGGTCTCTGGGTTAACAGTTCAGTTGTACTACTAGATGATCACCTCCCTTCAGAGCTCAGAGGTGTTTTTACACACTTCTGGAGCAGATGGGACTTGTAGCCAAAACTCCTGCCACTGTACCACAGAGCCTTTGATTAGTTTTGGATATGTAGTTGTAAAGAAAATATGTAGAGCTATAAGGAAAGAACTAGGGTGTTGGTTTAACTGGACAGATCGTTCAAAGGACCAGCAGCAACACAATGCACTTGCGAAGCCAAGACAGACAAAGGTGTGGACCAAGTGCTGGAAAAGGGGTTTTTGACCAGCACATACTTGATGGACCAAGGGGCATTTTTCTGTTGCATAGTTTTATTCTATTCTGTAATTTTGTGAAAGCATTTGTAAGTGGTGGCAATTTGTGTGGATATTTTCTAGATGGCTGTGTGTTGCCTTTAGTAATCTCTTTTACAGAGTTGCAATGATGTGCTGCAGGAGAAGTTTGCGATGGAGATGAAATACATCACTGCTATCCGTCTCGCAGCACTGCAAATTCAGGAATGCATCCTCAGCTCCAACCATTCTCAGAAAGTCTCCATGAAGTACATTGAGTGAGTCAATACATTCAGCAGATTGAACTGGGCAGTGCTTCAGCTGCACCTCACACCACACTATGTTCACACGGCACTTTCTGGACTTCTTGATAGCAAGACCCCTGTTTCATAATCCATCTCATCAGTCAGACACTTTCTTAGTGAGCTGCTTAATTGGCAAATCTTCCCATTAGTGTGATCCTTCATTAGCTAGTCTTCCTTGTATTGAAACTCCTTATTAAGGAGATTCTTTATTAGTCAGTTACCTTGTTCATAAGATTCCGAGCTAGTGAGGTGTTTGTTTGGAGGAACTTGCTGTTGGTGAGGCACTGTTTGCATGAGTTTAGCAACTCGACCCTTCATTAAGGACACTCCTCATTGACAGCACTCAGTGTTTGTGAAACTCCAGGCGAGAGGAACTTCTCAGTTATGAGTTACTTCACTAACATGTCATAGAATTACTCTTTAAGTGTAATTAATCCTAGATTCTTATTTTTAGTCATCTACTTGAAGACTAACTCCCTGGCACTTCGTAATTCTTTAAATTTCATCCAGACCCGAATTTAAATTAGGATAGGAATGGAAGTCAATTTAGCATCAATCTCTACTGACACAAAAACAGGCCCAGACACCTTTCACTCCCAGACCCTGTCAGTGTGACCTCAATAGCTGTAACAGCAGTCCACTGATAGAGTCGTCGAGTCATAGAGATGTACAGCATGCAAACGGACCTTTGGTCCAACCCGTCCATGCCGACCAGATGTCCTAACTTAATCTAGTCCCATTTGCCAGCACTTGGCCCATATCACTCTAAACCCTTCTTTTTGATATACCCTTCCAGATGCCTTTTAAATGTTGTAATTGTACCAGCTTCCTGCACTTCCTCTGGCAGCTCATTCCCTACACGCACCACCCTTTGTGTGAAAAAGTTTCCCCTCAGGTCCCTTTCAAATGTTTCTCCTCTCACCCTTTGGTTCTGGACCTCCGCACCCAGAGAAATCACTTTGTCTATTTACCCAATCCATGCCCCTCATGATTTTGTAAACCTCTATAAGGTCACCCCTCAGCCTCTGACACTCCAGGGAAATCAGCCCCAGCCTATTCAATCTCTCCCTTTAGCTCAAACCCTCCAAACCCGGGCAATATCCTTGCAAGTCTTTTCTGAAGTCTTTCAGGTTTCACAACTAGGAAGCAGAAGTGCAGTACTTGGTATATTCTTCCTGAGAAAACAAGAGTTTTTTTTTAAAAATCCAACATGCATTGGATATTTCTAGCCAATATTTATTGCTCATCAAAATCAGGTTTTCAGTTCTCATTGCTGTGTGTCAGCAATTGCTGTGTACAAATTAACTGCAATGTTTCTTTTATCATGACAGTGACCATATTTTAAATGTACTTTATTAGCAATAAAGCACTTTGGGATGTCCCAAGGTTCCGAATCATTTACAGGGATCCCTGATTTACAAACGTCCACCTTAAGAATGCTCATACGGATCATTCTGCTATAGCACGCATTTTGTTAATGTGAATTCGCTATAACATAATTGACGAATTGGGGACACTGTTTCTATAGTGTGAACTTTTGAGTATAACACGACTATGGCCCCATTAGTTTAAATGGTGCTGCTATTACGTGATTTTCTTATAACACAGGTTTGCACAAGAACAGAACAATAGCATTATAGCAGAACTGACTGTACTTATGAATATGTTCCATTACATGTTCATAACTTTAACGACCAGATAGCCAAACATTTCCTGTACTTATGAATAGCTGCTTTCCATTGTCCTGCATTGTGTGCTGCCTTGTGTACAAACCAACTTGTGAACAAACTCCAGAATGGAACCCATTTGCAAACCAGACACTCCCTGTATTGGAAATCTCTACGGCAACTGTCGCAATGTAGTTGCAGCTTCAGATCACCAGATGGCTCTATGAGGTAGGGTTCTTTGTTCCAACTCCACCATCATTGTGCAGAAGATGCAACTATTACTTAATTGAACACGAGATATTAAAACAAAATCACTCATAAATCATGGGTGATGCTGGCTGGCCCACTATTTCTTGCTCATCCCTTGTTGCCCTTGAGAAGGTGGTGGTGAGCTGCCATCTTGAACTGCTGCAGTCCACGTACTGTGGATTGACCCACAATGCCCTTAGGGTTGGAATTGCAGGATTTTGACCCAGTGACAGTGAAGAAATGGCAATGGATTTCCAAGTCAGAATGGTAAGTGGTTTGGAGGGATAGTTTCCAATGTCATAAATATCATAGCTGTTCTGGGAGCCAGTACAGACACAATGGGTGAAATAGCCTTTTTCTGTACTGTAAAATTCTATGATTTGGAGTTAAATAGTTTTAAATGCAATCTTATTATTTTCAGGAAGGATTGGGGAATTGAGAATTTTGTCTCACCAACTCTGCTTGATAACATGAGACAGAAAGATATCAGAAAGGGTATTAACTATCACCTTAAGAACAATCATAGCTTGATTGCACCAGGACAAAAGGTAATTCTGTATAACCGGCTATCCAGACGTAAAAGTGAGTTTTTAAAAAAAGATTAATCTTTACTGCTTTCCACCCAATCACAGATGCTCTTTCTGCATGTACCCTTGAGTTTTTTTTATGCCTTGGTTAAATACTGTTACATCTCAAAGTGCTCTCAGTGCTGACAAAGCATTCCCCATGTTAACTGTTTTCCTCCCTCCAAGCATGCTACCTGACTTGCTGAATATTTCCAACTTTCTCAGGTATCTGTTTCAGATTTACAGCTTTCTTGGTGGTTTTGCTGTTTTATAAAATTGTGCTGTTTCATAAGCCATGACTCGATGTGTAGCGCACTTGCCATTTGGTCAAAAACATTGTGGATCAGGTCCAATTCTGGAGACTTGAGAACAAGTAACTTGGTTGATGTTGCAGTGCAGTAATGAGGGCATGCTGAAATGCTTAAGGTGCCATCTGTTGAATGAGTCATTAAACCAAGGTCCCTTCCTGCTCTCCGGAGATTTCATAGAATGGAGTCCCTCCAGTGTGGAAACAGGCCATTAGGCCCAACAAGTCTACACTGTTCCTCTGATGTGTAACCCACCCTGACCCATTCCCCTATCCATGACGCTATATGTACCCCTGATTAATGCACCTAACCTACACATCCCTGAACAATATAGGCAATTTAGCATGGCCAATTTACCTAACCTGCACATCTTTGGATTGTGGGAGGAAACTGGAGGAAACTTGCGCAGACACGGAGAGAACATGCAAACGCCAGACAGACAGTCTCCCGAGGCTGGAACTGATTCCGGGTCCCTGGCATTGTGATAGCTCTCAATGAAGAAAACAAGCAAAATAATTATCGTTCATTTGCACATTACGATTATGGAATCTGTTTACTGCACTGTGTACAATACTGATCACCATATGTATGGAAGGATATTAATGCATTGTGATTAGTGTAGGGCTTTACTAAACTGGACCTATATAGGAGTTTAGATGAGTCAGAGGTGACTTCATTGAAACATGTAGGAACATGTGAAGAGGTTATTATCCCAAGTGCAAAAGTTTCTAGTTTTATACTGAAGGGAAAATATTTCCCTTTACACTTTAATACTGTTGCTAAAGCAGGCCGGTGTAAAGTGTGAATGTTCTTTGCCTTCTAAGAATCAGTGAAATGTTTATTTGTTACTTATTAAAGCCTCTTAAATATGTGTCTGAGTTGCATTTCAGATCACATCTGTATTCGTGAATTATTAAAGGAGGAGAAAATAAACTTTTGCAGTTTTCTCTGTTTCCATCTCCTGATGCTGTTAGCTCATTCCGAGTTTTTGGTTTTGCTGCCATTATTCATTCCTTGGTGCTTTGTCCAAGTGGCCTTTCCTCATATGGGAACCTGGTCGTGAATGGTTGCTGTATTCAACTGTAGGGGGCATCACAATAAAGCCCTGTCATACCCAGAGGAAAAAAAACCCATAAAACTGGCAGATGACACATACTGGTCTGCCCCTCTTGTAATCGAGCTTCATCGAGGGCCGAAGGGCCTGTTCTGCGCTGTATTGAAATTAAGCTTCATTGTGTCCAAGGATCACATTTCTTTTTAAACTCTCTATTTTCTCCATTTGCCTCCACCTTGAATCCAGCCTGAGTTAATGGCCCTCATAAAGGGCAGAATCTGAACTGTTATCCCTTAACCCAAGGTCATTGAGGCCTGTTTAAAGGAATGAAAGACATGTACTAAACAATTTTCTTTTTCACAAAACAAGTCACAAATACTTCAGACCAAGTGAACCTGTTTTGAAATGTTGTCATTGTTATAGGACAGGAATCCTAGCAAACAATTTCCACAAAACAGGCTCCCACAAACAACAACACGATAACTAACCAAGGTATCTTGATAAAATGTTGGCTGAGTGGTAAATATTGGCCACTACTGTTCTTTAAATCGTACCATGGAATCTTGTTTAATTCTCTTTGTGGAATATCTAACATCTCAATCATAGAAAAATACAGCGCAGTACAGGCCCTTTGGCCCTCAATGTTGCGCCAATCCAAGCCCACCTAACCTACAAGAGCCCACTATCCTCCATATACCTATCCAATGCCCGCTTAAATGCCCATAAAGAGGGAGAGTCCACCACTGCTACTGGCAGGGCATTCCATGAACTCACAACTCGCTGAATAAAGATTCTGGATTAGTGGTGCTGGAAGAGCACAGTAGTTCAGGCAGCATCCAAGTAGCTTCGAAATCGGATGCTGCCTGAACTGCTGTGCTCTTCCAGCACCACTAATCCAGAATCTGATTTCCAGCATCTGCAGTCATTGTTTTTACCTCGCTGAGTAAAGAACCTACCATCAAAGGATGGCAGCTTTGTCCCTGAAGAACATTAATGAAGTTTTCCCAACAATTGGCAATAGATTTATGATCATCACTAGACTCTTTAATTCCAGATATTTATTGAATTAAAATTTCACCATTTTCCATGGCAGGATTCAAATAGTTCACAGGGCATTATCTGGGTCTCTGGATTAACAAAACAGCAATAACACCACTAGGCTATCACCTCCTCTATCAGTCAGCCAATCATTAATGCGTGCCTGTAAGTTACTTCTCATCCTAAGTGCTTCAAGATAATCTTAGCACCAGTGCAGAATTATCCTTTATCCTGATTCACCCTTCGATTTTTTTATCCATATACTGCATTTTAATAACACTTTTACAATCCCTGTATGGTCTCATACTTCTCGAGGAAACTTTTCCTACTTGACCTCCAAGTCCATATCCTTTTAACCTCGTCATGTGTTTGTCTTTTCTGCTGCTGTATTCCTCAATAAGAGACTTCAGTTGTGTATTTTCCTCCACTGCTTCTACCTCTGCTGCCCCTCTTTAGACATCCCCCTACTCAGCTGTGAAGTGATGTAGGAAATTCCACTGTAACCAGCACTATTAAGTTGAAGCTTGTTGGTAAAGAGTGCTTTAAACAAAATTGCTTTCTTGGGAATTGCAGTTTCAAAGATGCATATTTTATAATTAGGTCAAAAGTTTTAATTAAATCTTCTCATATTGTAAGCCCAGTTAAGCATTTCAATATTTTTGTGTATGAAAGATTGAAGTTGATCAGCCCCTGAAATTGCTCATCATTATCTATCAGCCACTTTGTGATCCCCAGCGTTAACTGCAGACGTTCAGGACATTACATTTTAGGGAGGAAAACTAACTGTTCACAATATAAAGAATATCTTTGATAAATTGAGCTTCATGAATATACATTGGTTATTTGATATTAAAACTTTTTTTTGTAAAGCAGTTATTTAAATCCATGCAACAAAGATAAAAGATAAAATGTATTCTTCACATAGATTTTCCATTAATTTCTTTCAAATCAGAGGAAGTGTGCCTCGTTGTTTTATGATAATAAACTCAACTGGATTAGTTTGGTAAATAATGGAATCAAAATGTGAAGATGGCAAATTAACTAGACATCTGAAAATTCAGAACTATAATTATGTCTGGGAAGGAAATGCTGAAAATCATGTTTTTTGCATTGAAGGAGAGAATTATTGTCGGGTCTTTATTAACATGCAAGATTGAGTTTAAAGAGGATGTAATCACAGGGCCATACCTGCTGCCAATGCATAACCTGATTTGCTGATAGGTGTTGTCTGTCATTGTACTGAATCACTAGTTAGAAAATTCCAGGCGGGATTCCCATTATTTTCCATTGAATGTCTTTGACCATTTTTGATAAATGTTGCCAAAAGTGCAACGCTGCTGGGGACATCTTTTCATTAAAATAACTTTCCATGCCAGTATATTAAAATACACTCATTCTGTTTGAAGCAACTGATATCCACGGCACAAGTCCGGCTGAATTACCTGAACATACTGAGTGATCTTCGAGCATATGGAGGGAAGACCTTTAACGCAACCCTTCTGGTACGTAGGGAGAAACAGAAACCTGGCTCATTTTTTTAAACTCGACTTTTTTTAATAAGTTTCTAATGAAATGCAACTTCTTCAGCTGCAGGACAGAGAATCATTTATCACATTGTTGGTCGGAGCCAAGTATGGTATCAGCCAAGTTATTAACAGCAAACTCAATATTATAAACCAGTTAACAAACTTCAACAACATCCGGAAGTTGGAATTGACCTTTGAGTGTGAGAAGGTCAGCATGGTGAACATCTACCTGGTGGATGTGAAGGTAAAGGCTGTTGATGCTAATTGCTTGCTTGGACAAGGGCTTGGTACATTTTATAATACAGGTTGTTGTCTGGTCAAATCCTTGATGCTGTGACCTGTGCTGCAATAACAGTTGTTTAGCAATTATTCCTATCCTCAGTTTGCTAATGTTTTGCAATGAAGTTACTTGGGAGTGACTCTTACCTTTGCTCACTGTCAATCAGACAGCAGATGCCTTTAGTACTTACCCGCACTGGCACCTCCATGATCCCAACATGAAGAGACCTGACTGCAATTTAACTCGGGCCTGAGCTAGGGAGGCCTCTGCATATTTCCAGCCAGGCCAGGCCAATCTGATCAAGCCCAGCAAAGTGAAGTGAAGGAAAGGGAGGAAGTACCAAGGACATTTACCAAGGAAAGATGGGATTTCTGCCTGTCTGCCAGCCCGTCTTGCCTGTTTTCCCAGAATGCCAGTGACACTAATCTGCTGACACTGGAATAATTTCCAAAGGCAGCAGTGACTAGGCCACTGCAGACCAGAGGAAGGCAGTCTCTTCGAGTCATAATTCCTGCCTCTCCAATTACAAATTAATTCTATTCCTCAGAATCATTCAAGCAATTTCTCCACCACGAGGTAAGACTGACTGGCTTCTAGCTCCTGGTTTATCCTTTGCTCCTTTTTGAATAACAGTACTACACTGGCTGTCCTCAAGTCCTCTGACTCTTCTCCTGGGCCAGACAGGTATAGAAAATTATTGCAATGTCCCTGATTTTGTCCCTGCCTCACTTACCAACCTGGGATATATTTCATCCAGCCCTGGACATTTATCGAATTCTAAGCCAGACCACTCAGAGCTCTCTCTGTCAATAATAATTTCTTGAATTGTATCACAGACCTTCTCCCTGTTTTCTGTATGCATATTGTCCATTTCACAAGTGAGTACTGTCTCATAGTATTCTTTTGGAATCCTACCTACATCCCCTGACTCCCTGCACAAATTACTGCTGTAGTCCCAATGGCACTTCTCTTTTACCCTAACTGTAAACCAGTTTAGGATTTCCTTCTATTTTAATTTTAGTATCCTTTCATGTCACCTATTTGGTCTCCTATTCTCCATTTTAAGTTCCCTCTTGAACATTCTGTACTCCTCTAGGATTTCAGCTGTTTTCAGCCCTGGATATCTGCCATAAGTATCTCTTTATTCTTTAAATCCATTGCTGTGTATCTTTAGATATCTAGGGCTCACAGGATTTAATGGTCTCACCCCTTCCTTTATTGGAACATGTTGGCCCTGTACTCTCCATATTTCCTTCTTGAATGCGCCCCATTTCTCTGTGACAAATTTGCCTGAAAGTTATAAGAAATTGTTGCATTTAAATATTAATGATTAATTGAACTCACCCCACTCCTACATTGGAACAGTGATGGTATCTGAAAAATAATCCATGTTTGTAAAGTGATGTCTAGTGGCTCTGAAATATGCTATATAAATGCAAAGTTTCCTTTCAGGAAGTTGGCAATAGTTAGTACTTGACAACATCAAGACATTTTTAATGATGAAGTTTAGGTTTTCATAACACAATCCACCTCTCCCATTCAGAAGAGGAATAAATCAAACCCCAGATATTATTCCAAACTGTAATAAATGTTGTTAGAAATTTGCAACCTTTTACATTTGCTTTCACTTCTCCTTTCACTTTTTTTTTGTCTGTATCCAAGCAATTTTTCTGATTCTTTGTTTCTCTTTCTGAGCCCAATTTGACTAATTCACCTGCCTTCTCTATTGTTCCTGCTTCTTTCTCAATCCTTGAATTTCGTGGTTAAAGAAATAGATTGTTTTATCCAATATTTGCCCAGATCTTAGATTCCCTGTTGCCCTCACTTATCAACTCGCAATTTCTGCATTGTACAACATTTTCACGCTATAGATTGGAAGGAAAACAAATGAGGGAAAACACTGCTCCCAGCAAATTCAAGGAAGCTAATGTTGAGCAAAATCTTTAAAATGAGTGAGTTGATATCATTTTCAGGTTAGGTCTGTTAGTGGAAAAGTTTAATTACTGACTCTGTGTTTTTATTTACAGTCTCTGACATTGTTACTGGAAGCTCATCATGCTAAAGACCTTGTGTGTTTGATTGCTGGATATCATAGGCTATATGTGAACTCAACAGACTCCATATTCATCTGGCCTAGCAACTATCAAAGTCAGACAACTGAAGAAGGTAATACATTAGTCGTTTTTTTAAAAAATAAGAATCCCAGTTTTATTCCTGCCATACTTTTGCCCAAGAAACACAGAGAGTGATAGATGCCTGGAATGCAGAGGTAGTAGAGACAGACACGGTAGATTAATTTAAGGTGCATCTGGACAGATGTATGAGTAGGTGGGGAGCAGAGGGATACAAATGCTTAGGAATTGGGCGATAGATTTAGACAGTGGATTTGGATCGGCTCAGGCTTGGAGGGCCGAATGGCCTGTTCCTGGGCTGTAAGTTTTCTTTGATCTTTGAAAGCAAACTTCCAAATGTGAATTTTGTTTCTATTGTCACCACCCCCAGGCAGAACTATGTTTTCTCTGCCATTTGTTAACACTCCAAATCAGACAGGGATGTTCTGAATATAGAGACTGATTGAATCCTTGGTTAATGTCAGGTTTTGTTAAGTGGCAACCTTTACATCCTGTGTGAAAGTTGCAGTTTCAAGTAACACTTGAAGACTCTCTCACTGACTGGATGCTGAACATTAAGACTTGGGAAAGCTTAGATAATTCTGTGTACTATTTGGAAAAAAGGGAAGAGGTTTCTCCTGGTATCTTGGTCTTTTGTACCAATCTTGGTGACAAGATTAATTATTGGCCACAGAGAAAAGGCATCTCTAGGTAGATTGAATCTCCTTTCCAGCTTTAAAGGGAGATGAGTGGGTCTGAGACTAGTATTTTACAATTTAAAAAGGGCAATTATGTATGCTCGAAAACTGCACACCTAAGATGAACTGAGACACTAAGTTCAGGAATAGACTCATATAGAAGTAAAGGTAGATATTTAAGAGATATTTCAAAATAAGTATATTTAAGAGTAAATGTATTCCTACTGTAAAAAAGAAGTTGCAAAGGAAGAACAAACCATCTATGGCCAACATAAGAATTTAAGGAAGGTACTGAGATTAAGGAAGAAGTATAATATGATTAGCAGATCAGATATTGGACAGAAGATAAGGAATGGCATAGAATGACAACAAGATTAATCAAGGGAAAGAAATTAGAGTATGAGAGGATGCTAACTAGAAAAGGAAGAACAGATAATGAGTTTTTACTAGTATTTAGAAAGGAAAAGATTAAGTAAGGTGAGTGATCCTCTTGATAGTGAGAATGGGGAGAAATTAATATATAATAAATAAATGGCAGTTGAATTAAAGAAATATTTGCTTCTGTCTTCACTATAGAAAATACAAAAACACTCTAGTAATAGCTGTAAATCGAAGGGAGAGAGAAACCTGGTGAAATTACAATTAAGAGGGAAGTGTGATGAAGCCAACAGGTAGACCTCTGGGCTGACAGGCTTTCAGACCCATTTGGACTTCATCCTGGGTTCTTAAACAGAGGGACCAATGTGAAAGTCGAAGCATTGATGTTGATTTTCCAAAGTTTCATAGATTTGGATAAGGTTCTATTGGATTGAAATGTAGCAAATGTTATGTCATTATTCAAGAAGGGAGGGAAAGAGGAAACTATTGGCTTGTCACAGGGTAAGTGTTGGAATCATTACTGAGGAGCTTATAGCTGGACACAACTCTAGCTATTTGGGAAGAATCAGCATTATTCTGTGAAAGGGAAATCATGCTTAATCAATTTATGTCAATCTTTGAAGGGTTAGCCTATGCTTTGGATAATGGAACCGGTAGAGATACTATACTTGGGTTTTCAGTGGGATTTGATGTGCCACATAAAAGATAATTGCACCAAATAGGACCTAAATATTCACTTATTTGAATGGATAGAAGATTGGCTGGGTTCAAGTCCCATCTGATCCAGAGATGTGTAATAACATCACTGAACAGGTTAATTAAAAATATCTAGAAGATTGACCGGCTGACAGAAAGAGAGAATGTGTTTGAAAAAGCTCTCTTTCTGATTGGCAGGATGATGAGTCCCAGAAGAATCTGTGTTGGGGCCTCAGCATTTATAACAATGATTTAGATATGGGGAGGAAAGCCATGGCAGCTAAATTTGCAGATGACTCAAAGATGGGTGGGGAAGTATGTTGTGAAGAGGACATAAGGAGTTTTCAGATGGGTGTCAATCAATTAAATGAGTGCCCAAAAATTAGATTCTAGATTAGAGTGGTGCTGGAAAATCACAGCAGTTCAGGCAGTATTCAAGGAGCAGGAAAATCGACATTTTGGGAAAAATTTCCTGCTCCTTGGATGCTGCCTGAACTGCTGTGCTTTTCCAGCACCACTCTAATCTAGAATCTGGTTTTCAGCATCTGCAGTTCTTGTTTTTACCTAGTTGATTTTAACCCTACTGCGAATCCTCTGCAAGGATGCCTGCATTGAAGAAGTTTTCCTCCTCTCTCTACAAGAATTTCAGGAAGTCCCTCTCACTCTGCAACTCCCAGGTCATTTCCTCTGCCCTGAAGCTCTTCAACCACATCCTGAAACAAAAAGCTCTATTCCTGATGAAGGGCTTTTGCTCGAAACATCGATTTTCCTGCTCCTCGGTTGCTGCCTGAACTGCTGTGCTTTTCCAGAGCCACTCTAATCTAGAATCTAGTTTCCAGCATCTGCAGTCATTGTTTTTCCCCCGCCAAAAGTTAGGCCAATGTAGTATAATGTGGAAAAATTATTTAGTTTGCAGGCAGAATGAAAAAAAGCAGAGTTTTACTTAAAGTAAGAACAACTGCACCATTTCAAGGAGCAGAGATATCTATATGTGATAGTGCATAATTCACAAAACATTAGTTTGCATGTGCAGCACATAATTATGAAGGCTAATGGAATGTAAACATAAAGGTGTTTTGCTTCAATTATCCAGGGAATTGATGACAGTACAGGTCTAATATTTCAGGTAGTTTTGGTCTTCTCGATTAAGGAAGACCATAAATGTTTTTAAAACAGTTCAGATGAGCTTTCTGAGATTGATACCTGGAACGTGCAAGTTGTCTTATGAGAAAAGGTTGGGCAGACTGCCTTGTTTCCTTTGGTGTTTAGAAGTGCAATCCTTGACAAGTTGGAAATGGAAATAAAGTCTCCTCTTGTGGGTGAATCAAAAATTAGGGGTCACAGTTTTTAAAAGAATACAACCTTTTAGAGCAGAGATGTGTGCTTTTCTTTCAGATGGTTGGTGGGGGCTGCGGTCATTAAATCCTTTTTAAGGCAAAAGTAGATAAATATTTGTTAAGCAGGAGAATGAAAGGTTATCACATGGAAGTGGGGAAATGGAATTTGAAACACAGATAGATTAGTTATGGTTGTATTGATTGGCAGAGGAGGCTTCATTGTCCAAGTGACTCACATCTGTTCCCAAGTAGTATGTGCTTACATAAAGCCCTACTTTTTCTATTCGCTTTCAGTTCAGTCAATTTCCTGAATGTAAAGGCTCAGATTCTTTTCTCAGTGTACATTTCCTGCTATGACATATCATCCACACAATTAGTAAAGATAAACGGCAACTCACCCACCATCCTCTCAAGGGCAATTGGGGATGGGCAATAAATGTTGGTCATCCAGCAATGCCGTCATCACATGAATTAATATATGAAAAAACACAGTGTAAAGGACAGGAGGACTCTTCTCTCCGACACTTTGAGATGTGTGCAGATTATTAGAAATCGAGGTTAACGGACTGTTCAGCTCCTGTGGGTATTGTACCTAAGGGATGGTAATAATTTTCATGTCCATGCCAATCCTTCCATTAGACTGATCAGTTCTGTGGAGCATTAGCGAGGTTTGTGATTATTGGCATCACTTTCAGACAGTGACTCTTTGCAATGAAGTTATGATAGAAAATAAACTCATGTCAGTTTAAACATGTTTCCCTCTCAGAATGATATCAGTAGCAGATATCTGAGAGAGAGTTCAGACACAACTCACATTTTCCAATGGCATTGCTCACTCTGACTTTATGCCAATTAGGTGAGTTACAGTTGCTGATAAGTCTTGTTAAAATTCCAGAATGTAGGAACTTACATTTTATTATATGTATCCATAGGATCTAGAAAGTCTTGAAAGCTTATGCAAGGAATGTCTCAATCAGAAATATTGATCAAGAAATAGGATATCAAATTTTATTTACTGTAAAAGTTACTACTTTTCTTTTTACATTGTGAGTAATAGCCTGGCACTGTATTTGAGTGGTGTCCTGAAGCTGAATGAACATGTACAATTGGTATGACTTCAATATTGAAGCTTTAACAGTTAAAGACTCCACCCCAGGTATTTCCTTCAACCAACTCCTTGCAGACAGTAATACCCTGTTTACGTGAAGAAACTTATCCAAACAAACATTTTCAAGCAAAATAAATAACCTAAACAGAAAGGAAGAGCATAGAAGTTAATCATTGAAGTTTTTATAATTTTTTTTATTCATTAATGGGATGTCATTTATTGCCCATTAGTAATTGCCAGGAGGGCATTTTAAGATGGCAGAATTCAGTTTTTAAAGAAATATTAGATGGTTCCTTCATCTGACCTTAGATGTACCTTATTTTACTGTGCAGGTGACGAAGCCCGAGGATTAAGTGATTCAGAGTCATCATCAGACATTGAGTCATCATTAGACTTGTCTATAGAGCTCCACAAAATGAGGAGTGGATTCTTACAGCCTCTGACTGAAGAAAATGAGGACATCGAGAACTCGGAAAGTGAAGCTACAGACAGTGACTGCTTACGGGAGGATATCCAGGAAGAGACCAGTTGCAGCACAGGGGATGTGTCTGATCTGAATGATGAAACAACAAGTCAGGGAGGAGACTTTTGTGAAAGAAGCTGTTCTGCCGACTCTATGGACGAACTGCAAACGGAGACTTCAATGAGCAGCACTTCAGGTCCACACTCACATGGTGAGATTTCAGAAGATGATGACAAAGATTCTATCGCTGAAGAGAGTGATGGTGAGCCAGTTACAAAGAAGCACTGTACCATGGAATCAAAAGACAGTCTTGAACAACCTTCAGCAGACTCCTTAGCCTCTACTCCGACCCTTTCTAAATACATTGCAAGTGATATAAAGGTGGTTTGCTCTATTCCTGACCTCAGCCAAAGTGAGAACCCATGCACTGCAGAACTTTGCAACCAGTGCCCCAGAAACGAGGGTGAGAGTTATGCACAAGGGGACAAGTCTTGGAATGTGACAAGTCGTGGCCTGCTCACTGAGTTACCACCAATTCCTTTTCCAGAGGAACCAGCTATTGATGGGAACCTATCCAGTGAGGTCCTCACTATCCCGATTCTGGCTCCTCCCCCTGGCTTTCAGGACAGCAGCTCTGATGACGAATTTTTCGATGCAGCTGAAAAGTTTACTGATGTGGAATGTTCAGGTGACATCAAATTCAGTGGAACTGAAGCAGGTAGGTCTGACAGATGACAATCAGGTTTCCATTTACTTCCACTTACTCCATACAACAAATTAAATGAAATCCAAAATATATTTGAACACATTTTCAAACATACTTAAGAATGATGAATAATTAAAATATTTTCTGTGTTTATTTTGATTCACTTATTACATGTTACCAATGCACCTTTATATACCCGACTAGTGATGTCACATGAGGAACAGGTACTGAGTTCCAGTGATGTGAAGAATCTGAATTAAACAGGCAATGATGAAATTATTGATGTCTTCACAAGTTAAAAATTGCATCTTCAGTTATGAATTCAATTTAGTCCCATTGTTGAGCTCATTTGAAAAAGTTAATTTTAAGTAATTGACATATCTGAGAATTATAAAGCTTAAAATCTCGAGACAATTAATCCCTGGTAAAGTCATTCCGTTTCTAAAGAAATAAACAGACAAAGCAATTTAAGAAAATTATACTTCACTAAAAATAGAAGAATTCACGAAAACTTCTTTCTCCAAATTAAAAGTTTTTTCCCTTAGTATGTCTTTGATCATTTTCCAGACCAGTTTAGTGAAATCCTGGTCACTATTATGGAAATACATTCCTGCTGATACTTTTTGAATCTGCCCTGCTTAGTTTCCAAAACCAAAATCCAGAACAACCCTTGATCATCACAAAAGGGGATAAGAACAACTGTTCCCTAATGTCTTTTTAAAAAAAACACAGGTTTTGGAAATAAGGACTAAAAATATCCGCAGTCCTGTTGATATTCTGAGTTGTGGTCTTGTCAGGCACTTATCCTTCTGGAAATCGAAATACAATCCATTCATCAGTTCTCTTTTATCCATGGGACATGTTCCTTCCTCAAAGAACTCTAATAGATTGGTTAAATGTGATTTCCCATTCACAAAACCACGTTGATACTACCTGATTATTGAGAGTTTATCCAAGTGGCCTGCTATAACTTCTTTAATAATAACTTCTGACATTTTCCCTATGCAGATGTTCAGCCTGTCATTCCCTGTTTCCTGCCCTCCTCCCATTTGAGTAAAGAAATTACATTCACTGTCTTCCAGTTTAATAGAAGTTTTCCTGAATCTCAGGAAATTTAGATAATTAAAACTAAGGCAACAACTATCTCACTGTGGGGGGGTGCGGGGGGGAAGGGAGGTCCCCGAATTACGAACATCGAAATTAGAGACACTAATGTATTCAAACATGATCCTGGGATTTATTAATTTTAATTTTAAAGATCTGATAGTTGGAAGTTACTTACAAATGGTTATTTTACATTTTCCTGCATCGCACTCTGACTAGTCATTTCTTTTAAGATTCTTGAATAAAGTCCACCAGAACCTGAGCACATGGCAGGCTGCATCTCCAACAAATTACTCAATACCACTTCTTTGCTAATTGTAAATAGCTTCCCATCTTTTCATTTTATGACTTGTAGCTGCATCTGAAATGCTATTTGTATACACAATAGCGAAGACCGGTACAGTTTCACTAACATTAGTGAACCATTCGGGCATTTTTGACTACCTGGCAACTTTTACTAGTAACCTTTTTCTGTGTAGCCAGCATAAATGACCTTGTTTGCTTCATTAAGCTCCCACCTTGCAATGGTGGATTTTGGTCTTAGAAACCTTTGGAGTAGCTGCCCAGACATATAACCGGAGCAGGAGAATCAACGTTTTGGGATTTCCCGATGAAGGGCTTTTGCCCAAAACGTCGATTCTCCTGCTCCTCAGATGCTGCCTGACCTGCTGTATTTTTCCAGCACTACACCCTCGACTCTGATCTCCAGCATCTGCAGTCCCTCCTTTCTTCTAGATCTACAAATTGTGAAGGAGGGAGTCGGCCATCATGAATCACAGCAACATTCTAGCAAAGCTTGACCTGTTGAACCTAAGCAGAGCAAGCAGAAGTGCCATTTCCTCAGAACACTAGTGGTTGGCTCCTAACTGCAACATAGCTTTCATTGAAAAAACAGAAACGACATGTTGTGGAGTAGCTGAAACTGTCATTAACCGTGTAACATTCCTTGTTGCCAAGCAGCCAAACCCTAGTTCAGTCTACTGTCTCAAAGAGAGCTGAAACGGTAGACTAATGTAGGAAGATAGTGTTGTAACTATCGACAGGATAGTGGACATTTAGCAGCATGATATTCTAGATAAGGTTGCAGAACAAGAGTACATTTGTGATTTTGGTATATCTTCCCATTGAGGCACAATACTGGCAAGGGCACAAGCATTTAACCAATGAATCCTTGTTCCATTGAAAAATCCACTTATAAAAATTCACCCTAATGTGCCCCTAGAATCACTGGAATAAATCATTTCAAGGGGCAACTCTCGTACAGTAAAGACATTTGCTACGCTCACTATAAAATAGAAAGGAATATAGAAACTTGAAGTTTTGCTCCTTATCCGTTATTCAATTCATTTTATTTAAGATAGGACAGTTCCTCTTTGTACAGCTCTATTGGTATATTCAAGAATTTATTTCAAATATAGGTTGAAAATCAATTAACAATGGAGGCCAATGATTACATGTATATGCTAAGAGTCATGTAGATGAAAATTAAACTGCTCTGTTAACTAGCAGAGTAGTCACTGTTGTTTGATGTTTGGAGAAAGGATAAACAATATGTCCACAAATTAAATATTTTATTTTGTTTTCTTGGTAGAGTTGGAGTCTGCTAACATTAAGGGGATTGAAGCAAAACAGAATATGCAGATAAGTCCAAGTCCTTATGGCACAGGACTGGACATCAAATCTGTTGAATGCATCAAAAGTAAAGCAGAAGAAATAAAATACACAACTACAGGAAAAAGACATTTTGCATCTGATGACGTATATGATGTAAAAGCAGTTGAATTGCAGTGTCATTCAAACAAAGATGGAGATCATATGTGTTGTTATGAAAAGGAACATCTTATGACAAAAATGCAGCGATCACTTACTCTTTCTTCTTTGACAAGTATCGAGAGTGAACTTGCCTTGTTGGAAACTAAGCCTATTGGTCCATTAAAATCCATTTCCACCTGTGCCAATAAAAAGGTCCAATCAGATTTAATGGAAATGGAGCCAGATACCATGGAAACGAAGTCAGTCACAGAAACAATACCAGTCATTACTCCAGTTTCAGTTAGACGTTACCCATGTGATTCAGGCATGAGAGAGGAATGTGCTTCTCATACAGAGACTAAAGTAGGAGAAAAATTAAACAAACTTTCTCTTAAAGCCCAGCTGCCTGGAGCTGACTGCACCAATGTGGAGGAGTGTTCAAGTCCTTCAGGAGTAATTCTAGAGCTTGCTCATGCATACTCACAGAATCTAACAGAAGATAAGATGCATAATGTTACCACTGTGTCTTGCGCTGATGAACAACAAACCATGAACACAATTAGCATGAAAGACAAGGAGCAAGATGAAGCAATTGTCAAAAACAACACAGTCCTAGAAATGGGAGATGAACATGCTCAGTGGATGGACAAGGATCAAAGTGGAACTGCATTCAGGCAAACTTTATATCAAGTAAACTCCAAGGAAAATATGTTCATCTCTGAAGAAGTGGTTAAAAATAGTCAAAGACGAGGATCATGTTACCAAAATGATGATGGCAGTATAACTTCACAGCTATATTCTATGAAGTCTACAGGAGATCTGACAGCACTGTCAGAAAACTCAGTACTGGAAAAGAGAATCTCCAGCAGGAGGAACTCATCTGAGACAGACAAAGGAAGCAAAGATGCTTACTCCCTTGACATATCCAGGTTACTTCTGAATTTAAATCGAGTCTCCTTTAAGACATTCGGCACGGTTAAACATTTGGGATCACCACACTTAGAACCAAAGATTGAAACTTGCGCAGTGAGGTCTCTTTACATTTCTAAGTGCAACACAGAGCCTGCAGAAGACAGCTCAAAAGATTACTTACCAAAAACAGAACAGATCTCTAACCAGACTGAGGCAAGTATAAATGAGATCAGTACATCGATAATTTGCCCTCAAGATAGAAACCTTCCTCAGGAAATATCTTCGCTGACAAATACACCAAGGCAGCTTTATGAAGTAGACAACTCAATCATTCAGGAATTCTCAACTGCAACTCAGCAAAATAAATGTCCCTCCACCAAACTGAGCTGTCTCCAACAAATAAAAGATAAACACAGTTTGAATGTTGACTCCAGAGTTCCAGCTGTCCTCACAACTGACTTGGATAAGGAAACAGATGAACAGCTCCCAATGGGTGATAAGAGCACATGTAGCTGTAAGATAGTATATGGGAATTGTTTTAGAGCACAGGGCACTGATGTTGATGACGAAAGCAAAGATTTAGCATATTCCATACAGCAGTGTTCACCAAAGACCACCCCACCTGATTCAGGAAACCACCTCTCTCAATACCTCACAACATTTACTGGGCGAAGTGAGAAATCCATGCTTACCTGTTGTTCCTTTGATTTTCCTAAAACTGATCTTACACCAAAGCTTGAAAGCTCCATTCTGTCACAATTCAAGGCTAAAAGATATAGCATGCCGAATGGATTCCATCTGATACAGAACGATATCATGGAGCTACTCAATGTGCTGAAAGAATTCCCCAGAGAAAGTCATATTGAGGAAGAATGTGCAATACTTACTTCATCAATAAAGGAGAAATTATATACTGAAAGTGGAAAACTGATGTCTGCTTGCCAGAAGGGCATTAAAGTAGACCAGGCTCCTGTGGAGATGCTCCTGGGAGTTTCTGAAAGTTTCCAGGCCCTCATACAGCTAACAGCAACATGTCTCCAGTTCACGACCTGCATGCATTGCGCAGAACGTCATGCCGAAGTGGTCAATAACTTAAAAGAGGTTTCTTTGACTTATAAAACCTTTGTGCAAATCTCTGAGGATGCATGCAGCAGGAAGTGTGATGACTTAAGCATGAAACTCCTGGCTCAACAGTGTACTGCACTGACCGCTGGGGTTTTCTGCTTGACACAGCCATTCAAATAATTCACCCCTGAAACAGAAAACAGTGTTTGTAAAGTTTGGGACATGAGAGAATATAATTAGAAAAATCTAAAGAAAGATGTAGAATTGTGTGACAAGTACATGACATGCACTAAACTCATCCCCTGGAAAAACATGTGTACTACAATATGACACATTGATTGGCATTGGCCACATGACTAACAACAATCAGAACTGATGCAAGACATGTCCTGTTTCTAGGGTAATATAGTACTCTGCTGATTCTTCAGACTTCTATATAGACAGCATTTTAATGCTGCCCTTTCAACCTGAAACTGAGGTCTGAATTCATTCCATTGGCTGTTGGGATCTGAAGGTTTCAGGGGCTTCCCACGTGTTACCAGAGAGGACCAGGTCATGCTACAAAATTTCATATCATTTGATATGAGTTGATACCAAATAAGCAATCTCATCCAGAGGGACCCAGTTGATAGCTCTCGAAATGAAAATATTATGTCTGCCTACGTGTGTCTGTGCATGAGTGCATGAGTGTGTGTGTGTGTGTGTGCGCTGAGGAAAGAAGGTGCTGTCTTCAGACTGTTGATAAAGTAGGCAGTGAAAAATAGTTTAAATATAAGAATTTTCCCTTAGTATCTATCTCATGTTCTGTGTGTTTGATATTAGCACTAGATATTTTAAGCCGTAGAATGTTTCAGTCTTTTTAATTTGACATTGTTTGTTGCAATAGAAAAATATATGGTATTAAAGAATCCTATTTCCATATTACAATGTTAAAGAGTGATCATTGGATTTTCTCAGGATGGCGGGAGACGGGTTGCATTATCTATCACTTGCTAGGGTTTACTAGAAAGACTTTCTTAGTTAGTTGATATATTTGTGTAATTTCTATCTGAATAGAAAGAGGCTAGGATTTTAGGATACAGAGATTAAATGGGCAATGCTGCGAAAGATCATTAATTCTCTCAGTGGTTTATAACAACACAAAAATTTAAGCTATTACCTCACCAATTCTTTTGACATGCCAATGCTGATTATATCAAGATAGAAGCCATTATTTGTCACATACAAGACTGTAAAAATTCTAAGTTTTTTCGTAGTTATACACATGGTCTGGGACTAACTCCTTGATGCACAGCACTGAAAGAGCTCTTGAACACAATTATGTTATACTGAGGCTGACAATTTGCCCATCATTAAAACTAAGGTATTGAAAATTATCGCTTGCAATTCTGGGTCTACAGTTTCCGTACAATTATCAGTCCCTAGATGGGGAGTGTTGGTTTAAGGAATCACCTTTGTGATAATGGATGCCCAAGACAGCTTTTAATCAGAAAAACTTCCTTGTTTTTTCTTTTAATGGTTCAAAACTCATACAACCTTGAATAAAAAGGCAACAAAGACTATACTTTCACAGAAGCACATTGTTGCATGTACAGAGAAAGTCATACTTTCAAACATTTTATTTTCTCTTTCAGCTATAATTCACATAAACTGATCTTTGCTCCTACAAGCAGGAAGTTGCATTTTTTTCAGTGACCTATCACTGGAGAGTTGCATAATCCAAGAATTAACAGTGTCCTGCTGGCAGTCATTTCCTCACTAATCATTGATGGTCAATTTCCATGGGTTTGGGAAGAGGAGAGAGTCTCAACATGTGGTTAAAAAGCCATATTCATTCCAGAAAATGACTGAAAATATTGTTTCTGCTATTTGAGGATTTCTGTAGGGATATTTACAACTCACATTTACATTGATTTTTACAGGAAACACATATGATGATCCCCTGCATAAGTGACCCGATTAGCTCATGCTATTACAGTAGCAACAAATTTTACAATGGGTGATTTAAAACTCAACTTTGTCTTTATAACCTAACAAGAGTGGGGGAATTCAAAACTAGGTGAGAGGAGAAAGATTTAAAAGGGATTTGAGAGTCATATGTAGAATGTACTGCCAGAGGAAGTGGTAGATACAGGCACAGTTACAAAATTTAAACAACATTGGACATGCACATGATTGAGGGATAGGGGCCAAACACAGGCAAGTGGCACTAGTTTAGTTTGAGAAACTTGGTCGGCATGGATGATTTGTACCAAAAGGTCTGTTTCCATGCTAAATGACTTTATGACTCTAAATTAACATGTATTTATTATTATTAAATAGAACTGTGATTTTAGACATAATCTATGGGGACCACAGACATGTTGCAGAGTTCCATGTGGTTATACAGTTTGAAGGGTACCTGTCTGCATTAAGCACAGCAAGGCAAAAATTCAATCCTTTATGTGCAGGATTTGAACATCCATTGTTCATTTCATTCTACTCCAGACACTAGTCATCCAGCCCAGTAAACAAATCAACTCTTAGAGAGAGATATGAAGCACACCAATAAGATCATTATAAGGGACAAGGAATAATCCTTTGAGCTTATGTTATTGATGAGCATGAATTCAATATGAGTCTTATTCTCAGATTTCTACATAAATGGAAGTTAGTGAAATTCCAGCTGGAAATGACAATGGCCACACAGTAAGTCCATTCAGATTGACTAGAAAGACTGTTACAATGATCAACCAGTAGGTAGGTTAAATGAGTGAACCAAATCAACCTAGGTTGTAAAAACACTTTCTGGTATTTTATTTACAAAGGAAGAAATATCAAATTTTATGAGAAAACTAATATATAATTTTGTGATGTCAAAATCTGTCTTTGCACAATTCATTTCACCCAAATTGCTCTTCATTTGTCAGGTTCTCACTTTCTTCTCACACAAAGTACTGGTTCAAAGAATCAGACTGCATCGAAGAGGCCCTTTGGTCCATCAAGTATGTGCTGACAAAGCTACACTAAACCTACACTCGTCCCATAGCTTTGAATATTATGACATTTCAAGTCCTCATTCAAATACTTTATAAAGGTTGTGAAATTCATTTGAGGTGGAGTTCCATTGAAGAGTGTACAATTTTGTTGAGTGTAGGGAGAATGAGTGACACGAGGCTATCCTGGCCATGAGACCATTTCCAGCATACTCCCTACATCTGACATTGCACCATGGTTGGCTGTATGGTTGGGGTGGAGGGCATTGAGTAATAATCAAAGTATGAACCCCAGCCCTTCTGTACTCTTTAGGTCAATGGTTAAAGGTCAACTATAAATTAAGAGGAATCCTGATTCCACTGATTTGTTTGTCATCTAATAATATTCATAGGTTAAGGACCTTCCTGGTCTAATTATCTCATGAATGTTTAAGAGGCATTTAGACAGACACATGAACAAGCAGGGAATAGTGGGATCTGGGCAATGTGCGGATGGGATCAGTTTTGAATGACAGAGCTATACTGTTCTGTGTGTAAATGTATGTATACTTTACACTGAGGAAGAAAACAATGAGTTCATATCAATTTTTTTCATTTGCAGTAAAGCAGATAACCATGATTTTTTTTTTGATAATCACAGCACTGCCCTGAACCTAACAATGCAGAAATACAACAGAAAGGGCCTCACTCATATATCATAATGTGATTAAATTAAACTATCTAAAGACTGGAAGGGTAAAGTACTTCCATATCTGATGCCTTTGTTTTCACCAGTTGCGGAGGAGGAGCGAGCTAGAATCCAAATCTAGTCTTTCCAGTTCGAGTACAGTCCGTTCTGGATTCAAATGTGCAATATTGCTCTTTATTCAGCTCAGGCTAACACAAAATTAACAATATCACATAACATTCATTAGTAATATCTTAGTTTTCATAATAATAGTTTTCATCTACCTGTTTAATTTTCTTCATTGTCTCAATTCTTTTTCTGTAACCTTATTCACCCCCCTACCCATCCATTCTGCTTTGGTCAGAATGGAAAATAGGAAATATCCCATTGATATAGTATGATTTTCCAAGGTGGAATTAAACATTAGAACAAGAAGTTTTATCTGTGTAGTGTCTTTAATGAAATAAAACATCCAAGATACTGCTCAGGTACATTATAAAAGAAAATTGATACAGAGCCAGAGAAGGAGATCTTGCGTCTGATGAGGTAGCATCTAAAAGGAGGCTAATGTGTTCAACCATGGCTAGTCCAGGTGGATGAGGAGGGAAAAAAATTGATATTTTTCACAGTCAGACAGAACGCCATTGTGACATTGATAAAAGCCATTTCAGTAATGTGGCAGGGTGAAAAGTTGGTTGGAGGGATTTTAACACATATGCAGTTTTTTTTTTGCCACAACATAGAGGTTGTGAAAATTCCCAAACATCAGCAATTCCATTCCTAAACCTGACACTTTTGATTTTCATGAAACACGGCCCAAGCTTCGTCTATTTCTGATTCCCTGGCCATTTAAATGATCTGAATCTATTTGACTCCCATTTCGTTATCTCCACTGTCAGGAACCCAGAATACAAGGAGCAAACCAGAAGTGTTTCAATGAATTTATTTTGGACAGCCAGGAGACCTGAGTACCCCTGTAGATTTTATCTTAGGAGACCATGGGAGAGGGCAGTCAGATTATCTTAGAGGGGTATCCATTGCCCAAGAACCCATAGGATTCTAAAGGTGGGCAGGAATTATCAAATTTATCAAGGGATTACATTTTTTTACTCATTCATGGGATGTATGCTAGCCAGACCAGTATTTATTGCCTATCCTAAATGCTCAAAGAGCAGTTAAGAGTGGGGCCTAGAGGCCCCTGTAGGCCAGACTGGGTAAAGGGTAGCAGATTTCCTTCCCTAATGGACATTAATAAACCAGATGAGTTTTTACAGCAATAGTTAAGTGGTTGCCTTTAGACTGGAATAGATTGGACCAGATTTCACCATCTTCCGCATGGGATTTGAATGCAAGTCATAGATTCTGATTATTAGTACAGTGATATTACCACTAACTGTATAAATGTTTGTTTGTGTAGAGTTTCCACCTTCTCCCTGTGTCTGTGTGGGTTTCCCCCAGGTGCTCTGGTTTCTTCCCACAATCTAAAGATGTGCAGGTTAGGTGAATTGGCCAAGCTAAATTGCCCATAGTATTCAGGAATGTGTAGGTTAGTTGCATTAGTCAGGGGTAAATGTAGAGTAATAAGGTCGGCAATGGGTCTGGGTGGGTTACTCTTTGGAGGGTTGGTGTGGACATGTTTGGCCAAACTGTAGGAATTCTATGATTCTATGATAAAAGATTAAATTTAGGAATTTCAATGTACTGAGCTTTTTTAATCAGTGTATCATTAATAGACACAATTTTATTTTATGTCAGCATGGCTCCTGAGATTTTCCCACTGTGTATACTAGTTAAGTGTACATGCAGCAGGGAGGGCAAAGGATTGTGGCCATGAGTTGGCATGTTGACACTGTGTTGGCATAGGGATGATGAAGGGGTGAGTGAGGCACGGGTTAGCACTGGATTATGGGGCTACAGAGGAATAGGATTACAGGAAGATTGAGGCAACATGCGAATGGATAAAATGACATAGGATGGCACAGAGAGTATGAGAGGGGAATGGGGAAGTTATGGAAGTGTGCATAGGGTGTTAGGTGACATGGATTAGCATCTCTGGTACAAGGGAAGTAAATATGGGATTTTGTGAGGGGAGGGATGGAGGTTGGTTTTGGTTTAATTAGTTTTTTAATTAATCTTCAGCACAGCTCCAATGCACAGAGACAAACTTTGTTCCCAGCCTAACTCTGCAGCCAATAACAACCACACTCATTCCCACCTTCCAAAGAACCCAGACATCCTGAAATGAAAATCCAACCTCCTGAGCTAGATTTCCCAGGTTGAGAAGCAGAAAATGTCCCATCTGTGCACTCTTCAACCAGAAATCAGGCCAACGGAGTTCCAGGGAAGAGGGATGCGAATTTGGGAAGTAACTACACATTTTAAGACCTGGAGAGAGAACAAAGACCTTGGAGGTGGGATGGTAGTTTGAGTTTTTTTGAAGGAGTGATGGCAGCAGATTTAAAGGAGTTTCAGGACCTGAGAAATCATAGAACTATAGATTCCCTACAGTCTTGAAACAGGCCAGTTGGCCCATTGAGTCCACACCAACCCTCCAAAGAGTATCCCATGCAGACCCAGCACCCGTATCCCCATTACCCTGCATTTCCCAGGCTAATCCACCTAGCCTATACATTTCTGGGCAGTGTGAAAACAATTGGCAATAGTTGTTAACATGGCAGACAAGCAGATAAGTTTGTAGTTTAGTGGATAAATGACGTAGAGAGGATGAAGTAATGTTCATGGCCAAAACAAGCTTGGAGAATGCATAAGGAGTAGCAGAGTGCACCTAGAGAAAGATATAAGTTCTGGTTTAGGGCAGGAATTAGCCCTGTAGGAAGACCTGATGATCTAGGACAGGAGAAGGATTTGGTGGAGGCAGCTGCTCGAATGGTCTCAATGTTGTTACAAAGGAATTCATGAGCTCCTTACACTTGTGGTACAGTGGAGGAACTAGGTTTAAGAGAATGGTTTCCAGTAGGGGCTGCAGGGTAAGTGTCACATTCTGTGATGATGGTGAAATAGTGAGCAGTTTTCACAGGTGATATCAGGAGCCAATAGTGTTTTATGTTGTCCATCCCAGATCCAGCATTGAACCAATGAGCCAATTGGTCTCCATCTTCTGTTCAAACTGGAACCCTTACATAGGATACTGACTGCCCTTAAACTAAGTGGAGAAAACTTTCAAAACTTTCCCACCTGGTTGAAACATGTCTGCAGGATGAAGCTTTCCTTTAAAAGGTCAAAGGTGCTCCTCCATGTTGCATAAAAAAGGTTGTAGTCTCCCATTTCCTACAGTTAATCCATCCCCCTTTCCTTGAGGCATTCTCAAATTGCATTCCCTAAACACTTCGGGCATGTCCTTGTGGAAAGACATTTAAATTAGCAGCATGGATCTTGCAGGTGCTCCTGGGATTGCAGGCTTAAAGATTTCTTGTTTTTTTTTACAGTTATTGTAGTCATTATAAATAAAACTCAGAAACTAAAAAAACCTTTGCCCTAAAACTTCGGTCAGCAAATGCGTTTTATATTCATTCAATACTCCTATTGAAACAAAACCTCGGTTGAATTTAAAATTAATGTCCCTGGAAAATTTGTTAATATGGAGCAAACGTTTCGTCAAATCTTTCAACAGCAAAAAAAATTCCAGACGGGAATAGCCACTGACAACTTTTCCTAATGGACTCTTAAATTCTAAAAGAAAGAGATTGAGAGAATGTGTTTATTAGACTGACAAAGGGTAATGCAATGTTTCTAGTCACTTGAATTTCCTTGGGTATGTACAATGCACTTTGCACATTTTCCTATTGAGCCGGTCCAAGAGTCAGCATTGTCATTGTTTCTATAATATGTATAATTCAATCTAAAGCTTTGAGAAAAGGTCTTGGTAATGGGCAATGTACTTGCTATGGCTATATATTTGCAAAATAATGATAAAATACTTCATTAACTGCATTATGCTGTGTAGCAAAAATGAACACTAAATTATTGTTCTGTATGCTAAGATACAGTTAAAACATTTCAGGTGTGTTTGTATTTGGTTGTTTCCTGATACAATGAAATAATATTTTGATGTAATGCAAACCTCTTGCTTCAATTACCGAGCAATTTGTTTCAAAATCTACAAATCTAAGCTGCTGAAACGATTGTGGAAGGACTGATGCAATTGAGGCACCAAGGCAGTTGAGACTACTTCTAACTTGGTGCTGGAAATCCTCAATAAACTTTTATTTTCTATCATTGGGAATGAAAGCATGTGTATGTGTGTTCCTACTTAGAACATAGAACATAGGATGTTACAACACAGTACAGGCCCTTTGGCCCTCGATGTTGCGCTGACCTGTGAAAATAATCCAATGCCCATCCAACCTACATTGTTCCTTTATTATCCATTTGTATGTCCAATGCCCATTTAAATGCCCTTAATGTCAGCGAGTCTACTACTGTTGCAGGCAGGTTGTTCCATGCCCCTACTACTCTCTGAGTAAAGAAACTACCCCTGATATCTTTCCTAAATCTGTCACCCCTCAATTTAAAGCTGTGTCCCCTCATGTTAGCCTTCACCATCCGAGGAAAAAGGCTCTCACCGTCCACCCTATCTAATTCTCTGGTTATCTTATACGTCTCAAGTAAGTCACCTCTCAATCTCCTTCTCTCCAATGAAAAAGCCTCAGTTCCCTCAGCCTTTCCTTGTAAGACCTTCCTTCCATACCAGGCAACATCCTAGTAAATCTCCTTTGAACCCTTTCCAAAGTTTCAACATCCTTCCTGTAATGCGGTGACCAGAACTGTACGCAATACTCCAGGTGTGGCCTTACCAGTGTCTTGTACAGCTGAAGCATGACCGCGTGGGTCTGAAACTCAATCCTCCTACCAATAAACGGCAACATACCATATGCTTTCTTAACAACCCTGTCAACCTGGGTGACAACTTTCAGGGATTTATGCACCTGGACACCGAGATCTCTCTGTTCATTTATACTGCCAAGAATTTTACCGTTAGCCCAGTATTTTGCATTCCTGTTACTTCTTCCAAAGTGAACTGCCTCACACTTTTCTGCATTAAACTCCATTTGCCACTTCTCAGCTCAGCTCTGCATCTTATCTATGTCCTTCTGTAATCCACAACATTCTTCAGCACTATCCACAACTCTGCTTACTTTAGAGTCAGCCACAAATTTACTAACCCATCCTTCTATGCACACATCCAGATCATTCATAAAAATGACAAACAGCAGTGGCCCCAAAACAGATCAATGTGGCACACCACTGGTAACTGAGCCCCAGGATAAACATTTCACATCAACCATCACCCTCTGTCTTCTTCCAGCTAGCTAATTTCTGATCCAAACCGCTAAATCACCTTCAATCCTGAAACTCCGTAGTTTGTGCTCTAGCCTACTGTGTGGAACCTTATCAAATGCCTTACTGAAGTCCAGATACACCACATTGACGGTTTTCCCTTCATCCATGTGTTTTGTCACATTCTCGAATAACTCAATAAGGTTATGAGGCATGACCTTCCCTTCACAAAACCATGATGACTATCCCTAATCAAATTATTCCTTTCCTGATGATTATAAATCCCTGGGGTCTTATCTATTTTCAAATCTTCCAAAATTGCTAAAAGCTCCTCTTTGTCAACCTCAATCCCATCTAATCTTGTAGCCTGTATCTCTGTATTCTCACTAACATTGCCCTTTTCCAGTGTGAATACTGATGAAAAGTATTCATTAAGCACTTCTCCAATGTGCTCAGATTCCACACACAACTTCCCACTACTATCTTTGATTGGCTCTAATCTTACTCTAGTCATTCTTTTATTCCTGATATACTTATAGAAGGCCTTAGGGTCTTTCTTGATTGTATCCACAAACAACTTCTCATGTCCCCTCCTGGCTCTTGTTAGCCCTCTCTTTCGATCTTTCCTGGCTAACTTATAACTCTCAAGCCCCCTAACTGAGCCTTCACACCTCACCCTCACATAAGCCTTCTTCTTTCTTTCTCTTGACAAAAGCTTCAACTTCTTAAGTAAACCATGGCCCCCTCTCTCGATAACTACATCCCTGCCTGATATGTATATATGTATCAAGGACCTGCAGTAGCTGTTCCTTGAATAGAGTCATAGAGATGGACAACATGGAAACAGACCCTTTGGTCCAACCTGTCCATGCCAACCAGATATCCCAACCCAACCTGCCAGCACCCAGCCCAATCCCTCCAAACCCTTCCTATTCATAAAACCATCCAAATGCCTCTTAAACTTTGCAATTGCCACATCCTCTGGCAGCTCACTCCATACACGTACTACCCTCTGTGTGAAAAGTTGCCCCTTAGGTCTCTTTTATATCTTTCCCCTCTCACCCTAAACCTATGTCCTCTAGTTCTGGACTCCCTGACCCCAGGGAAATGACTTTGTCTATTTATCCTATCCATGCCCCTCATCATTTTGTAAATCTCTATAAAGTCACCACTCAGCCTTCGACACTCCAGGGAAAACAGCCCCAGCCTGTTCAGCCTCTCCCTGTAGCTCAAATCCTCCAACCTTGGCAGCATCCTTGTAAATCTCTTCTGAACCCTTTCAAGTTTCACAACATCTTTCCGATAGGAAGGAGACCAGAATTGCACACAATATTCCAACAGTGGCCTAACCAATGTCCTGTACAGCTGTAATATGACCTCCCAACTCCTGTACTCAATACTCTGACCAATAAAGGAAAGCATACCAAACGCCTTCTTCACTGTCCTATCTACCTGCGACTCCACTTTCAATGAGCCATGAACAAGCACTCCAAGGTCTCTTTGTTCAGCAACACTCCCTAGGACCTTACCATTAAGTGTATAAGTCCTGCTAAGATTTGCTTTCCAAAAATGCAGCACCTCACATTAATCTGAATTAAACTCCATCTGCCACTTCTCAGCCCATTGGCCCATCTGGTCCTGTTGTAATCTGAGGTAACCCTCTTCACTGTCCATTACACCTCCGATTTTGGTGTCATCCGCAAACTTACTAACTGTAAGCTCCACATTTGAAGTGTGTCCATCCCCTGCAGTTTCCTTCCCCATCCTATACATCCTGAATTTTGCCTAATCACATCATAATTGCCTTTCCCCCAGTTATACCTCTTTCCTTGCGGTATGTACCTATCCTTGCCCATTGCTATTGTAAACATAACCAATTTATAGTCACTAACGCCAAAGTGCTCACCTACCTCCAAATCTAACACCTGGCCGGGTTTATTACTCAGGACCAAATCCAATATGGCATCACCCCTTGCTGGCCTATTGTGTCAGAAAACCCTCCTGCACACACTGAACAAAAACTGACCCATCTAATCTACTTGAACTGTAGTATCCCCAGTCAATACTATCAGGTTCCTGATACATCTCTTTATGTGATGAACATGGTGGCAAGCTAAGTTGCTGCCATGTACATATATAACCTTTCTTTTTTCTTTGGGTGGATAAATATGAATGAATGACTGTTTAGCACCAGATCTCAAAGTTGAAACAAATATTAAAATAGGCACTTGTGCTTCAATTTGATAGAATTTAGGTTTATTGAACATTATAAGGAAATGATGAAGTGAATAAATTGAAGTACTGTAGTTCGTGATTATGAACCACAATACAATGATATATAAAGAAGGATACTTGATTCATCTTCATTCATCTCTTCAAAAGGTCCTGACAATCCCCGATTGCAGCAGCCATGAAAATTATTTTAAAATAACTTGCCTTTCAGAATGACATGGATAAGCTTTCAATGGTAAATGATTAGGGATTTTGCTGTAGGAAACTTATCTCCTGACTCCACTCAGCTACCTTCCCACAGCCCCAACCCCCTCCCATTTATCTCACCACCCCTTCGGCTCACATCCTCAATCCTGATGAAGGGCTTTTGCCTGTAACGTCGATTCTCCTGTACATCGGATGCTGCCAAACCTGCTGTGCTTTTCTAGCACCACATTCTCAACACTAGTCTTAATCACCTGCAGTCCTTGTTTTCTCCTCCTGACTTCACAAAGCCTGTCCACCATTGACAAGGCACAAGTCAGGAGTTTGATAGAACAGTCTCCAGATGCCTAGATGATTGGTGCCTCAACATCACTCACGAAGTTAGAACATCTGGAACAAAGCAACCTACTTGACTGGCACCCCATCCACCACTTTGAATATTCATTCCTTTCACCACTGGCTCATGGTGACAGCAGCAATGTATACCATCAACCAGATGCACTGCAACTACTCACCAGGGGCCCTTTGACAGCATTTTCCAAAAGTGCGACTTCTACCATCTGGAAAGACAAGTGCAGCAGATTCATGGAAGCACCACCATTTTCAATTCCCCTTCAAGCCACAATATGTTGACTTCCCAACAGGAAAATCCGGTTTAAAAAAAACATACAAGTAGTTGTATTGGATCTCCCATTTTGAAACATACAAGAGGAGTCATAGAGATGTACAGCATGGAAACAAACCCATCAGGCTAACCCGTCCGTGTCGACCAGATATCCCAACCCAATCTAGTCCCACCTGCCAGCACCTGGCCCATATCCCTCCAAACTCTTCCTATTCATATACCCATCCAAATGGCTCTTAAATGTTGCAATTGTACTAGCCTCCATCACTTCCTCTGGCACCTCATTCCATACATGTACCGCCCTCTGTGTGAAAAAGTTGCCTCTTAGGTCTCTTTTATATCTTTCCCCTCTCATCCCAAATCTATGCCATCTAGTTCTGGACTCCCTGACCCTAGGGAAAAGACTTTGCCTATTTACCCTATCCATGCCCCTCATAATTTTGTAAACCTCTATAAGGTCACCCCTCAGCCTCCGACGCTCCAGGGAAAACAGCCCTATCCTATCCAGCCTCTCCCTATAGCTCAAATCCCCCAACCCTGGCAACATCCTTCAAACCAGCACATCTCATTTGCCAGTTTTACTGGGGTTTTTTTGGACTGTAACTATTTCACCATTTTTTCACTGTCACTGGATCAAAATCCTGGAACTCTTACCCTAACAGTGCCGTGGGTGCACCAACCCACTGTAAACTTCAGCGGTTCAAGATGACAGTAATTAGAGACAAGTAATAAATGCTGGTTGGGCTAACAAAGCTCACCTCCCACGAATGAACACAATTTAAGAAGTCAATTTCATCCTGGAACATATGAAGGTCAGAGACCCCAGAAACCTTTACAGTCTCGGGCTCGACTATTAACTGAATGTGCATCCATGCTGCCACCTGACTAATGTTGTAGAGTTTCTTTGTTGTTACTTGGAGTGACCTTGTTCTATCAAATATTAAATGTTTCATAGGATAGAGGCCGCAATATTCTTACACTAGGCAGGACAGGATAGAAGTTGGATTTGGTGGTTAGACAATTAAATATGTGAACCTATCCCACCATTATCACCCTTAAAGGAACAGTCTTTGTGCCTCCTGAGCGTTGGTGTCATGGAGAGATGGGACCTTCACTGACATATTTAAATAGAAAGTAATCTGTAGCCTAATTTAAAATTCACTGCAAACTGGGTTTTCCCGATGTCAGGAAGACAGCGGGAGAAAGGGAGTTAGAGGTAGCTGACCCCACAAATTGTGTCTTTCTTCACACCTCTCATGGGGCTAGGAGAGGCAGAAGTGTTACATTTATAGAACCATAGAATCTCTACAGTGTGGAAACAGGCTATTTGGTCCATCGAGTCCACACCAACACTCCCAAGAGCATCCCACCCAGATCCCTGCCCCTCCTGTCCCACTCCCTCACCTTATCTCTGTAACACTGCATTTCTCCTCACTAATCCACCTAGTCTGCACATCCCTGGACACTATGGGCAATTTAGCATCAGCAATCCCACTAACCTGCACATCTTTGGACTGTGGGAGGAAATCGGAGCACTCGGAAGAAACCCACACAGACGCAGGGAGATGTGCCAACTTCATACACACAGTCACTCAAGGTTGGAATTGAACCTGGGTCCCTTGCGCTGAATGGCAGTAGTGCTAACCACTGAGCCATGTGCTGCCCTACTGAACCCTATTGTATATCCTCTTTGCTTCCTCCTACAAACTCTAGCTAATTCCCCTTATTCCTGATTACTTTAGGTCCTCTAGAATAGGCCCCACTACGGTCTCCTACTGTTGCTCTGTAGCTCTGCCCATTAACTATGAAGTTGGGTGGCTGCCCATTTGAAGGAAAATATCCAAAAATGTCAGGAGATGACAAGGTTGCTCCATATGGCCTACTTCAGTGAACGTCAATGGTGTATTTTAACAGTACCAATTATGTAATGAAAAGTCCTAAGTTGATTCAGAGGAACTTTATGAAACAAAGTGATACTCAATCACAAAGGAAATTTTAAGATAAGTGATGGCCAAAAACTTGGCGCCAGAGCTGTATATTAAGGAATGTCTTAAAGGAGGATAGAGAGGCAGAAAGGCAGAGAGGTGACAGGACAAACCTTTAGAGATTGAAACCTAGCCAACTGACAACATGGCCAGCAAAGATGTATGGCTATTCTCCTAACTAATGAATCTCCTATGACTACTCCTCTGGCTTACTTGTTCCTTTAGACCTGAATAGTCAGGCCTCTTGTGTCCTTGAAGCATGGTAATGTCTATACTCCCTTGCGGAATCGGCACCTCTTTAACAGCTTCCAAAATGGAAAACCAATTTGTGAACATGAGACTTCTGGACGAGCTGCGTGATTATTTATCACAACCTGGTGGCTACCCATTCCCTTCCTTCATCCAGTCCCTTGACCTGCTATATGACCACCTTTCTAAACACGTTATCCACGTAACTCCCAGCCTCACGATGTCCACAATGTCTGCAGATGCCACTCAAGTTTCTGCAATTGGGATCCCTTCCTGCACACATGGTCATCTAAGATGCTGGAGGTTCTGCGACACCCCACATATGACATATTACACATTTTACACAGTTGACCTTACCAATCAAGATTAAAACTTAGTCTTACTTGCTAAGTTTTCAAATTAAATAATCTTAGAGATACTCCCTTTACCTTAATTTTAATTTCCTTCTCTCATACTCTGACTTTTACTTACCTCTGGAGCTTCTCAGTTAATCCCTTATCAATCTTGCAACTCTTGGCCACTGGTCTGCTCCTGTCCCCATTGATTTGTGAAAAGTAGTTAAGAAACCAGACAGCAGAAAATAAAACTTCCTCCCCACAATTCACTAAACTCCTGCAGGTTGCAATCTAACAACATCCTAGAGGAAAAAGTACATAGTTGAGAAAGAGTAAAGAGATGCCAAAGTTTTTGAAGGAGTAAGATTAGGGAAGGATAGAAGAAATGCAAAAAAAAATCTCTGAGCAGGAAAGTAGATGATAGGACAGATAAGCTCAGGCAGATATAAGTAGCCAGCTGAATAGAGTTATTGGAAAGGAGTAAAAAAGATGGTTCCATAACAAATTGAGAGAAACAGCTAGTAAAAATGAGTTAATCCATCTGTACAGCAAATCCATAATAAAACAAGAGGACAAGTGACAATAATATCTTGTAAGGAACCTGATATGGTGGGGAAGTGGTCATGGAAAACTCAGGACTGGGAATTAAATGTTGCACGGTGTGGCATACTTTAAAAGATGGAAAGGCAACATGAAGATCTGGAGTCGCTGTATATATTGATAGTTGAACGAAAAATAGCATCCACAGCTATCAGTCAAATAGAAATAATGTCCAGGACAATGGATATAAAAGATAAAAATCAATCATGCTCATAGGAGTAATCTATATATTTTCAATAAAAATGAAAAAAAGGGATATATACTACATGAAAAGCAGAGGAGAGCAATATAAGGAAGATATGAAGAGATTAAGAGAACAGTCAAAATAATTGGGAAGGAATTGCACCACCACACACTGCCCTCGAAGAGGTGGTTAGATTGGGGGGGGGAGGGAAGAGCCTTTGAGACTGTCAGACCCCTTTGCAGAGGAAGTCGAGAGAGAGATGCAGTGGTTTGTGTTGAAGTTAGTCCCGCGCAGCTCTGTTACACAGGACTCTGTGCTCTATGGTCTGTTCCCCAGGATGTACACCGAGACAACTGTGCCTGGAGGACTGTCAACTTGGTGAAAAATGCTATTTGTCTGCCCGAAAGTAGTTGGTGTCCAGAGCAAGGAGGAGACGTGATCGAGTGTTACAGACTTGCACTATGTGCAGGACTATGTGCTGAGGGGTGCACTAAAGCTTGGGGCAGCTGCTGCCCAGGCACAGTGCAGAAAGACCATCTAAGCTCTTTCTGTTGAAGTACACTCTCCCGATGCCTCAAATATATATAAAGAGTGTCTTGCATAAGTCAGGAAAGCCTTGCATTTGTTTGTTGGAACTGTCAGGAAAGTCAAACTCCAACGTTTGCTTGTTCTTAGAATGGGTAAGACTGTGTGGAACCTAACTGCCTGAGTGACTATGTATGTATACCATGTTATTCTCTGATTAAAGTATATTTTTGGAATGGAAAAAGGGATGAAGCTACAGAAAAGGTGCACTGGAAGGGTGGGATGGAAAGGAATGGGAGGGAATAGAACTTAAAAGGGCATTTATGTCTGGGGCAATGGAAAGATCCTGGACACTGGGGAAAGTGGAAGTAATAGGGTCAATAGAACAAGCAAGGACAGGAGCTGGATACTAAGTGTGGGGAACACAGCTGGATAATGAAGTGTGCTGGGGTGGGGTGGGGGAGAGTGAATAAATGCACCTGTAACTCGAGTGATGGAGCAAAGTGGACAGGTAGAAGAATCGGAAGGGTTTAGAGGGATAAGGGACAAATGCTGGCAAATGGGACCAGTTTGCCAGTTAGGATATCTGTTTGGCAAGGACAGTTGGACTGAAGAGCCTGTTTCTATGCTGTAAAACTCTGAATTAAATTATCAAAAGACATAAAACAGTAAAATATTGTACAGGCAAATAAATATTAAAGGAAAGTCAGAATCATTTGGGATAGTCCACATAAAATCACAGGCAATGAGAGTGACACTGTATTGGCAGTAAATAATTATTTTGCTTCACTACTTATCAAAGAGATTGATCAGTGGATACAACATCAGGAACATATCCGGGGAGCTATGAATCAGATAGCTTAACATCCGCTTTGGAAAAATGAAGGAATCCCAACTAAAAGCTAAAATAGACAAACATCTAGGGCACCAAAAAAAAACAAATGAATAATCAATATAGATTTCAAAAGCAAACCTTTGATCATACTCTCTGAATTCTTTGCAGTGAGATAAAGAGGAATAGTGGCCGGGGGCAATATACAACATTTCTAGATTAACAAAAGGCTCAGATTCCATATGACAAATGGAAACAGCATCCATGATGTATTAATGGACTGGTGAAAGCGTTGTTGGAAGCAGCCCAAGTAAGATGGGAATGAGATAGCTCCCACACACAGACAGGAACAATTGGGACCCATGAGGACACGCAAAGCCACAGCTTTGACTTGGAGAAAGTGAGATGAGTTAAAGTAGGAATCGATCAAAGTGAGAATGAGCTTAGCCGGGTGGAATGTGGTGGTGGATGGGGACCGTGCCGGTCTCTTTTCGAGGGAGAAAGGAACTTTCAGACCGTTGAAATGGGGATGGATGACTAGAGGGATGGTATATTCATGGTGAAGAGGAAGCAGCTAGGGCTAGAAATTATAAATTGTGAAACGGAGGGAAAGTGTCAGAAGAATAATCAAGACTGAATGAGCAGAGAAAAGAAATAGAATCAAGATTGGAAGTACTGCGTTCAGTTCTGTTCAGCTTGCTATAGGAAGGATTTTATTAAGCTGGAGAGGGTACAGAAAAGATTTACCAGGATGCTGCTGGGAATGGAGGGTTTGAGATGTAAAAATAGACTGGAAGACTGTGACTTTTTCCACTGGAACATGGGAGGTTGATAGGTGACATTAGAGATGTTTATAAAATCATGAGAGGTATAGATAAGGTGAATGGCAGGTGTTTTTTCTCGAAGTTGGGGGATTTTGAAGGTGGGAGGAAAAAGATTTTTAAAAAGACACGACGGATAATACTTTTACACAGAGAGTAAAGGTTTGTGTGTGGAGTGAGCTTCCTGAGGAAGTGGATGAATGCACACTAACAACATTCAAAGGAAATTTGGGTCAATGCAGGAACAAGAAATGTTTTGAAGGATGTGGATCAAGCACAGGCAGGTGAGACTAGTTTAGTTTGGGATTATGGTCAGCATGGAATGGTTGGACTGAAGGGTCTGTTTCTGTGCTGTGTGACTCCATAACTCTATGAAGAAATAGGTTCAGTGGAGTAAGAAGAAGCTGAAAAGGTGGATCTATCAAGGCAGTCTTGTGGGTCAATTTTGGGAAGGAGGTAGAAGTGGATTGTGTGGTTTTGGGGGAACTATGAGATGGGAGGCTGTGGAGGGGTGATCTCAAAGGGGATGAGGCCAGTGACAATTTTGGAAATGGGCTCAATATTCAGTGTTGGGGTCATGGTCTGTGGACTCAAACCATTAACTCTACGGAGAGAGAAACAGATGCTGCCAAACCTGATGAGTTTCAATAGGCTTTCTTGTTTTTTTTGTTTTCATTTCTCCAACGTCCACAGTATTTTGCTTTTAACTTAGAATAACAAACAAGGTCAGGGCACATCAAGTCCAGGAATGGATAGCTAGCTGACTGAAAGACAGAAAATCAGCCAAAAAATGAAAATAATAGAGTCAGGTAAAGGACAGATATTCAAAGTTTCAGAATATGGGTAGTGGGGACAAACATCAACAAGCTTGATCACAACTTAAAGCAACAATTTGGGCTTTACAACCCAAAATAGAATTTCTGTATTTGTGGTCACAGAAGGACAGTTAATGCTGTGGACTGCAGTTAATTACAGAAAAATATTAATCATCTTGTTGACTGAGTATATAATTGACAAAAACATTCTTTAGTGGTATAGAGTTGGTTAGCTCAGTTGGCTGGACAGCTGGTTTGCAGAGTAATATCAATAGTACAGGTTCAATTCCTTTACCAGATGAGGTTATCATAAAGATCCCAATTTCTTAACCTCTCCCTCATCTAAGGCGTAGGGACCCTCAGGTTAAATTTATCACCAGTCAACTCTCTCTGATGAGAGAGCAGCCCTATGGTCCTCTAAGATTTCAAGAGAAGTAAATATGAGATATATATTTTGATAACAAAATATTGGTGTCACATCTAATTTAGAACATCCACAAGCAGTGAAGGAGTAGTGAGATCTGGGAGTATAAATACACAAATCACTAAATGTAGTAATGCAGGCAACAGAGTTTATTTTTGTGAGGAATAGAACTGAAGAGTTAAGATATTATTTCAAATCTATAGATTACTATGTGCAGTTCTGGCTGTCAAATTGTAAAAAAGACATACAGCCACTAGAATGAGTACAAAAATTATTTAAAATGATGGTTTCAGAACTGCAAGGTTATATGCATCAGCAAAAGATGAACAAGCTCTTTCTCTTGAAATTAAAAGGCTGACGGGTAACTCCTGGTGTGCTTCCATTTGTGGGAAAGAACAACAATTAAAGGTCATTAATATAAAAATTGTTATTTCTTTTCATGGGATGTGTGCATCCCTGGCAAGGCAAGCATTCATTGCCCATCCCTAATTGCCAGTGTGAACAGGTTTTGACTTTTTTTTAACACTCCTGTGCTGTTAGGAATAGGATTTTGACCCAGAGACAGTGAAGGAATGGCAATATATTTCCATGTGCCCTTGTTCCTGTGGGTGCTAGAGGTTGCACATTTGGAACATTCTGTCAAAGGACTCTTGGGGAGTTGCCAATTAATATAAGATAGCCTCCAAGAAATGCAATTGTGAATGCAGAACAAACCTCTCCACCTACCTCAAGGTGAGTCGTCGGGATACATTTAAAGGATAATGAAATAAGCAGAGAGTGGA